>NC_136132.1:4082500-4739166 GCF_965212315.1 Lampetra planeri
CGTTGTGTGGGTGGACGGGGGGGTGAGTGAAGGAGGAGGGGGAGTGAGTCGGGGCGCGTGATTGTGCCCCCCCCATCCTCCTCCCCCTCCTCCTCCCCCCCTCCACCCCCTCCTCCTCCCCTCCCTCCTTCCCCCTCCTCCCAGCCCTCCCTCTCCACCCCCTAGTCCCCCTCCTTCCGCCCTCTTCCACCCCCTCTCCTCCCCCCTCCTCCTCTCCTCCTCCTCCCTCCCCCCTCCCACTCCTCGCCCCCCCCCCTCCCCCCTCTTCCACCCCCCCCCTCCTCGCCCCCCCCTCCTTCTTCCCCACTCCTCGTTCCCCTCCTCCCCCCTCCTCCCCCCTCCTCCTTCCCCCCCTCCTTCCCCCCTCCCCTCCTCCCCCTCCTCCCCCCCCTCCTCCCCCCCCTCGTCGTCCCCCCTCCCCCCCCCTCCTCCTCCCCCCTCCTCCTCCCCCCTCCCTCCCTCCTCCTCCTCCCCCGCCGAACGAAATCTCAGCTCCGGGCTGTGGGGGGGGCGGCGTCGCAGGCGCCGGGCGTCACGCGCCGCGGGACCTGGCGATCACCGTCACTCGGATGGCTTATCGGTTGGTGCCAGGGATGCACACAATTGATAATTCCCTGCCACGCGTTGACCGCGGGTATACATCAAACCCGTGCACACGCGCGCTCACACACACAAACAGGTCTACAATGTGAGCAACACGGGCCCAAAGATCCCGCCCGCAATGCTCATAATACGTGAACTTGTCAATACAATGATATGCCCGCTTTACGATTTTCGACTTTTTTTAATTTGTCTCTCACGCCTTTGGCGCGCTTGTTGCTGGAGGAGACCCGGCCGGCACATTAAGACGAACGTGACAGCCATCATGGACGTTGACCCTTTAATGACTCGAGACATTTGTGTTTGGTGAGTTATATCCTCAATTATCATTATTATTATAACTCTGCTGGACCAAAGAAAGCCACACTCAATCACAATATAACTTTTTTTTCAGGAAGATCTTACCAAGTTTGTGTAATAGGGGTATTTTTTGTTGTTGTTAATTATTATTCCAATGTATAATTTCACTGTGTAGATTGCTCTTCGTCTTATGAAAGGATATACGCTATTCTAATTGCGAATGTCATATTTAGCTAAGTGTTTTGTGTTTCTGCACACGTATTGTGAACATTTAATTCATGCCCCTGCGTCAATTCACTGCCCCCCATGTCGCATCGGTCATGGGGCTTGTTTGACCATACTTCACCATGCTGGTCAGTGAGGGTCGGTGAAGGGGAGGCAGGGATCAGTTTAGAAAATTAATTTGTATCAATGGGTTTATAGGTTAGAGCCCTAACCACTGTGCCACCACTCAACCCCCACCATATAAGAGGCTTTTATTGTGCGTTGCATATGCAATACGATTTACAGGTATTAATAGCATATCCCTATTTTATTATGCCATAAGGGCTATAGATTAAACCAATATTGAACGAAATTAATAAACACGGTACGATGCTTGTTCAGAAAACTCATCTTGTTCGTGAATCAAACGTTTTCCGTGCATAAAACGAAAACCCACTGGAGCATTTCATCGTATTAGAATCTCACTAATACACGCTGGAGCAGCATGGGAGTGGGATAAGGTGGCAGTTTCATTGCGATGAGACTCACAGGACGGTAACAAGCTGAGAGGTTAAGGTCATCTCGGAGCCTTAAGGCTGGGGGACAATTTCAGGGCAATTGTCGCCGGGTGCGTGTCACCGACAATAGTTGCCACGTCAACTTTTTTTTTGTTTGTTAGTGGTGACAAACCAAAAAAAAATCGAATCGCTAAAAATCTGGACAATTTGCGATCGCCGTTCCGCCTGTGGTGGGCAACTTTGGCGGAAACTTCCAATCAAATTACAAGCGGAAGTCACGTGACTTCCCAAGGTCGTGCACTCTTCAAGGCGATCGCCGTTCGTCAACTCAACTTTCAACAAATTGCATTTTTTGTGCGCAAGGTATAATTATTTCACTGTACACCGTGTGTTTCCGGATTTCATATAAGTGGCAATCATCGACTAAATTCTCCCCCACGCCCGAACCTTCTAAAATTACTGTCATTTGCCGTTGCCTTCAATTCCACATTTCCACAACAGAGCCCAACTTTACCAAATCGTGCTCGTGTGCTCCGTCCAGATTGTCGTGCAGCCTTAACCGGGCAAACCTAGTGGTAGGCCATACACGTTCTCTGCGAGTATTAGTTCCCCTGGGAATGAAATCTTTGGTTCTTTTCGGTTAAGTCACGTCTAAAAATAAAATAATAAATCAAAATAAAACAACACATTACGACGTTTCGATTGCAACACAAGCAATCATCATCAGGCATAAAAGAAATAGCAACAAAAATCTAACTAGAAAACTATAGACCGACATACAAGCAGACAGACATCACAACGGCACACATAGAGAGGAGTATACAGGCACACGAAAATTAAATAACCTAGTAAAATATTGAAATGTGATGTAATACAACACAGAGTCGGTTAACACACAATTAACGCATGGCCTGGTTGACTACGTGTTTCAAAATTTGCTAAGTTAGAATTTGAAGTGTGAGCAACAAATATCTAACTAGAAAACTATAGACAGACATACAAGCAGACAGACATCACAACGGCACACAGAGAGAGGACACAAATCGGCTGTGTGAGCAACAAAAATCTAACTAGAAAACTATAGACAGACATACAAGCAGACAGACATCACAACGGCACACAGAGAGAGGACACAAATTGTGCCGATTTGTGTCCTCTCTCTGTGTGCCGTTGTGATGTCTGTCTGCTTGTATGTCTGTCTATAGTAGACATCACAACGGCACACAGAGAGAGGACACAAATTGTGCCGATTTGTGTCCTCTCTCTGTGTGCCGTTGTGATGTCTGTCTGCTTGTATGTCTGTCTATAGTTTTCTAGTTAGATTTTTGTTGCTATTTCTTTTATGCCTGATGATGATTGCTTGTGTTGCAATCGAAACGTCGTAATGTGTTGTTTTATTTTGATTTATTATTTTATTTTTAGACGTGACTTAACCGAAAAGAACCAAAGAATAATTCCTGCAGTCACGAAAGCTCCCAAACCTGGGAATGAATATTCAATCCCATTAGGAACCAAAACAAACTCAGAACTGTTGGTTCCCCTTTAGAATATTTCTAACAAAGTCAGATGTCCGTAATATTGAGTTGTTTTTGTGGTTAGAGAGGGTAAATATAATGTGTCGTTAAACCTGCCACCACCCGAAACAGCCAATTAGTAAGGTTTGTTGCGTATGTCACGTAGCGGGTTTAACGACACATTTATACTTACGCGATCTCACCTAAAACAACCCATATTATGGATGATATTGGTCGCGAAAGCCTACGTGTTGGACCAACGGAAGATGCATTTGCATAGTTGTCCATCTCTAAGGGTTGTCAAACTAAGAAAGGTTAATTTTAGCGTCACTTTTCATTTGTATTTGTGAAACAGTCGCTCGGTTTCTCTTTCAGCATTTCATTCCATCTCTTTGGTACCGAACTTTGTCCGAGCCATTGTATCACCTCGCCTTGATCCCTCACCCGGGTGGCACAACGAGGTAGGATGGAACAGAAGTTTGCCCGCGAGGACAAATGTTCTGTCACCCCCTTGGGGGAGGGGAGGGATATTCAGTTCCATCGGCTCCACGTGGACGAAACGAGGGGGCTATGCCGGTCGTGATGTCACAGAATGAATGTGGAACAGCGGTCCCTCGCTCTTGAGTCAAATTCGAGTCCTTGATTTTTGTTGTTGTCAAAAATGCACAGCGAAAAATACGTACGAAAGTAATGTTTTTTTTTGTACATACAATTTGCCTTATCTAATCCAAGTCCGCGTGAAACTAGTTGAAAACTTTTATATATGCTATCACTACCCTCCCGGCAGAGGAGAGAATGTGCAGGGGATTTAGGTGGGAGGGAAACGCGCCCACGGCAACGAAACGACTCACGGATTTCAGGGACAAGGCTCTCTCCCTCTTCCTGAGCTGTGCAGTTGATGCTGGAATGGCTCTGCAAACGTCCCTGGGCTCGCAGAACCCAATTTGCCACTGCACAGTATGTTGGTTACCGTTCCTTCTGCTTTTCTCTGTCCACACCTTGGCTAATGTGCTGGTCGTGAGGGCGATAACCAGATCTTTTTACGGAACGTTTTGGGTTCTTTGTTGTTGTTGCTGCTACTGAAGTGCTTGCTCAGGCCCAGAGCTCATGGTCACATGATCGGTGGTGAAGCCTTGAAGCCACGTTGCTTTGCACGCTTGGGTTTGGAGCGTGGCCAAAGAAACGGGGCCCTCCTCCTTCACGTCAAAGCGTGTGGCGCCTTGGGTGGGCTGGGCTATCGACTTGGAAGAAGAAGAAAACTGCCGGCGTAACGCGTTTCATTCAAAAATGAAGCGGGTCATTTAATGACGTCGTCGTCGTCGTCGTGAGCTGTGGACTCGAAGAGGGCTTTGTTTGTGTCGCGTTTAAAGCGACAGCTGTGGGAGAAAGGAAAAACTTGGCCAAAGGCTGTAACAATGTAATATTTATCCCCCCCCCCTCTGCTTCCCCAGCCCACCCTGAACGTACTTGGAAGCGGTTTGGATTTGCTTGCTACATTTTCTATGGAAATATTTCACGCCTCATTTGACTTCTGAGATGAAGGGTAGTTTGTTTGCGACTGTCTTATACTCTCCGTAACCCTATATGCGCGTGTGCACTGTGGGTGCGCGCGCGCGTGCATGCATGTATTCGTGTGTACGTGTGCATACAAAGCTCAGTTAACCCATAACACCTGGGGGCTGTCCCATGACTTCCTACCAGCAATCTTCTGAGGCATAACAAGTGCACCTAGCCTGGCACAAGCACCGCGGTAACGTCGCTGACACTTAGTGGAGGATGGCCGGCATTGTGCATACGGAGTTGTGTGTGTCACGTTCAGGACTCTTGTTAATCATGTTATATCTGCGTTTCATTTCAAATGATATCGTTAGGCAGTCAAAATCACCCAACACAGTGGCAATGCATATCTCACTTCAGCTTGACTGAGATTAGATCTGAATCGATTGTACTGTTCCTTCGTGGATACGTTCGCCCGTGCAAGCGTTGGCAGGGCGAGCGTTTGGTGCATTTTTATCTGGTGCAAGGGGAAATTCCTGCATCCTTAACATCTTGCCACGGTGGCTAAGAGATGTTAACTCCCTCGCCCGGTATACAGGGGGTCGTGGGTTCGATCCCAACCCTGACGCCTGCTGCTGAATATTTGGAGTTTGCGTGCTCACCCTGCGGTCGCGTGGATTTTTCTTCTCGTCCTCCGATTTTTCCCTCCATATTTAGCAACGTGCACTGGGAGCATTTGGCTGATATAAATTCCCACGTGATGATAGACCGCTTCGTTAGGCTATCATTTGTGGGCAGGTCGCTTCTGAAAAAAGAGCTGTTTCGCTCCGATTAGCACGGTTGGCTGGTAGCCGTTGTTCCTTCCATGAAAGACGCCTGTGCATGATTTATTTTATTGGGGAGATGCTGTTGCACAGCAGCCTCCACACAGTTCTTAACATAATCCATGGTCCCCCGTTCAAGGCAATTGGCGATATCGTTCTGCTGCAGCCTTCGTCCGCCTTTGCAGCCATTGAGATGTTAACATCTTCTTCCTCCTGCCCTGCCCTTGAGGCCTTGTTAACCCATGGCTGGGGGCAAGGAGGCTCATTACACTGGTCAACACACTTTTTCCGGCATAAGGTATTCCAACTGTTTCAAGGTAATTTTGGGGTGCTGATTCCAAATCTGGCATCAGCCAGTTTTTGTCTATCACATAAGGTTTTTGAGATATAAAATATTGCATTTTCAATCAAACTGCAGAAGAAAAATATTGAATAAATGTGGATATCTACATAAAATTATATTATGAACATACTATCCTAAAAATACAGCACAATATTTTAACACTAAAGCAGTCACTGACTCGCAACAACTTGCAATCATAAGTGACAGAGTTAATTTCGGGTAAAATAAATGAAAATGGGGTATGCCGATAGCATAAAAATGAGATGTGATAGAGCAAATCTGAGATCAGATTTGGAATCAGTACCCTGAAATTAGTCTAAAACAGCTGCAAAAGTCCAGGCCAGAATTTTTTTTTGTTGACCAGTGTTATAATGGCGGCCTATCATCGCCGTGTGACAGCATCGTCAAGCGGTGTGTACGTGGCTTTTTTTAAAGAGTGAAAAGCATTTGCACATCTGCAGTCCTGACCGCACCCCGCTGGTGCTGTCGCTGCCGAGTACACGACTGCTTTATCTCGTCACGGTCGCTCCTGCTCATGTCGCAGCTGAACGTTCACGGAAGCTCTTCTCCCACTATCCAGTCACCTGCAGACGCGCTGGGCAGGAGTGCAGCTCTGCCTCCAGCTGCGTGCGGTTGGCTACGTAAGGTGCGAAAGAAGTTCGACATACAGTGGGCCTTACCTGGTAAAAATAAAAAAAATATGTAGTTTGCTAGTTAGGCTTGGAACAGCTGCCTCTTGACTTAAAGCTTTCGTGACTGCAGGAATTCATATTCTTTGGGTCTTATGACGGTCGCTTGTGTTGCGATCGAAACGTCGTCGTTTTTTGTTTATTTTATTTTTTGTAACCTTTCTACGTGACTTTCCCGAAAGACCCAACGAATACAGCTACCTCTAGATTTGAAGCTTTCGTGACTGCAAGGATTCATATTGTTAGGTTTTTTTCGGTAAAGTCACGTAGGTAAAAAATTTAAATTAATAAAAGTAAAATAAAAATAAAATAAAAATCACGACGTGTTGCCTCCGAAACGTCGTGATTTTTATTTTATTTTACTTTTATTAATTTAAAATTTTTACCTACGTGACTTTACCGAAAAAAACCTAAGAATACAGCTACCTCTGTTTGGGCACCGTCTCGTCGCAGCTCCGCAGAAGTCACGTGCTCAAGGACGTGGCAGTCGAGTGTGAAACTGTGCGGACAAGTGTCGATTGGGACCCATATCGAGTAGCCAAAGGCGCTCGTGATGGTTGTTAACTGAGGAAGAACACATTATGGCTTTGCCCCCTCTCCTTGCTAACAGTTGCGAGTGCGGTGGGGGGGGAGGGCAGTTGCCCTCCTGATTCATGTCCCCACATCGAATGCAGGAGCGACGCATTGGAACCATCAGATTGCCTTCACGCTTAGACGCACGCGTTCAGCCTGTCCATCCACTGCTGGACGAGAACCCTCTCCGTGTCGTGCGGTCGTGCAATTGGGGACTTGCTTTGCAGCTCCCGCAATGCAATGGAATAATAGCAGCCCGTGCAGTCTGTCCATTATCACTCTGATTCATCGCTCGGCATTGATACGAAGGCGCACGCATTGATTTTTTCTGCAATATTTTGCTGTCTTTTCTTGGATTTTCTGTTTGCACATAGTCACTTTAAGATGTTTTCTTGTTCATGTTTTTGTTTTTTGTTTGTTGCGGTTGCACCCGATTCGAGAGCCGAATGGCTCACAAGGCTATACCTAATAAATGAACTTTGAAGTGGTTGGCTACCCCACTGAAAATGACTGACTGGCTTATTGCACATTCCCGGCAACGGTGGTAAGAAAAACAAGCAAGCGATTAAATTTCGATTTAAAGCTTTCGTGACTGCAGAGATTCATCTTCTTGGTTCTTTCGGTAAAGTCCCGTAGAAGGGAAATAATAAAATAATAATAAAAAAACATAATAAAATCATTCTCACGACGTTTCGGCCACAACGCAAGCAACCGTCCTCAGGTGAAGAACAGGTCTGTCGGGGAGACACCTGAGGACGGCTGCTTGCGTTGTGGCCGAAACGTCGTGAGAATTTTTATGTTTTATTATTTTTATTTTATTATTTCCCTTCTACGTGACTTTACCGAAAGAACCAAGAAGCAGGCGATTGTTCGCGTGGCCTGGGAGCTTCGTGAACGCCGCGCGGGGGGGGGGGGGCCTTCGCGATGCCCTCAACGCGACTTGCACGGCCCACATGCGCCGAATTTTCGCTCGGAATCTTCGAGCGCGTAGAGCGCTCTAGGACGCTGGCCGCCGACTCGGTGGCGCAGGCGTTTGAACGCGCCCGAGCACGTGTTCGCCATGACAAGCGCGACATTCGCTCGTGCCCTCGGGCACGCCACACCTCAAGCAGATGCTAATTTTACCGAAATAAATCCCTCGGAGGGTGCTGTATTCATCCCCCCCCCCCCTTCTTCCCCCCGCCGCTCCCTCAGATTGCTGCTCAATTATGAAAATAAATATAATTAAAAAACACACATTTGAGGCACCATGCTCAGGAAGATGGAGATGAGGCATCTGGGCTCACCCTCATGCTAGTGCAGTTTTCAACGCCTTATTCTGGATGCATCGAGTCCGCAGCTACACAACGACGAGGCTGTTTTGCTGTGGAACAGATATGGCGGCAATCCGATCAATGCCCTTACAGCACACGCGCACCCCTTGGATGATTTCTTTTCCACCAAAAACGCCTCCACATGCGGTCTTCGTTTTCTGCCTGGAGAGACAGTGGCCAGGTTGGCCCATATGTATGAATGTTGAACTTCTTTCGCACCGTACGTAGCCAACCGTGCTCATCGGAGGTGCGGGGGAAGGACAACAAACCAAACACAACAAAGAGTTATAAGGAAATTAGTTTTCAATCTACATTAAAAAGTGCTTAGCTCCAGTGGTTTCCTAATATTGGAAGGAAGAGCATTTCAGACGGCCACAGAAGCGCATCTGAAAGCAGGTGTAGCAGGCTCGAACCGTTGATTTTTAAAATAATATTTACCCGTAGCAAAAGGGATGGTTGCCGTGGTATAATAGTTATGGCATAATAATATTATTACAGTGGATTTGCAATCTAAAGGTCACCGGTTCAATCTCCGTGCACGGCAATTGAAACAGTGGCTAAGTTTCTTAAATCCTGCCCTCTACCTCTATCCACCGAGCTGTACCAATGGCACGCTGCAGTTGGTCAATCGACAGCTCATTGTGGCACATTAGGAATGGACCACTCTTTTAATAAGTCCTCATGTGCTGTGCAGTCCATTAATGCACGTGTGTACATCAGCATGTGATGACTGAGTTGGGCCTGTGGGGGAGGGAGGGGTTAGTGATTAACCGGACGTGGACACCAGTCACGTGGTTAATGGCGACTTGGTAAGATTGCTGTGTGTGACACCACGTGCTGTCGCAAGCTACAGATTAACCACAATACATAAATGTGTTTGCCCTCGATTTGGAGCACCTGCCCAACGTACTTCATTTCGAGTGTGCAACATCATGCGTGGTGGAGTAAAGTGCGAGTATTCCCACCCCCTTCCAAGATGTCTGGCCAACGTGGAAGAGGAGGCCAAATATCCACTGGAGGGGCTCTCCAGAGCTCTGTCTGAGTAGAGGCCCTTCTGCCAGCAGTGGTGTTTGAGCAAGAACTTGCAGGGCTGCACCTTTATATTTTACCCGTAGCATTGGACGCCTTCCCTCGCTTCGTGAACCCTGTGTATGTTATCATTATCTCCAAGTGAACTTGCGATCACTTGGAATCTAAACACGTGCATAAAAAGCACCAATGTGAATTGTACCCAAACCTTTGCGTGTTTATATAAATAAATAGGATCGGTAAGGTTCTTGGCATGCATTAATACAAAAAATATATAACTATGACTGTATATTAATTTTAAAGGTACAACTGTGTGTCCACCATTTAACTCACCAATCTACAAAACTTAACAATACATGCTATAGATAAGTGAGACAATTTTACAGGTAATAAGATTGTTATAGAATGGAAGAAAATTGTGACGTTGTTTTTTTCCCCCCTTTGTTACAAATTTGTTCCGTTGTAATGGGTTGTGTTCTTATAACAATTGTTGTCGTCATCATCATCATTATAATTGTCCACAGCCAACTAACTGCTGGATAAAGGCCTCCTCAAGCCACTGCTGTCTTGCATGTTGTAACCATAAACGTCGGACCTGTGCGCAATAATTTCACATTGATGTGAAGCCGTGTTTTGTAAATCCACTCAACTAAAATGTGGGTTTTGTCAAACTTCCAGATCAGTGTATCCCAGCGGCATTTGTTTATTCATTTAGGCAACTGTACAACGGACGGATTCACCTTCACCGTGTCTCGTCAGCATGGTGTGGTTCTCTGTGACAAACAACACCATTTAAGTTTTTATCAAGGGAGAGCCTCACTCGATCCTGCTTGAAATGTGTCGAAAATTGTTCTCGGGCTGTAGTGTGCGTGGGTTTTTCTTTTTTCTTTCAGCGATGAAATCAATCCCATAATACAAATAGGGGTTTTCCCCTTTTTTTCTGGCAACAAAACTGACACCTTTTGCAAGGAATCATGCTTACATTAACCACAATACTTGCAGTCAAATGCAAACAAAAAACAATACTCTGATAAAAAAAAAGGTGTCAGTTTTGTTGCCAGAAAAAAGGGGAAAAAACCCTATTTGTATATTTTGGTACTGGCAAAGGAGGTCCCATGATGTAGCAATCCCAGAATCTCAAAAGCGTTATTCATCCTGGAGAAATGCGACGAGCTGTGAAGCTCTTTGTCACACAAGCCCAGCGAGCAGTAGCTCGCGGCTTGTGGAGGCCCATATCCAGCTGCCGGATTGACCGTGGTTTGCCGATGACGGTGATGACTGGTTGATTTTGCTCGTGGCAGGGAGCCATAGGGCTCGGGGATAAGGAGAGCGAGAGAGAGGAAGAAATAAACACCCACAGTGAGGAGAAAATACTCAAACACTGCTTGTATAATTCTAGATTTGAAGCTTTCGTGACTGCAAGGATTCATATTGTTAGGTTTTTTCGGTAAAGTCACGTAGGTAAAAAATTAAAATTAATAAAAGTACATTTTTAATTTTCTTTTTATTTTACTTTTATTAATTTTCATTTTTTACCTACGTGACTTTACCGAAAAAACCTAAGAATACTGCTTGTATAAGTCAGAGACATACTTCCTGTTCTTCGGGAAGGAGCATGGCATCTAATAGGCATATATCATGATAACATTATTCGTGATTAAAATGGATGCTTGCAATCACGGTACATTCATTCAATTGGCGCGGTAAAGAAGGGATCATTTCAAATATATGTAAATCATATAAAAATGATTTGACAGTATTCATCTTAGGCTAATGAGGCAAACGATATGGATGATGAACAAGACGGGAAAATAACGAGACACGTCACAAGGGGCCGTCCATAAATGACGTCACGCGGTTTTAGACGATTTTTGACCCCCCCCCCCTTGTCACACGGCATCACAAAAAGTCAGACCCCCCTCAAATATGACGTCACAAAGCTCTGCCCCCCCCCCCCAAAACCATATTTCCATTTTGAAAATTAAACATGTTTCAATTCGCTTTAAATTATTGTCATTGTAGTGCGCATTTAATGTGGCGCTGCACTCTGATGTTGTAAGATAAACCATTTCTTAAAAAGTCTATTTAATTACGTAGAACGTTTTGATTTAAAGCTTCCGTGACTGCAGGGATTCATATTCTTGGTTCTTTCGGTAAAGTCACGTAGAAGGGAAATAATAAAATAATAAAAATATTAGACAATAAAATTCTCACGACGTTTCGACTGCAACACAAGCAATCATCATCAGGTGTTAAATCCACTTTTTTCTAAATTTATTGCTGTGGATTTAATACCTGATGATGATTGCTTGTGTTGCAGTCGAAACGTCGTGAGAATTATATTGTTTAATATTTTATTTATTTTATTATTTCCCTTTTACGTGACTTTACCGAAAGAACCAAGAATAAAAGTAGAACGTGTTGTCTATATTGATTTAAAGTTGCGCATTTTGATGTGACGTCACATTTCTCAAACCCCCCCTCCCTCGTCACACATCGTCACAAATGTTTGACCCCCCCAGGTGCGTGACGTCATTTATGGACGGCCCCCAAGGAGACGGCAAACATGAGATGGTGAGGAGTAGATTTCCATAGAGAAACGTGACCCAAAAGAAGGACAATTCATCAAATTATTGTATAGTGCCAAGTGGTCAATCGTGTGGATGCTTAGCATCCAAAGCTGGCTCCATCTCGAAATGACCCGCCAAACCTGCCACCGAGCACCGATTTATTTTTATTTTTAATTCTAGTTCGTGCAAACAGTATTTACTTTCGCTAAACAGCGTTAAGTAATGCCCATGCAGCAAGCGAAGTGTTATTTATTGTATAACAAACACCAGCACTTGCACAGACCTCCTGTTGTGCCGCTAACGAGGCCAGGAAGAGACGCGCAACAGAGACACGCACGGCGCGCATCAAATTGGTATTCTCTCAAAAGTCCACCCTTCGGGGGTTTTGTGTTGTTCATTAATTTGTTTTCATTACAGACGTTGGCAATTACGCTGCACATTTTCATTCTAACAAGCACTCCGGGTCCACGGTTTGTTGCGCTTAGCAACTCAAACGTTTCCGAAAAGGAGGCGTGCGATATCCTGTTTACTTCTTTGCAAATTACTTTTTTTTTATTTTACTCCATAAAGCATCTCACACAGTTGATACACCAAGCGCGTAGTTTTACGTGTTCGCTTTGTATTTATGAATTGACACCCTGGACACCCTTGCCAGTGGAATATCGCACCGGATTATGATTTATTTTTATTAATAAATGATGCCAATAAGAATAACAATAAAAGTAAAACTTAAGGTTATGCTTCGATTTAAAGCTTTCGTGACTGCAGGGATTCATCTTCTTGGTTCTTTCGGTAAAGTCACGTAGAAGGGAAATAATAAAAGAATAAAAATAAAACATAATAAAATACAATTCTCACGACGTTTCGGCCACAACGCAAGCAGCCGTCCTCAGGTGAAGAACAGCGCTGTCGGAAAGACCGCGTCTGAATGAACACCACCAAGCTTGGCAGCGTATATTTAAGCTGGGTTAGAGGTTATGCGTTCGCTAGACAAATCGTGTTCTTCCTTCTGTCTCTCGCTGTAATTCTAGACATGCAACTCTCCAACACATGGGTCAGGGAACACATACGTCAGACAGAGAGGCATCACGCGAACTGTCAAGAGACGGACGTGCATCTTTATACGGCGCGACGTTGCTGGCTGGTCGCCGTGGCGCAGGGTGCAGCGGCATCCGAATGAGGCGACGCTTCTTGAGAGGACGCCCACCATGGAGACGGAACGATAGGACAAGCTCGATGGACGGAGTTGGCATGGGGAGGGCAGCATCCAGCGGTGCATTGATCGATGCTCGCGGTGATGGGGTAGTGTGGCACATGCTGCAGTTCTATATTGCATCGCTCTGAGTGGCGCTTCGCGTTTAAGAAACGTAAGCCCAAACCCAATACATCATGAGCAATTGCTTCCATCCTGATGAGTTGAAATAGTTGAGCGTCGCCAGACAGGTGGTCACAAAATTGTAGTGCATGGAATGACAGGAGAGCAGTATAAATATGAATTTAAAACCTCAGATTAATACAACAAATATGACGAAGCAATATCAATGAGGTCACTTTGGGAATTCATAATAACAACAGATCTTCGGCAATCTACTGCTGAATGACGGCCTCACCATGCCGTGTCGGTTGTGGGGGCCTGGGGGGGGGACATTATTTGACCATACTTCACCACGCTGGTCAGTGTGGATTGGTCAAGGATTGGGCACAAGACCCGATAATTCTCCACTGATGTTATCTGTGGCAGGAAATTAAACGAAACTATTTCTTTTTTTATTTTACAAGGTAAGGCCCGCTGAGCTATATGGCTCTTTTTCAGAAGCGACCTGGCCACAAATGGTTGCTCAACGAAGTGGCTTATCACGTGGAAATGTATAGCAGCCAAATACTCCAAGCGCATGTTTCTAAATGTGGATGGAAAAACTGGAGGATCAGGAGAAAAATCCACGCGACCACGGGGAGAACGTGCAAACTCCAAATATACAGCAGGCGTCAGGGGGCCAAGCCACAACATTTACAAACTTGAGTACGACGTTTCGCCAGTAATTACAACTAGCTTCATCAGATTGTAAATGTTGTGGCTTGGCTCTCTAACACACCGGTGTGCCATACTAGTAACGAATTGGCCACGTTCTGTTTACGTGACAAACCTTACTAGTTGGCTGTGTCGGGTGGTGGCGGGTTTAACGACACATTTATATATTTACACGATATAACCCAAAAAAAACTCTGTTATTAATTATTCTGTTGCCTACAGATCTTATACACAACAGTTAACAATTTAACATGCAAGCTGCAAATGATATAAGTGCAACATATAGTTAAAGCAATGTAAAGTGCTCTCAACTGGAAATCTGGTTTGCTGTAAAAAAATAAAAGCCCCATCCCGAGTGCATTTGCGATGTAGTTGCGCTCAGTCTACCCGATGGCTAGATGTTCTATTGATTTGCAAAAAAAATGCGCACTTCAACTGGGATCTTCAAACAAATAACTCAGACATTATCTCGCTTCAACTTTTAATTCCTCTCGTCCTTAAAATCTTTGGTCGCCACCCACACGCGATGTGTGTGTGTGTGTGTTTTAATGTTTCCAATTGGTAAAAATCCACGCCCGGCGTGTCCCTGCTGCCGAGTCGGGGGAACGTTTTGAAAAGCCACGTGTTTTTTTTTTTGAACTATACATACGGTGCCAAGCGTCGAATGTGGAACAGCTTAAAGGAAAACAAAAGTCTGGAACGTTAGAGGTTTTATAACTAATTCATGAAATGCGTATCCCGTGGACTCTGTCAATCAGGCTCATTGTGGTCACCGCGTGCACGTGAAGCAAATTGACCAAATTGTTCGAAATTCACGGAAGAAAGTGAACCATCGCAGCTGTGATCCATTGAGAAACATGCGTTGAGAGATTATGTCGATTATTTTGTTGCTAGAAATGCCCAAATGATTAGACACTTTGTTGCGCTATTGTTGGTGGTCAGGCCGCTTCCGAAAAATAGGTGGGCTTTGACTGGTAGGATGGGGACGGTTTATTTGTCGGTTTGAAGTTTTCGTGACTGCAAGGATCCATACTCTTGGTTCTTTCGGTAAAGTCACGTAGGAAAAAACAAACAGATAAAAAAAAAATTAATTAAATCACGACGTTTGGATTGCAACATAAGCAATCATCATCAGGTGTGAGAACCACAGAAATACATTTATTGCTGATGATTGCTTGTGTTGCAATCGAAACGTCGTGATTAAATTTTTTTTCTTTTATTTATAAATTTCTTTACCAACGTGACTTTTCCGAAAGAACCCAGAGTATTATTTGTAGGTGTTTAGGTGATTTGTTTACCTCACTTATAATTTTGCACTACTGTCGTTTTTTTTTTCTATTGCTTGTTGTTCTATCGTTCTTACCCGCCCCTTACTGGACATCTGTGAAACAATGAGCTTTGTGTGTCATCGGATACGTCCAGGATGAATACATATTCTCATTCTCCTGCTGCACCCTGAGCGAACGTCTGTCAAGAGTTGTCGTGATACAGAGGCGTTGTCACATCTATGCATCCCGTTTGTAAATGGATCAGTGCCGCACTCATTGCCTTGCTAAGTGAGGTTTTTGTACATTTGGTCAAACGTGACTTCTGGATCACTGCTCCGTTGTACGAATGCAGCTGCCTCGTGTTTTCTGCACGCGAACATTTGCGGCCCCGCAAGTATTTCCGTACAACTGCTCACACTGCTCCGCTGCGTCAATTGTCATCAGTCTCGTCCCGTCCACCAATGTGCATCGTCAGTGGAGATTTTAATGCGGAATGAGGCGTTCATTCTAAAATAGTAGGGCAGTGAAAACAATGCCAATTAATATTGCAGGATTGTTTTTGTTTCCTCACCCTCCTCCTCCTCCTCCTCAAAACTACATGTCAACGAAAAATATAAATCCGCGAGTAATTAAATTAAATTACACGTCTGAGTATTTCTATTCTGTTACGCTGCAAGTCTCTAAAAAGATGCTTCGTTGTTGTGTTTTTTGGCCTTTACTTACACGACCTCCTAATGGACTTAAACCGGAAGACGCGCCCAGCATATTTCAAATCAAGCGCTGCAAAAATGAGTTTGTCCCACCTCTCGTCTCCGTGAACGAGTGCACACGAGGGCACTCCGTCCGTTCTCTCGCAGGAACGCTGGGGAGCCGGAAAGGCCCTCTGCACCAGCGTGGACGGCACCCTCGTGGTGTTCACCTTCTGAAGCGCTCGCTCGTCACCGTGGCTTGCGCGATGACACCACAACCACGTGACTTTTCTTTGGTATTGTGCGCGGTGCTTTCAGCACCACAGCGCGTGGATTTGTAACGATTTGTAACGTTTGTTTTCTTTTGTTTGCTGGTGACTTTGTGTATTTCATATTGAAATCGCCTCCAGTGCTTTTGCTGCTGGCGGCAATAAAAGTTGTTTAAAAGTCAAAGTCTCGCGTGCGCGCGTGCGCGCGCGTGCATTTGCGTTTTTTTGTTACGTAGCCCGCTGCAGTCACGCCCGCCCGCATGCAGGCGCGCGCACGCTTGCGCAACTCAACAGAAATTAATTACTGCGTACGAAATAGCTGAGCGTCCGAAGACAGCCCCCCTTTTTTTGGAGTTTAGTTCAATCAAACGTCTCAATTAGGTGCGAGCGAGTGCGCGTGCACACGCCTTAATGATGTTGTTTGGGAGATGGCACCACGTATTGGCTCGAGTCCCCGGCCATCTGTTCCGACTGTGAATGCAGCACACGTGCTGGTGGCACGTCAGCGAACGCGCGTGCGCGTGCGTCTACCTTTTCTCTGTTCGCGTCTACATACATAGTCGTACGTGATTTTAATGCACGTCGAAAGTGAAAGTGGAGTCGTATGTAGACATATCTTTCTCGTTATAGTGCCCGCAGTCAAATCGTCCTGAATACGGGCGATGTTGTGAGAACGCTGATCAACATTTGAGCCTGGTTAGTACCTAGATGTGGAGGCCGGTTTGGGTTTACCAGATGTTGTAAGCTTGTGCAGCGAGTTGATCAGTACGTGGCAGGGCAGCAAAATAATTATTGTTTCCATCCGTGTGGAGCTTTGAGATTTGTCCCATCGCACTGCGTGGCGTTTATCTGTGTACTCCTGCCTGCTCCCAAAATGCCAGGCATGAAGATAATTATGCCAAACACTCCAATGCAGGACGCTGCTGACAACAAAAACAATTCGGCTCGGTGATGGCTTCCCTAGCAAAAAATGAAGGGCACTATTATTATGGTATGTGTGTAAATGTAAAGTCATTGTTTGCATATGCAATGGTACTTGTGTCTAATAGCGTGACAATTCACTGAATATATTAAGTCGGGATTCGTATTCTACTAGACATATATGATAAAAGAGCTGTATAGCTCATAGGATTCCTCCAGTATAAATACATATTCTGATTCTGTATTAATGGTATGCGTTCTTGTAATCGTGACAGAATTCAGGGACACAACATAACTAAAAATATTACCGGGATTGTGCTACAATCTGTAAAGTTGCATATATATTTTTGTACAATTTTTGATACTTTTCTAACTTTAATGGTACACCGGTCTCGATAGCGTTTTATTGCAGCATGATTGTGAAAAAAGTGAGGGCCAATTTAAAGTTACATCTCGAATGGAAAAGTGCCTTTCTCCGCTATTTTTATTTCGTGTCTGGGTGACACATGTGCATTCATCTTATTTTATTTTACATTGGCAGAGCGCCTTCATAACTGTGAGAATATGGTCATCTTTATTGCAGACAAAATTGCTCAATTTACATGGTCACGTGACCTGTTCTCATCTAAACATTCACAGGTGTTGTGTACGTGTGTGAATTGGTGGTGTCATGGTTAGTGCTCTGCGCTTAACCCGGATAACTGAGTTAGATTCCTGCCCAGGGCTCGCAATCAGATTTGGGCCTCCCTTAGGTTGACTCAACCTTAAATGACTATCCGGTTCAGTGTGAACACGTGAGCACTTTGGAGATAATTGCGGCAGGGTGTGATGCTAGCCACACCACCTCCTCGTGCGCCGTCACAGCCTTCATGGGTTCTCACTAACAGCATTTGCCCCAACAGTCGGTATGGCTTAAATTTCGATTTAAAGCTTTCGTGACTGCGGGGATTCATCTTCTTGGTTCTTTCGTAAAGTCACGTAGAATGGAAATAATAAAATAATAAAATAAAACATAATAAAATAATTCTCACGAAGTTTCGGCCAGAACGCAAGCAGCCGTCCTCAGGTGAAGACCAGATGCTGTCTCCCCGACAGACCTGGTCTTCACCTGAGGACGGCTGCTTGCGTTGTGGCCGAAACGTCGTGAGAATTATTTTATTATGTTTTATTTTATTATTTTATTATTTCCATTCTACGTGACTTTACCGAAAGAACCAAGAAGTCGATATGGCCATAGCGGAGAATGTTTATCTTGGTGTATGCGCGTGTATGCATTGTTTACATTTTTCCCCCAAATTACAATGCTGCACAACATCGGTGTACGGGATATGTCACGGAAGCATTGGTTTGAGCTTAATTCCAGCTGCCAAGAAATGAAAGTTCACTTCGCAACATTTCCAAAGTCTCACGGTTATTAATGAGCTCTCCAGGATGTCAACTCTTCTGCTCAAGTTGGGCGCAGAGCGGCAGCCACGTGACCCTCCCCCCCACCACTCTTCCTCGTCCATACAGCTGCGTCCACCTGCCCCTCTCGCTCCCGCACGCTTCCTTTCACATCTCCCCCCCCCCCCCACAATGCACAGGGACACATATACATGCGGCTCACGCACCAGCGCTAAGCGCAAAGGTTACATACCAAGAGGCTATGAATAATGTTTTATATGCACATGCTAATGCACGTATTAATCTGCGAATTTTTTAAGTGCTGCCTAGCAAATTAACAAAACTGGATTGTTTCATTATCCAATATTGTATCTTAATATTAATATGACATTTTGTTTTAATTACGTGACTTGCTGGATGTGTACGGTAATTTGCAATTTACGATTTGTCTCACCAGAGCAGACGGACCGTGTCACTCGGAAATATGGTGGTGTCTCTCTTCCTATAAAATGTTACCCGTTGGTTTTGTTTGTTTATTAAACGATGATGAGATATCTCAAAAGTAACCTGCGCAGTTTGAATACAAGTGCCGTGTTGCAAAGGAAACCAACTCTGTCTAGGTGCGAAAGACATCCTCATTAGATCATTGGCCGTGCACACTTTGCACTTAGACGTACCGCTCAATTTAACATTTCTATTCTTCAACTGCTTCGACAGCTACTACGACTCCTAATCATTAATTTATACTCATATTTTTTCTTTCGCTGCAGTTCGGTATATGTCTCAGTTGGCAGGCTCTTTAATAAGTTCAAACCTCAGCGAGGCGTAACTCTGTTTCATCGTCGTCATTGGCTCGCTGATGATGATGATGATGGTGGTGGTGGCGATTACGATGTGTTGTTAATGAAAGTACCTGGTGATGGCTGTCTTACGAAGATATTGGTCCCCACGACGGTACTGCAGAATTTCCACCATTAGTTGAAGGCGACGGACATGAATGAGCGCGGACAAATTCGTGTTTAATAGTGGGGGATATTAAATTTGGATTTGATATCTGGCACTAAATGTTAAAATATGCAATGTTGAGCTTTGCTTATACTTGTTGGAGGTGCAGAGAGGGGGGGGTGGGTGGGTAAAAAGACCCCTCCTTTTCAAGGTTATTCATTTAACAAAGACACGTGCCCTTTTCCTTAAGCCTCGAAGATGTGAAGGCAGAGTGAGAGCTGTCATTCACTGGGAACTCTCCTCACCATTGCTTGCAGCTTCAGTCTGCCGCCAGTCTTCGGCTTCACTTTTACTTTATTTTATTTCGCTTGCAAGTGACTCCACAATATGCGAATGAGGCTTTATTTTTCCCCGTCTGCTTTTCTACCCGTAAAAAAAAAATATGCTCCCCCCAGCTGCTCTCGTGAACGACAGCGCCTCGTGGCCACGTTTGTCTCCCCTCTCTCTCTCTCTTTCTCTCTCAGCTCCAGTCCCCTGGCTGGCTGAGCTCGCAGCCTCCATATCCCGTTTAACCCTCTCTCTTGCTCGCTTCCCCTTCTTCCCTCCCACTGCTCACATTTTCCCGCACACCTCTTACAAATAACTCCGCCATTGTCTGTTTCACCTCTCTCCTTAATACCATTGCAACCTTCGCTCTTCCCTTTTCTTCTCCATTCATCGTTGCTGCTGCCCTCTGCCTCTGCGCCTGCTGCGTTTTCCATATCTCCCAGTTTGCCTACCTCATCCCCAGTGCTGACTCTCTTGCCCCATCATTCATATTTGCACCTCCCTTGTGTGCATTCTCCCTGCCACGCGGGCTCAAGCCCACTCTGTTCTGCAGTCTGCCCGCATCAGCGTGTCTCTCAGTTTCCATCTCGCCATTTCCATAATACTTGTCGGCCTTCCTCACGAAGGCTTTTTTACATTTCAACATTTTCTTTGCTCTGACGAATGGCATTTACTTTGAGCAATAAATCCCCGGTTTCCCCCCCCGCTGAGCTCAGAACATCGGTGGCTCATCCTCTGCCAGAGGTCCCCAATTGCTCCCACAGCAGAGAGTGTTCCCACTGCGGAGCACAGTTTATACCCTCACTGTGGCACACGAAGCAACCGCCGGTCAGAGGGGTGGCCCTATGAGAAAATGTGGTTAACTGTGCCAAACAGAGAGAGAGATCGCGTTACATATCGCGAGCTACTCTTGGTCGAAGGTTGATCCTTGTTGTTGATCGCTCCGTTCTTTGGAGATGATTTTACACGCAGCGCACAAAGAAAATGCAAAGTGTTCTATTAACGATGAAACAAATTGCCAAGCTCCTGTTGTTCATCATAAGCGTAACAATGAAAGATTGGCCAGTGTGCCAACGAGAGTTGGGAGCTCTGTGCATAAACAAAATATATTTGATGAGGTCGTGAGAGGGCGTGTTTATTTCTAATTGAAAATAATGTTTTGTTTTGAAATGGTGCTAATGCATTAGCCGTGTACGGGACTGTCGGCTGAACATTTTCATGCCTGAAAGCACAGCCTGTTTGTTGACTCTTCTCTTTCTGCCCGTCAAATAGAAGCGTATCGAAGTTATGAATCGGGTTTTCAAAAAGAGGGCATTTGAAAGGGAAGAGCACTGGGTGGTCGATGCGTCAAGTGTACAGTGCCCACCATTTAACGCATTCCTCCAGCTTTGCCTTGAATCTGAAGCCAGGTGGTGTGCGGATGAAATGCGTGACAATTACTCAGGGGGACTGCTTCCCGGCGTTATTTCGTCGTTGCTCACACACACAGAGAGAGAGAAAGCCCTGGAATAAACAGCTCCCTATTTTCACGCGGAGTAGCAGATGTAGCTGCGTCTTGATGTTGCCGGCTTTGCACATTTCCCCGCCCCCCCTCCCCATTCCTTTGAAACGTTAACGCTGGAACTGCTAGCATGCTCGGTTGTCGATTGCGAGGGTTTCCTGTACACCGCCCCCACCTCCTCCCAGCACAAAGACAGGATTAGCCAAGTGAATTCGAGCAGAGGAATTATGGGATGAGTTGTAACGTGACTTGTGTTAGTTCAAGAGGTGCGGGGAGAGGTGTCCTATGGTATGAAACCCCCGCTCTTAGCAAAGAACGCCACAGGATCTTCAATATCCGCAGGCCAGACTTGATTTCTGTTTAAAGGCTCATCCAAGGCAGTGGCTGCTACATTATCACGACGGCCCCTACAAACAAACTGAGATATTGCTGGAGGGGTGAGTCGGAGGGGTTGGAATCCCAACTGAGAATCCTCTATAAATGACGGACCAGGCGCTTCGTGACGCCACTGCACGTGGCTTGCTCCCTTCTGAACAAACAAAGAGATGAGTACAATGCAGGGTGATCCAAGATAGCTTGTGACCACCAATTAATTGACCCCTAAAATAGTTTTTCCCTTTGCACGTTAATTTTTGTTTTAAATAAACCTTACTTTATTTCATTTGTTTTTCACTTCATATTTAATTGATTAGGTGTAGCCCCTGTGAGCGATGCGGCTCTTGACTCGGGTGCAACCGCAACAACAAAAATCATGAACAAGAAACATCTTAAAGTGACTATGCGCAACAGAAAAATCCAGGAAAAAACAGCAAAATCTTCCAGAAAAAAGCACCGTATATCATCGCTGTGTGCAAAAAGCCCAGCGGGATGCAAGTCAAACAATAACAACCATAAGACAATTTAGATTAAAGTTATCAGGCTAACTCTGTACTTCAACAAACAAACATGGATAAACCATACGTTTTCTAAATCACCAAAATAAAGCTATAAAAACAATGGAACAGTGATCATAGGAACTGTGATTAAATTTTAACAATAAACGATATACATAACACATGCATACTTAACGATATACATACTTAAATAATATACATTAATCTTGATTTGAAGCTTTCGTGACTGCAGGAATTACTCTTTGCTTCTTTCGGTAAAGTCACATAGAAAGAAAATAAATTAATTAATAGAATACGACGTTTCGATTGCAACACAAACAACCGTCATCAGGCAAGAATTACGTTTTAGATAATTCAATGGGGGGAGGGGGGTCACGAGACATCTGGTCCAGATTGTCCAATAAAAGCATTGCGACATACACCACGTGTCACGGTCCGTGTGAATATCCCCCCCCCCCATACCGCTACCCCCCACCCCCCTGCGATTCAAGGCCACAATTTTATTCAGTGTTCTGATTCGATTTAAAGCTTTCGTGACTGCAGGGATTCATCTTCTTGGTTCTTTCGGTAAAGTCACGTAGAATGGAAATAATAAAATAATAAAAATAAAACATAATAAAATAATTCTCACGACGTTTCGGCCACAACGCAAGCAGCCGTCCTCAGGTGGAGAACAGGTCTGTCGAGATAACATAGTCTGAATGAAAGACAGTGTCAGACGCTGTCTTTCCGACAGACCTGTTCTCCACCTGAGGACGGCTGCTTGCGTTGTGGCCGAAACGTCGTGAGAATTATTTTATTATGTTTTATTTTTATTATTTTATTATTTCCATTCTACGTGACTTTACCGAAAGAACCAAGAAGATCAATGGGGCCGCTTGACAATGTTCCCGCAGGTGTCGTGATCCATCGCCCAAAGGCAGCCCTTTCTGGACAGGCATTGTCCACCACATCGAGTGCCACAGCTGTCGACCCCATACGATTCGCCGCGCATTCTTGTACAGGGAAATTGAGTTTTCAAGTTCATACGGCGTACAGCCGTTTCAATACGGGCACAAAAAAATGTTTTTTTGTCTATTTGTTTGTGTTTCTCCCTTGTGATGGGACTTTGTAAGATGAAAGTTGAGAATTATAAGGACACGGGGTGACCAATAAGGTCTGAATGGGTCTGTAATAAGGTAGGGCACTGATACAGGGTTGACAGGTTTTCAGTGCTCTCCGTGAGAGCACCAGCCTAAGTCTCCGCTTCGACGAACCCACGCACGGCTCTGGTTCTGTTCCGCGATCTTTTCTCGACACACTCGGACCGCTGTCGCAAGGTAAACTGGAACGCCCCGTCGAGAAGACGAGTGTGGGCCAGTGTGGGCTTGCCTGCGATAAATCACACGTGCAAATTGTGCACCCTGCTCATAGCTGCGGGTAGCCACGCGCGCGTTTTATTATTATTATCAATATTAGTCACTCTAAGTGATCAGGGATTGGACCCCGAACCCCACGCGCACAGTGGAGTATGAGGCACGTCCCCAATTTAGATTGTGGGCACTGATAAGGGGTTGACAGGCGTGAGAATATCGTTCTTCGAACGTTATTAATTGTTTGTTATTGCCCCCCTCTCCCCCTCGCAAGGATTCACGGCTGTAGGAGAGGGGGTACGAGGAGGACCCGTTTATGCGAGCTGCGCATAGACAGCAGTGTCGGATGAAGTCCTCTAGCGTCGGGAGACACGGTGCTCGGATATGACATGGTGACATGTGTCACGAAGTCAGACCACCTGATCCCAAGGATGCGACGTTGACAGTCGGCGTGAGGAAGGCTTACACCATGTTTCGACAAATGAACTTGACACGTGCATCGTAGGCAGAAGAATAAATGTTCATCGATCATTCGATGCTTTCTTTGTACAGATTTACAGCCCGTTGAGCAAAAATGTATACTGCTGGGTGAGGGGCCTCTTCATGCCACGTCGGTCATGGTTTTTTTTAATTTTATTTTGACCATTCTTCACCATGCTGGTTTGTCTGGCTTGATGGAAGGGATGGCCAGCACCATTTCTTGTATCTCTCACCACGGTTTTTAGTTGCGGCCAGAAATTGAACTCAGGTCGCAGTGTTTATAGAGCATTGCACAAATCACTGAGCTCTCGACCTCACAATATTTACATGATGAATATAAATTAAAACGTGTAAATACATAACAGAGAGTTACTTAAATACGAGTTTGAGAAGCCTTCATTATACAAAGCAAAATATGATTATTATGAAAATACTTATGATTATTTGGAGATTTGTCATTGTAGCAGCATTACATATTGCGAACGAAAGTTAATGGGATATGGACATGATTCTAGATTTGAAGCTTTGGTGACTGCAAGGATTCATACTCTTAGGTGTTTTCGGTAAAGTCACATAGGTAAAAAAGTGTGCCGTTCCTGGCCCTTCCCCCCTCAACCATTATATATACGGGGTAGTATTTCTTGTGATCTCTCATTTACTTGATACAGCTGTCGTGGCTGTGACGGTTCCACCTGAAGACGGAGGCTTGTGTTGCTTCCGAAACGTCGTGAATTTATTTTTTTATTTTTTTTATTTTACTTTTATTAATTTAAATTTTTTACCTACGTGACTTTACCGAAAAAACCTTAGAGTATGGACATGATGTTGTGGAAGTGCTGGGCTTGGAGGTGAGAGGACTACTTACGATTTTAGAAATGCACAAGGCTCAAGATTTCAACGCTTTGCTTTCTGTGACCAGTCTGAACTGTGCTGAATCGTTGCTGGCCCTGGGCTGGGCCACAGAGCTCGTAATGTCATGGCAACTCAGCCTGACCAAGCTGCTCAATGACCCTGGCTGCTCTCCTCCAGACCCTGTGTTGTGTGTACGCTTAGATCCGGGCTGACTCAAAAAAATGTCACTTGGTCATGACGTTACTCGTTTGGTTTTAACTTCCCAGCGATGTTGTGAGTTACAGCTCCCAGTGAAGCGGCAGCAGCAGCAATGCAAAACCCATTTTTTTTGTTTGGATTTTAGTCTCACCTGAATAAAATTGGTCGCAGGACATTTGGCCGTGACATCGGATGACAGATGGGCAAAATTACTCACGTAATGTAGGCCGATGAAGGTAAGATGATTGAGAGGTAGACGGACATTAATATGGTGGGCCGAGAGATGAGAATATTTGGAGGAAACCCATTAGATGGAGATTGCCATCTGATTTTGAAGAGTGGAAGACATTCAGCGAGGCCTTTGCCAAAATAAGTAGGAATGTTGAAAGCTAACAAGGAAAGGACGGGAAAGTGTAACCTAACCAGGGCTTACATTAAGCTTAGCTTAAAATCTTATTTTTTTTTGTTGAGGTCAATTCATGTCTCCCCCACTCAGGAGGCTGGGGAGGCGGGGGAAGAGGGTGGAAGTGACGGGGCGGGTGAGGTTGAGTGGACGGCGGCTCGCGGCTCATGGGGCGTGGAGACCCGGACATGGGCCCTGATGCTGATCTGGACCCAGGACTGGGTCATTCCTGGTCCCTAATGATCATGATAACAACGCATCAGGTTACCTCGTTTGACATTCTCCTCAGGGAAGATGAAACCCGAAATTCAAATAGCTCTTGCGCGCATGCCCACAGGCTTGTGTCACGAACTATGCTGCCACAGTATACTCTAGAGATGTCACTCAATCGACGTGTAATTAAAATGAGTGGAATTGATGTGAGAGTGATATCACCGGAGTGTCATTATGAAATGCTGGACGTAGCTTTAAAGTCCATTTGCTCATGAGCAAAGCAGAAAACTCATATCAGCCTAGGTATGTATCGATAAGACTGATGCGTTTTTTTCCCTACATCCTCCTTTGCTTGACTCAGTTAAAACACGAAGGACATTAGTAGTAGGTTTTAACCCTTTCAACTGGTACAAAAACTGACACCTTTATACAAGGCATCATGTTTGCAATAACCACAACACAAGCAGTCAAAATGCAAACAAAAAGAAACAACTCTGATGATGATAATGATATGCACTGTCCTTGAAGTTGATTGGTCCACACCCGAGACAGCTTTTCTTAGAGCCTAGTCTCCATTGGTGTTGGACCAGATGACGCCAAAAGGCGTACAACTCAAAAACAGCGCACTATCAGAGTATTGAGAGTTCGGGGTAAGCATTTACACTATGAGACCTCCTTTACCAGTAGCAAAATATAGTAGTAGGTTTTTACAGTTTAAAGGGTAAAACCCTACTACTATACTTTGCCACTGGTAAAGGAGGTCTCATAGTGTAAACGAAGGGCATTCTTGTTTTTTTCAGGACGCTTGCACTCCTGTAAGGGTACAGGTAAAGGTGCAGCCCTGCAATCGCTTGTTCACGCCACTGCTGGAGGGTTGGCCTCCCCTAGAGGGACCTCTAGGGGCCACGTGGCCGACTCGTCCACGCTGGTCGAGACATCTTGGAAGAGGTGGGGGGTACCCACACATCACTCCACCGCACGCGGCCTGCCGATCGCCTGACCGTGGTGTGTACCCATTGTGTTCCGCTGGGTGGACCGATCAGGTGTGCTGACCGCTACACCGAGGCAGCAGCCCTGCACTTTGATTAGATTTGGTTAAATATCACCCAACCCCCTCCCCCCCACAAAGAAAATGTACCACATACCAAAAAAATGAATAAAATTAACGCATAAAACAGCCCTTCGTTTTTTGACTCCACGATGTCAGAAACGTTATGGAGTAGAGGACGCGTTTATGAGAGCGTTTGTGGCGTCATTCAATTATTCGAGGTACGCTGGGCCCATAACTCAGGCTGTGGTTATTGCCTCCACCAGGTGCTGCCGAGCCACGTGCGAATAAAAAAAACGAATCGGGTTGAAAATTATTTTCT
Organism: Lampetra planeri; assembly: GCF_965212315.1. Lineage (NCBI taxonomy): Eukaryota > Metazoa > Chordata > Hyperoartia > Petromyzontiformes > Petromyzontidae > Lampetra > Lampetra planeri. The sequence goes on from NC_136132.1 coordinate 4,109,568, forward strand.
TCTCGAAAGCTGCGAAGAGTATATTAAGCGTGAAAACTTTACGGCCGGCGACGGTGCACGTCGGCCAGGGGTGTTTACGAACACTCTCTGAGCACCAAAGGGTTTGGTCACCCCTCAACCCCCCCGCCCCCCCACAAAATGTTCCCCCCACACCGTGGGACCCAAAGCTTTGGCGAATGAAATCCGCGAAATAGTGCGAAGGGATGTTGACTCGGCTGATGCCGGCAGCGCCTCGCCACATGTCGGGATGCCGCTTACGAGGATCGCGATTTACGATTTTTGTATTTATGTCCCAGTTTGATTTTCGCTAGCAGTGTCCAAACTTTGGAAAGTTTCTCCTACAACTTGTCCGCCCTTCCCCCCTCACCCGCCGCCGCCGCCCTCCCACCCCCCTGTCGTTCCCACATTTCAGCAGGGTGTTAATCACAGTAACATGCTGCATGGACTTAAGGTGCTACAGGAGTCGTCGTTTTCAAAGGTGTCCCGACAAATTCCATGAACAAACAAAAAATCATGGTCTATTTTGCGCCACTTTCTCTATGGCAAGATGTCTCCACCACTTAATTTAGCCTCGGAGCATGCATCAAATTATTGAGGTTTTTAAAAAATATACTAATGATTTTAATAAGAAATTTCACTCCTTTTTCAATCCCATTGCTAGGTGAAGTCCTCCCCATGCTGTGTCGGTCATCGTTGTAATTTGACCATGCCAACCTCCACTCGGGTCGGTGTGGGTTGACGATGTAGTGGTCCCCATCACATCATGCCTAGGACCAGATGCGGTATCATTCGCGACTGGCATCAGCTGTGAGCGGGAATTAAACTCCAGGTTGCGAGTGCATTGACCACTGCGCCACCATTGCCTATCCCGTGTTCAACAGACAATGTCATCATTTGATCCTCAATGAAAAAAAAATAGTTGAGTAAAACCTTCAATAAGGGTACAGTAGTGGAAGAGGTGTGGACTTCTGTATGTAAAGTGTTTCGTAAAGTATGGCAGATATGACTTACAAGAAAATAAATTAACTGAAACCCTAATGTCTGAGCGATTTAATTGGGATGAATCCATTCAGCTTGGAGTACAGATGGCAAATCACCTCCAGATCCGTGTTGGGCGCGGCAGGGCCGCTCGTCTCTGGCCGCTGCCGCAATGTCGAAGGGGGCCACGGTGGTGAGATGTTAACTACCTCTCCTGATATACAGGATATCGGGTTTTCGATCCCGACCCTGACGCCTTTGGAGTTTGCATGTTTTCCCCGTCGTTGCGTGGATATCCTTCCGGGTCCCCTGGGTTTTCCCCCTCCGCATTTATAAACGCGCGTTCAGGGTGTGTGACTGCTATCGAAATTTCCACGCGGTGATGATAAGTCACTAACTTCGCTCAGCTATCATTTGTGATGGCCAGGTCGCTTCTGAAAAAGAGCCATACAGCTCAGTGGGGCCTTGCCTGGTAAAATAACAACACAAATTGCTTCGTCTCACGCAATCAAGCGACTCTCTTTCGCTTTGCCGACGGTTCTCGGAGAGGCAAGAAGTCCTTCATGTTTGGCAAGGACCTTAGCGCTACAATACAGGGTGCTTCAAAAAAATGTTAACACTTATATGGGACTTTCGTTTTTAATGGAAAATTAACGGATAATACACTGTGACTTGATAACAAATGTCATGTTAATAGCTTCACAAAATCAAAGAGTCTTCACTTGTTCGCCATCGTTGTCAACGCGTGCCTGGAATCTTCTCCAGGTGGTCTCCAGAGCCAGGGAGCACATTTCTTGTGGTGTTGTTGTAAATTCTCCGAAGTGTTCACATTTTTTTGAAGCACCCTGTATATTTTGAAGACGCTGCACATTAGCTTTCTTATGTTAACACTAGAGATGTCGTGATGCAGCCATTCATTCATTGACTTACTGTTGATTCGTAAGCTTGCAATAAAATCTATGTTTTTTTAATGATTATCGTTGTATGTTACTGGTTCATGTGACCCCCTGCATTCACCGCAGTGTAGAAACAAATACTAATCGCAGGCGGGGTGAATCGTTCCACCTCTGGTTGACACCAAAGAGCAGCGATCACGACGCTTGTGATGCAGAATCTCGCCCACTGACCCTGCCTCTCCGGGTCTAAACACGTGTTTGTGTGCCATCGACCGCTCGCCGTTTCGGAAGTTTTTAATTCGCTGAGCTCTCCGGGCTGCGGGTTGAGTGCGGTGAGCCATACTCTCAGGTTTTTCGGTAAAGTCACGTAGGTAAAACATAAAAAATAATAGAAATAATAGAAATAAAATAATAATTCACGACGTTTCGGAGGCAACACAAGTCTCCGTCATCAGGTGGGACTGTCACAGCTAGATTTACTGTATCAAGTGAGTGCGGTGAGCCAAGCGCCAAACTCGGACGCGAGCACAACTCCTTCGTGCACCACGATAAAGGTGCGCTCACTTTCGTGAGGTTGCATCCGTTGGACAAAGCCCGCGTCATTTGCTGTGGTTCATTACGAGTCGTCACCGTCGTCATCGTCGTCGTCATCATGGACCGTTGTCTCTCAACAACGGGACGAAGGCCTCGGCTACGCAGTCTCCTTCCCAGTGCTGCTGCTATCCATCTCACACTCCTGCACGTGAACCGATCTCCATCGCTCCTCCGCGGTGGCCGTACTCACTCGCGGACGAGCTCTGCTGTGCTGTCCGCCACTCCATCACCAGCGTCGTCCATCGGGCCTCATCCAATCTCGTGACGCGACTTCTCAATTCCATCGCTTTCGATCCCAATCCGCCTTCGACACACCCTCCTGCTCCGGCTGAACGCGTTTTGGCGTCTTTCGGCAAGTTGTGACTTGCCGAAAGACGCCAGGCGGTTGGGGGGTTTTAATTGGAGCACTCTCACTCATTGGCTCTCTCTCGCTCACCGTGCCTCCTGCAAATCTCAAGGTGGCCTTCGTCTCAGCCCCCCCACCCCAGCTTCAGCCGGTGTTTGGCCAGTGGTGCCGTGCGAGTGTATTCGACAAACCTCGCCGTGATTGACCAGCCATTGGTGGCACCCCGACAATGTTTGTGCGTCGCGTGTGGAGTCTGTAGCCGACGACGGCTGCCTGCTTGCTTGCCTGGAGACGCGGAGCAACGATTTGCACTCTCAGGGTTAAATAATAATACAAACACGGAGCGCTGGCCTGACGCGCAGTCTGCTGCCAGCATTGATGGCCTTTGTAGATGGCAAGGACGGGCATTACATTTTATACATCCCAATTTGCCTCGCACATTAAGCGAGTACTGTGATATTGCCGTTGCGGGCAATTACGGTGTATAGTTGCGTATATTTCAACGCTTAATTTATCCCACCGCTTTGATTTACAGCGCTGTCTGTCGCTGGGCAGGTGGCCTCGGGGCAATTGAGGCCCCTCCCATGGAAGATACACCGAGGGATCCACGGCTCTCCAGGAGCGCCCCACCCACCATCATCCCCATCAACCACCACCAAAGGACCACGAACTTAAATTTCGATTTAAAGCTTTCGTGACTGCAGGGATTGCGAGTATATTTAGTATACTGATGATACTATGTAGTTTATACTTTAGTTGTTTACGTGGTGGTTTAGTTACTGCAGATACATACTATTAACATTCCTTCTCTTTATTAATGCTACCCCTACCCCCTCCCTTTGATGCTGCTAATCCTGCATAATGCACGGGCATAATGACTTTAAACCCCTCGCCAAACCTCCTACGCATTTCACAAGTAGTACTAATCGCATATCTGCATTTCCCATAAATATGCTAAATTCCTCTTGATATGCAAATTATTTTGTCAAGGAGCTCTCTCCCCCCCTCCAACCCAGCTTAAAAAAGACGCTCCAAGCCTGGGGTTGTCATTCAGACTCTGTCTTCTCGACAGACCTGTTCTTCACCTGAGGACGGCTGCTTGCGTTGTGGCCGAAACGTCGTGAGAATTATTTTATTATGTTTTATTTTTATTATTTTATTATTTCCATTCTACGTGACTTTACCGAAAGAACCAAGAAGATGACCACGAACTTCGTCGCCAGTGCAGTCCGTCGAAGTTTTCACAGCCCGGAAACGTGACGGCACGAACGCTCGGTGCTAATCGTAGAAGACGAGGGAGGGGTGGCGGGGGGGGGGAAACTTTGAAGAAAGCGCTGACTTGCGAATCGAGAGCGTTGTAACCCTCTTGATGTTACGCTGTGCACACATCGGCTTTGTTATCTGCGTGCCGAGTCAATGCCACCCCCCCCCCCGTTTGGGGGGATGATGCCAACGGCTGTGCTGAGAAAAAGAAGGCGGGACGGAAGAAATGAATGGGGGGTTGAGAGAGTGTAAGAGCGATATGGAGTAGGAAGAGCGGGGGTACAGAGAGAGGGGGGGGCAGAAAGGGGGGTAGAGAGAGAAGGGGTAAGGAGAGCAGAGCGAGAAATATTTTGTTAAATCTTTCATTTAAAAAGGGGGGGGGGGTTACATAAAGCAAAGCATAAAAAAACGAAATTATGAACGAAGCAAAGTGCCGACTACACCGAGCATCTTCTTGTTTCCTCTGATCGTAAAAAAAGCGAAAGGGAGAGAGGAGAGAGAGAGGGTGAAGGAGAGGCTGAAGAGAGCGCTTACATCCCCGCAGCTGGTGACTCATTTTCCCCCGCGCCGTACATTAATCAAGCGTGGATGCACAACTCTTTTGGGCTGTCATTTGTTCCGGTTCTATTACCGGAAAGGAAGGCACCGGGGAGGAAAAACAACCATCGCGTGGAGATGTATTGAGCGACTCGAGTGTCCGTAAGAAAGCCACCGTGGGTCGAAGTTGCAAATCCGCGGGGGTCGTTTAGTGCGAGGTTCGCATTTTTCGGCCCAAAATGACACGTCTGGAAAGACGACTGTTCAACGACGAACGCTTTTTCGAGCATCTGCGAAGCGAAACTGTTGCAAGGGGTTTGTTTTGGGGTGGGGTCGGTGATGGGGGGGGGTGATGACTTTGGTTAACGAGTCGTCGTTTTTGTTTTGTTCTTCTTCCCAGTGAGTCAAGCGCGCACATACGAGAGCCCTCGCGATGAGAGGGGGGGGCCATTCCGATTTGTTGCAGGCGATTTTCATCCGGAAAATGTTTTTTGTCATGACCTGTAGCGACGGCAAGGACGTGAATTACGCATATCATACTGCAGCACATCTATAGCCCCCCCCCCTCCTCCCAGTCCTCATATTGTGGCCAATTCAGTAGGAGCTGGATACAAGCAACACGACTTGGAAGCATGGCCAACCGTGCTTATATGCAGAGCAGTGCGCCTGTATCAGACGATGCCCTTCGTCTGTCTTCAGACCAGTGTCACGTGATACGCACGCGTGTGCTTATATCCCAACTGGGCTTGTATAAGGGGCGTTTATGTTCTGCTCCTGTTTATCCACAACCAGCTGCGTGTGTCGTCTGTAGCCGACGGCTGCTTGCCTGCCATGGGCCGTACCGTGAATCAGAACAAAAGCGGTTCAATTCCAAACCACCGGTAGTGAGACATTCGTGAGGAAATGAATGCCCTTTTTAAGGCTTAATTGAACCCAACTGGATTATACTCCTTAGAATAATTAGCTTCATTGAAGTTCAATAAAAAGAATAATTGACAAATCCCACGATGATTTGCCCTTAATGGACCCACAGAAAATGAGTGTGCTTCACGCTGGACACGTGCGATATCGTTCGAAATGCTGATGCTGCGGGTTTACTGATTTACGTTCATATTAATGTAAATAAACATAGTTGTCTTTCGATTTAAAGCTATCGTGACTGCAGGGATTCATCTTCTTCGTTCTTTCGGTAAAGTCACGTAGAATGGCTGCTTGCGTTGTGGCCGAAACGTCGTGAGAATTATTTTATTATGTCATATGTTATTATTTTATTATTTCCATTCGACGTGACTTTACCGAAAGAACGAAGAAGAAAAAAACATCGTTGTCATCATTGTCCTTGATTTAGCCACTGTTGGATGTGTGCCTCCCCAAGCTATTGTCCTCTCTCGTGGTCTCGCAATGCAACAACCCATCGAGCTCCGGCACGCGAGATGATGGCATTGCTCCATCTCCACGCCGGACGTGGACTTCGGGTGTGCGCCCTTCTTTCATCGCCACTTCTTCGTTTATGTTCATAAATGACAATGAAATAGGGTACATGCATGCGCACGTATAACCCAGGAAAGCCCCATTGTGTCTCTGGAGTATTTTTAAGAGTGGGGAATCTGATTCTGTTGAGATGTTTGACCAATTAAGCATTGAGTATTTTTTTCGTTGGTAAAAAAAAACCCTCAAGTGCCCACTTCCCAGAAGACACAACCGTGTGGACTAGAAACTATTTAAACTAAACATTTTTTTAAATCTTACCAGGTAAGGCTCACTGAGCTATTACAGCTCTTTTTCAGAAGCGACCTGGCCCAAAAATGATAGCCCATTGAAGTGTCTTATCATGTCAAAATGTAGAGCCGCCAATACTATAAACGCATGTTTCTAAATGTGGAGGGAAAACCCAGAGTAAAATCCACGTGACCACAGAGAGAACATGCACACTCCAAAATATACAGGTGTCAGGGTCGGGATCGAACCCACGACCTGCTGTATACCAGGCGAGGTAGTTAACATCTCACACCGCTGTCCGACGTGGGCATCAAATTTCACCGCACGTGGAGCAAAGCTACGAACATCATCACGCCAATGACCGGACGTGACACCAAACAATGCGGATTGTGCCACGCGTTGCTGTGAATATCTCACAGCAATCCAGGACCGACGCCTCTCTCCAGACCACTGGATTACAGGCAGGTGTTTTCCAAACAAGGGTATTTGTACTCTTTGGTTCTTTCAGTAAAGTCACGTTGGTATAAAATAAAATAAATTAAATCACGACGTTTCGGGCGCAACACAAGCGTCCGTCATCAGGTGGGACGACCGAAAGGGTTTTTGTTTGTGGTTTCTTTTTTGCTGCAACGTTTTACACTCATTGTCGTGTCGTGCGGGGCCCTTTGCCGCGCGGGGCAGCTGCTCAATGAATATGCAACAAGAGAGAGTGTGTGTGCGCTCCTTTGTCGGCGACTACTCGAAGCCCTGCAGCATATGCGTGGCTATTTTGAGGCCGGGCTTACCCGCTTACTCCCTCCCTCGCTAAGAAGCGAAGCGACGACATCACCGGGGTGGGGGGTGGGGGGCAGTAGGTCACGGGGCCACGGGGCAGTAGTCACACCGCAGCACAAGCGACTCTCACGTCGCTCGGACAAAAAAAGATTAATGAGAAGGGGGCAATTAGGCAGAGTCGCACGTGAACTCTTGCACCCGCCAGGAGAAAAACAATCGAAATTGAGGCCGAAGTAGTGGCAAAATGTACACGGACAAATTCCAAGTAGCACGTTTAACCTTCGTCGTTACGAAATAGCTGCATCACGGCCGTGCTGGTAAAGCCTGTGATGAGATGCGGCTCATTTAAAAAGTGGAAAAGTTTTACAAAGTAAGTGATGCACATTACACAGTGTACGGAAAATTAAAAAAAAAGATTAAAGAGTGATGCATTAAATGTGTTATTTTGATGTACGTGTTTGCGCATTTCTAGATCGTGCTCACTAACCCTGCTTGCCCCAACAGTCTGTTCAGGCTATGTACTGCGGATCTTTGTCTTCATCTAGATAGTGGTGGCAGTGGTGCATGCACAGCGCTACATACACAGTAACCTAAGTTCAAATCCAGGCCACGGATAAAATCAGTGACCAGGAACATCTACATTTATCCTGGGCCTCCCCCCGACCAATCCAGTTTTGAGTGAGTAACTCGGGCTGTGTGTAAACATCATCACTGAGTAGACACGGGACGTGGTGTCAGCCACACTTGTCCCCCACGTTTCATATTTTTATGAACAGGAACTCAAGTGGAGCATTTTCCCTAACAGTCTAAAATACTCTACGCATGCAACAATAGGCTCATGGATATGTGATTCTTCAAATAGAAATTGTTTATTTTGTTTTCAGTGGGAGAATGATTTTGGGCACCAGTCCACGAGTGAGGAATTTCATTTCTGTGTAAACGTTCGGCCAACAGGTTTACTCATTTTTGACCCAATATGTGGCCTTGCTTCTACGTGATGGCCACAGTCACTCCATCTTGTCGAGGAGCTTTCTCTTTTTACTGGTAGGAACCTCCTGGTTACACCAGCCCACGGGGGATTATTGTGTCTGTCCGTCGTGCAGGGAGGGGCTGGGTGGGGAGACAGGGGCTGGGTGAGGAGGGGAGGATGGGGAGGGGCTGAGTGGGAGGGTGGGGAGGGGCTGGGTGGAGAGGGTGGGGACGGGCTGGGTGGGGAGGGGCTGGTCACCCCGTGGTGCCCTTATAAAACTCAACGTTTAATCTACTCATGCCGGCTTGTGCCCGCCCTCACAATCGGCTATATTTGCGGAATACACCACGCCACTGTTGACCCTGGCCATTGACCGAGCAACCCAACGTTCCTACCAGCTCCCTCCGCAGGAATGTGTTTTCCTTAAGCTTATTGTGATGACATCTTCACTCAGATTTGTGTTATATTCTCTCCTGTCTTCCCGCATTATTTCCAAGTGGCTTCCCGGCGTTCTTTGCAATCTTAGTTTGTTTGCATATTTATCCAGTTTTTTAAATATACATTTTATCGTTATTGATGGCTTTTCTGTTTATTTTACTTTGCTACCCACTTTAAGTGCAATGTCCAGTGGTCGTTTTATCTTGAAAGATTTGATATACATTTTTTACTTTTGCTTCTCTAGAGATTGTAATCTGCTACTTAGAATGAGTCTAGATTCCCCTTCCTCCTGGACAACAGCTTGACGTTATCACTGTCTTCCCGTGCCTGTCATTAGCTGTGTCCTCTCTTGGCAATGATGAAGTGTAACTGGCATCACACTGGCTTGTGATCACTTCCTGCGCTGAATAGATCGTGGCTGATGATCACAATGATGATGTTGTGTACTAGCAATGTCAGTCAGCACATCCTTGTGAAATCCATTAACACTTGAGAAAGAAAAGGGGCCGACATTAAGGCTCCATACCCTTTGGTTCTTTCGTTAAAGTCACGTCGGTGAAAATAAAATTAAACAAAAATCACATTAAGGCTGCTCTTGCAACCCGTGTTTACAGTTGATTGTCACGACGGTAAAACATTCATAATTGCCAATTTGGGAGAAAGTCACAGTAACCCTGCTCGACGGAATTCCTCTCTTGCTTCATTACTGTCAGATAGCTTTAGCAGCTCGCAAAAGTAAGGGAGCGTACATGTTTAGAACGTACGTCGTTACCTCCCGTACGTGTTGAAAGTGCGTTCTTTTTGTTGGTGGCTAGAAGCCATGGGGTGAACGCCTTCCACGTGACCGCCTGTGGGAAATTTTACACGGGGAATAATGGTGTCCATCACAGTCTGCTTACTCCTGTAGAGGATTCCCAAAATGTCAATGTTTAGGACCCTTCAGAAGAAGGGTCAACACAAGGTTATGGCGCTGCCCGGATATTGTTTTCTCACGCCACTGCTGGCGGCAGGGCCTCCGCTCGTCCATTTAGATGGTATTTGGCCTACTCTTCCACACGAGCCTAGACGTCTTTGAAGAGGTGTGAGCTCCCACGCTTTTCCCTACCAAACGCATCCTGCCAATTGGCGATCTTTGGTGCACCCATATCGGGTGCACAGAGAGGCCAGGTTGTACTGGAGTCAAAGACAAAATCTTCAATGTAAAAATAAAATTATAAACATTTCGTTACGTGGACATTTTAACCTCATGGCGAGACCCCGGGGTCCCATAAGCCCCCGGCTCTCGCATAAACTGCGTTGCGACGTCATTCTATGTCTGTTGAAGGCGAACGACACGGCAATCTATTCCTCTCGACGAGCTCTACACGATGCGCTAATCAAAGTTTCAAAGTTTTGTTTCTTCTGCGCATTCGCCCTCGCTGCTGCGCTTGGACGACACGACAACAGAATGATCCTTGCCAGGTGGGTCGCGGCGTTTATGTGCGCGGTGGGACGGAGTCGCCAAAAATAAATTCATTATTACGATTTTGACTTCCGTTTATTCGGGACCCCGGGGTCCCGCCATAAGGTTCGTTTGTTCTTATTGACACATAATGTTGGCAACTCTGGTTTCCCGTGCAGGAAAATACATCAATGATAAATAACATTTCGATTTAAAGCTTTCGTGATTACAGGGATTCATATTCTTGGTTCTTTCGGTAAAGTCATGTAGAAGGGAAATAATAAAATAATAAAAATAAAACCAATAAAATGTGGCGGTTTTTTTAAACCGCCACTTTTTTTTCAAATTTTCTTGCTGTGGTTTTCACACCTGATGATGATTGCTTGTGTTGCAATCGAAACGTCGTGAGAATTTTATTGTTTTATTTGTTATTAGTTTATTATTTCCCTTCTACGTGACTTTACCGAAAGAACCAAGAAGATAAATAACATACGATGAAAAATACGATGTAAACAAGTAAATGTAAGGCATACTATATGCTGGCTACAAATCCGCTGGCTGTGGATGTCCTGAAGGGTAAAGCATTGATTGCCATGCATTTTTCTTGCTCAGCATCATCCCAGTTCTTACACAAAGACAAGAAGAATGTTGTGGTTTTTATCCTTCTTTCACGTGTTTCTTACAGTCTCACAGCGCCCTGGTGAATACAGTTTGATTTCCATTGATGGCATGATGAAAAAAAAATCCGGAATAAATGTTGATGTCAGCAAGACATTAAATAATTTCATAGAGTACTATTAATCACGGGGAAGGCAAATTGGCGCATAATCGGCGTGGGGTTTTTCATGTGTCAACTTAATTAATGCACTGCCTACAAAACACCATAAAGTGATACGGTACATAAGCCATTGGTAGTGGTATGCTAAATTGGCTCTGCAATTAAACATAGGGTTGATTGTGTACTAGTTTTGTGCAATTTATCCCCTTAATGCAGACAATTCACCACTGCATGTATTACTGTTGAGTCTAATCCCAGGGATATGTCACACATTCGGTAGCTGCTTTAGTTTGCTGAAAGGAAAGGGATCAATTGAAGTCAGAGCTGGAGGTTTGTTCATTTAAAAAAAATACTTTCTCTGTAGTCTCACTTCATATGAAAGAAGAACAACCAACTCATTTTTAGTTAAAGCTTTCGTGACTGCAGGGATTCAAATGTTTGGTTCTTTCGGTAGAGTCACGTAGAATGGAAACAATACAATAATAAAAAATTTAAAACAATAAAATGCTCACGACGTTTCGACTGCAACACAAGCAATCATCATCAGGTGTTGATTGCTTGTGCTGCAGTCGAAACGTCGTGAGAATTTTTTTTAATTATTTTATTATTTCCCTTCCTACGTGACTTTACCGAAAGAACCAAGAATAACCAACTCATTATGAACTGGGATCAAATGTTTACGACCTGCTTATCACAAGTGCAGATACATTTTTGAGATGCTTGGACAATTGTTTGTAGAGAGTTATCTTCTTTTTAAATTAAGATAAGGCTTACACTATAGATTATTAGTAACACAAATGCCCTGAAGATAAATACCACAAACTAATTTTATTTGATATATCGCCATATTCAAATAAACGTGTTGGAAACCTATTAATATGACAGATCCTCATAGTCACATGCTCCTAACAATGTTTCATATTGAAATCAGTGTTATTCTTCATTGAAACCTCCTTTGCCAGTATAAAAATATGATAATAGTTGTTTTACCCTTTTATCTGGCAACAAAACTGACACATTTTTTTACGAGGAGTCATCTGGTCCAACACCATGTGAGACTAGGCTCTAAGAAAAGCTCTCGGGTGTGGACCAATCAATTTCAAGGACAGTGCATACATTATCAGAGTTGTGTTTTTTGTTTGCATTCTTACCGCAGGTATTGTGGTCAATGCAAACATGACTCCTCGTAAAAAAAGGTGTCAGTTTTGTTGCCAGATAAAAGGGTAAAAAAACAATTATCAGTGTTATTCTGTTTATAAAGCAATACACTAAACATTTGCGAACATGTTTTAACTTTATTAAAATGCAAGCTGTTTTTTTTTGTGAGGGTGTTTACCTGATCTGGAGAGTCTGTGTAACTATATTTATGATGTCATTGGTTTACTGTATATATATTATTTTTGTCTCGAGGCACCTTTTGACAAATAGTTTAATTACAATATTTACGACATCAGCATCATCATCATCATTATCGTATCATTGCTGTTGCATTGAAATATGTGTATCCGTCATGAAACTTTGAATTCAAGAACAAAAACTAGTACAAGTCTACAAAAACCTATAGGGCTGAAAACTCGAAGTTCCTTTGTCATTTTTTTGGTGATCCAAGTCACTCTTGCAAATGAGACCTGTCCCTGGTCTATTGAGTTCTCGCTTGGCGAAGCGAAGGAACTTGGCTCGACTCGAGCCCCCTCCAGCTTTAGCCGTCTTGTGCTGCTCTGCCATCATGACGAGGCCTGCAGCCTCGAAGCCAATTATGGGCCTGAACACGTTTTCACCATTTAGATTTAAAGCTTTCGTGACTGCAGGGATTCATCTTCTTGGTTCTTTCGGTAAAGTCACGTAGAAGGGAAATAATAAAATAATAGTATGTTTTTATGTTATTATTTCCTTTCTACGTGTCTTTACCGAAAGAACCAAGAAGACGTTTTCACCAGTTTAACACGTAGTAGGTTTTCGCGACCAATTTTATACATAATAGAGGGTTTTTTTTTTTTTGGGGGGGGTTAGATTGCGTAAATATAAATGTGTCGTTAAACCCGCCACCACCCGAAACAGACAATCAGGCAAGGTTTGTCACGTAGAGAAAACGTGCCAATTCGTTACTAGTTCAGCACACCGGTGTTTTGGAAAGTAAACCCGCAACATTTAGAATTTGAGTATGACGTTTCGCCAGTAATTACAACTAACATCATGGCTGTCCGGAGTGCTGAACTAGTAACGAATTGGCATGTTTTGTTTACGTGGCAAACCTTACTAATTGGCCGTGTCGGGTGGTGGCGGGTTCAACGACACATTTATATATTTACGCGATCTAAGCCAAACACCCCTATGACATTTTCACTAGATCGCTGAATGAATAAAATGAGCAATAAAAAAATATGACGCTTCTCCATCGACGCACAATTTTACGTGTATTTATTTTGGGGGTGTCTTAGGAACGCTAAACATTTCATTCTCTAACCGTGCCCGTTTGCTCATCGGGGCATTTGCCGAGCGGGGGAGTGCAAGAGATTATATAAGGTCATTAGACGAAGCATGCATCTGCCAAATTGCTTCCAATGAAATCTCGCTGTTGCACAGCGGATGCCGATGCCGTGTTTTAAGTGCAAATAATTGACATATGCGTTCACTACATTTGTGTAGTGCCATTTTCAATTTCGTCGGACCTTCCTCGCTACGTTGGTTCTTGCGCGGGCTGGTTTAAAAAATAATAGCGCGCGTAGGCAGACGGTGGGGGGGTGGTTGGGTGGGGGGGAGGAATGGGACGTGTGGTTGACGAAAAGGGCAAGCTAGTTAGACGATAAACAGAAAGGGACGGGAGCTCGACTTGAGTGCTCCCAATGTCACTGCCCGCAGCGACGTTGCTCTTCTGCCTTGTCGGTGAAGCCCCCCGTTCCTCGCGTGAGAAGCGGACGCACGTGTCCCAAGTGGCGCGGTTTAATGAGACGGGACGGACGAGTATGGCGGCTGCAAATCATTGAATCGGATCGTTTCTCTCAGATTGCACTCGATGTTTGATTGTTGTTCGTTCGTGAGAGGTTTTTTTGGGTTGATTGTTTGCTCCTTTAAATTGTACTTTGCCCACGTTTATTTACGTATTACGAGCAACGCGTTTGATATCTTTTTTAATGTATTCGCGAAACTGTGATTCGTGTTCTGTCGTGAGAAATTACTTCTGATTGGTGATTATTGCTAAATTTGCAGGACCTTATGTGCAACATAGATTTTTCTTGCATTCCACATTCATTTAATTTAAATTAATTCTTGTAATTGTACCGTAATTAATAACAGAATCCCAACCACATATTTCATACAGTCCATGCTATAGTCCTTATCAAAATAATTTCCATTGGTCTGTATAAGTAGGTACTCGGCGAATCATGTGCATGCATAGGTATCGATGGACGGGATTTTTCTCACCCAATCAAGTACTTCTCCAAGTTGTTATTTTTGTACATTCTTCGTTTGCTCATTAGATCGAGAATATATTGTGTCATCCATCGTTATTTCTTTTTCGGTGACTGGTGTCCCAGCATGACTTCTGTTGTTTCTGTGATGCATATATACTACTATACACTACACTATATACTACTATACACTACACTATACACTACTACACTATACACTACTATACACTACTATACACTACACTATACACTACTAAACTAATATACACTACACGATACAATACTATACAATACTAGATTATACACTACTACAAACTACTACACTATACACTACTACACTATACACTACACGATACACTACTATACACTACACTACTACACTATACACTACTATACACTACTATACACTACACTACTACACTATACACTACACTATACACTACTACACTACTATACACTACACTATACACTACACACTACTATACACTATACTCTACACTACTACACTATACACTACACTATACACTACTATACACTACACTATACACTACACTGTATACTACACTATACACTACACTATACACTACTATACACTACACTATACACTACTATACACTACACTATACACTACTATACACTACACACTACTATACACTACACTATACACTACTATACACTACACTATACACTACACTATACACTATACTATACACTACACTATACACTACACTATACACTACTATACACTACACTATACACTACACTATACACTACTCTACACAGGCGTTCCCAGGCCAGCCGAGTGACGTCACCCCGCCAGCAGCGAGTCTCGGGCCAGCCCAGGGGTCTTCGCTCAGGACTGAAAACCGATGTACAGTAGATGTTTTTGCTCGAACACTTTTGATTTGTTTTTAAAACCTACTGGCCATCTGTGACAAAGAGCTTTACAGCGTATTTGATTCCTCCCGTATAAATACATATTCACATTCTCATAAATATCAGGTAACTGCAAAATTATTGAAAATAACACGCTGTCCATATTAGCCTAAAAAAACATTGTATTTCAGATGATAGAATTTCATAGAAACAGCATATCTTGAAAATGCCAATTGAATCAGATCTCATCCCACAGAATCTCTACATTTCCAGCTTTTAAACAGTGATCATTTATTTCCTTCCCATTACCAATGTCACGTCTCTGCGTCAGGCTTGGGGAATTGCGCAAATGCCATCGTTTTAAATCGTTTCAGTTTTCGGCGTCATCATCTGTCCCCGCGGGCCAACGAATGCCCCCCTAAGGTGACTGGTGTGGAATCGTCAAAAACAAAACCCTGAACTGTAATGATGCATTCAGCAGAGGCTGCCGGGGGCGGGCGGGCGGATGGACGACGACGAAGAGTTCACTCATTGCCGATCGAAATTCCAAGTCGCGTGGTCAGAGATGTCAAGCGCAATACTCGTGATGTGACGGTTTAGCTCATGGTGACAGCCAAGCCAACCCCCCGCCCCCCCGCCCTCAACCCCCCCCCACCCCGATAGGTGACTGAGCGTAGGCCACAGGTTTCTGTTTTCTCAGCTCGTCTTACCAGAACCAGGGCACCGTTCAGGCGGAAGGAGCTCTCTATCTTTGAGCCGGGGTTAGAGGGCGCACAGATTGCCAGTCAGCGGCGGTCCTGCGGAGTGGCATCCTCGTTGCTGGGGGTTGATGTCAACGACGGATGTTTTTCGTCAGTCATGATCCTCAGTGTCTCTCATGGAGAATGGTGCCGTCCAACTGCTCGCCGTCCCGCCGACTGATCCGTTTCCGTCCTCTTCTTGGTTCTTTCGGTAAAGTCACGTACAATGGAAATAATAAAATAATAAAAATAAAACGTAATAAAATAATTCTCACGACGTTTCGGCCACAATGCAAGCAGGACGGCTGCTTGCGTTGTGGCCGAAACGTCGTGAGAATTATTTTATTATGTTTTATTTTTATTATTTTATTATGTCCATTCTACGTGACTTTACCGAAAGAACCAAGAAGATGAATCCCTGCAGTCACGAAAGCTTTAAGTCGAAACGTTTCCGTCCTTTTCCACCTCGTAACTTCCAGCCGATGAACCACCTTCAATGTTTGGGTGTAATGGCATTCAGCACAACAAAGCATCGGCATTCCAATAGGCCCACGTGTCGTGTCACGCGCCTGCATACACCTTGTGAGATAATCACCTGCAGGGTGACGAGAAGATCCTTGAGGCAGCAGCGCAGGTAGGTCCCGGACAGGCTCACCATCTTCATCATCACCACCAATAATCAGTCCACTCCTGAATGAAGGCATGCCAAAGACGTCGCAATCACTCGTAATAACCGTGATGTCCGCCTATCACTGGGACAAAAGCTGATTCATCTTCTTGGTTCTTTCGGTAAAGTCACGTAGAAGGGAAATAATAAAATAATAAAAAATTAACATAATTAAACAATTCTCACGACGTTTCGGCCACAACGCAAGCAGCCGTCCTCAGGTGAAGAACAGGTCTGTCGGAAAGACAGCGTCTGAAATGTTAAATTTTTATTATTTTATTATTTCCCTTCTACGTGACTTCACCGAAAGAACCAAGAAGATGAATCCCTGCAGTCACGAAAGCTTTAAATCGAAAAAAAGCTTATTTATTCGCTTCATCTCGTCGGTAGACGTCCTCTGAGATGCGTTCCATCCCTTGGCTAACACAGGCTCCTGTGTGCATTTTGAGAATTCGCTCCACTTAAGCATGAATTTCCTCCAGACTCCTCTCTTCCCTCCCAAACATTCCAAGCAGGATCCTCCAAAACCAAATCATCTTCACACTTGGTGAGGATTTATTTGGTAACTTAATACATCATTAATACAATGTATCAATTATAAAAATTGATACATTCAGGTATTATGAATGCGTTTTTCGAAGCTGGAAACGCAATCTAAATCCAGGGCCCCGAGTTCAATTCCTGGCCATACCTAACATCAGTGGTGAGTGATATTTAACCGTTCCTGGGCTCCCTTTCACAATTCAGCACTCACCAGCATGGTGATTTATTGTCCAGAAAACCTCCAAGACGGACAGAACTTAGAGTGGCCTTCATCTCACGAAGGATTGATATAGGGTGATCTCTAATTCCGGAATGTGCATAAACATTTGGATTTTTTTTTAAAGGATATGTAACTAAATGTGGCACATTAAAAAGTCATAAAATCCCTGCCTAATTAAACTCTGGGAAATATTTAATCTGATCCCTACAGGGCAGCCCTACCAGCCACCGTCGACGCAGCCCGTCCCCAGCACCAATTAAGCGTTGTATTTTCAATCTTGTGAACATCAGTAACTTCAGCAGTTGTTCAAGAATCGAGGGAGAACGCAAATTCAAATTGATGTCACATAAATCATGCAAATTCTCCACTAAAAAAAAAACCATCCCAACAAATCCAATATGTGCATCAGATCGCGTACGTGCGTGCCACGCGCGCACGCGTGCATTTCGGCGCGCAGGTAAATCGATAGCAACACCCACGCAAGTAATTCTACACTCTGGCTACACTTATTCACCAATCCTGATCATTTGCTGAGCAATGCTTTCATGGATTTTTCCTGTTCTTGCGCAACTGAGTTTGTTGAAGGTTACGTGTCCTAAGAGGTGGCACGGTTTGTTGCAAGTCAGCGCGCTGCGATATGAAACGGACGACCCGAGCTCGATTCCTGGCCATGGCCAGCATCGGTGGCAAGTGGAATCTGATTCAGATCTGGGCCTTCGCGATGTATTTTAGGCCTCGGGGAGACCTTAACTTAGTACCTACTGCACTGTATAAAACATTGCCACTGGGTAGACAAACCTTGACCACAGCACCCTCGTGCATATTACGGGCCATGATCAAGTCCCACTCCACCTTCCACGAAACCGCACTGACCAGGGTGTCAAACCTCCCAGCACGCGAAGGCCTTCGTCTCGTGGTGTATCCACAATAATTTCGATTTAAAACTTTCGTGACTGCAGGGATTCATCTTCTTGGTTCTTTCGGTAAAGTCACGTAGAAGGTAAATAATAAAATTATAAAAATAAAACATAATACAATAATTCTCACGAGAGAATTGTTTATTATGTTCTATTTTTATTATTATTTTATTATTCTCACGAGATAATTATTTTATTATGTTTTATTTTTATTATTTTATTATTTCCCTTCTACGTGACTTTACCGAAAGAACCAAGAAGATGTATCCACAATAAGTTTCGATCTCGATTGGTGCCGTAGTAAACGTACCGCACTGTGAAGCCGGTCACATGAGTTAATTTTAATTGTATTTTTAAGCCCAATATTGAGCACCAGTCACAGGACAGTGTGGGGGGGGGGGGTGGAACAGCGACTCCGCGAGCCACGAAATTGGGGGAAATTCGGGCTCTCTGCCCCATCCAAGTGGGGACCACAAGCGAGAACATGAAACGCACGAGTTCAATTTTTGATCAGCGAACAGAAGTGGAAAGTGGACTCGTTCTGCGCCTCTCCGCCTCTCCCACCCCCCCCCCCCCCCCTTTTACTAACAACTCAGAATGACGAGTGTGGCTGAAGTATGTTTAAACAACACCCGTGACTGACACGGCATGGACGGGCCTTCATCCACCATCGGATTTTCAAAATGCCTTATGATTAAGAGGAATAATTAAAGAGCGTAAAGAACAACAGGATGGAGATGTAGGTTTGCCGTGCTGATGAGTTTAACAACGCAATGTTGTTACAAATTTGCCTTCAAGAGCCCATATTCAATAATTGGGTTTTTCTTCTTCCTAACCCCGTTTATGTAATCAGACAAAAAGAAAAGCTTTGAAAAATACCAAATTGTTGATTTAAAAAAAATAAGTTTACAATTTTTGTAAGCAATCGAAAACTATTTTTATATTATCAATGTTATTATTCTACAGTATCAACACATATTCTTGGTTCTTTACCGAAAGAACCAAGCATATGAATCCCTGCAGTCACGAAAGCTTTATATCAAAAGTATCAACACATATAAATACATACTGGACTTCAAAGGGGGGGGGGGAGTACATGATTTCCTGGTTATATTTCTCGAAAATTATTTTCAAAATTTGTTTACATTTGCAAGGGTTGCAATGAAGTGAGTTTGCTGCCTTCCCTCAAAAAGCAATGACCGGGCTAAAACATGTACCTGGTATTGTGAAATGAACATCAAACAAAAGGGTGGTTGGTCAGCACCATGCCCACCCACCTTTGTATACTGAGTGCTGATGTGTACACACTGCACCAGCTACTCATTTAAGGCTGAGTCGACTTAGGGGAAGGCCAGGACTTGTTTAGATACTCGTCACCGATGTTGACTGAGAGCAGGAATTGAACTCGGGTCGGCGGGCTAGTAGCGCAGTGCGCTAACCATTACATTACCGCTCCCCACACATATGCTCATAACCATCACCGTTTTTAACGATCCCCCGAAGGGCACTAACACCTTTTTTGACCTAACCTGGATGAGCGGGTGGTCTGCGAATCCCAGATGTTTACTGTGGTGATAGAATGGAGCCACGCTGAGACGAGTGGGCGACCTGGTGGTTTGATTGAACTGGGTGAATGAATGAAAGAGGTATCTGGGTATGGCGGGTGCACGCACGTTACTACCCATCACTTAGAAATGAGGCTTGGTGGCACACACACAAATATGTGACACTCCTAAACGCCACGTGGCTGCAAGTGGACCATGAGATGACAGGACAGCAACTCAACGATGTCTGTGCGTTGATTCTCTCCAGATTCTCCGACATTGTCCAACACGCCAAATGCTCGTATGTAGAATTAACCAAACGTCTAAAATGCAGGACCCTCCTGAAAAGGAACAATGAGACTCAATTGAAGGTAGTAATATGTTTTTACCCTTTTAACTGGTACAAAGTCTGACACCTTTATACAAGGCATCATGTTTGCAATAACCTCAACACAAGAAGTCAAAATGCAAACAAAAAGAAACAACTCTGATGATGATAGTGCATATTGTTGAGGTTATTGCAAACATGATGCCTTGTATAAAGGTGTCAGATTTTGTACCAGTTAAAAGGGTAAAAACCTATTACTATATTTTGCCACTGGTAAAGGAGGTCTCATAGTGTAAAAAACTCAATTGAGGCTTCACCCAGGCAAAGGGCATCCCATGTCATAGGGGCGAGAAAGAATTGCGGGGCTCGGCTCGGACGGAAGTTTCATAGCGGCAGGGCACGGGAGAAGGATGCCGGGCTACGGTTCCGCGCAGCCGATGGCAGGGAGGACGGGAGGGCAATCGACGTGGCATCGTGCAACGCGAGGGGTGGCAAGCAGGATATTAAAACGTTGGGTGCGGGATGGGTGGCAGCCCACTAACCCTAATTGCTGCAGCTGCCAGCAACTTTGGGACACGCTCATCGCTAATTGCTGAATTGACCTTCTTTCCGTCGCATAATTACTGCCCGGCGGCTCATTTAAAAGGAAGCGGGAGGATAAATAAATAAATAAAGAAAACTCGTGAAGGACCGCCAAGAGATCCAGACAGGGGGCTGGGTTATGGCAACGTTATAGACCTAACCTGCTGTGAGATGGTATTAGTTTGTTTGACACTAACATCGGCTGAGCTGGTTAAAGCAAAATTGCACGATTAATTGCATTTTTTTTTTGGGCAAAGTTTGTATTTTAAAGGCTCACATAAATGAGCATGAATACATCCATATGTATATAAGTAGATACATCAAAAAGCTTGTTATGTCACTTAACTTCGGACTTTTTTTCACGAATGTCATGTAAATTATGAAGTGGATTCTGAATATAGTTTTTGGATTACATTTTCAACACGTCATTTGCTTTTGTATAAAACAGCCACTGAATGCTGTAATACTCTTTAAAAAGGGGTCTACACACAATAGGTACAAATCAGGACCGATTTTATTTTTCAAAGCAATGATGTGGCTCTGAAGATTTGAAATGCTTATGGCCCTCTGATTTTTTTCACACCGCCACTCGTATTGGGCGATACAATGGATTGCTTTTGTAGTGTCATGTGGCTTGGCAATGTTTGTGTCTGTGTGGAGCAACGGTGCAATGGTTCATGCAATGCCCCCGCGCATTCCCTAAATTTATCTTTCACCTTGTTGACTTTGATTCTCAGTCATGTCTGACATCAGTGGAAAATGGTGTCAAAACATGTCTTGATCTTTCACTGGATTGACACGGTCATAAATTAGCACCTGGTGTTGTGT
The DNA here is from genome assembly GCF_965212315.1 of Lampetra planeri. Lineage (NCBI taxonomy): Eukaryota > Metazoa > Chordata > Hyperoartia > Petromyzontiformes > Petromyzontidae > Lampetra > Lampetra planeri. Next base: position 4,130,957 of record NC_136132.1, read on the forward strand.
GTGTGTGTGAAACATTGCCACTAGAGAGACAAAGACGACTGTGCGACGGTGGTTAGTGTAATGCATTACACAATTCTGGCAACCTCTGCTAGATTCCTGACATCTATCGCACCAGTGCCAATTTGTATCTGGGCTTGCTCTGCGACTGTGACATGATTTAATATCTGTGCTTGATGCAGTGTGTCCATATGGAGATCGAGGCGGGGATAATGGTATGGTGCTGACCTCACCACCCTATGTTGCATCTTTCTGGGATAAATCGATGTTTTCTTAAAGCACGCACAAAGTTCATGAGATAATTGGCCATACATATCACGAGTGGGCCCTCTTGAAAAACCGTGTCTTGGAGACTCGGCGGCGTGGCTGTCGTGTAACACACAGAGCACGCTTGTTAATACGTAATCATCCACCAGTCCGCCACTATCACCGGACCAATTGTCTCGAGCAGCTGCATGGATTTGTACCTCGGCCCTGTCCCCAAGCAGAGAGCCTCTCTGCCAAAACAGTGGCTTCATCATTTGCGATCATTCAATCATACCACGTGAGCGTGCGGCCTGTTATCTGATCAATATTTCAAGCAGAGTTGCTACCCCACGTCACCAATATTTACTGTATTGTTGACAAAGACACGAAAAACAAAACAAAGACAAAAGTTCCCCCCCCCTGTATAGCCTGCATGTAGGTTGTTGGGGCAAGTGCTGTTAACGAGCACCTATGAAGGGGGTGGGTGGCCAGCACCACGCCCGACCGCCTTTGTCTCCCCAGCGATATTTGCACACCGCACCACGTACTCATTTGAGGCTGAGTCGACCTGGTGGAGGCCCAGGACCGGTTCAGATAATCGTCACTGGGTGTTGGCCGTGAGCGGGAATCGAACCCGGGTCGCCGGGTTCATAGCGCAGCGCGCTAACCGCTACACTTACGCTCCCCGCAACGAAGATGAACACACACACAGGCGCGGGTGTCAAGGTGCAATAGACGCGTGCCATCCTTCCTCTGCCCGTACCGCCCGGGCAATGCCCGATCGTAATTGAAATGTCAGCCGCGCACGCCGCAACCACTAATGCTGCCATGACAGCCACCGCGCGCGTCTGCAATGAGTTTTTATTGTGATGAATCGTTCTAATTACATTGCCTAGGGGCAATTGGGATTTTTTTTTTGCACTCGCATGTCTCTAAGCGTTTGCCGACACACGTTTAAGGCTAGAAGCAAAAAATAACGCGTGTTTAATGTTTCAGAACTCTATTTTCCTGGGTTAATTTGCATCCACCTTAATTATTAAGGGTCATTGTGTGGAGGATTATATTGTGTGTACAACATATACGCATACGTGCGCACACTTGATGTGCATCTCTCGACTTTCTGAGCTGTACAACTGTTTCAAATAGAGATTAAAATTAAGTTTCCCGATTTTCGAATAATTTGAACATTTCTGCGCGTATAGAATAAAATAATAATAATTAGTTTTGTCACGTCAAATTAAATAAATGTCAGTGTGTGTGATAACAAATTATTTTTACTTTAAATGGCATACAGTATCTATAAATCCCTCTGCCTTATTGCCTTTGTATATATAATTATATATATGTTCCTGGAGTATGTGCAAATCATATTTCATGCATTTAATTGTATCTTTCCATGTGTAGCAATAACTGGTCTTTTGTACCACTGGCTGGCTATAATCCCATTTTAATTTCAACATTTATTGTATCCCCTGACGGTGCCCCTCGTAGTGCAGGAACCAACCTACTGTGGGAATCTTAATGGAATCCAAAACACATGCTCACTCTTGCGAGCAGATCTAATATTTGTGGCCAGCGATGAGGAATTAACGAACATTTCCTCGAGCTCCCGCTGCACGGAGCTGCGGAAAGAGGCCCCCCTCGTTACCTCCGAGGAGATGTCGAGCGTGTGGGGTTGGATGGCTTCCTCGTCAAATTATTTTAGCGCGAGACTACCGCAGACAAACTCCACTCAACATCCTGGCACCAGACAAACTCAACTCTACATCCTGGCACCAGACAAACTCCACTCTACATCCTGGCACCAGACAAACTCCACTCTACATCCTGGCACCAGACAAACTCCCCTCTACATCCTGGCACCAGACAAACTCCCCTCTACATCCTGGCACCAGACAAACTCCACTCTACATCCTGGCACCAAACAAACTACACTCTACATCCTGGCACCAGACAAACTCCACTCTACATCCTGGCACCAGACAAACTCCACTCTACATCCTGGCACCAGACAAACTCCACTCTACATCCTGGCACCAGACAAACTCCACTCTACATCCTGGCACCAGACAAACTCCACTCTACATCCTGGCACCAGACAAACTCCACTCTACATCCTGGCACCAGACAAACTCCACTCTACATCCTGGCACCAGACAAACTCCACTCTACATCCTGGCACCAGACAAACTCCACTCTACATCCTGGCACCAGACAAACTCCACTCTACATCCTGGCACCAGACAAACTCAACTCTACATCCTGGCACCAGACAAACTCCACTCTACATCCTGGCACCAGACAAACTCAACTCTACATCCTGGCACCAGACAAACTCCACTCTACATCCTGGCACCAGACAAACTCAACTCTACATCCTGGCACCAGACAAACTCCACTCTACATCCTGGCACCAGACAAACTCCACTCTACATCCTGGCACCAGACAAACTCAACTCTACATCCTGGCACCAGACAAACTCCACTCTACATCCTGGCACCAGACAAACTCCACTCTACATCCTGGCACCAGACAAACTCCACTCTACATCCTGGCACCAGACAAACTCAACTCTACATCCTGGCACCAGACAAACTCCACTCTACATCCTGGCACCAGACAAACTCCACTCTACATCCTGGCACCAGACAAACTCCACTTTACATCCTGGCACCAGACAAACTCCACTCTACATCCTGGCACCAGACAAACTCCACTTTACATCCTGGCACCAGACAAACTCCACTCTACATCCTGGCACCAGACAAACTCCACTTTACATCCTGGCACCAGACAAACTCCACTCTACATCCTGGCACCAGACAAACTCAACTCTACATCCTGGCACCAGACAAACTCAACTCTACATCCTGGCACCAGACAAACTCAACTCTACATCCTGGCACCAGACAAACTCCACTTTACATCCTGGCACCAGACAAACTCAACTCTACATCCTGGCACCAGACAAACTCAACTCTACATCCTGGCACCAGACAAACTCCACTCTACATCCTGGCACCAGACAAACTCCACTCAACATCCTGGCACCAGACAAACTCCACTCAACATCCTGGCACCAGACAAACTCCACTCTACATCCTGGCACCAGACAAACTCCACTTTACATCCTGGCACCAGACAAACTCAACTCTACATCCTGGCACCAGACAAACTCCACACTACATCCTGGCACCAGACAAACTCCACACTACATCCTGGCACCAGACAAACTACACTCAACATCCTGGCACCAGACAAACTCCACTCTACATCCTGGCACCAGACAAACTCCACTCTACATCCTGGCACCAGACAAACTCCACTCTACATCCTGGCACCAGACAAACTCCACTCTACATCCTGGCACCAGACAAACTCCACTCTACATCCTGGCACCAGACAAACTCCACTCAACATCCTGGCACCAGACAAACTCCACTCAACATCCTGGCACCAGACAAACTCCACTCTACATCCTGGCACCAGACAAACTCCACTTTACATCCTGGCACCAGACAAACTCAACTCTACATCCTGGCACCAGACAAACTCCACACTACATCCTGGCACCAGACAAACTCCACACTACATCCTGGCACCAGACAAACTACACTCAACATCCTGGCACCAGACAAACTCCACTCTACATCCTGGCACCAGACAAACTCCACTCTACATCCTGGCACCAGACAAACTCCACTCTACATCCTGGCACCAGACAAACTCCACTCTACATCCTGGCACCAGACAAACTCCACTCTACATCCTGGCACCAGACAAACTCCACTCAACATCCTGGCACCAGACAAACTCCACTCAACATCCTGGCACCAGACAAACTCCACTCTACATCCTGGCACCAGACAAACTCCACTTTACATCCTGGCACCAGACAAACTCAACTCTACATCCTGGCACCAGACAAACTCCACACTACATCCTGGCACCAGACAAACTCCACACTACATCCTGGCACCAGACAAACTACACTCAACATCCTGGCACCAGACAAACTCCACTCTACATCCTGGCACCAGACAAACTCCACTCTACATCCTGGCACCAGACAAACTCCACTCAACATCCTGGCACCAGACAAACTCCACTCAACATCCTGGCACCAGAAAAACTCCACTCTACATCCTGGCACCAGACAAACTCCACTTTACATCCTGGCACCAGACAAACTCAACTCTACATCCTGGCACCAGACAAACTCCACACTACATCCTGGCACCAGACAAACTCCACTCTACATCCTGGCACCAGAGAAATCCACTCAACATCCTGGCACCAGACAAACTCCACACTACATCCTGGCACCAGACAAACTCCACTCAACATCCTGGCACCAGACAAACTCCACTCAACATCCTGGCACCAGACAAACTCCACTCTACATCCTGGCACCAGACAAACTCCACTCAACATCCTGGCACCAGACAAACTCCACTCAACATCCTGGCACCAGACAAACTCCACTCTACATCCTGGCACCAGACAAACTCCACTTTACATCCTGGCACCAGACAAACTCAACTCTACATCCTGGCACCAGACAAACTCCACACTACATCCTGGCACCAGACAAACTCCACTCTACATCCTGGCACCAGAGAAATCCACTCAACATCCTGGCACCAGACAAACTCCACACTACATCCTGGCACCAGACAAACTCCACTCAATAGTAGTAGTAGTAATAATAATGCGACATTGTTTTTATTTTATTTTGAACGTTGCCCGAGTTTTTCATCAGAACTGCGTGCTCTTGAAAAACCTCACGTTTTCAAAGCCGGCGTTGGATGTGTTTCTGCGCCCTTCCATTCGAGGCGCGTTTGTCGCACGAGTGGCGGGGCCTGCGACGAGGACATCGCTGGAGACAACTAAGAGAGACGCGGTGGGCTCGCGCGCGAACTCCACCAGCGAATTCCGCAGTCATCGTTGGGGGGGGGGAGCGGGGTGGTGGAAAAAGTAACAAGCGGCTCCGCGGGGTGTGGCGCTGGCACGGTGATTTTTTGTTTTAATGCAGCCGGCGTCAGGTACCCAGACCTGTTCTACACCTGAGGACGGCTGCTTGCGTTGTGGCCGAAACGTCGTGAGAATTATTTTACTATGTTTTATTTTGATTATTTCATTATTTCCATTCTACGTGACTTTTACCGAAAGAACCAAGAAGGATGCGCGGAGTTATTTCAAGAGGTTAAAATCCCAGCAGGGACGGCGAACACCTGTACGTACTGCGCGCATGAGCCCCGTAATACAAAGGGGGGGGGGGGCGATCCCCGCCTCGCCCCGCGCGCCCGCACGGCCGCCCGTTGATTATGTGAAAAATGCACGTCCCCCGCCCCCCCCCCCTAACTTAATTAAGAATTCAGCGTGAAAAATGTCGCGTGGCAGAGCAATTTGCTGGTAATTAATTTTCCCGACAGTGTTCGCTGGTGGGTTTTTCAGGGAATTTTCACAATCCTCCGGAGAGAGGCAGATGAATGGACCGGGGGGCAAAGGGGGTGGAAGACTCGTGCGCGAGCGTGCGTTGCGGTATTGCACGCGCGCGTGCACGCGTGTACATCTGCTGAGCGTAGTTATTGAGAGAGAAAAGCGATACGCAGGAGCAAAGAATTAGGCGTGCTAATGGGATTTGAGGGAGGGGGGGTGGAAATTAACCAGCACAAGAGATCCAAAACAATGTGTTTGTATGTTCTGTTTCATTTATAGTGACTGTGACACCCAATTACTGAACTGGAAAAATATTTCATTGTGTGTGTGTGCGCGTGATGGAGTGCAATTTCCGGTGTGTATGGGGAGCGGTATTGCAGTGGTTAGCGCGCTGTGCTACGAATCCGGTGACCCGAGTTCAATTCTCGCTTACGGCCACCACCAGTGACGATTATCTGAACCGCTGCTGGGCCTCCCCTAGGTCGACTCAACCTTAAGTAAGTACCTGGTGCGGTGTGTAAACATCGCCACTCGCGGAGACAAAGGCGGCCGGGCGTGGTGCCGGCCACCCACCCCCTCGTGTGCCGTGCCGGCCTTCATAGCTGCTCGCTAACAGCACTTGCCCCACCTGTCTATTAAGGCTATACGGGGCATCTTTACCTTTTTGCGTGTGTGTGTGTGTGTGCACGTTGGTGCGCGCGCGCGGTGCTGGACCTCACACGACATCGCTATCGCTGCCTCGCGTCAATGAAGCGAAAACTTTTGTAATCATGTGGCTTGGTGGTGGTGATCGTCGCGGTGGTGGTGGAGGAGGAGGACGAGGAAGGAGACCGCCGATCCTGACGGCTGCCGCAGAGTCAGCGGTGGCGGCCGCGCGGCAGCGGTGGCGATTTCTTCTTTTTGTGTATTTCCCTCTGGGACCACAGCGTGAACGCCAGCATCGGTAGTGGCGCGGCGTGAACCGGCAACAGCGAGTTATAATTAGTGCAGCACTCTTGCTGCGAGCCGCGCCGCCGATTATTTATGCTCCTTATGTTGCCCATAAACACGCTGCGTTAAACGCCTTTTTTACCTCTTGCTCTCTCTCTCCTCTCTCTTATTTAGCCAGTCACATCTATAACGTGCACTTACTCACTTTGCGTGTAGAGGCCCCTTCTGCTGCGAGTGGCGGCGTGAGCGAGCGATTGAAGGCTGCACCGCCTCGCCTGCGTTCATTGTTTCACCGTCGTGCATGCAATCACTCTCGTTCTCGATCGAGCGCGTGTCTTTCCACGAACAGCCTCATTTGAGCCTCGATGGCCATCTGATGAGTCGTGCTTTCGCTTGGTACATGTGTGTTGTTGTTGTTGTGGTGGTAAATCCTGTCTTCAAACTCCATAGGGGAGGATGTTTTCTTTGTTTTCGTGCAGAGTGTTGAGACAAGGTCACATTCATATGACCTACATCATCAACATTGTACCAAATTTGATTAAAGATATACTTGTTGGTATTTGTTTTTAGTGGTATAGCAAGTGTGGAAACCTCGCGAAAACCCCTAACATGTTGCCCAATATATATATTTTGGGGGGGGGGGGGGTGGGATTTCACGAATAAAGAACGCACGCATCATCACATGAACAAGCCAATCTGAGTCGATACATCTTCAGCGGCGGATACGCTTCATCTGCATCCCGGGTGTGTGGTTAATCAATGCGGCATGTTCAAAGCATAAAAAAGTGGAATAAGGAATTGATAAGAAGGTGATGACGGCATCTGGATCTCCTCCTAAGCCCCACCGAAATGATTATCAGGAGGGACAACAGGGGCATCGCGTGTCAGTGAGATACCCATGAATATAGATATCACGAGCACATTTTAAACTCGTGTACAGAGAGCCTGGCACTGCTTCTTATGGACACCTCATGTGCCCTGTCAGTAGGAATCTTCCACACGCTCGTTTAAAGCCTCCCCTGCCCCAACCCCCAGAGCAGCTGGATTACAGGGATGTTCCATCGCGCCCTAATGAGCGGCTAATTAATTAATGCGATAATTAAGTACCGAATGAATAATTCACATATCGTTCAGTTCATTCGCTTAATAGGACGTGCCGATGACCTCTACGTTTCCTGCTGAACACGTGAAATAGAGATAGACAGAAAGAAGGATATACACACGTATATAGTAGAGGGGAAATCTGTGTAGTGTGCTCACACAGAACTGTAACAAATTGTTTTGGGCCCTGATGCGAGTGGAAGGCCTGAGATTGGGGAGCCAATTGCTGTAACACGGGAGGATTCAGACGACCGTGTGGGAATTGCTTGGCCTGTCAGTGGCGAATTGTCTCAACTCCCAGAGTGAAGAGGCGCGGAAAGGGATGTGAACACAAGGACAGCAGACATTGTGGGAATAATGTGGAATGGAAATGCATTTTAGCACCATATACATGGTTTACATGCGTGTAAAAACAACATATATAACTTTGTGGTATATTATTCCTCGTGTGCGTTGAGTATAATGTCAGGATGTAAAGAAAATCCGCTGGAAAATTTGCAGATAGCAGTGTCTCAGAGAATGCCCCATGTACTCTCTTCTAGATCACTCCACTAGGCTACTTTATCCATACTAAACTAAACTATTTTATTTCACCAGATAAAGCAGAGGCAACTTGCCCACAAATGATAGCTCATCGAAATGGCTTATATAATCACGTGTCGAAATTTCCAGCGGGCAAATAATCCAAACGCATATTTCAAAATGTGGAGGGATAGACTGGAGGACCCAGAAAAAAAAAAACCCCACGCAACCATCTGGGGAGAGAACACGTGGGTTCCAAATAAACAGGCATCGTCAGGGTCCGGGATCGAACCCAAGTGCTCCCGAGAGCCAGGCGAGGGAGATAAGATCTCCTCTTTACACCTTTTATAACGACCTGCACATATTTTTGTATCATGTCAATCAAACCAATTTAAGTCCCGGAGCTGAAATAGGCTATTTAAGTGTAATGTGAGGATATATCCGGCTCAATGACGTATCACAACTCGTCATGATGATTGGCTCTGCCGGTTCTGGTTTATAGCCAATGGGGGGAAGCCTAGGGGCGTGGCCCTGACGTAATGGAAAGGTGACAGCTGTAAGTAGGGGATTGCTTCTGCTGGCTTTGGCCACAGCCAATGGGGAGATGAGTCAGGGGCGTGGTCCCGGCAGCTTACGAGGGGGCCTGGAATATTCCATGGAGGCTAACCAGGATTGGTGGAAACGTACCACGTGACCCGGGTATTAAATAGGGGTGGAGACGAACGGGAACGAACAGAGGAAGGGGGCCACGTGGGAGCGGGGCTCCGGGTTGCCACGTGGCAGTGTGTCTCTCTCTCTATCTGTCCCCCTCACGCTGCCTGTCAGCAGCGTGAAGGAAAAGCTGTAATACAAGTTGAATAAAAGACGGATTCCAGAAGTCACCTCAACGAGCTTTATTACATAAGCAACAAACCGCTTTGCCCAAATGTTTCTTGATCGTGCCATGAGATGAAGAATGTCTGTGGAACTGTTGTGGAGCAGCGCAGCACCCCATGTTAGAGAATCATTCAAGTGGGGAGATTTCACGGAAATGTTTCTGAATTCTCTTCAAGTTGCCTCTTATCTATACCGGGGACACCGATCCTGCTACAGAGAGATTTGCCAATCGCACGACAGTAAAATCGATTTTTTATTAATTCTCAGAGGTGAAATTTAGGTCAATTAAGTGCAATACCGAATTGATCACCGTGGGTTTTGTTTGCGTAGCTATTGGTGACCTGATTGAAAACATAAAATCAATACGCTTCCGCACACGAGAACTCAACTTAATTATTGGCAGCTGATAAACCGGATCCGAACCCAGGATTTCCGCGATGCCCTCTCCATTGCTCTGACCGCTGAGTAACCTGGCCACCTTTGTTCTCCCACAACTTAATGCAGGTGCTTAGCACTTGTTTATGAAGGGGGCCCGCTGAGACCCAGGATTTGTGTGGCTGTGTGGCCATGGGGCGGGGCGGGGGTGGGAGGGGGGTTGGGGGGTTGGCTGCCATTTGGAGGCCAAAGCACATGATCCCTGCTGAACGGATCCCTCCGCCTTCTCAGTCACTAGCAGTGGCAACAGTGGGACTACTTTTCTGGAGCTATTTGTCTTCGTATGAGTTTACAGAGAATTTCGGGAAAATTTAAATGTGCGTCCGTACATATGACATCTCTCTCCCAACCCCTATGCCCTCGCCATATTTATTAAATTTACAGCATCAGAAGGCAATTTGCCCAGTCAGCAAAAAAATTGTTAGAGGATTTATGGCGATGATGTTTATTCCTTTATACCTGAATCACCCCTGGGGGTTAATTAGGGAGTCCTGGCATAAAAATAAATGCCACGAGCAATTACCTAGAGAGGGGAATACTGCACACACAGCACTCGTATCTCACAAGAACAATGTGCCCAAAGCTCAGGTTGCATGGCTGTTAAAAACAACAAAACAAAACTCCTTTGACTAAAACCTCGGCACGATTATTTGCGTCCACGTGGTCGTGCCTGCACGTGTCTGTATATATATTTGAGTAGGTCTACACTTGCGCACTGGCAAGCCATTGATGGGAACACAGCGCTGCAGTAGTAACTAATGGTGCTAGTTTGAACACAGACAAGGGCTTTAATATCTGGGTGGTGTGGGTGGGGGAAGCAAGGGAATGTTAAGTGTTTGAACATACTCGTGTGCCACTTGGGACGATGTACTTGAGTGTCGAATATTGGTGATGCTCTACAGCTAAACATAAACACCTGCTTTGATTAAATGTGCCTGGGATCTGTGACGTTAATCTTGTCACAGCTGAAGGTTGTTCTTGTTATTTTTTTTATTTTAAAAATGTACCTCACCAGGTCATTGATAACCACGAGTAGCAGAATGTATTTAAGTGAATAGCTCTCTGGTCAGGTTCACAATAACTTTATGAACCTCATTGTCCATCACACAGTGAGCGAGGTGATCAGTGCTGCTACTAGTGCATCGGCCAGAGCACAAGTCGGTACCACGAGTAGTTGGCAAATATTTAGTCACTCCAGCTTGTGTACATGGCTACGAAAATGGATGACGTGGTTTCGTGATTATTAAATCAGGTGATTGCAAAATTCACCTCTTATTGGTAAAGATCTTGGTACAACTCAAACGTCCTCTTTGATTCTTTCGGTAAAGTCACGTAGGTATAAAATAAAATAGATCACGACATTTCGGGCGCAACACAAGCGTCCGTCTTTCGGATGCTTGCGTTGCGCCAGAAACGTCGTGATCTATTATATTTAATTTTATACCTACGTGACTTTACCGAAAGAACCAAAGAGTATAGATTCCTGCAGTCATGAAAGCTTCAAATCAAAACTCAAACGTTACCATCTCAGGTGGTAACGAGAAAGTAACACGTTCGGTCTAGGCCCATCGGAGTTGAATGCTTATTCAGTTCCCAGTAAAGAAGGATACCAGTGAGTCAAGTTGCTGTGAGCTGGAGGCGTTTGCAGCCTCACCGCGCATAGGTCAGTGGACCACGTGTCCATGTCTAATTTTGGGTGGTATTTCTCCGCCTCAATTTATAAACTCTATCAAATTAGAAGATAAAAAACCCCCATAATGCGTTGCAGTGGCCACTATCTACCATCACATGCACACCTACACAATCTCACCCATTCAATTTACACACCCTTTAATGACTGACGATTATTTATTTTTTTACACGCTGAATCGGTGGCCGTTTCCACGGTCAGGCGGGGCATCAGGGTCATGTACCAAGGAGGCTGTTTGGGAAGGTAATAACTTTGCTGATTTATTTCTCGGGACGTAATATATTTATTTACTTATTCGCTTTTAATTTAAAAAAAAATGTTTGTTTGGCCCGATTGCCTCCCATCGGGGCATTATTGGCTCCATGGACAGTGGAAACTCAGAATGTGCAGGTGGACTTGCCCTCCACAATGTTTTGTTTAAAAATACCCTTCACTATCGAAGTGAATTATGAGCACGGCTAGCCACGAAATCCAGGTTCACTTCCAGCTCTTGCTCTTTGGAGGACGATTATCTGTAACAAAAAAAAAAACCTCCGTTCGCCAATGGGGCTTTAAACTACCAATGTTGATAATATAAGAGTCTAACATAGCTGGGTGTACATGAATGCCATCTGCCTACCAGTTCATGCCCCGCAAGAGAAAAAATGCACGCCTGTCAACCACTCTGCCCCTCCAGCTATATAGCACCATCAATACCGAGATTAGGGGGTGGGGGGGGTGTCTCTTATCCGTACAACTCTTAAAAAGAGTTTCAGTGCGAGCTGTGGGTAGCAAACGAGCGGGTGCAGTAGGTGCTCTGCTCAAGGCGGGTGGATGAGTGGGTTGTCTGTGTCCGTGGGGGGTGCAACTGCGTTTCTTTACGGAACCAGAGGGGGTATTACACCACAAATATCAGCTCATCGTGACTATATCAGCTGTAAACTCAGCACCGGCATTATACCCAAACCATTTTCTTGTGTCTGCTCCGCCGATAAAGGGGAAAATTGTGCGAGGTGGTGGCTTTGGTTTTGAGCTGATAAGCCAGGGACGGACTATCAATCCCCATGGACCCCCTCCCCTCGCTTTGCCCCGAGGCTCCGTCTTTTCAATTCCACGCGGCGAATGGGCCACATCAGTCAGGCAATCGGCATCACGGAGCCCGCTGTGTTCTCTTGGCGAACTTTAGGAAAACTTAATCTGTATAGCGATGGAAACCAGGGGTCTTTTTTCCCCTCTTTTTTTTAATCCAACCTTCCTCACGTATTAATGTATTCATAGTCTGTGAGCAACAACATCACGCATCTGGCTGATGTGGAAATTCAGGAAGATACTTTGCTGTTGAAATGATTGTTGATTAAAACATTCTTAGGCCTTTTTTTTCTAAGCGTGTGATTGCCTCATTGTGTGCAACGGTCCTCAGCTCAGGGTTCAATTCCCGGATATGCACCACGCGACTGATCACGTAAAATCTGAGCCGATCCTCAACGCCCGCTCGATTGTTGTTGTTGTTTGACTTGCATCCCACTGGGATTTTTGCACACAGCGTTGGTGTACACGGTGTTTTTTCTGCAATATTTTGCTGTCTTTTCTTGGATTTTCTGTTTGCACTCAGTCACATATTCACTTTAAGATGTTTTTTGTTCATGTTTTTGTTTTTTGTTTGTTGCGGTTGCACCAGATTCAAGAGCCGAATAGCTCACAGGGCTATACCTAATAAATTAACTTGAACTTGATCCATTCATCCTAAAATATTAATGATGTAATGACGATTATGATAATAATGATGCCCCGTAAACCAGGAAAGCTTCAGTGAGTCCCGAGATAAATTTTTTTTAGGGAGGGTCCTGCATTTGGGATTTTTTGCTGCCAATTTTACGAATTTTTACACATCAAAGCACACTGGGGTAATCGAAGGAAACAAAGGTCCCCCGTGTAGCCTTCACAGACTGTCGGGGCAAGTGCTGTTAGCGAGCACCTATGAAGGCCGAGACGACACACGAAGGGGTGGGTGGCCAGCACCACGCCTGGCCGCCTTTGTCTCCCGCAGTTGGCGATGTTTCCACACCGCTCACCAAGTACTCATTTGAGGCTGATTCGGCCCAGAGGAAGCCCAGAATCGGTTCAAATCATCGTCACCGGCGGTGGCCGTGAGCGGGTTCGTAGCGCAGCGCGCTAACTGCTCCACTACCGCTCCCCCCAACTCTAAGAAAAACACACGTACACACAGGCGCACGCACAACACGTAAAGCTCCGTTCAGACAGATTCCAGAATTATGGCCACCTCGCAACCCAAGCTTACAACGCGATCTGAAAATTGACCAGGCTCAATGCCTGCTTGGCTAATGAGATTGGTCCAAATGAGGCGCTTTCAATTTCCAGCATCATCGGACGATTTGCCAGAATAGGTACTCACTAGTATAACAGGTCATCTCTGGTATAACAGGTATTTGCCAGAATCGCCCGATGTTGCTGGATGCAATTACCAGCGAAACGTCGTACTCAGATTGTAAATGATGCGGATTCACTCAACACACCGGTGGGCTGAAGCAGTAACTAATGGGCGTTTTGTTTACGTGACAAATCCCTTACTGATTGTCCGTGTCGGGTGGTGGAGGGTTTCGACACATTTATACTTACGCGATCTTACCCAGAAACCTTTATTACGAATAATATTGGTCGCGAAAGCCTGCCACGTGTTAAACGTATTCAACTTCATCTACAGTGCTTGGAGGGTTGTGCTCATCGTCAGCCCTGGGGAGGCATCTTGGGCATGCGATCCAATTGGGGATGCGGGGGGGGGGGCCAGCCTGAATTGGTACTCATTAGTATACCAGGTATTAATTAACTGGTATAACAGGTCATCTCTGGTATAACAGGTATTCACTGGTATAATGTGCTATAAGAAACTTAAGCAGAAGGTCTGTGACATGTAACTATGTATGTGAGTGTGAACATAAATGTACAGCACATGTTCATTGAATACAAATCTAGGTTTGATACAAATTCAAGGGATAACATCACAGCGTGATTATTGATTAGGGGAGGTTCACTTCATGACTCGTGTATTGTAAAAAAATAAATCAACTTCTGCTCTGTGCCTTTACGTAAAAATACAATTTCCCTTGGCTTATTGGCCTTATGCACGAGAGCTGACCCAGCTGCATTTGCGAAAAACAGGCACACTCTCGACCAATTTCGACTTACCGGTAACTCATCAGCAGCGTCACACGTGCTAAACCGGTGGTTCTCCACGTGGGATGTACGCATCCGCCGGGGGTGCGAGATGCCCTGTCTGGGTTTCTGGGGTGCGAGACGTGGCCAATTTTTTTTTTAGAAGGTAAATCGTCGAAAACATAAATTAAGCACGGGCAAAGTTAAGTACAACTTACTCTTAGGTTTTTTCGGTAAAGTCACGTAGGTAAAAAATAAAAATAAAATTAATAAAAGTAAAATAAAATGTATTTATAAAAAAATAAAATAAAATTAATAAAAGTAAAATAAATGTTATTTTACTTTATTTTTTACCTACGTGACTTTACCGAAAAAACCTAAGAGTATGAATCCTTGCAGTCACGAAAGCTTCAAATCTAGAAATAAGTACAACTTACTTGATTTCATCAAACCTATGTATTTATTAAGATTATACGTTTTATTTACGATTGAGAACCAGAAGGTGCACGCTTCAGTAAAGGCTAAGAAACCACTGCGCTAAACAATGCAACCGCTATTGGCTAAGCATAGTTATTGGTGAGTTATTTGGTCAGTGCCTTCTCTCTGCACGGTCGTTTCTGTATGGAGAGGTGATGTGTATTCCTAACTCTGGGGTTAAACCATCCGTGAGGTGTTATTTGCTTGCGTGGAGTTGAATCCCTCATTCTGCCTCTGCGTCTCACTCACATCTCTGCAGTCTGCCCAATGAGCACATTTGATCAGCACTTGCCAAATCACTCAAACGCCCTCGTGTTCCAATGCGATATTTAATCTCCAAGCCTTCCAAACAGTCATCGAGATATAAAAGAATGTCTCGCACCGTTGTTTAACAACGCTAACAAAAGGCGGGTGGTAAAATAACAAGATATTCTATTCTTAGGTTGTTTCGGTAAAGTCACGTAGGTAAAAAAATGTAATTAATAAAGGTAAAATAAAAATAACATAAAAATCACGACGTTTCGGAGGCAACACAAGCTTCCGTCTTCAGGTGGAACAGTCACAGCACGATAGCTGTATCAAGTGAGAGAAATTCCAAGAAAACCGTATTTTTATATATACTGGTTGAGGGTGCGGCTGAAGCACGCTGTTAGGAAAGAGCCTTTGTTGTGTAAACTAGGTGCGGATGATGTAAAGGTGCGTGTAAAAGGGACTGCCTTATATATGCGTGCAGTTCCATCACAATTGAACGCGCACCTTTTTTGCGAGACGGCACGTGTACGGCAAGCGACATGAGCTGTGCACGGATTGCAACAGCACGTACTGCCTCGACGAATGTTGTTTGCCGAATTGTCGGAAACCCTCAGGGCTGCAGATAATAAGGCCTTCCCAGGCTTGGGGGAGTAATGCCCGTGTCGAGGTACAGAGCCACTGCACCTCTGAGATTCTGAGTTCGAGCCCCGGGGCAGATAAGCAAATAAATTGAGCGTGAGCAGGTGTTAATGGATAGGTTCTCGGAAGCGGTGAGCACGGGTAAACTTGGCCCTGTCACGGGCGATTGCTAGCGAAATTGGCGGTTCACCTTTTGTTCGGCAAGAGTCAATCTCTGGGAGCATAAACGCAGCAATGCATGAAGAAGAGGAGCTGAAATTGTCCTCTGATTCAGCGTCGGTTCGAAAGCAACTGCCGTAAAAAAAAATAGGCTAAATAAACATTGTACGTATTCTTGGATCTTTCGGTAAAGTCACGTAGAATGGATTACTTCCCTTCTACGTGACTTTACCGAAAGATCCAAGAAGATTATTCCCTGCAGTCACGAAAGCTTTAAATCGAAACATTGTACAATATCGAGTCGGGTACTTGGGAATGTTTCGCGGTGCCTCTGATCGGACTTTGAGATGGTCTTGAGCTCTCATGGGCTGATTTTGAAATCCATTTAAAAAAAACCGTTTGAGCCACAGTCAATTGGCTGATATTCGAAATGGATTCAGCCACACGCACACACACACACACTGCTCCACGACTGTCAATTCATAATTGAGGAAATGTTGTATTTTTTCGCAAGATATAATGACTCGGGACGTAAATAGCGACGTGGATGGACACGAGGGGATACATCGCGGGATTGTGCTCGAGTGTGCCTTGTTATAAATGTTGTTCTGCAAGCTCGTAGATTTATCAGTAATTTGTGGAGTTCTCTCATGAACGTGTAACGTGCAGTGTTTTATTTGTGACCGTTCCCTCGAAAATGAGCAACACTTAAAGCGGGTGTAATAATTAAGAATTGTTCGTATTACATTTAATTGAGCGCATTAAATGTACCCATCTGATGCACATAAAGCCACTTAAATGTTTGCACGCCAAATCCGTGTTACATCACGTCGTTACCTTGAGTCTTTCTGCGCGAGAAAATTTGCATGCGCGCTCCATTTATACCAGCGCTGATAGGAGCTGCGGTTAAGTTCTTCGTCGCTATTGTTTGTTCAAAACACGTACACGTCGTTAACAGACCGTGAGTGAATGGAGCCTCTCACGTGCATTCGAAAGAACGCCGTGGATACCTCTAACAGATATAACCTTTTACAATCTGGACAGCGTGCCCTGTTCCTCTCGTCACAATTAAGAGCCACTCCGAATTACGAACAAAAGCTGCTAAGTAATATCTTGTTTACATTTGATCAGCTCTTTCATGTTCTAATAACGTCATATCAAAGGGATCATAATGAGTTACAGCCCCGTTATCAATTCCGTGTTGGATACTGAACTCCTCACGCATGCAGTCGGTCATTGGTGTTGTTTGACCATACTTCATCATGCTGGTCACTGCGGGTTTTGGTAAAGTTGTTGGGGGGGGGAGGGTGAGGGGGACACAACAGCGGTTCAGGTGTTACTCAGCACGGATGTTAAACGTGATCAGGTAATGAACTGAGGTCGCCGGCTTCATAGCGCAGTGCACTTATCTAGTGTCAACGCTGCCCATGATTTCAAACGACTCCTTCTAAAACCGATATACGTTTTAGCTTCGCGACGACTGCCCGTCCATGAGCGAATTAATTTGCCAGTGAGGCCGGTCCCTCCGATTTACCTTTGCTGCCGAATGTTGTGGCAAAGATTTTCATATTTCTTACCCAAATTACCATTCATCTCTCGAAGAAATTTGCCCATGGGCCGTGGCCATTTTACTCATTTTACAACTTTAACCAGCATTGGTTATGCACAAATTTAGTTTGCATTGCGTCTCATTAACAGAAATTCCCACCTCTGACGTTGACACAGTTTTATGAGGGCGAGGTGTTGCACGCAATTTGAAATTGTTCGGGCTATAAGGCAGTGGTTCTTAAACTTTACTGCAGCCTTGCAACCCCGTTGGTTCTCGATCCTAAAAAAAAAGTACAATGTTCATTAATACATAGTTTGCGTGCCCGTACTTAATTAGCGTTGCAATGATTTACCTTCTAAAAAATTCTGCCCATGTCTCGCACTGTCAGAAAGGGCATCTCGCACCCCAGGGGGTTCGTGTACCTCCGGTTAAGAGACCACGGCTATAAAGAATTATTGAGCCATGGGGGGGGGGGGGGGTGATGGCCGTTCCGCTCTTCTTGAAGACATACGTGGGATCATTGATGCCCACACAGTGCAGACGAAACAGTGTCCCCCGACGTCATGTTTTGGTAGTGAGTGTATCACCGGCCCTCAATAGCTTTTCCCACTATAAAGCATCGATTACTAACCACCAGGATCAATGTTTATCGTTTCTTGTTGGTCCCTTATTCAAGCGCTGACCTGAACCATGTACGTTTATCTGCTACGGTGTGTTGGGATTATGTTGTAGTGGATTTTGGCTGGAGACGCTTTCAAGGAAGCAGTGAAGTCAACAATGTGTTGGTATTTTCAAGCTTATGTATGTATATTGAACTTATTTCGCACCGTACATAGCGAACCGTGCTCATCGGATGTCCAGGGAAGGACAACAACCCAAGCACAAAAAGCAGTGTTAAAGAAAGTGTTTTTCAAATCTCGACTTAATAGTGCATTGCCCCAGTGGCTTCGTAGTTTCAGAAGGAAGGAACGTTCCAGACGACCGCAGAAGCGCATCTGACGGAACGACCGTCTTCGTACGACGGTTAGCAAAGCGCCGGTCTTATTAGATGTCAAAGGCTAAGCAGGTTTAAGCCTGGTCAGTACTCGGATGGGCGCTGTAGGCAATGGGCGACGAGGTGGCGAGATCACGGCAGTGCGGATTGTTACTTATCTGCTTGTCACGCGGATTGTATCCGGCTACTGCGGAATTGGCGAAATATTCCAATGCAGCGCTTCCTGAACGAGATTCTTCTTCAGACTCGGCGAGGCTTTCCTCGGTAAATTATCATTATCGACGTTATTACGATGCAGACGGTGATCATTCCTGTCTCGTGCATGGCTTTTTCTGCAGGCGGTCTGCTTCACTTGACCGTGCACATTTTCTTCCCTCAACATTAATTGGCCAACGATGACAACATATTGAGACTCGGAGAGGCCTTCCCAGCTTAATAAAACATTGTTATGATCTTCTTGGTTCTTTCGGTAAAGTCACATTTCCCTTCTACGTGACTTTACCGAAATAACTAAGAAGATGAATCTCTGCAGTCACGAAAGCTTTAAATCGAAATGTATTGTTATGATCGTGAATTGCAAACGGGGTGGGTGGGGGGGGGTGACACGTTAACCGGAAGTGCAATTGACACAGCAGCCTCTGTAAAACCGCCACTTTAGGGGCCATCCATTGAGTAGGTACGCAAAAATCTGTCAAAACTTGACCCCTCCTTCTACGCACGCGTACTTTTTACACCCCCCCCCCCCCACCTGCGTACGTACGCCTGACGTTTTACACCCCACCCCCCGAATCCTATAGAACGGCCGATATTTAATCCACGCAGAGACGATCAAGGATTAATAATATTAACGTGTTTAAGCAAACAGATAGTCCACCGCCGGACTATCTAACTAATTTGAAGGCCAATGTAGACAAATTATTATCGAGGCTTTACCCCCCCCGTTTCCTATGCGTACGCACATTGTCAGTAGACCCCCCATACGCACGCGTACACATTTGGGTTAACCCCCCCTCCCCCCTCCATGCTATGGATGGCCCCTTCGTGGCCGCGGGTAGGCTGAGAAAGGGATGACCACTCCAGACGTGACGCTCAGCAACTGGCTGTACAAGAGAGCAACCTGATCCGTGTATCATTTTGACGAGTTGGCTGATATTGTAACGTTCGTACCGAGCGCGTGCACTTTCGTCCAGATTGCCTGGGCCATGCTTCATGTGTGCCTGATGAAGATAGTGGCACGGGCTAATGTCGGGTTAATGATACGAGGAGTACAAATGGGAAGGTTAAGCATCGCCAAAAAAAAAAAATGTGATTGTGCTTCCAACCTCGTCGTGTGCTACGTTTGCACGCGTGCTGTGGTCTTACTCGTGCTACACGTATTTACATGTGTGCTACGTCCACACGTCTGCTACATGTATTTACATGTATGCTACGTCTACACGCATGCACCGTTTACACATCTACTATGTGTGCACACGTAAACACGTGGCGCACGCGTAGGTGGCAGTTTCATAATAACTTGAGAACTATGGCTTAAGTGGCCGTCCATAAATGACGTCACGCACCTCGGGGGAGGGGGGGGGGGTCAGACATATGTGACGATGTGTGACGAGAGGGGGGGGGGGGTTGAGAAATGTGACGTCACATCAAAATGCGCAACTTTAAATAAATATAGACAACACGTTCTACTTAATTAAATAAACTTTTTAATACATGTTTTCTCCTACAACATCAGAGTGCAATAGTTTAAAGCGATTTGAAGCATGTTTAATTTTTGGGGGGTGGGGGGGGGCAGAGCTTTGTGACGTCATATTTGAGGGGGGGTCTGACTTTTTGTGACGTCGTGTGACGAAGAGGGGAGGGGTAAAAAATTGTCCAAAATCGCGTGACGTCATTTATGGACGGCCCCTAATTCCTGCATGCTGCTGCCGAATAGGGCTTAATAAAACAAAACGGAATAATATCTCATCAAACACGAGACGCAACAGCTTAAGATGCTACTTGCAGTTTTATTATCGTTTCGTTAAACAATGGACGTGGCGGCAACATGGATTCAAACTGCTTTAAATGCAAAGCCATCATCTCGGTTACTTTTTTTGTGTGCCAGAAACGTTACAATTTAAATGCGGTGTCGTGCTAACCTGTGTGTCGTACGTCTTAGTTTACCCGCTGCATATATTGTCCCCACATATTGGTGTTTAAACATTTGCGCATTTGTGTCATGAGTACCTGGTGCGGTGTCTAAACTTCACCACGAGGGAGACAAAGGCGGTCGGGCGTGGTGTTGGCCGCCCACCCTCTCGTGCGCCGTGCCGGCCTTCATAGGTGCTCGCTAACAGCACTTGCCCCTAGATTCTGTTGAGGCTATACGGGGGATCTTTGTCTTTGTTGGGTACGTACTGCCGCTGCAGTGTGCGAACGTGAACGGAGCGCTGGTGCTGCATGCGGAATGGGATATGATGAGTAATGAACGTAGCATGAAGTGCTTCAATTCAAGGAGAGTGAGTGCTGGTGTGTTGGAGGAGAAGGATTTTAAGCAAGTTGGCACAACAACAATAACAACAACACAACCCCGACTCTCTGTGCATACCGCCATCCAAACGTACCTCACGGAATGCATATAACCATCGCTTGTCGGATGAATTTCAACACAGGTTGAACACAAATTATTTGACACATTTGTGTCTTCTTCTTGGTTCTTTCGGTAAAGTCACGTAGAAGGGAGATGTCTTTCCGACAGACCTGTTCTTCACCTGAGTACGGCTGCTTGCGTTGTGGCCGAAACGTTGTGAGAATTGTATTATTTTTTTATTATGTTTTATTTTTATTATTTTATTATCTCCCTTGTCCTTGTGTAACGATTACCGTGGTCGTGTTATTATTATTATAAGCATCATCATCATCGTTGGGAAATGTCATCATGTAAGGGAGGGGGGCCGGTAATTTCTCAGTTGACTACTCCCTGATCCAGGGCGAGGCATTGCGATTGTGTTCCATTCGGAGTCGCTGGGTAATGGAGACTCCTCGGCGGCTGATGTTTCCGTCCGGGAGGCGCTAAGCCCCCGCTGGCTGGAGGTTGCTGACGCCCCTCGCCGCTCATCGATATTTCCCCCACGTGTGTTTCACAGTCACGGTGGCTTCTGCCGCAGGAGGGCCCAAATCCGTTCTGTCCGAGGCTGAAGTTGGGTTTTTTTTCACGCGCGCTCCGCCGGTCTACCCGAAACGATAAATTCAAAGACGCAGCTCCAATTACTTGGCTGTCTCATTGCTGACGGTCATCTTCATCTGCATTGCGGTGATCAATTCGCTAGTTTGCTTGTTAGGAATCAGATACGGTGCTTTAGGACAGATCGATGGACATCTTTGCTGGTTTGATCTCGTAAAGAGTTGAATTTTACGTTTTTAATCTTGTGGGATTTCTCAGGTCAGCCTATCTCGAATGTGTTATTGCAATTATTCCTGAAAAGGCCAAGTGAAGTGTTTCATTAGGTTTTCTGGGTTATTTTATGGAGCAATAAAATTGGTGAGTGGGCACCTAAGGAAATAGCTGGTGACTATTAAACCATTACGGTGCAAACAGCATCGATATTAGCCTGTCCATCAGACGTGTCATCACTTATGTCAATGCAACATTAACAAACAGCTTGAATATACAAATTGCAATAAATCACATATGCGTCCCGTAGATTACGCTGCGTCTAGGAATACAAGAACAGCATTTAATTTTGAGTTTCTCCCATTGATATGCTCTCTGTATACAGTATTTCATAAGGATGCTCACTTAAGCATTCAAATATCAACAGGCATAAGTTCAGAATTCTTATTTTTAGGAATCATATTAATGCCTACGGATATTATTTTGCTCTCATAGTTTTGACCACTCATAATATGGGCTAAAGATATACATTCGTAGTATAAACATTATACGTAGAATGTTTTTAAAGATCTTATTGTCCCACTGCGAAACATGATTATCGAGATTTTGGTCATCTAAATCCAGTACAGAGTCGTTAGCTTGCCGCACAGGTAAGGGTTAAAACACACACACACACACTTTGTAGAGTGTGCGAATGTGCTCATAATAAGTTCATTTCCACACAGTGAGTGAACTCTCACACCTCGCAGGGAGTTCACTAAAATCTCATATTGAAGGATACCTGATTGACGATCGCTGCATAATGACTCGTCAGCTTAGGGCTGCCGGGGGAGCGGGCCGGGTGTGTGAGACGAAGTGGGGGGGGGGTGATGTGGGGGAGTTAGAGGGGGTGGCTCTGCTTGGATGGCGAGGGATAAATCTTCTGAGGTTTAATGAAAATCCCCTTGCCTGCTGCTGCTGTTATTTGTGCAGGCATGGGTGTGTCCGCCCCATGGAATCCGACGCGCGCGCCATGCGTGTGCGCGGTTCGTCAGCCTATCCGTCGAGTGCGCGCGCGCGTGCTGTACGTATACAAGTGGGGAGCGGCGGTGCAGCGGTTAGCGCGCTGAGCTCCGATAGCCGGCGACACGAGTTCCATTCGCGCTCGCGGGGTCAACGCCGGTGCAGTAAATGTGTGTGTGTGTGTACTGGCTGTTAACTCGGTCGGTCAACCCATGACACATGGGTTTGGCCCGCGTGACCTCCAGCCAGCGTGTCTTCGATACTTCGCGTCTCCTCAAAGTGCACCTAGCCTGGCACATATTACGTTTACTTTGTTTAACCAGGTGAAAACTCACGAGGCCAAGGATAGCCTCATTTCCAAGAGTGCATCGTTCTGCAAGTAAGGGAATGACGATCGCAATGTAGATTCCCAATTGAGCAATTTGTGAGTACAGTTTATTTTCTGATTCGGCAAATTGGGACCCCTGACACTAACACACAATGGCGAATGACGTCTGCTGGTGATGTTGACGGCGCTCATTCGTGTGGGGTTCTCACATCCACAGTCAAACCAGGGCGGCCGTGCCGTTTGGGCCACAAGAGCTGTGGTGACTTCACTATCGCTCCGTGTTTTACTGGGTGTGGCGGATGGCCACATGGGGAGCGGTGGTGCAGCGGTTAGCGCTGCGCTACAAACCTGGGAACCCGAGTTCGATTCCCGCGCTCACGGCCAACACCGGTGACGATTGTCTGAACCGGTCTTGAGCCTCCCCTAGGTCGACTCGGCCACAAATGAGTACTTGGTGCGGTGCGTAGACATCGCCAGTAGGGAGACAAAGGCGGTCGGGCGTGGTGCTGGCCACCCCACCCCCTCGTGTGCCGTCCCGGCCTTTATAGGTGCTCGCTAATAGTACTTGCCCCAACAGTCTGTTAAGACTACACGGGGGATCTTTGTATTTGGCTTTGGCCACAGCCACCTCTTTGTGCGCTGTGCTGGCCTTCATAGGTGCTCGCTAACAGCACTTGCCCCAACAGTGTGTTAAGGCTATACGGCGGAGGATCTTTATCATTCTTGATTTATCATGGCGTGTGTGACTGCATGTGATTGTTCCCAGCTGCACGTGTGATTAATACCAACGTGATCCACCGTGCTGCATGTCACGTGGTGCTGCCAGGACGCAGATGCAAGGGAGTGTTATTGACTTGCAATCCAGAAGTCCTCAGTTTGATTCCTGGTCAAGGCGGTTGAGACGTTGGCCAAATTACGTGTCACGGCCAATGTCTGCGAAGCCTTAAATAGGTCACACTGCACGAAGCAGACTGAGACATCGCGTGTGGCGGGTTGAATCCTGACGATTTCTCTCTTCCAGCATCTTATCTAATGTGAAACGCTTGGCCAAACACCCCCCCTTGGTAAAGGTAGTGGACGTAATCTACAATGAATGGCACGGGGACGGTCGAGACTTCAGAGGGCTTACTCTTGCACTATTTGTCAAGCAATACACGCCGTGTATATATATATCAATTCGTTCCGACTTTTAAAGGCTCTGAAACTGGCTTCAGCGGTAGGTGCATCGAGAGATTTTGAGTTATTTTCCAAAATATATTCGCCGGCTGCCGGTCATGGATATGTTGCTTGACCGTTTAGATTTCTAGGCAGGACAAAAATAGCAGAGGTTGGCCAAGAACAGAACACCGTGATGACAGGCTGGGAAAGTGCCCGAGAGATTCAGTGATAAGACAGTACCGCTTATCTTATCTCTTATCCAGAGATATTCAGTGATACGATAGTATCGCTTATATTATCTCTTATCCAGAGAGATGCAGTGATGAGATCTTATCTCTTGTCTTATCTCTTATCCAGAGAGATGCAGTGATAAGATGTTATATTTTATCTCATATCTTATCCAGAGAGATGCAGTAATACGATCTGATCTCTTAACCTACATTACAGACAAATATAATGCGTCTTAGTCCAAGGCGCTTTCCAACAATAACAACATTGTACATGCGATTATTGTGGTTGATATAAAGAGTCGGGGTTATTCAAAGTGGTGGTGGAATTACAGTGATAGGAGGACAGGCGGGAGCGGTTAAGGAGGGTGAGGAGTAGTGATAGGGGTAGTGATAGGGGTTTGGGTAGTGATAGGGGCAGTGATAAGAGTAGTGATAGGGGGTTGGGGTAGTGATAGGGGCAGTGATAGGGGTAGTGATAGGGGGTTGGGGTAGTGATAGGGGCAGTGATAGGAGTAGTGATAGGGGGTTGGGGTAGTGATAGGGGCAGTGATAGGGGTAGTGATAGGGGGTAGGGGTAGTGATAAGGGCAGTGATAGGGGTAGTGATAGGGGGTTGGGGTAGTGATAGGGGCAGTGATAGGGGTAGTGATAGGTGTTGGGGCAGTGATAGGGGCTGGGGTAGTGATAGGGGCTGGGGGAGTGATAGGGGTAGTGATAGGGGGTTGGGGTAGTGATATGGGCAGTGATAGGGGTAGTGATAGAGGTTGGGGCAGTGATAGGGGCTGGGGTAGTGATAGGGGTTGGGGTAGTGATAGGGGCAGTGATAGGGCTAGTGAAAGGGGTTGGGGTAGTGATAGGGGTAGTGATAGTGGGTAGGGGTAGTGATGGGGGTTTTGATAGGGATAGGGGGTAGGGGTAGTGATAGGGGTTGGGGTAGTGATAGGGGTAGGGGTAGGGATAGGGGGTAGGGGTAGTGATAGGGGTTGGGGCAGAGAGTAGCAGTAGCAAAATGGGTTCGGGGGGGGAAGAGATGGGGGTTGTTTTACGGAGAAATGGAAGCAGATATTTCACGGACAGGAGTGAGACGATATAACAGCGCTGTAAGTTATCGGGCCAGCATGGGAAGCCCTTCATTGATCAGTGGATAGCCAATGGAAATATATTACATTGTTTATACAATATTTTTCGTTCAGAAACTATAAAGAATCCACTGCTGAAATAGTATGCTTATAAAATACGATGTGTACGTTTGGTCTAATCTAATAGTGTTAGGTGCTAAAATCATTCACTGTGTTACAATAAAAAAATTTCGCTCCTGGGTAGTAAGTGTTATTTTCTAATTGCTTATGCCTCAAAAGTACAGCAAATGGCTGTTATTCCTCACAAACTTTGCGTTTGTGACCAGGACAGTGATATTTTGAAATGTACCTATTTTCAATGAGAAAACGTGGTGTGCATGTGTGTCATTCCTTCACGTAAAGTCCTGGTATCAAAAGCAAAGTTTGTAGGGAATAACAGCAATTTCTTGTACTTTTGAGGCATAAGCAATTATAAAATAACACTTACTACCCAGGAACAAAAATCGTGTTACACAGCGGAGTGGACAATTTAAATTGATCAACTAATATTCGAATCGAGATCATTGTGTGCGTGGTCAGGCATTGTGGGGAGCACAGGAGGTGCATCCACCAGTCGTCTCAGTCGGTTAACCCATGAAGTCGGGTCTATTTCATGGCCTCCAGCCAGCAAACCTCTGACACTTTCACGTGGCCTCTGAATGCACCGAAGCCTCGCCACAAGCATTGTCGTTGGTCACCTCCCCCTATTGATTAATGGCCGCGACGGTCGTTGTAGGTCAGGCAACACTGCATAGGCCATTCTCGAAAGTGGGCATTCGTGTGGGTGTGTGTCTCTGTAAAGGTTAGCGCTACGCTGCGCTACGAACCCGGCGAATTGAGTTAGACTCCCGCACACGGCCAACATCAGTGGCGATTATCCGAACCGGTCCTGGGCCTCCCCTAGGTCGACTCAGCCTCAAATGAGTACCTGGTGCGATGTGTAAACATCGCCACTGGGGAGACAAAGGCGGTCGGGCGTGGTGCTGGCCACCCACCGCTTCGTGTACCGTGCCGGCCTTCGTTGGTGCTACTCGCTAAGAGGACTTGCTGCAACAGTCCGTTAAGGCTGTACGGGGGATCTTTGTTTGTGTTAGGTATACATTTGTGGGCAGAAGCCTGACCCATGTCATAACAGCATCACGTGGGGTCGAGCGCTTGTGGTGTGGCTCGGTGCCTCTGCCACAGATACCTCGTGTTGCATGTAAGAAGGAGTCATCTTTATTCAGACCGGAGGAATCCGATGAGCTGTGAAGCTCTTTGTCGCAGACGTGCAAGCAGTCGAGGGTCAACAACTTCCAACGACAAACAGTGGAACTTAAAAAAGGGCAAACTATAGAGAGGAAGGTTAAGCGAGGTGGAGGGACCCCAGTGTTTGTGGAGGAAGGCTGGAGAAAAGGTGTTGGGGTTGATGTCAGTGTGAAGCGGTGGGGGTGGAGGGTAGGTAATTGTATGTACAGGGACTCTTCTACTTACAAACGAGTTAGCTTCCAGAGGTCTGTTCGTAAGTCGAATTGTTCAACTTCACTCCTGCCGATTCCAAACATTCATAATAAAGGTTTTGTGGTTAGATCGCGTAAGTGTAAATGTGTCGTCACCCTCCACCACCCGACACAGCCAGTAAGGTTTGTCACGTAAACAATGTGCCAATTTTGATTTAAAGCTTTCGTGACTGCAGGGATTCATATTCTTAATTGCTTGTGTTGCAGTCGAAACGTCGTGAGAATTTTATTGTTTAATATTTTTATTATTTTATTTTTTCCATTCTACGTGACTTTACCGAAAGAACCACGAATATAATGTGCCAATTAGTTACTACTTCATGTACACTAAACACGGGGAATGACCTTAAACGTTGTATAATCTCCTGTAGATGTAGATGCCGCTGGTTCTTAATGTTCTACAGATATAGATATCACCACCGCGATCGATTGTGCGGAGGTTGAACTTACGACTCTCAGTTCTGAACAGGCAACTGGACATACGGACGGACTGGTTTGTTCGTTTCTCTGAAAGTTAGTAAGTCGAACGTTCGTAAGTAGTGGAGTCCCTGTATGTTGAACTTCTTTCACACTGTACATCGCCAACCGTGCTAATCGTAGGTGCCGAAGGAAGGACAACAAACTAAACACAAAAAAGCAATTCTAAAGAAATTAGTGTATCGCTCCAGTGCCATCTTAATATCGGAAGGAAGAGCATTCCAGACGGCCGCAGAAGTGCGCATCTGAAAAAAGCGTGTGGTGCGGTGGCCGTCTTTGTTCGACGGTTAGCCACAAGCCGTTGCGATACGACCGGAGTGCACGCGATGGGTTATGCTCCTTGATGAGATTAGCGAGTTATCGTGGTTCATGTGTAGCAAGCACTTTGTGTATGATGAGTGCGACCTTATAATGTTTTCGTGTTGCTACGGACGGTGCAAGTCGTGAGTCACCAGGAAGGAGTCTTGTGCGATAAAACGTTGTTGCGGAAAAAGATCAATAGCCAAGGAATAATATTACTGGCCTTGTGGATCAGAGAGAGAGAAAGATAAAACATTTATATTTGTCCCGTTTGATGGGCTGCAGCTAATGTGGATTAGGCTTTCCACATTTCCTGTTTATTGCAAGATCATTCTCTTTTTTGAGGAAGTTGTCTGTAAGTCTTGCTGGGATTTAAAACATTCCGGTTTTCACCATTGGAACCTCATTTGCCAGTAAAAAAATATGATAATTGTTTTTTACCCTTTTTATCTGGCAACAAAACTGACACCTTTTTTTACAAGGAGTCATGTTTTCATAGACCACAATACCTGCAGTTGTAATGCAAACAAAAAACACAACTCTGATAATGAATGCACTGTCCTTGAAGTTGATTGGTCCACACCCGAGACAGCTTTCCTTAGAGCCTAGTCTCACATGGTGTTGGACCAGATGACGCCAAAAGGCGCACAACTCAAAGACAATGCACCATCAGAGTATGAGAGCTCGGGGCAAGCATTTACACCATTGTTGTGCGCCTTTTGGCGCCTTTTGGCATCATCTGGTCCAACACCATGTGAAATTAGGCTCTAAGGAAAGCTGTCTCGGGTGTGGACCAATCAACTTCAGGGACAGTGCATACATTATCAGAGTTGTGTTTTTTGTTTGCATTATGACTGCAGGTATTGTGGTCTATGCAAACATGACTCCTTGTAAAAAAGGTGTCAGTTTTGTTGCCAGATAAACGGGTAAAAAAATAATTATCGTTCCGGTTTTCCTCATTTGCGAAGACGATGCATAATCGTGTAGCTCTCCGCCCTTCCAGTATTTTGAGATATTTGTATTCCCATGATATGTTCCATTGTTTTTTTTGCACCGGAGAGGCGGCAATCATAATCGTGGATGTTGGTGGTGTAGTGGTTAATTCACTGTGCTACAATCTTGGTGGCCACAAGTTCGATTCCTAGCCTTGCACACAATTGATTTTCAGTCGGTTATTTGACTTAATCTTAAATGAGTTGCCTGGAATGGAAGTGCTGTCATCAACAAGATTGATGTGGCAACCCTAAGAGATGTTCTCTAACAACACTTGCCCTTAATGTCTGCGAGGCTAAATGTGGGACTTTGTATTTTCCCGTGCACGTGTAGAGATAAATCATTGCACTGCTGCTTCTCTTAGCTATATCTAACTTAATAGAGGAAATTCTGAAGTAAAAGCAGATTTAACTTTACAAAGAAAGGCAGGAATCAATATTTTAGTTGAAAGGCCTTCTTGAAAATAAGTACATTTTAAAATGCCACCCTCGTGGCAATAATTGAATTCTTTAGAACCAATTTTTTCAACAATCATACATCATATTACTGTATTCCTATTGTTGATTGATGTTGTGTTTGCTCCTGAATATATAGACATGTTACCGTACCTCATTATGAGATATGCACTTCATCATGTACCTCATCGTATAGATAGATGTGTTCCTGAATAGATATGTACCTCATCATGTATGTAGATATGAATCCATCAAGGACACAATACATGTACTACACATGATACAATATTCACATTGTCTGATGTGATTGTTGTCCCCAAACCATTGCTGGGCACATTGAAAAAATTAACCCGTAAAAACAAAGTTTTTCACTATAAATCCTTTATATGCGTGGCGGCTAGAGTCCTCTCGTCCTCTGGCTTGAGATGGCTGCCATCTATGGGTCAGATGATTGCCTGCCACCATTAAGCAATTGGTAATTAAATATAATTTATTTTTTCCTAAAAAGTGTAAAATTTTGGAAAAACATTTTCACGAAAATAAATTGTCACGCACAACGAGTCTGTGTGCAAAATGTCAGCTCGATTGGATCACGGGAAGTGGGTAAAAAAACTACCGAAAGATTTGCACGGTCGTAAGCGCACAAGCAAGTGAACTTAATATAAAGGATTTAAAAATACTCCACATCAAATACTAATGTTCGTCCTCAATGGGTCACGAGCAGTTATTGCCAGAAATGTTATTCTGTTAACTCATTAGCAGCGGTGAAATAATAACAATTGAACCTAATGGCGGGACCCCGGGGTCCCATAAGCCCCCGGCTCTCGCATAAACATTATGTTATAATGTAAACAAAAACTTTGCTCTTTTTCACCAATGGGTTTGAAGGATGGTGCCAAGTGGTGTCTTGTTAAACTATGCCTTTGAAACTGAAAAGTACTTACCTGCAGTACCTCTATTTAAATAAACTATCTACAAAATAATTTACACCCCTCTGTCAATCATCGTGTTTCTCAGTGTGGATTTGTGAACACACTTTGTAAACAGTACATGAAATAGTACGCGTTTTCAGTGCGCTGTTCATATTGTAACAAGCGTTTTTACCAATGTTACTCTACATATGCTCCACATGCAAGCGGTATGTGGGGACTATGGCTTATCCGCAAAAGAAAAACTATGTGCAAAGATACATACGGACAAGATAAGTATTATCAAACAGGAGGAATTAACGGTGCAACGCATCTCATCTGTTGAATATCTGCAGGCAATAGGATTGTCATCGATTGATCCTGGCTGCAGACATTGGTAGGTCACAACTAACAATGAAGATAAGAGAGCAGTTTCACTCTATTATGCAAACCGTGATGACAAATACAGGACTTAAGTCGTCGTGTAGGCAGTTTGAGCAGCTTTGGATAAGACTTATGATCCTGCCCATACGCGAGCATGGAGTGCAGCATTCGCTTGTTCAGCTCTTTTGCGCATTCGTCCTCGCTGCTGCACTGGGACACCACGTGACAACAGGACGATCCGCGCTAGGCGGGTCGCGGCGTTTATGTGCGCGGTGGGACCGAGTCGTCAAAAATAAATAAGCTAATTACGATTTTAACTTCCGTTTACTCGGGACCCTGGGGTCCCGCCATAAGGTTCATTTGTTAATTGCATGCACCTCCCATTAGCACGGTCGGCTATATACGGTGCGAAGGAGGTTCAACATACATACTTTAATCTCAGAATCAGAATATGTAGTTATACTGGAGGATGTCCAGTAGGGGCGGAGAAAGAACGTTACAACAACAAACAGCACAACAACATGATGGTAAATCTCGACTTAAAGCTTTCGTGACTGCGGGAATTCATATTCTTTGTGTCTTTCGGTAAAGTCACGCGACTTTACCGAAAGACACAAGGAACACGAAAGCAGTGCAAAGTGCAAGAAACGTTAACAAATCACCCAAAACACATCACAAATACAACTAAACTTCCAAGTCAAGCTAGCTCCATGGCCCACGCATTTCCAAAGCGTATGGTATCTGTCTACATTGTTTGCGTGTTCAGGGCGTGGAGAGCAGTTGCCACACCGTTCTACAAAGCCAGCAACTCGAGTTCGATTCCTGGCCATGGATAACAACAGCGGCCAAGTCTATAAGGACTTTTCTGTAGGTCACCAAGAGCCTTAAATAAGTACCTGGTGTTGTCGATTTGCATCAACTGCGGTGTGAGTAAAGCCACCTGTTCGTGTGTCGTGTCAGCCTTCACAGGAACCAACCAACAGCACTTGGACCCAACCGTCTACAAGGCTATACTGGGGGATCTTCATCTTACGATTTTCACAGTGTATAGAGTATATATATGAAAAAAAACCCTGCAGAAATATATATCTAAATTGTTTTGTGCGAGAGAAAAAAAATGCCACTGGGATTCAGAGAGACCGTGTTTACACGGTGTCCGTAGACGAACGGCGATAAATCATCGAATGCAGTTCATGGGCTGGCGAAAAATGGAATGCAATTCCAAAAGATCAAAGGCGCAATACGACAAGAACCACTCGATACATAACGGCTTTCAAGGCAAGCGGGTCAAACGTTGTTGTTGTTGTTGCCGTTGTAAATAAGACTGCTTAATCTTTTACATGGCAGTGCATTCCGGGGGAGACGGTGCTCTGTATGCAAATTATGTGGGAGCCCACGCCTCACTCATTCTGCACCTTGGAGATTCGTGTTTTATTTCCGAGCGGGCTTGTCGCTGCGGGGGTAAGCGCAAGTGGTCAGTGCTTTCGCCGCCGGTCCTATTTGCCTTGAATCAAGAGGTTGAATTCGCGTAGCCGCTCAGTAAATATGCCGGACATTGCCAAATTGAAGTTTAAAGGACCTTTAATTGACGGCAGAGTGTGGGTGTTTCACTGTTGCTTATGAAATGCCTGGTTCGTGTAGAAGAGTAGACCAAACGCCTTTCTAGAGGAGCTGTTTAGAGACAGCAGTGGCATGAACAAGCAAGTGTGTGGTGCTGTATCACTCCTAGTACCTTTTAGTATTTTTCATAAACGAATGCCTTTGAATTCTGGTGCTTTCTGACCCCACACATGGCCATCGTTCACAATGGAACTGTGGAATTTAAATACAAAAAAAGGATTTTTCTTCCGTAGTTACCCAGGTCTTCACTACAACAATTCTAATCTGTCTAATGTCCAATATGTATAACATCCAATAGCGTTGGGCCTTCAAGGTAAGGTTCAGAGGTCATCCGTTTATGCTGTTCATACCACAAGATATCGTGACCACTCCCTTACTTTTTTTGCTGGACTCCGTAATTGTGAAGTCAACAATCAGCCACCTGATTAAAATGAAGGATTTAACTAATTTTGTGATTGATTAGTTGATATATTCCTCTCCCCAAGGGTTAGCAGCAAACATTAAATATCTGATATGAGCACAATTAATCCAGGCAATGAAAGTAAACTGATGATATATTATTTTAAGTGAAAGATTGGCTTGGAATGAGGGACACAGGTGTGAGATTTACTAACCTATCCGTGCAATTCTTTCTGCAAACCAATTACTTTAACCGTAGTCTGGCCAAGAGGAAACTGTCCTCACTTGGTCCAACGGGCTTCTTGCAATCCGGAAAGCCATAAGGTGGCAGAGAAAAAAGGATCGTGCCTTTTTTTTTTTCAACGCGTGGTTAACATCCCACATTGTAATAAAAGATAACCAAGATCTATTAGGCACTCGAGAAGGCTTTCTACGGAAAGTTGGGCCAGGGTGCAGACTTCACAATACGTTGGCTGTGTTCAGTTGTAAACACTGCACCTCGAGAAACATTGAATGGCTTTTGAGTAGAAAAGGGCCCCAGCTCCGTATTAATCTTAGAGGTTAGTTTGTTCACGCTAGCAGTGAAGTTGTATTGACTACGGCAAAAGCAGCTGGGCAATGCTTAAAGCTAACACTTTAAAGTACATAAAAAGCAGAAATGGGAGGTAGTTTTCCGTTGAAGTTTAACACCAAATGACAGAGTAGTGGGTTTGTTACACAACACAATGCGCCCAGGAAATCACACATTTACAAAAAAAATGAAATCAAAAGCTTATTTGAAGGAAGCTCAAAAAGCCGTGCTTTCAACATCGAGGCAGGTTTGTCGCCGGAATAGGAAGTGGTAATGTTGCATCCACCTACACATTTTTCTAAGCCTCGAGCATTATACCGCATCATTAGCAAACCCGGGCAACAGGGCAGAGTAAAGTAAGGAGTGAAGCATTAAAGTGACACACTCTAACTGAATAAGAACAGCACCGTAGCATTCTAAGCCCGGGTAAACAACACTGGCAGCACATAATGGAAACGCTTTAATGGTGTGTTTTGCCTTCGTTGAATTTTTGTTGTTGAATATTTTTTGTCAGTAGCCGTTGCCATCATTTTCATCGCAGTTTTTGGCCCATGTGTGTCCAATCTCGTATTTCAAGTCCCTGCTCCACATCATAACTTCACAAGAAACCACATCCAAACACTCTCAGATCCAAGGGGCTTTCTCCGTAGCGGAGAGATTACTCTAAAATACAATTCCTTTGTTGAGGAGCAGGACCAAACCCCTATGAGACCAAAAGGTTATTTGTCAAGGAAGACCTCGGTCAAGATAACGACATCATAACGGCGAACGGGTTCGAATGCTGCACACTTAAATCACAATAGTAAACATTGTGACCGTAAGAGGTTATAAAGTGCAACATAATTAGCGAGATTAATACGCGTGCCAGGCACTCCACTAAGGCTGATCAGAGAGCCCTTTCACAGATATTTAACCTCAACTTGTTTTGGCCAAATTGTTCCTTGTCGCCTTTTCTCTCTCTCTCTCTTCCTCTCCCGGTCTGGCATCTCAGCAACAGTGCATGCTTCTTACCATCACACGAGAAGGTGGACATTACCAAATATAACACTCATTGCTTCACTTAATGAAAGTAAAAATTGTGCTGCATTAGGAATGCATCGATTTGTCAATTAAACTCAGATAGGTGTCTAACAATGCTGCCGTCGATTTATTGACGCAAATGTATGCAAATGTTGCCTTCACGTTGAATAAAGCAAGCGAGACGAAATGAGCAACAGAGAGAATATACGACAAAGGCAAAACGAGACGTTCAAACGAGGTGAAAATAAATCAATTCCTCAATGAAAGGGTGACCCCCCTCCAAAAAAAATAAAATGGAAATGCAATGAATGGCACGTGGAGGATGAGTTTTTCAATTGCCTGTCCATCATCTCACCATCAGAAAACCTCTGTTTTAATCACTGTCATGATAACCACTGTGCCACTCAAACACCAAACTGGCTACCTCCTCAGTGCATACAACGTCTCTGTGAACTCACTCGAGACATGGACACTGCATCTTAAATTCCTTTTACACAATAACCCCATGACCAGAGTTGACCCTTCCCAGAACTTAACCGCAGCCTTTAAACAAACGTTTTCCATTGGGACGTGATAGTTGTGAGTACAGTATTATACAGTTTTCAAATCTGCATTCAACTTTATTTGTTCGAGTATGTGTGTGTGTTTATATTCCTGTAAATATGTGTATCATTATTATGGTGAGTTTGCTACAAAAGTCAAGTCAAGTAAGCTTTATTGATCACATACCCATGCATACATGAGGTACATGGCAGTGAGATTCTTTGTTCCCGTGTCGCTCTCTCTCAGCTTGTGCAATACAGGTTGAGTAAGAATTTAGACAAACGACGTTAATGGTGTCAATGAGTGCTTCCGTTCAAAAGGATGGGGTCCAATTTTTTACGAAACGTCAAAAAAAACTATATATATTCCTTATTGTACTTGTTCTTTAGTAGGTCGGAGCATCTACTGCGTTGCATGTGAATCATTTCCTGGCAGGCTCGAATGCTCTCCCTACACGGCAAAACATGAATATGTTTGGATGAAAAGGGCTTCCAAATAAGGAGGTAAAGGGCACGTGCATTGGGGAAAATGGCCCCTAACTGGGGAGAAGGGGTTGGGGAAAGGGCACCCTATGTGGGCCCAAAGGTCTCTGGGCAAGTCATGTGTAGGTTGTTCACGGTTGTGCTATACATCTCCGTGATATATGTTTTTAGGGTTTTTGCGTAAGTTTTTGGCACGATGTCCGACATTTCGCCCAGCGTGCCTGAAGGCGACTGTGCTATGCCCATGGCAAGCTGCTCCATATGGAGACCCCGTAATATTTACACAAGTTACCAAGGCTATTTGCCTGCTGTGTATTTCAACTAATTTCTCCTAGAATCATAGCAGAAATGTTTATATTCTTAGTTATTTCGGTAAAGTCACGTAGAAGGGAAAAAGTAAAATAATAAAAACAAAACAATAACATTCTCACGACGTTTCGATTGCAACACAAGCAATCATCATCAGGTGTGAAAACCACAGCAAGAAAATGTTTATGCCTCTGCATATCCACATTTCGAAAGCAAAGTGAAACGGTTAGATCGCACTCAAAAAAATTAACTCCGTCATGTATTTGCTTGTAAAAATAATTAGTTACAACGAGGCACCTTCGGAGTTGACAAGTCGTAAGGACAACGCTCGCACGCACGAGCGAGCGTGCATGCGTGCTCGCGAGGGTGCATGCGTGTTCGCGAAGGTGCATGCGTGTTCGCGAGGGTGCACTACATTTGTTTTTAACTCCATCATGTATTTGTTTGTAAAAATAATTAACTACAATGAGGCACCTTCGAAGTTGACAGGTCGTAAGGACAACGCTCGCACGCACGAGCGAGCGTGCACGCACGCACGAGCGAGCGTGCGTGCGTGCTCGCGAGGGTGCATGCGTGCTCGCGAGGGTGCACTGTTCAGGGTTTGTTAGCGCGATAACAAGACGGACAACTAAATGCAGCACACCAAAAACGTTGTGGCCTAGGAGATATTGACAGACGCAGTGTGTCCCACGTTACTTGTGCTTTTTTTAGGATTGCTCCGCTCGTTGAGCACGTCACCGTTGTCAACGGCGTTGTCTGGCTTTTTTGTGGCGCAGGCAACGACAGCCCCACTCATTTTAATTCGGTGAAAGGGGGTGGGGGGCACTTCTTATACACAGCAGATGTTACGGGGAACTCACTTGTGGGATTTCCCATCTTTTTTCGTGATAAAAAAAATACATGTAATAATGGTAATGAATGCTTTTAGAGAGGCAGAAGACAAGTAAAAACAAAAATCCTATTGCAGAAAACCTACAAAATGTTTGCCTGTGAGGCATAAGCTATGTGACATGTCTCATTTTCCAGTGCTGTCTTCGCTGTGATGTAAGGTCACAGTTTAAGCAAGGACTAAACAATACATATTCAGTGCATATTAAATCAACTATATTCAAATGAAATTGCGCAGTAAATACCTTCTTTTTCTCGGGCAACAATACGTAACTCATTACGGATGCAGGGGCATTTTCGGCTCACGAATGACAAAGCCTTGGCAGCACAAAATGATTTCTAATGAAGAAATTGCAACTCAGTTGGCTAAAGCTACACGTGTGTTGTTTAGCAGCACGTCATGCCGCAATGGGCAGTCACGGCAAATAGCTGCTTCCCTTTCCAAATGAGAGCACTTTTCGAAAATCTTGCCCGAGGTGAAAGAAGAAGAAGCGGCAGAAGAAGAAAGATTGGGGCCCTCACTATGAGACATCTCCTTTACCAGTGGCAAAATATAGTAGTAGGTTTTTACCCTTTAAATTGGTACAAAACTGACACCTTTATACAAGGCATCATGTTTGCAATAACCGCAGCACAAGCAGTCAAAATGCAAACAAGCAGAAACAACTCTGATGATGATAATGATGATAAAGGACAGTGCATATAATTATCATCTGGTCCATCTGGTCCAACCCATGTGAGACTAGGCTCTAAGGAAAGCTGTTTCGGGTGTGGACCAATCAACTTCAAGGACAGTGCATATATTATCAGAGTTATGTTTTTTGTTTGCATTATGGCTGCAGGTATTGTGGTCTATGCAAACATGACTCCTTGTAAAAAAGGTGTCATTTTTGTTGCCAGATAGAAGGGTAAAAAAACAATTATCATCTCGTTTCTTTTTGTTTGCATTTTGACTGCTCGTGTTGTAGTTATTGCAAACATGATGCCTTGTATAAAGGTGTCAGTTTGGGCCCTCGTTCGGGCTCCAATCCGCCGTTCTGCGCACGAGGCTCTGGCATTGCGCAGACTCAGGTCAGGCCTCCGCTGCGACGCGGTGAACAGGCGGCGAGTCCGCTGATTGTAATTGCAAGGCACTCGCTCGTCATGCAATCACACACGGCTCGCTCGTAGCCAGCCGACTTGCGCTGCGGCTTTGGCACGGGTGCCAGCAATCGCGTTGCCATCACACGCGGAGAGAGTGGACAGGCTGGGGGTGTCGGGGGTGGGTATCTGCATTGTTGGGTGTCTTTTTTGTGAAGAGGTCCCCGCGCTGAGGATTTCCAGCGCCTGCTTTTCACCGCAAGTGTAAGCAAATTGCCCGCTTGCAAGTGCGGTCGTCTGGGTTAGGCTGATGCGTGTTGAGCGTTGCTTCTATCATAGCGGATAAAAACCCGAAGAACACGATGTGCATTTATGAGTGGCTGCGAAAACATACGTGCCGAATTTATTGTGTGTGTTGGCTTGGAAATTTATATTAAAAAAAAAATGTCACGGATATTTCTGCTGAAAGTTGTATATATATAGCGCAAGGTGCCTGTTTATGGCGACGCCAGATTTTATGGTGCTTTATCTCCTCAGGTTCGAACGTATAAAGGTATAAAGAGCTAAAGGGCCAATTGCACTGCAGGAATTACCCATATGCGCACACAGCTGCGTGCAAGCTTAGTATAGTGTTGAAGTTATTAAATGTCTCTGAAATATATGCCTGCAGAATTCCATACAGATGACATTTCCCCAATATTTTTTGAGTTGTTGTTCACGGGTAAGACTGATCCCAAATATAAATCTGAAAGGCACCTAATAATGTGCAAACAAACAGAATATATAATACGTATAAATGAAAGGAGAATAATAAAACATTTAAATAAATGCCCTCCGTGAAAATAAAGCGAAGCTTGTAAACGGACGAGCCAGATGCCATCTCAGTTTTTGATGAGTTTATCCTGCAGAAAATGAGACCCTGTGAAAACCCGACGATGATGGCAGATGCGACAGCTATGAAATGGTGATTCATTGCGGCAGTGAATTACTTCATTGGTTCACAGCTTTTCCGTTTTAATTAAAGTTAAATCGAGCTTTCGCAAATTTACGTTTAAAAAAAACAACACGCAGTACGTGTACACACAAGGAAACATCACAGTATACGCATACAATCCACGTACAAATCATTTTCTTGCAATTGTTTGGCCAATGGCATAGCATTTGCATGTCGGCAGCATAGGGCTCCCTGCTTTGCCAAATGAATAATGAAGCCAAGATTAATATCTTTTATCTCATTTAATGGAGGGATTTTTTTCATCTGGAACTTGCAGCACAGTGTCAGGAGCAAGTGCTGTTAGCGAGCACCTATGAAGGCCGGCATGGCACATGAGGGGGTGGATGGCCAGCACCACGCCCGACCGCCTTTGTCTCCGTAGTGGCGATGTTTACACACTGCACCAGGTACTCATTTGAGGCTGAGTCGACCTAGGGGAGGCCCAAGACCCTTTTGGTTAAGGCACCCATAATTCTCGGACCGTACCCATCACTAATCTGGCCTGGAAAACTCATAGGTTAACTCAACCTAAAATGAGCATATGCTACGGGGTATTAACATCCAACACTGGAAAGACAAAGGTGGTTAGGTGTTGATCATACTCGTCTGCTTGTTTGTTATTCTAATCTCAATAGGTGCTCACTAATGCTTATTTATTTCAACAGTTTATACAGATTTGTGTGTGTTTTTGGTTCTGCCGTACAGTGCATATGAACAATACTGTCCTAATACAGCAAACTTAAAAAAGTTCACACATTTCGGGTGCATTACAAACTATGTAACTCTTTTTGGTACAATCTCTTGAAAAAAGAGATGAAATTATAAAACAGCCGTGTCTAAAAAATATGAATATAAACAAATAAGCACATTTAATTTTAAAGCAATAAACCTGTTGGCTCGGTATTTACGAGCCGCGTATTTGATTTCATGCATTTTGTTATGAGTTTTGTAACCTCATTAGCGGGCCAATTGTATTTTTTTATGATTTATCTATTTTGAGTGTGTTTTGTTTATTTACAGCACGCAACAAAGCTGAGATGTGTGTCAAACATCCAGCTCTGTTAATGGGACAAGAACACATTTCCACACGGACGGGCTTAGGGTTGAGTGTGCCCCATGAATGAAGACGTCCTCGTAATGACACTGAGAGTGAATGTTCACAGAGCCGCAGGGGGGCGCGCCCTCTAAGGAGACGCTGTCAGTGAATCCGATCATGCAAAACATTTGCTGCCACCGCCGCACAAAACGCCCTCATCTTTCATGCGCGTCAATCCACTCTGACTTTCACGAAAGTTTCACAAAAAGGGGTGCTCCGGTGACAGGCCACGGCTAAACGGGAAAGCTAATACGCAACGGCCAACAGCAACACACGCAGTCTCTTCTCTTGGAGCGGTGAAAACTCGTTCCCTCGGTTTTGAAATCACAGACATCGCGCGATATTTCCGCAAATTTGATGTTAAAACTCTGGGCATCAGAGCAGCCGTGAAAAGAATTGTTTTAAGCGGGGTCTGTTATTAACGGCATGGGTGGAAAAAAAAACCGCTTTTTCCAGCGACAGGCATCGGGTTTTTTCTTTAATACAATTAAACCCGATTTCGGGGAATTAAAACCTGGTTTAATGAATACGAAACTCTGATCCAAGGCTTAGGCTGCTTCCTCGTCGGTGCTGCTATCATCGTACTCGGGGGGCCGTCGGGCACGGGGTAGTCGTAGAATGCGGCGGGCAGGTTGGTCGTGATGAACACGAGCTTCTCCTCCACAATCGTGGGCATCGCCAGTGAGTTCCTTCGCTTGGAATGGATGAAGCCCATCGTTGAGAAGTTGGCAACGTGCGGTTCTGCAATTAGAACCAATTAAACCGGATTTCTCCCAATCTCAGATGATGGGGTTTAATATGAAAAGACAATTAAACCCGATTGTAAAAAAACCCGACTGTGCCACCCTTGATTAACGGCGGTGTCAAACGATGCTGAAGAAACAAATGTTGCAGTCTTGTGTTTTTTTTCTCTCTCTCTCTCACACATATAAAAGAGGTAATGGAAACATGATTTTTGAGATGAGAAGATACGTGATTAAAGGTGGGATTGTGAGCGCCGAGCGAGCCTGTGTGTACAAACGTTGACATCTTGTAGCTCGGGAAAATTGTTAAAGATGTTAGTTGTGGTATCTGTCTTGTGGCTGCCTTTAGAGATTAAAATGTATAAAAAAAGCCTCCTTGGAAATTCCTACATCTGCGGTCAAATGGAGATGTGTCACGTGACATCGTCTAAAGTAAAAGCATCTTTCTTCTTGGTTCTTTCGGTAAAGTCACGTAGAAGGGAAATAATAAAATAATAAAAATGAAACATAATAAAATAATTCTCACGACGTTTCGGCCACAACGCAAGCAGCCGTCGGCCACAACGCAAGCAGCCGTCTGTAGGGAAGACAGCGTCTCATTCAGACGGGGAGACAGCGTCTCATTCAGACGCTGTCTCCCCGACAGACCTGGTCTTCACCTGAGGACGGCTGCTTGCGTTGTGGCCGAAACGTCGTGAGAATTATTTTATTATGATTCATTTTTATTATTTATTATTTCCCTTCTACGTGACTTTACCGAAAGAACCAATAAGATAAAATGTATTATTTTATTTATACCCACGTGACTTTACCGAAAGAAGCAAAGAGTATGGATTCCTGCAGTCACGAAAGCTTCAAATGAAGAATGTATGAAATGAATTTATATATTTTTTATAATTCTGGTCAAACATTATTTCATTTAAATCTTTTTTTTTACTTGGCTCCACAAGGGGGGGGGGGGGGGGGCGACCCTCTAGCTCCTCTGCAGGTCTTCTTGACCTGGCAAGAGAGTAAAACTGGAGCACTGACATGCAATTACCGCAATTGGAGAAATGTTTTGGTATCTCGAGATTTAATAACCAGCACGAAGGTTATTTCTCTCTCTCGGATGGATTCACGCAAGGCCTTTGACGAGCTCTTTAACATCCAGTTTAAACGTTGACAATGTTCTTTTTGGACTGCCACACAGCGGTATTCGCGAGCTGGGGTGGTCTTTGAAGCGCTGAGACCTGTCGATCTGCTGCCTCGGCGGGGAAACGCCCTTGCCGCGAACTTAGCAGCAACTTGAGGGTGCCAACCTTGCGATGGGAAGCTGTCGTTGAGATGTTAGCCTGGGGGCTGTTTCGAAGATGCTGTTGCTTAAATACCATTCGACCTCCCTTCCCAACGCATTTGCATCGGCGGAGAACGGTACTGATCAATCTTGGGGTTCAAAGTAATGCGTTGATGCTGAATTTCAATGCGTGAGAACCATGAGTATCCTGCGGCGAGGTGTGGAAATGTCCTCTTTGTTATAAAAAAGGTGATATGGTTCATGGTGAATCGCGTGACCTTTACCCCACCGAAAATAAATATATAATACACGTGTTTCATCATCATATAATCACTCACTCCAAATTGCCTCGCTAGAATTTCCCCCAGGATTGTATGTATTTATTGCTATTACAGGCACTTAAGGAAATAACAAATTGCTCTGGGTGAAGATTTTAACGGCGCAGTGTTTTAAAGCCACCGGGCCCAAAAGCCTGAACTCTGATCCAGACCACAGAACTACAAGACAGGCTTTAATAGAAATAAACACAATCTTTACTTCGCCCCTTATTGCCGTGCAATAACGAAAGTTTAACCGCAAAGTTTTGCTCAGGGGAATTTTTTTTTTCTCTCTCAAATTATTTCCTTTTCCGCAAATATATATTTTTTGTACCCAATTTCAGATTTTTTATTCCTGGCCAGTTGAGCTTTAAGCATGCCATTAATGTGGAACCTATAACTTTAACGGTCAACCCTACTGAGGCCAGCTATCTCCTCGAGTGCTGGCAAGTGACTCAGAGACATTTCGCGAAAGAGCTGTGCCCACCAAAGCCCTGGCTCTGGACCGCACCATTTCGGTACAGTAAATCCCTTAATTTATTACATCTTTTGCCCCCTTGACATATACCACTCATTGATTTTTCGACCCCGCCGGCCCTGTGAAAACTAAAATTTACTGCCGCTATCCAAGTCCTGCGTTAATCCGGGATACATAAAGAGACTTCACAGTCCCTGCCTATTTTTCAATTTTCAACAGCATCGATATTACCGTATTAACTTGTCCCTTCCCGGGCATCCGAGGCTTCATCCCCCCAATGCTGGCTACCAGCCGCCCCCTGTACCTCCCTGAGCTGCAGCCTCTCTCTCTCTCTCTGCCAGAATCAACCCTGGCTGGAAAGATTCGCTGGAGCGTTGCCGACGCAAGATAAAAAAAAAATAATACTTTCCTCCGACGTCCAAGTTGCGGATTTTGAACTGGAGTCTAAATAATGGCATGCATGAATATAATTGTTTTCCATGAGTAATTTTATGCATTGATTTATCGATCGCGTGTTTGCGAAGTTCACCCATTTGTCGATGCTGCTGCTGCCGCTACGAAGATTGGCATGCTGAAGGATGTGAACTATCGCCCATGTTGGGTGTGTTTGATATCTTCTGCATATTCAAATGGAACATGCGTGGAATTTAATTTTGATACGGGAATAATTTCAAGTTGATGTTGAAACAGCAGCGTTGCAGTCGTTAGCATACGCTCACTATGAACGTGCCGGCCTGAGTTCAATTCCCCGGTTATGGCTGAGAGCAGTGGGTAGTGCTGTCTGAAACGGTCCTAGCCACCCGCTCACACACTGGCCCTAACCAGCGTGGTGAAGTATGGTCAAACAAACCTCAGCATCGGGAGACCTTAATCCAGCAGTGGATTGGCAAAGGGCTGTACGGTGTTATTACGTTTTTATTAATATTGTGTCCGAATCATTTCCTGCCCACCTGGACATAAGCACTGATCTTCTCTTAACACATCCATCCTGAACACATGGACATCATACCTAACGGCGTGATCCAACTGTGGTGGTCATCTGTATTCGTGGTCACGACTCGGTGCTGGTAATTCCACATCGCTATGGTCGTGATTATCTTTTTTTTTTGGATGTTTGTTGTTGCTGCTGCACAAATGCTGTTTATTTCCCACCAAGTGCAAAACCTCGGAGAGGCAGTGCTCATTGTGCCAGCAAAGCCCTGGCCAGGATTCAAACTTGAACCTCGAGAGGTTAGCTGGCCGTTAACTCACCTGAGCTGAGTCTTGGCCCGTGTATAATTACGTTGCAGGACTATGCCCAAATCACTCGGATTGCGCCCGATCTCATCAGATCTCGAGAGCTAAGCCTGGATAGTACTTTGATGGGTAACCGCCATGTATACAACAGGTGCTATAGGCTGCTGCTGCTGCTGTACTACATTTAAAGCAGAGGCCAGCACAAAATTGTTGATTGTTGTACAGCACTGAACTCCAGCATATGTGATCTCTGCCTTTGCCGACCCAGCCTGCACAGAATGGTGAAGTATGGTCATCAACCCCCATGACCCGCACATAATGGGGAGACTCTCATCCAGTAGTGAATTGTAAAAAAGGGGCCGTATATGTACATAAATATGTTGCTGTTTGATATATAGATGTACTGCATTTTTTTAATGAGGCGGTAATAATCATTATGCTGAAAGACATGTATGCACGAATCTCCATCTCATATATGAACGCTGCACGGCCTTTCCTGCTGGATAACATTTGCACAGTACTGTATATCAAGAAAATGAAATCATTGATTATTTCAATGCCATGTTTTTAATCAGGTGGGCTATATTACACGTAATTTAATGTTGTACACGATGGTATATGTCACGTATATAGTCAATTATATGTTTTATTGCCACTATTTTTTTCCCAGCATACGTAGGTCACAGAAGGTTACAAACATGGAAACCGCGTTTGTAAAAACAAGAG
Organism: Lampetra planeri; assembly: GCF_965212315.1. Lineage (NCBI taxonomy): Eukaryota > Metazoa > Chordata > Hyperoartia > Petromyzontiformes > Petromyzontidae > Lampetra > Lampetra planeri. Next base: position 4,175,416 of record NC_136132.1, read on the forward strand.
TGACAAATACTTAAGTGCGGTGGTAACCCGTCCGCATGTTAAACAGAAGCTCATTGCAAATTGAGAAACATTACATGGGAGGTCGCAAGACAAACAACACAGTTAAAAAGGAATGCAGTTTGCATCCGCTTGTTGTTTTAAAGGTGACGAAGCATTCGCTGCTGTGTGTGTGTCTATAGCTGGACGACTATGGTGTCTTTTCTTTCTTCTTTAATTTCCTCCCAAATTTGATTACGGATCGCTATGGGCATCATGCCCGTTGGATGAGGCATTGGAGCGCTCGCAGGGCAGTGCAACCTTTCGTTGTTAGAGAACGGAGCCCACAGAGCTACCTCTGAGAAGCCTTCAATTGACCTCTGACCTGCAACACGGTAGAGGGCAACACTCTCAATCCCGCTCTACTTATGAGAGCGAAGTTCGCCGCGTAACCTCGGCGAATTTCATTCAGCCAAATCAGGTGCGGGACCAAATGTGATTTGAGCTAATTTTCTTTTCAGTGCACTCATCGGTGACCGATCTGAGAACATCAACTCCCTTCACTTTGAGGACCCCGATTTAATCACAGGCAGTTGCCTGCAAATCGAACACAGGACCTCAGCGGTGCCAGCTTAGCACTCTGGTGCCTAAATAGGTCAATCAACTGCCCTCATCACGGACACATTCGTGTGGACTTCAGCCATCAACTACCTCGTCCAAACCAGCACTCACCCCTCGGCGTGGCAGCAATGTTCTACGCCACCCGCTGCGACGAGCATCCTCTTTCGGTGGAGCCGCACCACGTGGCCGCAGTCGTCTTCGATGCGTGCGCTCGTTCCCGTGACGTTTGTGTGTGTATGGCGCGCTGCCTAAACACTCCTTAATGGAGGCGCAATGGATCGTGCGGCAGTGACCGCTGGGGAAATTCGCGGTGACCTGGCGACGGTAAACGGCAATCTGTATCACGCCTTCCTGGGGCGTGTGTGTGAGAGAGCGCGTGGCAGCGAAACCGCCCCACCGATGATCGCGCGTGGGCTCGACGTGACGCACCGTCTTGACATATCGACGTGGGAGGGCGGCCGAACAATTCTGCCGAGCGTCTTCATTTCTCTTATCTCGGTTGCGTTCTCGGCTGCTTTTTTGGGGGTTTTTATTTTTCGTGATCCTTGCCGTTGATATTTTTGCTGCATGCAGCGTTTTTTTGTTTTGTGGATGGCCGGGGCATGCAGCTGAGCATTGCGTAGGTAATACAATGATAATAATAATAATAATAAGAAGAATTTAGGGGTGGGCAAAGACATGCAGGAAACATAAGGGTGGGTCGGTGTAATTGATTTGGATGCTCATTCCCTAGGTTGGCTGTTCACGTGAGCACATGTTAAGGTTAATCTGTGCCCTGAGCCAGGATATGTTGAGCGAGCGAGCCCTGGCCATGCCACGAAGACCCTAATCCATCCACGAGACCCGATGGGCACATAGGTAGCAGTCCGCTCCCTTGAAGGTCACTTCGCCGGGCTCGGAAAGGTGCGATTCACGAGGGTCTCCGTCTGGTTTCATCGCAAGGAAGCGGTGCCGTGCGGTGCCGTGCGGTGCCGTGCGGTGCCGTGCGACGACGCGCGACGACGCGCGACGACGCTTGCAGTTGTGCCGCTATGCCTCCGCTGTAGAGCACCATCTAGATTTGAAGCTTTCGTGACTGCAAGTATTCATATTCTTAGGTTTTTTCGGTAAAGTCACGTAGACTAGCCGTAGTGTCAAGCCGCACCTTACCATAATAAAGGCTCAGTCCTTTGTTATGTAGACTAGCCGTAGTCTCAAGCCGCACCTTACCATAATAATAAAAGTGAGCCGGTCCTGGCCCATCCCCCTCCCCCCTCAACCTGTATATTTACGGGGTAGTATCCCTTGGAATCTCTCATTTACTTGATGCAGCAGTCGTGCTGTGACGGTTCCACCTGAAGACGGAAGCTTGTGTTGCCTCCGAAACGTCGGGATTTTTATTTTATTTTTATTTTACTTTTATTAATTTTGATTTTTTTACCTACTTGACTTTACCGAAAAAAACCTAAGAATATAGAGCACCATCGTTCAGGGTAAAGCAGGCGGGTTGTTTGTTGATCCGGTACTCACCGATTCTCTACAGTCATTCTAGATTTGAAGTTTTCGTGACTGCAAGGATCCATACTTTTTGGGGTTTTTCGGTAAAGTCACGAAGGTAAAAAATAAAATACACTAAAATGAAAACAACTAAATTAAATTCATTCACCACAGTAATTTTGCTGTGGCAGTTCCACCTGAAGACGGAGGCTTGTGTTGCTTCCGAAACGTCGTGATTTAATTTAGTTGTTTTCATTTTAATTTATACTCTTAGGTTTTTTCGGTAAAGTCACGTAGTTAAATGTAAATAAAAAAAAAATTAATAGAAATAATAGAAATAAAATAATAAATCACGACGTTTGATTATTACTTATTTTTACCTACGTGACTTTACCGAAAAAACCTAAGAGTATGAATCCTTGCAGTCACGAAAGCTTCAAATCTAGAATTCATTTTAATTTATTTTAATTTTTACCTACGTGACTTTACCGAAAAAACCAAAAAGTATTTCTTTAGTCACTCACTCATCGGGGGTCAGTCACCTCCTCATTAAATGTCTTATTATTGCTACCACCACGGTGGTTTATTGTCCCCAAAGAACTTCACTCATTGATTCATTCATCCTGCCCGTGTTGATGGCTCGGTCGACCAGACTGACCGTTCCGTCCCGTTCGCACTGCGTGGTCAATCGCCAACACACCGCAGGTCACGGCGAGACGTCTCCTTCCGCATCTTTCCTCGCACAGCTTGATCGTGCAATTCTCTCCCATCCTCTCCTCCGCCGAGTTCTTGAAACCTCGATTCAAAACGTTTAGGAACGTGGTAACCCCCGATTTATTTGCACATTCACGAGTGCTGTTTTTTGCTGGCCCTCTGGCGTTTTGGGCCTCTGAGCCTGTGGCTCGGCAACAGTGGAGTACGAAAAAAAACCCTAAAGATTGTCTGCAGCAGAGGCCAATGGAGACCTGTCCGTGTGTGAGAACACAGGCGTTGCCACGGGCAGTACAGGCAATGCCTTCACTCAGCCACCCCCTAACAGAGATTTCGATTAAATGTAACAATTTGGCGTCACGATTGAATTCAACCATCGGTTGTATTAGAATTTTTTGCGGTTTTATAAAATATAAATAATTGATTCCCACGTGTGATGTTGGATGCATGTACCACGAGCATGCATATTTATCTTCATATTTCCATTATTATTAATATCTTAATGATCTTAATATCACCATTTTTACATCTCTGCCCTCATTGAAACTGACTATTAAAATCAGTAAAGTGCAAGCGTGAATGTGATTTTACAACATAATTGCTATTATTAAGCTTTTTTGTTTAATCTGTAATTGTGAAATGCCTTGATAATGTCTGCCGGCCGAGAAGCCTTTGAAAAAGATCTTCTTAGCCCAGCAGGAGTTTACTCGGTGGGAAATACTCGGGATTCTGAATGGAAATTATCCATCGTTGCTCGCCGAGTGAGCAAACCAACAAATAGGGCCGCCAATAAGTGAGGGCTTCTATATCCAGGTTGCAATTTCCTTCAGGTGGCCGAGTGGCTCAAACGGTCAGATAACTATTCTGACACCACTGAGGTCCTGGGGTCCGAATCCTGACGGCCACTCATCATTAAACGGTGTTCTCAAGTCTCATGAGCTGATGAGATTCTGGGCAATCGCCCAAAACAAAATAACTTTTCACGTAAAATCTGATTTTGTACTAAATTGATTAAATTCTAGCTCCGAGAATTTAAATTGTTGGCTTGGCTCTCATGAGACATCAACTTTATAGCAGAGCGCACAGGAAAATGTGAACCCCTACTGAGAAAAAAATAACTTGAAGGATGTCTCAGAAGTCCTTTGAAATAACTCTTCTGCAGACATCCCCTGATACACGACTGTTCTGTGAGATTTCCAAATGGATTACTCATCTCATTACATGATGCCAATAGCACACATTGAACACATATTCTTTAGGGTTTTTCGGTAAACTCACGTAGATGGTTCAAAGAAAATATTAAAAAAACTACGACGTTTCGATCACAACACAGCGATGACGACTGCTTGTGTTGTGATCGAAACGTCGTAGTTTTTTGTTATTTTCTTTGAACCATCGACGTGACTTTACCGAAAACCCCAAAGAATATGAATTCCTGCAGTCACGAAAGCTTTAAGTCGATATTTTCAAATTGAACATATTGGTATAAAACACCAACATGTTAAAATATTTACATTTATTTTGTCAGAGACAAACAACTGTTACACACAATCATTGGCTACATTTACACGTAGGCTCTCACAACCAATATGATTTATAATTAGTTTTTATTGGGGGGGGGGGTATAATGCCAATTCTAAGTTATACCCCCTGACATCTTACAGGCAAATATGCCAAGAGATTTAGATTTTGAGCAATAAACCGGGATATTGAAAAGCAATGCAAAACGTTGAGAATGTTGTGCTGGAGATGACAACCAGCATCATCAGGCGTTCACAAAGCTCATCTCTTATGCTGAAGGTGAGCTGTTGCCCACGTGACGACTTGATTTAATCGGCTGCATCCGGTGGTGGAGGGTTCAAGTCAAACATTTTAATGACATAATTCACTCATGATATAACCCAAAAGAAACGAATCGTGAATCGTCATCATTGGCTATCCCACACGTCTCTCACGCACATCTAACACGTTTCACCGATATTTTTTGTGCTGCTGTAACTTCACGCAGTTCAGCATGACCCGTCGGAGAGCTATACAGCAACACTGCCAAAAGTTACGCAGTGGTGTCTGTAATGACTATTTCTAGTCTTGGGTTTTTTCGGTAAAGTTACGTAGGTGAAAATAAATAATAAAATATTCGAAATAATCATATTAATAAAATAATAAATCACGACGTTTCGGGCGCAACACAAGCGTCCGTCATCAGGTGGGATAACCACAGCAAGAAACAATTGCTGAAGTGGGCAAAAGAGCTGCTGTAACAAGAGGCTATATAGGTAAGAGACGGGGGGAGGAGCCAGGGAGGAGAGATAGAGGAGGAGGGGGGGGAAGTGGGCGGGGCTGGGAGTGACTTTACCGAAAAAACCTAAGAGTATGAATCCTTGCAGTCACGAAAGCTTCAAATCTAGGACTATTTATAGGTTGTGGTTGGTGGAGCACCGATTGATGGGGAGACGACACTGGCGCCAATGCATCTACTCTGGTTACCCCCCTGTGAAAGTGAAATACTTGGCAGTGCGTTGCGCTTTGCTGAGGCACGCGGTTGTGTGGATTCAGCAAATCTGTCGAATTACAAGAAGGGAGGGGGGGGTAAAGGCGAAATGAGTTACGTGATATATGTTTCTTGGTTTTTTATTCGGCTTCAAAGATTACATCAAACGTAGAGTGTTGCGTTCAAATGCATTTTAATGGCACGCATTAGGGCATGGCAATGCGATTCTGCACAAATCTCTCTTTACCCTCCACGAATAATGCTGGCTTTATTAATTGTGTAATACCGTTGAGGACTCTTGGACACCCGGGGTTGAGGCACACGTATTTATTCCGCAACAGTTGTCACAACCGCGGACATACAATACTGGAGGGGGTATCGGCCCCCTCACCCGGCTAGCTGGGAATACACTCTCTGACCTACCTCCTAGTCCTCCACTAACGGGCTAGGGGAGGCTGTCTGGCCCGACACTGGTAAGTCGGGCTACGGTACCCGGAGTCCCAGAGCACTAGCTCTGGTTCTCGGGACCACGCCGCTGGCTCGGTCCTGCGCGGCCCTGACAAGGGCGGCGTCCCAGGGGAGTCCAGGGCTCTAGCTAGACGATCTTCGGTCTTCACTGGTTTAGCTTTAACATTCTGCCCCGAGCCCTCTGACACATCCCCCTTTATACTCAACCCCCGCTGAGGGGTGGGGCCCCGGGCTGCCAGGTGCGGACGTCGTTGAGAGCACCCCCCCCCCCCGTGCACTCACGTAGCCCCGCCCACTGTGTTTGTTTCCCATAAGCTGCCATGCATAACGGCTCTCTCTCTAACACCCCTACAATTGTGTACATGACAGCAAATAATCAAATAATGTAAGCCCTGCGCTTTGTAAATCAGATGCAGAGTTCAGTGAATGGAAGTTGACTGCATAGCGCTTTGTGAATTAGAATAATAATTGGGTTTTTTATTTCAACATTGATTTCTCAGAGGACACGCAACGTTTTTTTTTGCGTTAAAAGCCATCAATGGAACGATTATGGATCAAAGAGATGGTAAAAAGAACTACAAATATTTTTCCGAGTGGAAACCTGCCTTTACCCTGATGTGTTCCAACACGTGTATTTTGGGGCGCAACGGTGGCGAGATGTTAACTACCTCGCCTTGGATGCATGAGGTTGTGGATTCGATCCCGAACCTGACGCCTGCTGTATATTTGGAGTTTGCGTGTCTCTCTCCCCGTGATTGCGTGGATGTTTTGCTGGGTCCTCCGATTTTTTTCCCCTCCACATTTTGTAACTTGCGTTTAGAGTTATTTTACTGCTTGAAAATGTCACGTGATAAGCCACTTTTGCTGAGCTATCATTTGTGACCATGTCACTTATGAAGAAGAGCTATATATTGCTCAGTGGGCCTTACCTGGTAAAATAAAAAAAAATTGTGTAGTTTTCAAAATTAATAACAAGTTGACTTTTAATGGTTTTTAATTTACACGAGCTCTCTTTCTTTCTCCCTGCCTATTGACATCGTATCGACTCTCAAGCAAAGTGTGCTTGGGAAGGGCAAGCGTGTCGAGACTAACCGTGGAAGAGAGGCAATGCGCCCGGCAGAGACGTCCACCGAGGGAGATGGAGCGATGAGATCGGCAAGATAGATTGTGACACCCCTAGACCGTAGCAGGTGGTGACGGCTTTGGGGAGACCTTCATCAAAGAAGTGTGGCTAGATCGTGGATGATGATGATGATGATGAATCTGTACAATATTGTAACAAAATAATTCCCATCTGCTGATAGATGTTGCTACTAATGTTATTTACGAGGTGCCAAAGAGGTTTAGAGGTCTGAGGACTGTGCTGGCAAAACTGAGATCTGGATTCGAATCCTGTTAACCGCCGTCATTGACCGTCCTCTGACGCGCGTGACTTCATTATCACTTTGGATTGCGTGACAACAGAACTTGATAATGGAAGCGATTTGTGTGTGTGTGTGTCTCCCACACCACGGTTGTGCCTGCTGAGTTACGGCCTGCTCCGAGTGTTCCAGTGACCGTGGCTGTTTGTCAACGCGACTGGTTAGCAAGGGTCTTAAGAGAGCCAAACGCCGCAGCGAGCGAGGTTTTGGTGGGGGGGGGGGGCTTTACTCGCTTCATACACGCACACTCGGGTGCTGCACGTCTGTGAGCGTTACACATTTGGAAGTGTGAAGTGTTCGGTTGTGCCGTGGCGTATGGAGAGAAATAAAAGTTTAGACTGGAACGACGATCAGATGTTTTGTCTCTTCTTCGTCTTCTTAGAAGTCCTTTGATTCGTTTGGAAAAAAAAAATGAGCGTGTGATCAGGACCACCGATGCATGATTGAACAAACCTTTGGATAGGGCTCTAAAGGAACCGACTGACAGTGTTTCATATCTAAAGATTTGGCGTGGAACAGCCGACGGAATTTTTGTTTTAATGTTGATATTTCCCCCCCCCCCTCTTTTTTAATTGATTTCAAATGAAACTCAAGGTGTGATGCGCTGCAGAGCAGAGAATGGAGGAAGGGAATAGTGTGGAACAACTTCTGAGTTCTCTTCAAATAGCCCTTTCTTTTCCATCCACTCAGAGAAACATTCATTGCATTGGCAAGCGATAAACAAAGTTTTATTCGAGTTTATTTTTGCGTGTAGTTATGCGTGACCGGGCTGACATCGTCAAATCGGACTTCAACTCAGGGGTGTAAGCGGTGCCAAGCTCAGTGCTGTGACCCCTGAGTCATCTGAACATATTAGACGTCACGTAACTTTACCGTTACGTTTACAATTGAAGGCAACGTTTACTATGCGAAGCAAAATAACTCTTTTGGCGAGACTTAGATCTGCTTGACTTTCAATGAAGGCCATGGTGGTTCACGAGGATTGCTCGAGCAATTAAAATGTTTATCAACCGTTGTGACTTATTCCGGTCCAATATGTGATATTACGTACCAAATCCCACATATACAACAATATTTATCTTTGCCATATCCTTTGTAAATGCACAATACTTTACTGTATGAGCATGTGGATATGACAGGTCTAACAGATTCGATCAGGGCTTTATTTATCACTAAATGTTCTCTGAGTCGCGGGTAACCGTGGAGTAGGCACATGTCTCGGAACAACGGCCTTAGCAAAAGGGACACTGGATGTGGTGTGCTGGGGTGCGGCTACGTACCGTGCGAAAGAAGTTCAACACACTTACATACAGACTGGGGTAGGCACATGACTTAGAGCCATAGTCGTGGCAAGGCGTATACTGGATGCAGTGCGCTGGGAGAGGAAATATTTTCTGGCTATCCGACCGAGACATTCCCAGCTGAACTCAAACCCTGGCTTTCAAGTAACGAGCTCTTATTCTTGGTTCTTTCGGTAAAGTCACGTAGAAGAAGAAAAATAATAAAATAATATAAATATTGTTTTATATAAATATAATAAAAAATATTGTTTTATATAAATATAAAAATATTTATATTATTTTATTATTTCCCTTCTACGTGACTTTACCGAAAGAACCAAGAATATGAATCCCTGCAGTCACGAATGCTTTCAATCAAAATTTAACGAGCTCTTGTTCCGTAACGCATTCAGCTGATTTGCTAAGTGACTCCGTTGCCTATGTCCAGAGAGGCTGTTAGCCACCATCTTCTCGTCTCAGGGTAATAACCTTCTCATTTCACAAATGCCGTTTACAATCTCTCTTAGATTATCTAAATTGTGGGTGGTTTGTGAACCAACATTTGCTGACCGATCTATCCACAGTGTGCTAGGAATGAGTGTCGAAGCAAGGCTCCTCTGTTATTTATTTTACCTTTGCAGCTCCATCTCGTGTGCCTCTTGATTGTAACAGAGAGGACGATTTAGTCAGCACGCTTCGAATGCCATAAAGAGCAGTTGTTGATTGTTCTGGGCTGCTTTTATTCGAGTTTCATTGGGTGTGCTTGCAATAAAGCGTGTTCGGTGATCAAAACAGCCAATACGCAACTTGCCGCTGACTGCTGATGAGAAAGCACGCCTTGCTCACCATGCTCCGATGTGCGATAGATTTTGCAAGGTCTCTGGGCGGTAATCATTAACAAGTGGGTTCTACATATGTATGCGAATTTAACCAACTTGTAGTTTGATACTTTGCACCTCCGATTACGTACGGTGCTAAAGAAGCTCAACATGCAGACATTACAGCGTGTCGTTGACTTACTGCTGTACGAAGGCGTCCCTCATGCTGTGCCAATCTCCACGGGGGTTGTTGACCATACTCCACCACGCAGTGGTCAGTGTGTTGCTGTGTGGAGTAAGCTCAGGACTGGTTTAGATATCGCTCGCCAGCGATTTTGCTCGAGGCCAGGGCATCGGGGTTCAATGTTCACAGGTGCCATACTCCGGCACTGCGCCACCGCATCTGCAACAGGCGATAATTTATTTTTTGAGTGAAGTGAAATGCTAATTAAATTGGAATGGAATTTTTAAAGGATTTTTTTCTTTGGGCCCTGCATAATTACATTACTTTGCACATTAAAAATGCACAATGTTTGCATGGCACATGTGTTCGCGCACACAATATTTGATGTGTGGCATGCGCCGCAGCACACGTGGACAATTTATCTTCATACGACGGAGAGCGGAGTGGCTCGTAAGGTCACCTTAGGCATTCTGCACCTCTGTCAGTGCGTCACAGCTGCTCGTATCCACGCACGAAACAAATTCCTCTCCACCCCCGGCATCCACGACAGGGCTGTGAGCTCTCTAACCAAGCCGGGCTCCTATCATCTCGCGCTTTACACCTCTGGACAAAACTCGCAGTCAATAATAGAGAGGTTTTATTGGGGGGGGGGGGGGGTTAGAGCGCGTAAAAATTATAAATGTGTCGTTAAAACCCGCCACCAACCGACGAGCCAACTAGTAAGGGTTGTCACGTAAACAGAACGTGCCAATTCGTCACTAGTACAGATGCATTCTTGAGCATTGTGGGGGGGGATAAATGACCCATTAATCCCCCCGCAAAAGGGTGGTCACCACATCTACACCTCTATATAAGGAACGAAAGAGGTAGACTTCTCCACAAATCTGGCTGTCGCCTGATGAAGCTAGTTGTAATTACTGGTGAAACGTCGTACTCAGATTGTAAATGTTGTGGCTTGGCTCTCCAACACACCGGTGTGCTGTACTAGTACACGACACTTTACACTACACAATACACTACATTACACACTACACTACTATACACTACACTATTCACTACACTATACACTAGTGCTGTGCTAGTGACGAATTGGCCACGATCTGTTTACGTGACAACCCTTACTAGTTAGCTGTGTCGGGTGGTGGCGGGTTTTAACGACACATTTATATATTTACGCGACCTAGCCCAAAGAAAACTCTATTATACCTCTGGATTGCAAGTCCAGTGCCGGCAACCATTACAACCACGGCAGCGGCCATGAACGCGTAAATTAATTGTTCCTTTCCCTATTTTATATTCGGCTTCATAATTATTTCTCGCTCTCTTTGTCTGCTTTGGGCTCTCCTTCTTTCTCTCTGTCCCTCTCTTTCTCCCCAGCTGCCTCCACCAATGTAGCCTCAGCCCCCCCCCCCCCCTTTTCCCACACACACACTCGCTTGCCGCTCAAGTCAAATCCAAGATTGGTCGCTGTCGGTAAATGTCAGCCCCAAAGCGCTGGGGGCTCGCAGAGAGCCTCTCAGATCGTTTTCGAAAGTTGGGCTGGCCTTTCCGCCTCGCTCCGAAAGGCCATGACAAAACTGCAGATAAATAAATGATGCGCGCGCGCGCGCGCACAGGACTCGGGTTCGAAATCTGACGGGGCCCAAAAACCGGCACCTCTCATCTCTCGAGCGATTGGGGTTTTATAGGAATTGCAACGTTCAATTGGGGACCGAGAAGATTAACTTGCCCCCCCCCCCTCCTCCTCTCGTCCCCACCGAATCTTCAGACCTGCCGCGGGCTCAACAATTTGTTCCATTATTTGTGGTTACAACAGGGCGGTGTTTTTTGTTTGTTTTGTTTCAGCCTTTGTGTCTGATATTTCAAGATAATTTGGTCGCAGATTCGCCGATTAAACATCAAATAGCAGTCTTGGTGTGTCTGAGGTCTGAGCAGGACTTACAAACGCTGGAGTGAACATGAACACATTAAAAAGCAACGCAACGCCTATGGAACACTTTCATATACATTTTAATATTTTGTAGACACTATAATGTTACCTTTGTATCTTACTGTTATTTCTCATGCTGTTGTTTGCTTTATTGTTCAACGTATTTTAAATTGAGCTGTTCATGCAACTTCCCAACAGGAATACAAACTGACCAATCGGTAGAACCCACATGCCTGGATGGTGAGTGGTCAGCTTTACCCTGTTGGGAGGAGCTTAATGATCAATTTAGGTTGCTTCAATGTGTTCTGTGGTCGTGGGTTGGCGTTGATGTGGGATAGAATTATGGGACCTTCCTTGCTTTCTCCACGATGTAGTTAATCGCATGGTCTTTTTTGGCAGTGTGCAACCCTCTGCTACATCCCCACCCAATCTCTCATGTGAAACAGGGTTTCTGTCACGCGTCATTCACGGTGCCATCATAAGATCATTGTATAATTTCTTATAAAAATCATATCTGTGTGCGGCGTCCTCTGTCCAAATTACAACACATTTTTTTCACCACTCTGATGACGCTAAATTAATCTCACGTCTCTTCTTGCGAAATATGTTGCAAAGAGCATTTAATTCAACCGCCGTACAGCAGGTTCTGGAAATGTGTTCATGTAACAAAACACATCAAACTTTAAATTCTTGTATATAGCGCATGTGCTCAAAATTGTTTTAAGGATCGTGTTGTGAATATTTCAATTTGGAGGAATGTTCCACGGTTTTGAAAACAAATATTTTAAAAATATATACAAAGCGCCAGGAAGTCCTGTGTTAAATCACTTTGGAGGCGGCACGCATTCATAAACGTGTCGTGGAATGGCGAGAAGTGAATTTTTTTGTTTAAGGTTACGCACACATTGCGTGTGTCGTGTTGGTGGGGTTGTCCGACTTTCACGTTGAAGTCGCAAATGCGCGCGTGTGTGCGCGACGTGGGAGTGCGCGGGTGGCAATAAGCAAGGTACAATGTCAATAATAACAAAATTACACAAGTGAAAATTTTAATGAAAAATTGAAAATGCACTTCAGGGCAGTGCATGAAAAATTCAATTATTCTTTTAATTGTGACAAATTAGTTTGCTAAGAACACTGTCTAAAATCAATGGCTACTGTGACCTTTGACTATTCATTGGTAAAAAATGGCAAATACAAATGGTCTCTATAAAACCATGCATTACCATGCCCTTCAGAAAACTACTATAGATTTTTGCTAAGGGGAGAAGATGGAAAATTGTGTAGATTTATTGACTGGTTTAACCTGCTAAACCACTGTTGAGATATGTACTCTACATTCGAAATCGTGTTTGATCCATTCTCATAATGCAAGTTTTCATTTTATGAGATTTTGAGCAATGGATTTGGCTGACATTTCAGAAGATATTAGAGACCGTTTAGAAATCGTCGCCCCCCCCCCCCTCCTCTGCCCCCCACCATCGTCCACAATTCACACAAATAATTCGCTTTCGTGCATCGCATTTGGACACAGCTTCTTTGAAGCTGGAAAAAAAAGTACATTTTTGCGGACACGTGATTACCGATTATGGCAGCAGGCATCACCGTTGTTTTTTTTCTTTATTTTTCTTGCCAAGAGCCCGCCCGCTCTCTCGTACGCTCGCTCGCGCGCGCACTCACTCGCTCGCTCGTACGCTCGTGTCGACACATGGAACACCGCCGCCGCCGCCGCCACCTTTATATTCAACGGGGGTGCATAGCTTTGTGATCCGATTATATTCAACTGCGCTTGGTACAACAGACTTCGTGATATACAGAGGAACAATATACAATAAAGCAGCACCCCCCGAGCCCTCGCCGTGATGGATCTCACGCGGACCCCGTGGGGATTTAGGAAAGCCACGGCACAGACCCGATAGCTGACATATCCGTCGCAACGCGCGTCTCATCCATCCGTGTTTTGCCGGGCCACGCTGGCCGCCCTCTTGCCATATGTTTTGTCCACTGTTGTCACAAAATCAATGGCTTGTCTCACCACAGAGACGGATAGAGTCTCGTTTTGCAGCCAAGGGGAGGGAGCCACGGCGGAGCCAGACCCTTATTCTTGGCGAATATCTCTCTCTCTCTATCTCACGCTTGCTCTCTCCAACATTTCTCCGCTTTGCCCACTCTTTCTAACATATTCATTTCTTGTTTTCACAAACAGTTATGGTGTTTTTTTTTGTCACTCATCAATGCTCTCTATCACCCACCCACCCACCCCCTCCGCCTCCCCCTGTTGTGTTGTCTCTATATCTTTGGCTCCCTCGATTAATCTCTCGTGTTATTATCTCTGGAGGTCACAATGGGTTGAGAAACGGAAAAAAAGACGTGCGATTTCAATGTGTGACTTGCCTGCAGGGCATGTCACCCAGTTCGTTTGTACCAAACAAAGACAAAGATTCCCCGTATAGCCTATGTATGCTGTTGGGGCAAGTGCTGCTAGCGAGCACCTATGAAGGCAGGAATGGCACACGAATGGGTGGGTGGCCTGCACCACGCCCGGCCGCCTTTGTCTCCCCAATGACTATGTTTACACGCCCCACCAGGTACTCTTTTTTAGGTTAAGTCGACCTAGGGCAGGTCTAGGACCGGTTCAGATCCTCATCACTGGTGTTGGCCGTGAGCGGGAATCAAACTCGGGGCACTGAATGAAAAGAGCAGTGCGCTAATCGCTACACTACCGCTCACACACACACACACGAAGAGGTGTCAGGACAAAACTTCAATTTCTCTTCTTAATCTAGTCACCTTAAAATAACACTAATGGTAAAATAACAGTACGATAATTAATAAAAAATGAAATTAGCAATGTTCTGTGACAATTCGTAATGTATCCTAGAAGGTGAACTATATTAAAACATCAATTGCACTGTTGACACTGCAGCGTATCGACTTGTGCCTCCAATTATATGTGCAGGGTTACAGTGGCTTTGTTTTTTTTCTAATTAAAAAAATAATGCTACGATCATCAGATCGTCATTTCATCATTTCAACCATTCTCAATCTACTGCTGAGTGAAGGCCTCCCCTACGCTGACACCACCGTCAGAATTTCTCTGCAGCTTGCACTCCGCACTTTTCCATCTCCACGTGGTTTCTCTTTTTTTGCCCAGTTCTCCATCAATGCTCACGTTGTTTAGCCGTTATGAATGTGCTAAAGAGTTATGGCCCACGTACTTTTCCGTCCTCGTGTGTGGTGTGACGTTTCGGACTTTGCTGTCTAATTTCTCCGCATGCCCCCTCTGCGTTATCCTCACGGACTTTCACTTTGTCGCTGGGGAAAAAAAATAAATGTACACTGTGATGTTGTCTGTAATGATGGTGACGGTGATGATGGCGATAGTGGTGGTGGCAATGAATATATGGAATCGATGCCACATCCTTAGAATTGTGTTTGTGGCAACAGAGACTTGTTTTTACACGTGTAATAAACGACTGGACCACGATGTCTGGCTCAGTGTCCTTTATTCGGTTCGTGCTGTACACCCACACGGCTGTCTTTACTCTGTAGCTTCTCCACGGTGCTGACTCCAATGTCGGCCCGATCCACAACAGCAGCCCCGCTGCTGTTTCTCTCACACAGCCCCCCTTGGCTGTACTCGCTGCAACTCCTCTCTCTCCACAGCTCTGACAGCCTCGTGCTGTCTCCCTCTCTCCCTCCGCAGCTCTGACAGCCTCGTGCTGTCTCTCTCTCTCTCCGCAGCTCCTCCTGGCAGCCACACCGCTGCCTCTAACACGCAGCCCTTCTGGCTGTTTCCTCTGCAGCTGCACACCACTCCGCAGCTTCCTCTTGTCTTCGGGGTTGGCTCCCGATGGCCGTCGGCGCCCCCCCCTCTTCTCACTCGCCCGCGTGGCCTCACTCTTTTCCGCTCACACCCCGACTGACTTCCCCTTCCGGTTTACCCGCTTAAGGACCCGAACCTTCCACCCACGTCACATGACTCCACCCCCCGTGACGTCACATCCGGAAGGTCGCTTACGCCCGCATTACACCACCCTCCCCCGTAGAAAAATCCCAGCCGACCTCGGCTGACCAATAGCAAATCGTAATGCGGCGAACCGAGCTTCCCCCCCTAAAGGACACTAAGCATACAATGTAACAGCAAGAACAACAACAACAACGCAATTAACATCAACGAACGTACAAAAAGCATGCAATAAATACAACTGTAAGAAAAAAAATAACAAGACAGCAACAATCAACGAAACGTAAGCGATTTGGAACGTGTGCGGGTCGCCGGCCCGTCCCGGACGGTCGGCGGCCCACTCGCAGAACGGGAACGCGATGAAAGTCGAGGAATGACAGGGGGTAATCCCCCTGTCGCAGCTGGAAGTCCACCGACGTCCCGTGTCCCTAAAGAGTTAGTCTTGGGCTTGTCCTGTGACCGTGCCCGTAGCTGGGTCGGAAGGGCTGCAGGGCTCGAAGGTCCCGCAGACCTGGCAGGCGTCCTCCGAGCAGGGCCCCTCGTCCCCCGCAATGTCACGGCCGGCCTGTCTGGAACAGGTACGACAGGCGCTCTAGCAAGATCAATGGACGCAGGCAGGGGAGAGTCAGCAGCAACAGACCCCGGCAAGGCAACATTGGGGGATGACGCATCATGTAAGGGAGCAACATATGGTTTCAAGCGCGACGTATGCACAACCCAGCGACGAGACCCAATCTGGACGCGTGCTGACTGTGGGTTGGGAACCGCAATGAGGCGTACGGGACCATGCCAGGGTTTGTGCAATTTCGGCGAGGTCCCCGGACGTACCTGTGGACAATGAAGCCAGGCTAGGTCCCCAACCTTCCAAGGGCACTCCCCCTCAGACCGTCGCGCATATCGCTCGTTCCGGGCCTGGGCTTTGGCCGTAGCCACGCGGGCATTCTCCCGCGCCTCCGTGACTCGGCGAACCGTGTCCTGAATGTATTCAGGAAGTGGTTTACGAGGTCCCTTCACCCCAGTTCCCAATTGCACATCCACCGGCGGCACGTTTTCCCGACCATACATAAGGTAAAACGGCGAAAATCCTGTAGCCGCATGAGGCGTCATCCTGTACGCCGAAAGCAGCCCGGGGATGTGCAGATCCCAATCTGATTGTTGTTCACTCACGGTATGGCAAAGCATGGCAGACAATGTCCTGTTCAGCCGTTCAACCATACCATCCGTCTGCGGATGGTATGGGGATGTCCGTACTTTCTTAGTCCCAAGGCCCGCGCACACTTCCGCCAATAATTTAGAAGAGAAATTCCTGCCCTGGTCCGTGAGGAGTCTCTCAGGCGCCCCCTTATCCATAATATACCCAAACAAAAAGGCGTCGGTAATGGCCGCGGCCGACTGATCGGGCAACGGCCAGGCCATCGGCCAACGGGAGAGGTACTCAACCCCTACCAGCAAATATTTATTACCCCTCGCCGATGGTGGAAAAGGTCCCAATATGTCCAGTGCCACCAATTCATTGACTCGAGACACCTGAATCGACTGGAGAGGCGGCACGTAAGGATGTTTCGGCGGCTTACGTCGTGCACACGCAGGGCACGCGCGCACGTGCCCTACGACATCTGTCGCCATGCCGTGCCAAAAATAATGACGTTGCAACGTCAACAAGGTCTTCTGCACCCCTAAATGTAAGAGAGTGTCACAATGGAGGGTTCTAATCAACTCGAATCGCAAGGACGTTGGTACCACCAGGCGCCAACGTTCCTGGAACCCCTCCCGCCACATAAGCAGACCATCTCGGAGAGCGGTTTGCGGCCCCATAGCCGTACTCGGACTCCCATTGTCCCTAGCAGACCGCTTCCGCAAGGACACCAATGACTCATCCATCATCTGTTCCCGGATCCAGACAGACCGCGGCAGATTCAAAACCCCGTCAGCCGGTCCCGGTTCCATCGGAGTGTCCGACTTCTCGACGGCCAACGTAAGCGGCTGAGGGGGGTTTGGAATCGGCGAACACCTATGCGTCCCCGACTCACATTTACAAGGGGCGCGCCGCGGTAATCTGGAAAGTGCGTCAGCGTTCGCATGGCGCACTCCCTTCCGATGTTGAATTTGGAAGGAAAATTCCTGTAGCGTGTCCAACCAACGTGCCAACTGTCCGGATGGCTGGTCAATTTTAAGGGCATATTGCAAGGCCGCATGATCCGTACGCACAATAAAAGAACGACCGTAGAGGTATGGTCGAAATTGCCGTAAGAAAAAAACAACCGCCAATAGTTCTCTGCGAGTGACACAGTAGCGGGTTTCCGCAGGAGACAAGACTCGGCTACCATACGCCACGACACGCTCTACACCCCCTTTAGACTGTGATAACACCGCCCCAATACCTGTGTCACTCGCGTCCGTATCAAGAATGAATGGGTGATCGAAATCGGGATAATCCAATGTTGGGGCCGTGGCCAATAGATCACGCAGACTCCGAAAGGCCGCCTCCTCCGGCTGTCCCCAAACAAACTTCCGTCCTTTACCCGTAAGGAGATGCAAGGGCCTCGCAATCGTCGCAAAACCCGGCACAAATCTTCGGTAATACGAGGCAAATCCCAAAAACCGCCGAACATCCCCCACGGTGGCCGGAGTCGGCCAATCCCGGACGCACGCCGTCTTTTCCGGATCCGTAGACACTCCCTCAGCACTCACAATGTGCCCCAAATAGCGGACGGACCGTTGCAGTAGGTGACATTTCTTTGGTTTGAATTTCAATTTGGCAGAACGCATCCTCGTGAACACTGTCTCCAGCCGCGTCAAATGTTCATCAAATGTGCGGCTGAAGACGATAATATCGTCCAAATATATAAGACACGTCTCCCACTGCAACCCCGTCAAAACGAGCTCCATCAATCTTTGAAATGTAGCAGGGGCCGCATTCAATCCCATCGGGAGACAGTTGAATTGAAATAACCCCTGCGGCGTACAGAAAGCGGTTTTCTCCCGTGAGGACTCGTCAAGGGGAAGCTGCCAAAATCCCGAAGAGAGGTCCAGTGTGGAAAAGAACTTAGCCCCCGACAATGCGTCGAGGGAGTCATCCATACGCGGCAGGGGGTACGCATCTGCCACCGATATCTTATTCAATTTGCGGAAATCAACACAAAATCGCAATTTGCCATCCTTCTTCTTAACCAAGACGATTGGAGCGCCCCATGGGCTGTTAGATGGCGATATAATGTCCGCAGCCAACATGTCTTCCACTGCCCCCCGTACGTGTTCTCGCTCCGCAGGACTCATCCGATGCGAATTTAATCGAATAGGGGCAGCATCGCCCGTCTCAATGTGATGGTAAAGCAACGAAGTGCGGCCCAAATCCAAATCATCGGAGCTGAACACATCGGAATATGTCAACAACAATTTACGCAGCGCACCACGTTGCTCCATGGACAGGGAAGAATTTCCGTCACATAAATGAGCAACCCAACGATCATCCGAACTCCTTGGCTCGGAAACCCCAGCAACAACTCCCCGGCTATGTGGACAATCATGGGTCGCAAACGCCGTAGTGGCATGTGCCACAACCGTACCGGCCGGGACACGGACGTTTTCTCCCCCCGCATTAAGCACCTGTAAAAACGGTAATTGATCCGGCCGGACGATGGTCTGTGCCCCCACTAACGCCAACCCGGTTGTTATCATGGCGGACGGTGACAACAAGACCCCTACTGCTCCTAGCCGATCAGGCAGGGGCTTCCGATACCGCAAGGGTATAAGCATCTGTGTACCAGGTGGGATGTCCACAGATGCGACGGACAGCGCCTGCACTTGTACGGCCGAAGCAGGTCGCCCCCAGGGCGACGGCAGAAACGAGATTTGACGGCCCCCCGGCAGTTCAATACAATTCTCATTGATTTTGATCAAAATGGGCATCTTAGCCAAAAAATCGGTGCCTAACAAACAAGGAACCGCCAAAGATCTCGATATCAACACAACACCCGAGGCCGACACATCCCCAATAGATATCTTAGCATCCACCTGACCCACGATACCCATGCTACCCCCGTTCGCAGCGACGCACGACCCATAAACCGGACGCACAGCCCCCGGCGGGATGCCCAACAGATGGAAAATGACATCCGAAATAATAGTCGCAGACGCGCCGGAGTCGACCAAAATGCGTACGTCCACCCCTTGTATAGACCCCGGTACAGTGGACGAGCCCGTAGCGGCCGCGACGACTCTCCGTGCCAACTTGCGCCACTGCGTGACCGAGCGACAAGGCCCCGTCGAAGGGCATGCTTTAACCACAACGTTAGGATGGCGCAACGACGGTGATGGGTGAGGTGTAAAGCCTTGCCGAGTGTCTGGTGCGTGCCGACATGCCTGTTTCGGAGGATCTTTAGCCGACTTGACCGGTGCCGAGGCCTCCTGCTGCGGCGGAGCCGGGAAGCGGGCCCAGCAGTCTCTGGCGTAGTGGCCCCTACGCCCGCAGCGGAAACATTCGGCCTCGTTGCGCCGAAGCGCAGGCCTCGCCTCCTGACGGCCCCGTTCTGGTAGCGCCGCGCGCGGTCTCGGCCCGCCGCGTCCCGTCCATGGAGCGGAGACGGCCGTCAGTTGTTGAGGGCCCCGGTCATCCGGAACATAGACAGCCTGCGCAGGGTTCCACCCCAGCGCATCCCCTTCTTTGACGGGCCCCCCCGTCCACGCCGTCACTTGTTTCCAGCGACGGAGGTTGAATTGCGCATCGAGACACTTAGCAGCCGTCCGGGAAGTTAGCTTCTCATGCCCACACACAGGCATGGGGATCCCTAGATCCCGAGACAGCTCCAACATTTTCCCTAATATGAGAGGCTCGAGCAGGTCCTGTGGCGTCTCAGGATAAGCTGCCATGGCCAGCTCCAGCACCGCACCCCTGAACGCCACGGGCGACTCCTCTGGTGCTCGTTGTCGTTGAGCGAATCGCCGATGCGCATCATCTGGTGGCTCATAAGCATCGGCCATTTCTTGAAAAACACCACAAAGTTGCCTTCTTATCGGTCGTTATGGAACGGAAGAATCGGACAGATTCGTCGTCCAGGAGAGTCGGCAACACCTCCAAAGCCTCCGCATCGGTCCATCTTGCTGTGCGTACCGCCGCCAAGAAGCGGCAGGCGAACGCGCTCCAGTCCCCACCGACGGAAAATTCTTTAACCGTTGTAAGGTGGCGACTCCGACTCCTCTTCCCGCCGTCTTCCAATGGTGGTGGTTGTGATGGCAAATTCAAAATGGCGTCGGCCCGCGGCGTGGCCAAGATGGCGGTTTGGCGCCACGGAGCGCGCAAAATGGCGGCCTCTTGCCGCGTGGGCAATGGCGGCGGCAGGACAGGCAACGTGGCGGCCCGCGGAGCACCAATTGCATCATCCATCGTCCCTGGCGCGACGAGATGGCATAGATGCGCCAGGACGTCCTTAAGTGCCTCCAGTTGTACCGCCATCGCTTGCCATCGTTGATCCGCGTCTGATGATGTCGACGGACCCGCCACCGCGCCAACATCCTCCACTCCCGTTCCCGTGGTCGCCTCAGCCGGGCTCTCCTCCACCACCCCAACAGGATCCGTGGTTGGAGGGAGTTCGTCGTCGTCGGACGAAGAAACCGATGCAGGCGCCGGATTAACTTTCTTCCTCACTTGTTTCGACATGCCGTTGCACTTCCGACACCAGTGTAATAAACGACTGGACCACGATGTCTGGCTCAGTGTCCTTTATTCGGTTCGTGCTGTACACCCACACGGCTGTCTTTACTCTGTAGCTTCTCCACGGTGCTGACTCCAATGTCGGCCCGATCCACAACAGCAGCCCCGCTGCTGTTTCTCTCACACAGCCCCCCTTGGCTGTACTCGCTGCAACTCCTCTCTCTCCACAGCTCTGACAGCCTCGTGCTGTCTCCCTCTCTCCCTCCGCAGCTCTGACAGCCTCGTGCTGTCTTTCTCTCTCTCCGCAGCTCCTCCTGGCAGCCACACCGCTGCCTCTAACACGCAGCCCTTCTGGCTGTTTCCTTTGCAGCTGCACACCACTCCGCAGCTTCCTCTTGTCTTCGGGGTTGGCTCCCGATGGCCGTCGGCGCCCCCCCCTCTTCTCACTCGCCCGCGTGGCCTCACTCTTTTCCGCTCACACCCCGACTGACTTCCCCTTCCGGTTTACCCGCTTAAGGACCCGAACCTTCCACCCACGTCACATGACTCCACCCCCCGTGACGTCACATCCGGAAGGTCGCTTACGCCCGCATTACACACGTAAGCTTTCGCGACCACAGGTATTCGTACTAAATGTTTTTTGGGTGAGATCGCGTAAATATTAATGTGTCATTAACCCACCATCACCCGACACGTGGCCAATTCGTAAGGTTTGTCACCTGAACAATACGATGTGCTGAATAGCGAATTGGCATGCTTTGTTCACGTGACAAACCTTACTAATTGGCTGTGTCGGGTGGAATGTATGCACGTTGAACTTCTTTCGCACCGTACGTATCCAATCTTGCCAATCAGAGGGTGGTGGTGGGTGAACGACACATTTATATTTACGCGAGCTAACCCCAAAACCGGTATTATGAATTATGGCACGGAGACATTTGAGTTGCTATGCCCCTATATTAGGAATTGCCGAATCCTTCTCCATATTGCTAACCGCTGCATGTTAAGTCTGATGGGGTGGAGGGGTGCACGCTGTGGTGGCGCTGGCCATAAGAAAATCACATGCTTAGGGCCTCGAGCAGGCTCAATGACCCTCGGGTTCACAAGAAATGTATCGGTGCACAAAATATAAACTTGGATTCAGATATACCAAGGAACGTAAAAAGCCGGTCAAATTAAATATTAACGAATGAATACCTCTCCTCTCTATATTGTGTGCAGCAGCTCTCTTGTCTCGTCTCACTCCATCTCCGTCTCTTGTGCACATCTCTCTCATTTCACTTAATTTCTGTCTCATCTGTATCTCGTCTCAGATCTCATTACACGGCTATCTTTTTCCACATTTCTCAAAGCTCCGCCACATTGTCTCCCTTGTCTATATCTCCTTTATCATTGAACTAGGCGATTATAAATTGAAGAGGTGGATGGCCCTGCAAAAAGTAATTTCTCTGTAGCCGCCTTCCCCCAATGAGCCGACACTGTCTGTATGCTGAACTTCGTCCGCACCGTACATATCCAACCGCGCTAATCGGAGCCATGGGGGAAGTACACCACACTACAGACAAAAAAAGCAGTTCTGAAGAAATTCGCTTGTCAATTTAGACGATTCAAAAGCGCACGGCTCCAGTGGCTTCGAAAGGAAGAACGTTCTGGACGGCCACCGAAGCGCACCTGACTCGTCATGCCAACTGCGGGGCAGGCGGGCGGCGGGGGACCATGGAGAGTCGTCAGGTGGCCCCAGAGTGTGAGCGAGAAAGAGACCACGTCGCGCCGTGTCCGTGCCGGGGGGCCCTCCGCTTGTCGGAGAGTGGCAGCGCCTGGACACGTTGGTGACTTGGCCGCTCCGCTCTCTGAGGCTCGAGCACCGGGAGCTTGCTGCCACACAGGAAGTACACCCTCAGCATGCGGTGCGGCGCCACCTGCAATGGTATAGGAGCCGGGGAAACGCGCGCGCGTGTTTGTCGATGTGCACGCACGGTGACCCTTCGGTCGAAATCCATCGCTACCGGTCGAGGGCCTCCCCCCATGCGGTGCGGGTGGCGGGGGGTGGAGGGGTTACGTGACCGTACTTCGCCACGCTGGTCAGTGCGGGTTTGTGAAGGAGGGGAGGCACAGACGTGGGAGCATTAGAAGCACAGTACAACATTGGGATTTGCTGCACTGCCCTCTTCTTGCACGCAACGTAGCACAGCCGTGGAGCTGTCAGTGACAACCTGGCGTGCTTGGTGGTCGCCCATCCTAGGACTATCCAGGCCCAGACTTGCTTATCCTGTGAGTGATTTGCGCATAATATATATTACGTTTGTTGAACTTCCTTGGGATCGTGCGTAGCCAACCGTGATCATCGGATGTGCGGGGCAGGGACAACAAATTGAACACTAAATGCAGTTCTAAAGAAATCAGTTTCCAATCTAGTATTTAAAAGTGCATAGCTCCAGTGGCTTCCTAATATCGGAAGGAATAGCGGATGGCTGCAGAAGCGCATCTGAAAGCGCTCTGCGGTGCATCGACCTTTGTTCGATGGTTGGCCAAAAGCTGCTGCTGCTGCTGCTGCTCCGAGGATGATCGGAGTTTTGTACGATGGTTTACAAATACACCCAATCAAACTCTGATAAAAGTAGCCAATACAAATCAACTATTAGTTTCGACGCATGCCGTCTAATCCGAAGCGCCCGCTCTGCAAAATCAAGCGCACATTAGAATTTGCGTGTCATCATTGCGCAGGGGCCATGCTAATCTTCTCTGTATCGTTCCAATTTTAGTATATGTACTGCCGGAGCAAGTACTTTAGAGGGAGCTTCAAAAATTAAATAAATAACCAAGAGGCCACTTTAGCTCTCAGTCCTAGTCCACTGTGGATTGATTGGTCAGCAAATGAGGTTCACATTACACCCACAATTAAATACACTAAGAGAGCTTGTTAACAGCATCTGTGAAACGACCCTTTATTACCTTTGGCCAACAGAATGGCGAGTAAAAGCCCCTCAAATGCAGCCGATGTCGTTACTTAGCAAATCCGCTGAATGCTTGAAGGAACAAGAGCTCGTTACGCACGAAGGTTCTAGATTTGAAGCTTTCGTGACTGCAAGGATTCATACTCTTAGGTTTTTTCGGTAAACTCACGTAGATAAAAAGAAATGATGAAAGTAAAAATAATAGAAATAATAATATAAATAAAATTATAAATCACGACGTTTCGGAGGCAACACAAGTCTCCGTCATCAGGTGGGACCGTCACAGCCAGATTTACTGTATCAAGTGAGGCCCCGAAACGTCGTGATTTATAATTGTATTTCTATTATTTCAATTATTTTTACTTTTATTATTTATTTCTCTTTAATATCAGCTGGTGTGTGTCCAGGTCAGGGATCCAGACCATATGTCCGCACCTGGCACACCACATCCAGTATAGCTCTTGCCATGCCTCTGTGCCTATCAGTCACGTGACTGCTCCTGTGACATTTTACGTGAGCAATTAATTTCTGCCTTCGAAGCACGTTAAGTCACAGGGTGAGTTGACACGAATCTGAATTTAAACTCACATTTCGGTAACCACAATCACATGTCTCTTCCGAGTATGCTTGTCCCCAGCTATCTGAGAATGATTCAGCAACACCGCTGGCATCACTGGCTGTTTTAAAAAGTTAAAAAAAAACTAACTTTAAACGGGACGGGGTAAATATCCAAGCATGTCAACGATTGACGCTGCTGTCAAATGTCCTGCATATATTCAATGCACTGCCTTCCACCGCCTTCCATCAGCTCTCTTTAATCCTCTGCTCTGCTTTTTTCTTTTGTCATTTCCTATGCCATTGTTCGAATTCCCAATGGACCCATCCATTACCAGAGTACCTTTTAACCAGATATGTTTAACCAACCCTACCTTGCATAGCTCTAAAGGGATGTATGAAACATGTATTTATTTATTTCCACCTTTTATTAGCTTTCAGGCTTGCACAGCTGCCTTTTAGAATTCATATTCCGCAATGGATTTTTTCCCACGGCATCACAATGTGCAGCAAAGCCAATTTGTGGCTGTTAAACGCGGTTGAATATTCTGCAGACTGGGTCGCAGTGGCCCGAGGCTTAAGATGGCCCCGTCTCCGCCGTTCAATGTTTAAGCTGGATTGTGCGAAATGTCGTTTCCTTAATGTAAAAAAAGTAAAAGTGCTTTATTCAAGAAAGATCCTGGCTTTGGCCTATAAATGAATGGGACCAGGGTTTTTAAGCAAGCACCTATAAAAGCCATTTTTTTTTCTCATGATGGGAAAAATCTGGCCAATGCTCTTGCGTAATTGCCTTTGTCTCCCCAGTGTTTATGCTCTGAAAAAAGAAAATTTCAAGCAATCATTTTAGACGGAGTCAATCTAAGAGATTCCCAAGCCACGTGTTGAGAAATGCAACTGCTCTTGGTGCTACGGGACCCTTTTTGGGAGTATTAAGATGATAATAAAAACAAAGAAATGTTTTTACCCTTTCCGGCAATGATGCACATACTGTAACTTAACTTGAGCTAATCACGCTTTGGCGTTTTGCATCGTCCTTGCGTTGTTCGCCTTTTGACGTTCTTTGGTCTCCAATGAGACAAATTATAATAATGCAATTTATAACGCGTGCAAATTTGCGGACGTAACGACCGCAACTCAGAGGTGCGGAGCCAAGCTCAGAGTCGCTCGAAAGCACGTGGTTGTAGAGGTGAGTTTTAAAGTCTCTCTTGAAGGAGGCGATTGAGGTGATGCTGCGAACGTGCAGAGGGGATATCGTTCCAGACTGTTGGGGCTGCCACCGAGAAGCGGCGCATAGACACGATGACCATCCTGGATCTTGGTATCAAGAGGAGGTCGTGAGTCGCGCTGCGCAGGCATCTGCCGTGTGCTGCGCTGCAAGTTGTCAATAATGAAGAAAGGTACGGCGGGCAGGCAGCTGTGAAGGCATTGTGGCAGAGGCAGGCGACCTTGTATAAGCCATACAAGAGGCCGTCTGCTGGAGGCGGATCAGTTTCAAGGGCAATGCGTCCATTATTGAAGCGTATGCATGGTTTTACCACACGCATGTGCAGTTTGCCGCAGACTTGATGCCTTGTCCTCGGTTTGTCTATTTGGTGTTCGGACATCTTAACACCTCCCCGTATTATTGTCGAAAAGGTTGAAAGTCTGTTCTTCTCAATAATAATAATAATAAAAAATGAAGCATTATTTGCCACCACACACCATAGCCACAGGCCTCGGGGTTGCACAGCTTGGGTCATTTCATCACCGACACGCAGATTGGTTGTTGTAAAAAAAAACTAAAAATACAA
Source organism: Lampetra planeri (assembly GCF_965212315.1). Taxonomy (NCBI): domain Eukaryota; kingdom Metazoa; phylum Chordata; class Hyperoartia; order Petromyzontiformes; family Petromyzontidae; genus Lampetra; species Lampetra planeri. The sequence goes on from NC_136132.1 coordinate 4,201,705, forward strand.
ACCTCAACGGCTCCGATCCAAATCCACTTCTTCTACGAATTGTTTTTTTGATTCAACATTGAGTCGCTAGGATCGCATTTCATACATTTCACTCTGATATATTGCACTACGTTATTATGAAATGCATTTTTTTTTATTTACACCAAAATATTATGCTGGAAAACTCCCTTGGAGCCATTGAATCTCAACTGGCTTTCCACCAGTAATCTACATAGGCAGTATATGTTCAATCAATCGGCAGTGTGAGGACATGACATAATCAAGTTAAAAGGGACGCTTTGCTGCTGCTTATTGAAGTAAGCTGTCTCCTATGATGCATTGCTGCAGTGTCAAGTAGCTACGTATTTTTCTATTGAAATCAGATTATGTATTAATATTTGGATCTTTCGGGGGTTTGTTTGCAACTCAGTGTCTGCCTTTGTACAACTGTGCATGTTCATGCGCCAATTCGAAATTGTTCATGCTTCCTCCAAAATGTTCATTTTCACAAAACTGTAGAGTGCAATCTTCAACTTGAATTCAGTCACATTATTTGATCTCTCTCTCTCTCTCGTCTGAAAAAAAAGTTCATCGTTGCGAAAAATAAACCCGGTTCGGATCAGGGAGCTCATTTGCATGATAAGCCGGATGTAATCGCCAGTATTCCTCCAGTTTTCTTTAAACATCTAATTATTTGGCATATTTGCCCACGTAAAAAGATGCTTTTATTGGCCCTGTAAGGTGGCGAAGGGTATAGCTGAGCATTGGTATGAAACCTACACGATCTAACCAGAGATGAACTCACGACGAACCAAGAGATGTCATTCTCATCAAGGCAGTGTTACTGACTGTGTTCGGCTGGATGGCTCAGCTGCAAGAGTAAGCAACTCGCAAGCGGAAAATTGTAACGTACTCTTTGGTTCTTTCGGTAAAGTCACGTAGGTGAATTATTTTTTTTATGTAAAATAACTAAATTAAATCACGACGTTTCGGAGGCAACACAAGCTTCCGTCATCAGGTCATCAGGTGGAACAGCCACAGCTAAATTACCGTGAGAACTCACTCACTACAAAAGTACTGTGAGTACTCACTACAGTAATTTTGCTGTGGCTCTTCCACCTGATGACGGAAGCTTGTGTTGCCTCCGAAACGTCGTGATTTAATTTAGTTATTTTCATTTCATTTTATTTTTATTTTTATTTTTCATCTACGTCACTTTACCGAAAGAACCAAAGAGTATTGATCCTTGCAGTCACGAAAACTTCAAATCTGGAAGGTTGTAAGTTCAACTCCTGGCTGGGGGTTGACGCATCCCATTACCCCTCAACGTTGTGGGGAAGTCAACAGTGTTTGTTGATGGTGATGACGACGATGCTTGTGCGATGGGTAGACTCGTGCCCACCCTATGAATGTGGAATAACCACCACTGGCTCATGGATGTCAACAGGAGATGAGCGCTGCCCCAACGCTCATTTGAGCAGAAAAGCACTTTGACTTTGACAGTGATGATTGTCGGTAGTGTATACTGTGATTTGTTATTGTACATTATTGCTAACGGAGCCTATTTCATTTTACTCGCTCAACAATTCGCCAACTCTATCAAATTGCACGTTAAAGTCGCTTCGTGTTGTGCCCCGCTGACGCTTGTTTTACTCCGCGATCAGCGAACACCGAACACACCGCCCCCGTCGCCACAAGGGCACCGATATTGGGCCGCTCTTGTGGGACGGTTGTCGCGAAAAGGGGCTTCGAACGGACGGACCCCCCGGCGCTCAGCCTTTGTGGAGATGCCCCGGGTACCGGGGGCCAAGAGAGCGAGAGCAGGGAGCAAGGCGGGAGAGCCTTGTGCACGGTGGCAACGCTGCCTCCCTCCCTGCCGTCTCGAACCCGCCTGCCCGTTCTCGAGCGCGTTCGGGGGTCACGGGCTGCCACGCGGCATTTTCTCCTTGGTTTGAAAAGCTGCAACCCTGAGGCTACACAGAGGAGCAATTAAGCAACTGTGTTTTGGTGTAATTGAGCCGGGTGCGGGTGACGCACGCGAACGCGATCCGGCGCGCAGGTTGGGACCTGGTGGGCTGTGAGGTGGGTGGGAGGTGGCGGTAATGCAAGCGTGTTGAATCCATCTGTGCGGAGCCTCGAGTGTTATTCCCTTGGGTTTTCTTTGGATATTTGGAATGCATTTTTTTATGTACCTGCGCAAAGTTTGAGGTGCTATCTCGTCGTATGTATGTGTATTTGTGTGTTTTTTATTCGGGTGTTCAGTTTCCTACACCATGTAAACACTCGTGATTGGAATTTGCCAAAATATCGTCATGCAAAACCCTCCTGCAAGAAAGTTCTGAAACTCAAAGAGTCTCTTCTACCTAATTAATAGCCCTGTAACGATGCATAAATTCACCAATTAACATGGATTCTTAAATGCGTGCGCGATACATGCATATAATCGCGCGTGTGATCATTGATTATTTAGCGTTTGTGTAAATTGTATGCCAATATTACAGGCAGGTTAACGGAGCTAGCGATCCTGCACAATGAGAGAGAGAGAAATATGAGAAAAAAATACAAAAAGGAAGGTTTAAAACGACACTAAAAAGAATCAGTTTTTGAATCAAATCGCAACTTTGAATCGTCATAATTCACTATGTAGCACGATTTTTGTTCCTGGGTAGTAAGTGTTATTTTCTAATTGCTTATGCCTCAAACGTATAAAGAAATGGCTGTTATTCCCCACAAACTTTGCTTTTGTGACCATGACTTTACATGAAGGAATGACACAAATGCACACCACGTTTTCTCATCGAAAATATGTACATTTCAACATATCACTGTCCTGGTCACAAAACCAAAGTTTGTGGGGAATAATAGCCATTTTCTGTACTTTTGAGGCATAGGCAATTATGAAATAACACTTACTACCCAGGAACTATTTTTTTGTTACACAGTGATCCAATTATGGGGGGAGGAGGATGTGAGAGTTGAACAGGAGTGAGTGTGGGTGGAGTGCTGAATTGTTATACACCTGATCCATAAATTACATTTCATGCCATCACACAATTTCTTCCTGCTAACTCAAAAAATTTATGTGGTGGGGTATTATTATTATTATTTTTGCACGGTGGGTGCAGCACTAACCCGGGGGTTAGCAAAGCAAAATAACAGCAGCAACAGTCAGCCGCTACAAATATTCGCGTCTTTCACGTGCGCCTGTGCATGACGATATGGCGTGAAAACGTGGGGGTGGGGTGGGGTGAGCCCTTGGCCAGGGTGGTGGCCACTGGCGCCACGATGGCGACTCCAGGTGATGTACAGGTGCCGCCTCCAGATTGCCTTTGACAGCGACGCGCCGCTTTGAGCCACGGCTGACCGCAGCAAAGCCCCTGGCGTCATGGTGAAAGCACCGGATACACGAGGCCCAGTTGCACGGGTATCGATTTCGCATTGGACACTTGAACACATGCTGCCCGATGCAAAATGCCAACGGGGAGTGCGACTCGTTCTAATATAGCCGCTCTTGATGCATTCGGTAATCGGTCTTGCTCGGACTTTGTTTGCAAGCACGTGGACTCTTTGGTACAGGCTGCGCCCGTCTCTCTCCCCTTTTCACGGCTGTTGCAGCCTGAAGATAAATCGACGTTTCCCAGCCGCATCTACTTATATCCAATGTACAAAGCACACTGGCTCAGCCCCTGACTGAGTAGAAGGGAAGAAAATTGGTTTAAATGTTTTCTTAAAGAGATGATGATGATGATGATACACGGCGCATTGGAGCTCACGCCTTTTCTCGGTCTTGCCCCCGAGTATTCCTCAAAATCCTCACGAAAATTACTTGTGGCAGCGAGCAATATTGGCGCTTTGCAATCGCCCCGCGCGCAAAGCGTGCAACAATTGAAACAAAAAAGAGCTGTTGAGAGCAATAACGTTCAACTTCTCCCAATTAATGAATTCGCGAACAGAAGATGCGAACGGGCGAATGAATAATTTATTGAATTAATTACCTCGTTAGACGGTTGAATGAACGTGTTGAATAATTCAAAGGCCCCGTCCGCAATTTTGCCGGCACTTCCTCATTCCAGCGCACCACCTCCACCCCTCGTGCCACCTCGTCTCATCATCCTTGCCGCCCGCGGTTACCTGTACCGCTGCTTTGAGCTCCCTCGATTTGAGCCTTGCCCCCTGCCGCTCGGCGAGTCGGGAGGCCTGGCACGTGGCGGCGTGCGTGCTCGCCCACGCTGCTGCTGCTGGGGGAGCCCCTGGAAAGTGACTCCAATCCCCTGGCTGGCGTCTGGCGAATCCTGGCACGTGCGTGCCCTCCGTAGCCTGCGCTCGCTCGCACACACGGGAGGAAGCCCATGAAAGCATTACTCATCTGCAGCGTTTGTACAAAAAATATATATATAACGTTTAAAATATATTCATTGCAAAGGTCAATGGCTCAATACATTTCTTTGCAAAGGTTCCTTGCGTTCAATTTTTCATTGGGAGAAAACGCACAATTATATTGTTTTTTTTAAAAAGTCACAATTTTGGTGTGTATTGATCCAATAGGGCATTGTGGCAATGCAGGACGTGTTGATGTGTTTTTTTTGCGATGCGGTTACGTTACGATATCGGTCAATTACTTGGACATGTTAATTGTTGTAGTTGATGGCAATGAACATGCAGTTTCTGTAATCATTAAGCAGATGGGTGGGGAAATAACACCACCTTGAATTGGCCAAAAACATTTTTATAGACAGCATTTCGGTAAACACGTTTTCCCACAATTTACTGCTGCCTTCTTTTGTAGCTTATGATTAAATGATATAAGCATGGGTGGGAATATTAATATTTTAAAGTTCAGGAATGATTTATACATGTGGAAAGATAATTTGTACTCGGATATTGAGTTATCATTTCCATGAAGTACAGTGAGTATCCTTGTTCAAAAGACTTAGCCATCATCTTAATAAATGCCTCTCCTCCATCAGGGGCTATCCTTCAAGTAGAGGTTATTCTACATATGCCTGGTGGTTACCTGTTAAAAATATTTTTGTCTGGACACATGCTGTGAAGAGACTCGGATAAGGACTGATGTGTTATTTAATGAATTAGGTTACTATTCAAACTGCATAAGATATTTTTTTCCATTGAAGTGCACTATTTGCAAGTACAGAGAAGTAATTTTCTCCATGAATATATATTACATTTAAAGCCCTCTGATGTGACTTGCGACTTGGTTTTGGTTTAGAGTGCCGCGGCTGAAGGTTAATAAGCACTTGACATCAAATACAATGGAAGAGCCTTTTGTACAAGTGCTTAATTGATAACTCAATGTAATGAACATTGTATTTCCTGCTGGTGCTAAGTTCAGTCTAGCCCAGGGTTGTGCTAAGCCCCTTGTGGTCACTTGCATATTTTTTTTTTACTTTTATCAGATTCACAGCTTTTTTTTAAATTCGCTTTGCTCTTTAATCTTTGGCTCTCGTCTCTCTTACGAAAGTAACACCGCAGGACAGGTCTTGCCCGCCGGCAAAAAAAACCGAATCCCTCTGGATAGTAAGGCCCTGCAGGGAGCGCACCCACACACACGGGCACACTCAATTCGCTGAAGTCGCAATCGTTTCCTGGCCGTGTATCAGGTGGTGGTAGGGGGTCCCTCCATCAGCGGAGGCCCCAACTGAGCTCCAATAAAATCATCAAATCACTCCCGGTGCTGCCTCAGCTCTTCTCCCTCCTTAATGGTGGACCGGCCAGGTAGGGGTTGCTTCTTTTTTTTTAATAAAAACCGGCTGTGTTCGAGACGGAATGTCTTCATGGCGTTACATAAAAATGTCGATCTACACTCAGGAGGGGGGTGGAGGGGGTGGGGTAATGCATCGCGGCCTGCCGTCAGACTAAGCGTCGTGTTAGCGGAGCCAGGATTCTCAGGTAGGGGAGGGCAACCCATCAAGCAATGAAAAATTATAGGACTTGTTAGTAAGTAAGGACTTGTCCATGGCTTTTTATTCGACGCGTGTGCGGCGATGGCGCAGCCACCGATCGAGGGTCGAATTCGAACCGCGTCGTGTGATCGGCATCGCACTCGCTGAAGGTGAATGATGCCTTCAGGGCAGTCGTGTACTGTATAGTCTACTGCGCACCATTCTGTGAGTCACTTATAACTGCTTTGCCGTTACTTATTTCCAATTATGGACTCAGACTAATGTCCTATCATCTCATAGAGTCTCTGGCACGTAATAATATGCTACACAGTGGCAGTGGGGGTCGCAAAATGCCGATTTATTACTAATAAACCCCAATGAACAGATCAAAATTAGGGATTTCGATCGGATCATTGGGGGGGCACGTGCCACCCCACTCCCCCCTCACTGGTGGTCGTGTACCCATCCATACTGCTGGGTGGACAGAGGCCGAGGAGATTTGAGAAACTTGTGCGTTGTTTCGACTGCCGTACTGGGGGGGGGGGGGTGGGTCGTGTCGAACCGGTAACCTTTGGATTGCGCGCTAAACTAAACTTTGTATTTTTTTATTTTACCAGGTAAGGTGCACTGGGCTATGTAGCACCTTTTCAGGAGCGACCTGCCTACCACAAATGATAGCTCAACGAAGTGGCTCATCGTGTCCATAAATGAAGAGCGGCCAATTACTCTAAACGCGTGTGGATTGTAAAGGAGGTGGGGGGGGGAACCGGAGGACCCGGAGAGAAATCCACGCGACCACGGGGAGAACATCCAAACTCCAAAATATAAAGGCGTCAAGGTTAGGATCGAACCCACGACCTCCCGTAGACCATGCGAGGCAGTTAACATCTCGCACCCGTGGCGCTCCATGCAAGTGCGGTGTGATGACAATTATACCGTGGCAAGATTAAACAATACACGTGACAGGACGCTTCATGAGGATGCTTAGGCGCAAGAAGGAGATGGGCAATAAATTAATAAGAGGGGAGGGTTCGTCAGTTTAATGTGCGCCCCTTGCCCATATCGGTACAATCGACGTTACGTGAGCAGTTTTTTCCCCCTTCCCATGTGTAATTAACGGCCTTAATCAGCTAGCGGACAGATCCAGGTTAGAGCGCTTGGGACGCCCTCCTTGAATGGCAGCCCCTGCTGCGTGTGAACGTCACAAAATAATTTAATAAGTTGACAAATAAATAACGATCGGCCCTCGGAGTTGCCGATTAATTCATAAAACAGGTGGCCGTACGGCATGCCTTCCAAACGCCTTTAACCTTCCGCTCTCCAAACGCGCCGCTGTATTTTAATCAGGAGCAAGGATACTTTAAGTGTGTTCCCCTTGCCGGGATTGTATAAACACTGCCCGTGACCTTGAAAGTGTAACAAAGTGTTGCCTTGAAGTGCTCTAAGTAGACAGGGCTGTTTCACACACACACACAAAAACTTCCTTTATTTGTTCTATTGAGAGAACTTAAATATGATCACTTTCATGGCTATCAAACGAGCAACGTAATTGTTTTAATTTAATGCTTCACAATTCACGTTTAAAGTGTTTACGCACTATCTCCATCCATCCCTAAGGGAGAAAGGTGGGGAGGGGGGGTTAGGAGGTGGGGCTAATCAAAAACTCTTGTTCTTAGGTTTTTTCGGTAAAGTCACGTAGGTAAAACATTAAAATTAAAATTAATAAAAGTAAAATAAAATTAAAATTAAAATCACGACGTTTCGGAGGCAACACAAGCTTCCGTCTTCTGTGTTGCCTCCGAAACGTCGTGATTTTTATTTTATTTTTATTTTACTTTTATTAATTTTAATTTTAATTTTTTACCTACGTGACTTTACCGAAAAACCCTAAGAATATGAATACTTGCAGTCACGAAAGCTTCAAATCTAGAAAAACTCTTGTAACTTATTTTGCCAGCCGTGAGTCGCCAGCAGTGCTAATCGGAGGTGCGGGGAGGGTTGGGGCCTCACTATAGAGCGCCACATAAACGAGCGATACGGATGAGAGTGGAAAAACGTTCGGCAAGCCGAATACATTGTCAATAGCAAGTAATAATCACGTACATTTTTTACATAATAGCACCAAATGATGCATCACATTTTTACTTCACTTTTAGGCACGCATTCTACCTAATAGCTGACAGCTTTAAACTGATTTGGTTTAAAAAAAAAACATCCCGGTATATAACGATGAAAATATATTCAAATCATGTCGTATGCAGAAATTAAGCTGTGTGCAAGATATGCTGTAAATTATTTACGATATAGCATCCGCGCGTACCTGAGTAGTTATTATATGGAGCAGAAATGTGGTGGGCGTGATTTAAGTCTCACGTTTTAATTGGGGCAACGACAACTAGGACGACACTATAACTATAACTATTAAAAGGAGTAAATCCAATAGGATAACAACCGCAAGCTGAGTTCGAGAGCCATCACCCCTATCCATCTAGTTCACGGTTGCAGCAATTTCCCTGGGTGTGTAAAATAGCGGGTAGTGTAATTGAAAAGTGTTGCCCGCTTTATCGCAGTGCTCGCGTGTGTGTGTGTGGGGAGAGCGACGCGTTGTGTGGGTGCTGCATTTTTTTTTCGTGTCCACGGTGGGGGCGTGTGCGAGACATTTTGCTCGGCGGAACGATTTCGGCTTTCGTGGAGAATTCAATGAAATACAACCGGGGTTTGTCTGCGAAGGCCTTTTTTATAATCTGGTGGCTGGAAAATTAATATGGCCGGGAACCATTGCATTGTTTCATCGCTGACCTCCCGGAAGCTGTTCAGCTTGGAAAGCTTCCAAAACGGCATCGCGTATTGATAGATTGAATGTATATACATGTACGATTGTACATCTGTACGTATGCATGTATGTATGCAGTCTACACGCACAGGACTGGGATAAAGCGCAGTTCATAGGGCAGCTGCGCATAGAATGATTATTAGGTTGTGAGTTTAAATTGTGGCCACGGTCACCACTGCCCTGCATCGGCGTCCACAGCTGCAATGTTCCTCGTGGGGGCGGATGAGAAAATAAGCACCACACATCATTCAACACTTATCGGCCATGGTCAATCCACTGCTGGATGATATGGATGTCATGGCTATTACATGACAATGTGGAATATTCACAATGAGCTCAGTACCACTCGCAAGACTCTCATAGAATCGTTGTCGAATTGTATGTGTCCATATGTATGATTTTTTTTATTCTTGGTTCTTTCGGTAAAGTCACGTAGAAGGGAAGTAATAAAATAATAATAAAACATAATAAAATAGAATTCTCACGACGTTTCGGCCACAACGCAAGCAGCCATCCTCAGATGAAGAACAGGGCTGTCGGAAAGACAGCGTCCGAATGGCTTTCCGACAGCCCTGTTCTTCACCTGAGGACGGCTGCTTGCGTTGTGGCCGAAACGTCGTGAGCATTGTATTTTATTATGTTTAATTTTTATTATTTTATTATTTCCATTCTACGTGACTTTGCCGAAAGAACCAAGAAAATATATACATCCATCCAAATCAATGTTCCAAACTCGTGCAAATAAAAGAGTGAATTGGAAATCCAACAACTAACGGTCTCACCAGGGTGCTGTGGCACAGACGTGAGGCGGTGGTGGCAGCGGTGGCGATGGTGGCAGGAGGCCAGCGGCCGGCGTGGTCCCGTGCCACGCGGTTGTGCATGCGCGCACGCAGCGCGAACTCCATTCCGTTGGGCGACCCAAAGGAGTTGGCAGCGCGTGACCTCACGATGTTGCTTTCATCCACAAGCCAGGCTCGCTGGAGAGGACACACATAAAGATAAAGACAAAGATCCCCCGTATAGCCTTAACAGACTGTAGGGGCAAGTGCTGTTAGCGAGCACCTATGAAGGCCGGAACGGTACACGAGGGGGTGGGTGGCAAGCACCACGCCCGACCGCCTTTGTCTCCCCAGTGGCGATGTTTACACACCGCACCAGGTACTCATTTAAGGCTGAGTCGACCTAGGGGAGGCCCAGGACCGGTTAAGATAATCGTCACTGGTGTTGGCCATGAGCGGGAATCGAACCCGTGTCTCCGGGTTCATAGCGCAGCGCGCTAACCTTTACACTACCGCTCCCCACATACACACATACACACACACACCCGTACACACCCGTATATCCTTTAACAGACTGTTGGGGAGGGTGCTGTGAGTGAGCACTGATCATTATGGCCGGCACAGCACACGAGGGGGTTGGTGGCCAACAATAGGCCCGGCTGCCTTTGTCTCCCCAGTGCTGATATTTACACACTGCGCCAGGTAGTCATGTAATGCTTTGTTGACATAGATGAGGCTTACACCGGGTTTATATGCTTATCACTGCTGTTAACTGTGATGTTTTTAGTGCTGGAGACGACAAAGACAAAGATCCCCCGTATAGCCTTAACAGACAGTTGGGGAAAGTGCTGTTAGTGAGCGCGTATGAAGGCTGGCACGGAACACGAGGGGGGTGGGTGGTCAACACCACGCCCGGACGTCTTTGTCTCCCCAGTGGCAGGTACTCATTTGACATTTGAGGCTGAGTCGATAATCGTCACCGATGTTGGCTGTGAGCGGTAATCGAACCCGGGTCGCCAGGTTCATAGCACAGCGCGCTAACCCCTACACTACCGCTCCCCACCACACACACACACACACGTACTCTTATAAACGTGCATGTGCACACACACACGTACTGTTATAAACGTGCATGTGCACACATGCACGAGCTTGTACGCTGCAGCAGGGTTAGACAAACAGCCCTGGATCCATATCTCTGGCTTATTTGTGTTGACTGCCCCTGTGGTTTGTATGTGTTGGATTATCATGTTAATTGCTTATACATTTCTTAATTAAGATATCAAATATTGTTTGGTGGCATTTGCTCTATCGTATTGTTTGTTCGATTATTAACTATTAGTTAAAAGCAAGATTACTAGCTATTGAAGGACTAATTATAGTATTGGTGATTTGGTGTTTTTTATATATATTAATCTATATTTCTCATATTTCCACATTCCTTTCTGGGTATTTATTTATTATTTATATTTCCAATCATTTAAAACAAATATTATTATTCCCACTTAATATTCAACATATTCACGAAGGATCTTTTTGTTTGTCTTATTATACATTTGGACAAAAGTCAACGTGCTATTTTCAGCTGAAGATGTGCCATTCTAAACTTTATTTTTCAGAAGAAATTGTTTATTTGCTTCTTGAAGGATAATTGGCATTTGGGCTGGAATACAGCCCCACTTATATTGTAGTTGTAACCTTTCTGCCAAAGCGCCGAGTCATATGAAACCTGCTTTGGGATCTGCAATTGGAGACAGCTCTATGGGCTAAATGACATGAATCTCTATTCCATAACTTTATTATCTTTACATTTCACATTTGCGATTGCATAATTTTAATAATTTAAAAAGTTTGTAAAGGCATGTTAACCAAACATCACGGTGACATTATGATCATTTAATGTTGACTGGTCCGATCATATAAATATTTCCTCTGTAAATGTTTCATTGTTAATACGGTGCAGACATTAAGAATGCCACTTATTAATGGTAAGCGTCACTGTTTTATTCAACAGCATATCATGTTTAACAGTCATGTAATTAATTGCTGTGTAGTTTTTTTTTTATCAGGTGTAAGTGTTAATTAGTGGTCTGTTGTTAGGACTGGCCTGCCTGTTTGTGTTTTTTTTATTATTTTACCATGCGTGTGAGTGCACATTCATTGTGATGTGTATCAACACAGGGTCTGAGTGTTGACCTCTAATGCATTGCAAATGCTGGTCCATTAAAAAAAAATTGGTAATTAAATTACAATTGCATATGCATGCTTGCCACCACCAGATTATCATGTCCACCAGTATTATTTTCCACATTCTGCCGAATATATCCATGCCTTATTTCAATGCTCAAGGTCTATGCACCGCATTTTTTACACTTAAAAGTACGGTAATATTGAAATAAATTAATAATGTTCTAACAATTACATTTAATTGATTATAACACCGGTAATAAGTGGTATTTAAAACAAATCGGCTGGTATTTTAAAATGTGCTGTCGATGAAAAGCGAAACCTTTAAGGCTAATCAAGATAAGAAGAAACTGCCTACAAAAGTAGACCTTTCCACAATTTAAAAATGTCAGAAGGAACCTCTGCTAAACTTTGAGGAGTGTCCTCCTATTTCTCCGTGTATGTGGGGCTATCGACAAGGAGCAGGTGTATATGTGAGATCTCATTTCTTTGCAAGAATAGATCACATCCACGGTTCCCTCACTTGACGCTGAGCTGATCTGATGGAGGCCATCACCTGCCACTCATCCTCGAGGTTGAATCAACTTATAGATGGGGCTTCCCCAGGTGCATGAACTGGAATGGATGTCAGAGTAAGAGAAAAGGGCATGAGGACAATCATTGTCTGTCTGCCCAGCTTGTGCAACAGCATCAATAAAACTGCTGATACACATATTGAGTCATTGTATTAACATTCCAGGGATTGCATTTGAGGCTCTGCAGAAACACATGTTGATAATACGCTTAATATATTTGTCATTAACCAACATTTCCTTTGTAGGAAAGCTATATTTATAATAGCATCATCTTTTAGGCAAAAGGCCCTTCATCAGAGCTGGGAGAAAAGGTAGACAAAAATTGCGACTCATGGTCGGACTCAGCATTTTACAATTGTTGTACCCTGAAGAAACTGTGGTATGAATACTCTACAAAAATGTACAGCTCCTTTGTCAATCCGCTGCTGGATATAAACCTCCTTCTGGCCCTTGGTGCAATGGGTTCGTGGGCCCAGGACTCGTTTATATATCACTGACTACTGATGTAAGGTATGGCTGGCAATAGATCTCCGGTCAATGGGTTCAGAGCACAGTGTGCTTAACTCCACTGCTCCTTCCACGTCGACTACGATGTCAGAATTTGACGCAAAATTGCAATCAAATTGCTCTTGCGAAAGCCTTCGCCGAGAATCAAGTGGCGGCGGAGGTGTGACACTGAGCACGAAATGTTTTATAAGATTTTTTTTTTACCAAAACCTTAATGGCTGATTAATTAATTAGGCACCGAGCACTGATGGAGAAAAAGAATCACCTCCAGCTCTTCGTTGTCAGCGGCAGGGCCGCTCGTCTCGAGTGAAGAGGGCGTCTCGTCGCTCAGCCGCCTCCGTGACGGCTGATTGGGGGTGCACGTAGGCAGGTGACTCTCGCCGTCCTCGCTCCTCACACCCACACCTCATCAGCAGCAGGGGCACGCGACGGGCAGAATCAAAGCCAAGGGGACAGCTATGGTGATTTAAAACCCGCCAACTCATGGCCGTTGTAGGCATCGTCAGCATCGCAACGATTGTCATCGCTGTGGTTTTTTTTTTGCCGTCAAAATGTGGAATTTGTTATTTGTGGAAAACCCCCATTCGCAGGTTAATTCTTTTTCAGCTTCGTTTTGGACATTGCGTCGACCCGCAGAGCATTTGCGTGGAAATTTACGTGCAGATGTTGTCGTGATGGTTAGGACGCTGGACTTGGAATTCAAAATTCGCCGATTCAATCTCCCAGTGGGGCATGTGTCCATCCAGCAGCATAAATGGCTACGCCACGCGCGTGAACGGCTACAGTGTGGCTATGCTCCCACAATTTTCCGCGATGTCTGTCCGACTTGGAAGAGTAGGCCAAATTCTGTATGCCTCCTTTTAGTCGAGGCCCTTCCTTACGCCAGCAAATGGCGTGATCAAGAAATTGCAGGGCTGCAATCTTGACCCTTTGACACGGGGCCCCACTGAGCACACGCGCATGGTATGCACAGCGGCCTGATCGAGCCACACGGCTGAAAGAGTCGCGCTGGCGAGGCTGTTTTTCAGCTGGGAGGGGATGTTGGCAAATGATTAAACCCCCAAAAAATCCCAGCATTGAAATGCATTTCCATGAAAATATATATTTCCCATTTCCGTCATTGTTGTGAAAAACTATAAGAACGCTTTGCTCATTAGAATTGTTTTTATTATTATTACCGAAGCAAATGCATAGTAATATGATGCAAATGAAATCACACGTACAAATAGTATTTTTTCGAATGAGCAATATTCATGAGTGTCAGTGATTGTGATATCCAGCTAATGCACAAAGCATGTAATTGCACAGTTATATATGGTTAGATAATAAATGCATAAGACTTGGGCTTTACTGTAATAATACATATATATAAATGTGAAAATCGAGGGTATGCGGAAAGATAATGACTTGCAGGCAGCAAACTTGATTACTTACTAAAGTGATTATAATTGTTTACGATGTTGAATGGGCTGTAAGTAAAATAAAATTACTGCCGGATTTTCCGTCTGAAAGCAAAATGAGATTAAAATCTGCTGCGCTTGACTACACAGGGGGCAGCAGCCAAATAGGAAGAGTCGCTGGTGCTGCATTGTGTAGAGCCGTGCGTGAAATTCAGAGTTCCATGCTGAGCAGGCACGCTTGGCTCCAGGAGAGAGATTGTGGGAAAGAATACGGAAAGTTGCATCCGTGTTGGTGCGGAGAAAAAAAAAACCTCGCCAACTTGGAAGAGTCTGCCATCTCTTGGGATCTGAATTCCGTTTTGAGGCGACACACGGCTTTTGACAACGTGTCAATCCAGAGGCAGATGTTGCAGGTGATGCGGTCACGTGCAGCGCCACGCGAAATTAAGCAAATTATTTCCAATCATTTCATGAATTTCAATCGAGGGGAGTATTGTGCAATCCTGGTAATGTACACAATGCCCGTAAAGATTTGTAGCCTTTGCTTGTTGGTTTTACTGATTTAAATAATTGAGGAGCAGCAGTTTATTCATTCGTGTTTGTCACGAAATACTGCCACCAACATCTTCTTCATCTAGAATCCAATGTTCGGGAATTGGTTCGCCTTCTAAATATTTGTGTTCCCGTATTTTTGAAGCAGAGCTCTTTGTCCGCACACTTCTACGTGCATGCTTTTAAATTTCGATTTAAAGCTTTCGTGACTGCAGGGATTCATATTCTTGGTTCTTCCGGTAAGGTCACGTAGAAGGGAAATAATAAAATAATAAAAATAAAACATCATAAAATAAAATTATCGCGACGTTTCGGCCACAACACAAGCAGCCGTCCTCAGGTGAAGAACAGAGCTGTCAGAAAGACAGAATTTTATTTTATTATGTTTTTTTTTATTGCCCTTCTACGTGACTTTACCGAATATAAAAAAACCTTTACTTTTAAGACCACTTTCCAATCTTATTTTTCACACAATCCCTTCATTTGTTTTCAGTGTAGTTTTGCTTTTTCAATACCACCTGCTTGGACCTGCCTTTTTTTGTTTTTCAATCAATGTCGTGCATAACCCCCTTAACCCCTAACTCTAACCAGGGGTACAAATAAGAAAGGGGTAACTTTTGTTTCGCTGGTTGGAACGGATATTTGTTTCCCAAGGGTACAACTATTTTTGGGAGAAAAAAAAACGGAATGCATTTATACCGGCACTGCTCAAATCCTGGGTCTGAATCCATGTATGTATGTTGGACTTCTTTTGCACCATACGTAGCCAACCGCGCTAATTGTAGGTGTTCATCGGAGGTGCACATCCAGGCAGTCACCAATTATTTAAATCTATTGCAAAGTGTAGTGAGTCAGTGACCTAAGCCGACGGTGTGAGCAAGCAGTTGCAAGGCTGCACCTTTACCTCCTCACATCGTCATCATCATCGTCGTCGTCGTCGTCGTAATGCTCGCACACTGACTTGCTCTCAAAGTAAGGATGAGAGCATGTAGGAGTGCTCTTGGAAAACACAAATTTTGCACTTGATACTGTTATAAGGCAACTTAGCGCTCTGTATATATATACACACACACACGTACACATGTAAGTTACTCGATAATTATACTGGGCATTGTGCGCCGGTCCTCTCTCTTTGTGTTCATGCGCTCATTAGGGGCATGCAATGCTTCCGTTTGAAACATCTATAAGCGCCGCGGGCTTGACAGATTCCATTGTGTGTTTGCCCGTGGACATCAGCCAAATTGTGTCACCGTCACATAATTAAGCTCCCTTTGACACTTGAATGGCCACGGACACACTCTGCCTTCAAGGGACGAGCGCGGCGGCTGCGAATTAGGCAAAGTCTTGCTGTTGCCTTGGATCCATAGTTACACCCGGCAGAGGGCCTAAACCCAGCAAAGGGCTGGCAATATTCACATTTTAAAAAAATACTTACTCTCTCTTTAGCTTGTTCTTCAATTCAAGTTCAAGTTAGGTCAAGTTCAAGGTAATTTATTAGGTATAGCCCTATGAGCCATTCGGCTCTTGAATCGGGTGCAACCGCAACAAACAAAAAACATGAACAAGAAAACATCTTAAAGTGAATATGTGACTGAGTGCAAACAGAAAATCCAGGAAAAGACGGCAAAACATTGCAGAACAAAAATCACCGTACACCAACACTGTGTGCAAAAATCCCAGTGGGATGCAAGTAAAACAACCAACAACAACCACAAGACAACTTAGGTTAAGGCCATCAGTCTAACTCTGTACTACAACAAACAAACATGGCTAAACCAATACACTGATAATTGTACGCCATGCACATGGGTGCATGTGCATGTCCCTGTTGCAACTGCATATCTAGATGCGAGGCTCCCCATGCCTTGGTGGTCCTTGGGGGCCATTCATCCATACTTCATCACACTGGTCAGTACAGGTTGATAGTGAGAAATTCGAGTTTCGAAGCGTAACATACCGGCGGATTATCCTGGACTTTCCGTTACTGACCACCACCTGGCGTAGTCGTCCGTTACACCCCGGTGTACACGGCCGATGCTCAGTCATGCTCTAACACGCGGGCTTAATCCTGCTCGCCTCCTGAGATGTGACAAGATTGGGCTCATTGCAGGTGAGTTGGCTATCGGAGGGAATGGTTTGTTTTTTTTTGTCAGAATTGTATGCAGCATCGAATGGCGGTCTCGTGGGTGGACTGTAGATGGTGCGTTTTGCAGTGGTGCACTGGTCACCTATTCACTCGGTTTTCTTTGCTGAATTATTTAACTGTTCATGATGTTTCGTTTTCTTCAGCGTCATTCGTGCAAATTGCATCTCACGTTTTGCGAAGGAATCACAGACGAGCTGGAAGGCAGCAGCCAGGCAGTGAACTGTTGACAACAACAATTGCCCAAGCTCTGCAGTCCTCAATAACATACTCTTTTTTCGACCAATTAAGTGTTATAGACGTGGGAGGAAACTGGGGCACTTGGAAAAAAAACACACGTGCGAGGGGACAACGTTCTATCCCATACGGATGGGACGGGTGGTGTTTGTTCACAGTTTGCTGTATCGCCTTCTCCTGGCGCGCCAGAGTGTCGTATCCCCGACGGCCACAGGAAGAGAGTTTCACAACGTCTCTGCGATCCGCAAACCTTCGCCTTCACAGGTGCAGAATTACCGGCGTGCCTCGCCACCACCGCCCGGCTGTATGTAGTCGATGACATCTCAAAGAGATGCTTTTTAATGCACGTATCTGTGATTGATTCAACATGCAAATAACTGCCCAGACCGACAGCTTATTACTTAAATACATAAAATAATGTTTTATAATGTATCTCTTCAGTTTGACTACTGGGGTATGTCACTAGACCATGCACGCAGGCGAGTGCTCTGTACAGAACAAAGCAAATGCATCCGCGGACCTGGCTGGTATGATTATTCACAGCACAGGGAGGGAAGGTGTTATGTTGTCATATTTCCTCTTGCCCTCTCTTCCCCATTGTTAATCTTGTATTGTTGCACGGTCCATTGTCTCTACGGTATTGTGTCTCTCTCCATCATGTCCCCGTGTCCCATTGTCTCTCTGTGTCCTTTGTATCCCCCTAACCTGCCTGTGTCTCCGTGTTCCTGTGTCTCTATGTGAGTCCCTACCACCCCCCCATGTATGTTACGTAATTTATATATTTTAAAAACACCATGCAATGAACCATTGTTAGATCGATACATGAATGTGTACATTTGTATTTGATGACGGTGAGTGTGCAGCGATCCACTGGAGATGCACGCGTCTCATTTGCAAGGACATGAAGCCTCTGAAGAGATGGACTTAATTTCTTCAAATTAGCCACCGTGGGATAATTCAGCTGGACCAGAGATGCTATTGACATGTTGGTGGGATTTTAGCCAGCACCCTCGGGTTAGCATTCCTGATCGTTATTGAGGACTGTGACATTGTCTTTAATGTCCACAGCAGATTGGACTTGGAATTAAATTCTCACGGTGAAAATATGTTTACATGGTCCAACGGGAGAATTCGTCAAATGAATTGTTGTGCAAATTTAAGCTGGCTTCATTTTATTATCGACCACTGAAAATGATATTGCCTATATGTATCATATTTTTTTTTTGCATTCCACGTGGCAACGTTTGAAGAAAAAAGCCATAAAAACGTTCCGCTTGAAAATGCTGGCTTCGTGGGGCACCCGTAGCCAGAGATAGAACGGGAGTCTCATCATTTAAACATAGGACGCAGCTCAAGCATGCCTCTTTCCGCATGATGAATAAGCAAATAAACAATTAAGAGGAATTAAATTGCATTGTGGGAGGGGGGGGGATGAGGGAGTGGGAGACACAGGACGGCTGGAGGGTTTCCAATGAGGGGTAGAAGGGTCCGGGAAAGGTACAGCGAAGGCCGCAGGGAAGAAGCGACAGGACGCGAAGGGAGCCCGGCATCTCTGGCAGAATGAACTTAATGAGGATCTCAAACGAGATGGGCGAGCGTATAACAAATGGTTAGGTTGAGTCAAGGAATTAATCTGAGGCTGAAAATACCCCATCGCCGCGTGGTACAATGCGCGCTATAAAACATTTATTAGACGTGATTACAGACGAGGGTGGTGATCCAGATAGGAAGACATGCTCCTCCGACCTTTGCCTGTCCTCCGCTAACTTTTTTTTCCCATCTGCACAACAATTACAGTGCCGCGTGTGTGGCCTTTCCCTTTTCTTATTTCGCCAGAGGAATTCAATTTGCTTCTTTTTCCTTCTGAGCTAGGCAGCAGGCTTGGGCTCGCAAGGTGCTTTTTTACTGGTGGATTGGCATTTCAGTCACAATGTCCTCGGATTCCAACCCGGAACCACGTGCTGACAGGTGTGGCAATTGGAAGATGACCAAAGTTATTTACTAAATATCTTTGCTCATCCCGGAAATCCTCGATGAGTGCCGATAATTATTTTGAGGTTGCCCTAATTGAGATGTTTGCTCAGTTTCTGTTACTGATTTAAATGCAATACTTTAATGTTCGTTGGAAGAAACTGCAGTGGCTGGAGAAAACTCACATGCTGGGAGAGAACTCTCAAGTTTGCTGGCTGCAGTGTCTCCTACAGACATGCTGTTGCCCTGTTGGTGGAGGTCTCATGCACAAGCACGTGACACACTCACTTGATGAGCTTATCTTTGCGTGATGCACCAACCCCGCCTCAAAGTTGCTGGATGGAGAATCGCCAAAGCATGCCTTCTAGTGATGATCCTGGGAATTGGCACTAGAATCTCATTTTAACTGGAGAGCCAGAATCTCCCTTTTCTTGCTGGATGGAGAATCGCCAAAGCTTGCCTTCTAGTGATGATCCTGGAAATTGGCACTAGAATCTCATTTTAAATGGAGAGCCAGAATCTCCGTGAAAATTAATGGGAATTATGTGGGAACGTTAATTTAAATATAGATTCCTGCACCTTAATTATTCATAGAATCACAATTCACTTCGAGAAAAATTTCTGCGTCGTCATTCAAATTAATGTGATTCTAGTGGCAATTCCCAGCATCGCAATTAGGTGACAATGTTTTGTAAAAAAGTTTTTTTACAACAATACTGCCAATTAGAATTGCTGCACGAGCCCATTAGGAATCGTGTTAACATCAAATATTCACATACCTATCATGGCGATATGGCTCATAGGAATCACCCAGTACTGATGTTTGTTACATAGAAAAAATGATACGAACATGTTTTGAATACAATAAATGACACCAGTGGCATGTAATTTGCACACTTAGTGGGAGTCAATGTAAACTCGTAAACACATTGATGCCCTAGGTACAACAGGAAGCCCCAGTGCTGGTTAAATAAAACAGGCGGTGATTTTTTTTGTCACATTTGAGAATGAGGGTTCATTTAAAAAAAACATTAGAACGGCAACAGCGAAAACAAAATATCACCCCGTCCAGATTTATGTTTTAATTTTCAACATCGAGCTTGCCACCACAGAATGTCTAATTGAGTAGCTCTTCAACGGATGAAATATAAAGCGAAGACATTGATTCTGTCGAATGAAAAATAGCCGATGTCATTTGCGGTGCAACAGCTGAACTCATCTAATATGAGATGTCTGTTTTTTTTATGACATTTACCCACGTAACCATTTGGATTAAAGTCATTTTAATGCCACGTTCATTTATTGTCATGCTCTTTTGAGGTCTCAAGTGGATGTGATTAGGTAGATGTCGATGTACATCCATAACATGGCACACACCCCCCGTGAAATATTCCATCTCTTTAGCATTTTTTTTATTTTAAATGAAATGGCATCATGTGCATTTGTTGCAGATATGGGAAGGATAAAAATTGATGGCTTCATGAAAAAATAATACGTGTGTGAACGTCATTGTAGCAAACACTGATGCAATAAGTGTTCGCTCATAACCAATGAAATAAGCTTTTGTGTTGCGTATATGTAGACGTGAATATTTTGAACTTCTTTCGCACTGTACGTAGCCAACCGCATTAATATAATGGTGATAAAACAAGTTTGTATTATGCTCTTAAAGTATGAATATACATTATAATATATATGAGGGCCAAATCAAAAGTAAAAAATGTAACATTTAAAAATATTGTTCGGATTTTATTGCTGGACACAATTAAAGAATCAAGTTTGAATTATACTAAGGTGTAGCCTTACACCTTAGTAAAATACAAATGGGTACAAGTATTTTTCTCACGAATGCAATAATAGATATTAGTATTAATACCAGTAATTATTGAAACATTTCGCTTTATAGTGTGAGCCAATGTATTATTTTGAATTCCTTTAAAAGTGCCGGTAAGTGTGTGTGGGGGTGGGGGGGGGACAGAGTCGGTGTCAGTGTCAGATCAGTAATCACTCACCACTGATCTCAGTCATCACTCACCACCGATATCAGCTGTGATCAGGAGTCAAACTCAGGCCGTGTCAGATTCATAGCGCAGTGCACGAGCCACTGCACGACTGCTCCGTACCGTTACAACTTTACCAATACTATTACGAACGTATTGTGCAAGCATTGTAGTGGATCAGACTGGGTACCATGCGAAGAGTATATTAGGCGTTTATATAAGGGTCCGTACATAAATGACGTCACGCACCTAGTGGGGGGGGGTCAGACATTTGTTAACGATGTGTGACGAAAGGGGGGGGGGGTAGGTTGAGAAATGTGGCGTCACATCAAAATGCGCAACTTTTAATAAATATAGACAACACGTTCCACTTAATTAAATAGACTTTTTAATAAATGTTTTCTCCGACAACATCAGAGTGCAGCGCCACATTAAATACGCACTACAATAACAATAGTTTAAAGCGATTTGAAGCATGTTTAATTTTCAAAATGGAAATATGGTTTGGGGAGGGGGGGCAGAGCTTTGTGACGTCATATTTGAGGGGGGGTCTGACTTTTAGTGACGCCGTGTGACGAAGGGGGGGGGGGGTCAAAAATCGTCCAAAATCGCGTGACGTCATTTATTTACGGCCCCTAACACACCGCACATGTACTTGGAGTCACCGTGTGCCTAATCTCGCGCGTTTCCAGGTTGTCACGCATGTTGTTCGGCACCGTGTCTCGACGTTTCGCCTCGCAGCACGTGCAGCAAAACGTCGGACGTCGTGCCGAGCCATGTGGCACGACCGCGGAAGCCTCTGCAGCAGAGGTCGCAAACGGGTTTTGATTCCTTACCCGTACCCGTACCCGGCCGCACCAGGGTCGCAAACGGGTACGGTTTATCGGGTACTTGATTGCGACCTCTGGGATGAAGCCATTTTGCAGGCGCGGGTGGGTTGATTCTAGGTACTTGAATTTTGAGAAGAGACAAGACGTTGGGAAATGAGTGACAAACGGTGACTCACCAGTGACTCAGGGCCTACCCGTACCCGTACCCGGCCGCACCAGGGTCGCAAACGGGTACCCGTACCCGGCCGGGTACGGGTAGCCGGGTGGGTATCGGGTAGGGTACGGGTATCGGGTACCCGGTTGCGACCTCTGCTCTGCAGTGCTACCACCTGCCTGTTGTCTGAGCTGTAAACAACAACAACAACTTACATTTGTAATGCACTCCTAAGTCATCAGACGTTCCATGCCACAGTAAATCGATTCTAGATTTGAAGCTTTCGTGACTGCAACGATTCATATTCTTAGGTTTTTTCGGTAAAGTCACGTAGGTAAAAAATTAAAATTAATAAAAGTAAAATAAAATAAAAATCACGACGTTTCGGAGGCAACACAAGCTTCCACCTGAAGACGGAAGCTTGTGTTGCCTCCGAAACGGCGTGATTTTTTTATTTTATTTTACTTTTATTAATTAGAATTTTTTACCTACGTGACTTTACCGAAAAAACCTAAGAATACAGTAAATCGAGTTTTTCTGCACCCCAAACTGCGTAAAGGTAATATTTGGAACATTGCAAATGCAATGTTAAAAATTTTTTGTACATGTTTGAAGGAGACAGCTGCCGACTTGTTTGACAGACAGCAACCTATGGGCCCTCGCAACGCAGTGGGGCTCATAGACGGCAATTCAGCAGCTGGATTTGAATGCAATGGGCAGGTAACCAGGTGGCTTTTTGAAAGCAGATGTGATGGGTCTGGCGGGTTCTCCTGCAGTGCCTATGACAAGGACATGGGACAGGGCTATCTGCCTTAATAATAATGAGCACACCGCCAGCGCCGAGAGATATGACTGCTGAAGAGCACTACACTGCTTAATAAAGGAATAAAAAAAAATTGAATCTGACCACTGCTCATCTGATGCTTGATATGAAAAGAAAAGGCAGATAGAAATGTCATATCAAACGCTGTGCGCGTGTGTGCACGGCTGTATATGGGCACTTCTCTCTGTATTTGTCTTGCTGCTTCCATTTCTCTGCGACACCATAGACTCGCATGTGGGCATACTCTCTGTGTGTGTGGACATACTCTCTGTGTGTGGACATTCTCTCTGCGTGTCTGCATCCACACAAGTTTCTGTCTGTGTGTGTAGGGGAGCGGTGGTTAGTGGTTAGCGCTACGCTGCGCTACGAACCCGGTGACCCGGGTTCGATTCCAGCTCACGGCCAACACCCAGTGACGATTATCTGAACCGTTCTTGGGCCTCACCTAGGTCGACTCAGCCTCAAATGAGTACCTGGTGCGATGTGCACACATCGCCACTGGGGAGACAAAGGCTGCCGGGCATCGTGTTGGCAACCCACCCCCTCGTGTGCCGTGTCGGCCTTCATAGGTGCTACTCGCTAGCAGCACCTAACAATCTGTCACAGGCTATACGGGAGATCTTCTTGGTTCTTTCGGTAAAGTCACGTAGAAGGGAAATAATAAAATAATGAAAATAAAAATACTATTTTATTATGTTTTATTTTTATTATTTTATTATTTCCCTTCTACCTGACTTTACCGAAAGAACCAAGAAGATGAATCTCTGCAGTCACGAAAGCTTAAAATCGAAATTTATACGGGAGATCTTTGTCTTTGTGTGCCTGTATGTACATATTTGTGGGGAGTGGTGATGCAGCGGTTAGATCACTGTTAGGACCCCACCGACCTGAGCTTGATTTCAGGCCAGGGCCAACAACGGCGGCAAGTGGTATCGAAACTTGTCCTGGGCCCCCCATCAAGTCGGCCTTACCTAAGTAACCCAGGCAGTGTGTACATATCGGTACTGACGAAACAAAGGTCTGATGTTGTGTGATGTTGGCCACTCCATCGCTCTGTGCACCATGTTATCCTGAATAGGTGCTTACTCATAGCACTTCTCCCAACAGGTCCATAGGGCTGCTTGTGGGTGACCTGTGTCTTTGTTGAAGTATGTGTGTGAGATCATCTGTGTGTCCATGTTTGTGTCTATGTATTTCGTATGCATCAGTACATATGTGTGTGCTGTTGTGGAAGCACACGTTCACAAGAGCAACGAGCAAATTCAAGCTGAGAGTTGGTGTGCATATGCACAGCTAAATGTTTTTCTTATTTATCTCAAAAATGCCTAAACCTCTGTGGTCTGTTGCCACAATCCATCTTGGCACTGGCTCGCAAATCACCGCTTAGCATGAACCGTTAACCCTTCCATTGCAAGGCCCTTTGGCACGCGAAAAATAACCGACCAATAACTTGATTCCACTCCGACCGCGCTGTGATTCATGCTCAGAAAACACAAAGACGCCGAGCTGTGGCATCGTTTGCTCAAAATTTGCCGAACGTGCCTTTCACTGGTGGGTTTTGTGAATCGTTCACAGTAAAATACCAAACTTTATGCTCCGTCAGGTAAAGCTTTGCGTGGGGCATTCGTAAAGGTTATGACGTTTTGTTTCACTTAAGATGTAAACGCGTGGCAATCTCCCAAGAGATGGCGGTATTTACTCTAGCAATAAAGTTACGTGTGCGTGCGTGCGAACGCAATTGACTGCACACAAATGCTGTCAGCAGAAAAATGTTGATGACGTTTTCCCAAGTTCGGTAATGTACATTAATGCAACAAAATTAACCAAAGTACATTTTATGCATCGTCTGCACACTGTCATGAAAAATGCTTCATGCTTGCTAGTTTCGTTCATAATTATAACTGTTGGGGTATTTGCCGAGATGGTTTTAAATAATTTCGAAAAATATCTGTACACAGCAGGACAGCGTTGAAATTTTTTTTTGGATCAATGAATCATTTTCACAAGGTTGCGGAATAAAACACATCTGGCTTTGCCATTACAGTGCCTCGGGTCGTGATCGTTAAGGTCTCGAATTGATAACAACGCACAATGCAGTTGTTCAATTTTGATGCACAGTGCATGATACAATTGCCTCTGTGTTCATACTTTTAGGTTTTTTCGGTAAAGTCACGTAGGTAAAAATAATAATAATAAAATGATAATAAATGAAAATAACTCAATTAAATCACGACGTTTCGGAAGCAACACAAGCCTCAGTCACCAGGTGTAACTGCTAAAGTAAAATTACTGTAGCGTGTTATAATTTATACTGGAGCAGTTACACCTGATGACGGAGGCTTGTGTTGCTTCCGAAACGTCGTGAGTTAATTTAGTTATTTTCATTTATTATTATTTTATTTTAATTATTATTTTACCTACGTGACTTTACCAAAAAAAACCTAAGAGTATGAATCCCTGCAGTCACGAAAGCTTTAAATCCATAATTAATGCCTCTGCGTTACAACGTATCGGATCAATTTAATACGACAATGGCCCATATTGAATCAATTCAAGGATTCTTTACGAGAGTTGTAGCGCGAGAGCCATTTACAATGAATTTTGTCTTTGGCAATTCTGGAGTTGTAAACTGGTCACAGAGGGGCAATTATTTTTCACACTTTAGCTTATTAAACCTATTTATATATCCATAGCTACGTTTTGTTTATGCCTGCACTAAAATACAGTACCACCACACCAGGGTACTTATATTACTTTGAGATAATCTAATCGTTGTCCATGCCACATACAAGAATGGAAATACAGTGGCCAGTCTTGTACAATGCCATATCATCCGGATGAATACAAATTATTTTTTTTCTAACACGATCACTCCCACCAAACATACACAAAGTTACATATACACAAACATCAATATGCAGATTTGCCTATTAACACAATAAATAGCACTACAATTGGCTGTTTAAGCTGCTGTGTTTTTAAAAAAAATCTATGGTTGTTACAGTAATTATGAGGTTTGACACGGACACACAGACACGAACTGCACATTACCCCATTTACAAATGAGCACACGTGTAGCGGTCCTGTCTGCTGTACTTAGATAGATTGCTGCAAAACTCACATAATGGAACTGATGCGAGCACACACACATAGGCACGCTACCATGCACACCAATTGCATCTCTTTACATAATTTAAAATGCATGGAGTTAGACGCACAATGGCCATTAAAAGACACAGTTTGGTGAATGTGCTTTGCTTAAAATTGCCTGTACACACATATTTACACAGATTGCATTGTCAGGTTTTTTTGTTAAGGTTTCTCAACAATGAGTATAATACGTTTATCTTCTGAACGTACAAAGCAATCACGGTATTTTTTTGGAGAATAAATGCATCATTCAAACCAAAATCTCCTCTCTCCAATCCAAAAGAAGACTCCCCATAATCATTCCATACATTTCCCCCATTGCTCTGCACGTTTTGTCCGTGGCCAAATGCCGCATGCATAAACATTTTTTGTGTAATTATTTTGATTGCAACGTTTACGAGCAACACGCCGTGTTGCAATTCATTCGGGGGTCCATTGCAAACAACTTGTAAATGCCACGTGCATAAATCAGACCACCCATTGTCCGTAAGACCCTGCCCAGCCATTCCCCATACCAAAGGGGGTCTTCACTGCTCGGTAAGAGATCAGAACATATTAAAAACTATTTTAAGATACTAAACTCTTTTATATTTGAGCAGGTAGGGCCCGCTGAGCTAGAAAGCTCTTTTTCAAATGATGGCACAACGAAGTGGCTTATCAAGTGGACATTTTTGGCAACCAAATACTGTAAACCAGTGGTTCTTAACCTTAACTGCAACCTGCACCCCCCTTGCTTCTCAGAAAGGGCACATTGCACCCCCAGAGGATGCGTGCACCCCAGGTTAAGAACCACTGCTCTAAACGCATGTTTGTAAATGTGGAGGGAAAAACCGGAGGACCCGGAGAACAATCCACGCGACCATGGGGAGAACATGCAAACTACAATTATACAGCAGCAGGCGTCAGGGTTGGGATCGAAGCCACGACCGCCTGCATACCAAGCGAGGGAGTTAACATCTCGCCACCACAGCGCTTAAATGCTTCGTGTCATGACGCCCAGGGTTCAAATCCTTGGAAAATGATATCGATGTTAAACACATTATAGATGCGACCACGAGGTGTACAATCATGCGATACTCTTGAATTATAAGAAAAGGTTTTCCCCTTTTTTCCATCAACAAAACAGATGTTAAGATCTTAAAACACCAAACTGAAATCTTTTACAAGGAATCGTGTCTGCATTAGCCACAATACTTGTGGTCAGAATGCAAACAAAAAACATACTCTGATAATATATGCATTGTCTTTGAAACTGATTGGTCCACACCAGAGACAGCTTTCTTTTGAGCCTCGTCTCAAAACGGTGTTAGACCAGAGGACGCCAAAAGGTGAACAGCACAAAGACAATGCACTCTCAGAGTAATGAGAGCTCGGGGTGAGCTGCTACAACATGGGACCTCCTTCGCGAGTATCAAAATATGAGAATAGGTTTTCCCCTTTTTTTCTGGCAGATTATATCTTATATACGATCATCACGATAATCATGATCATTGTCAATCACTTTACAGTCTCGATGCTTGCAGCCACTCTTGGTAGATCACCATCAGCATCATCACCATCGGACAACCATAATCTTTAAGTCATTACAACTAAGGCCACTCACAGTGAAACAGGGCCGCTGGACAATGAAGCTAATAATGACTTTACTGTGCACTCAGCCCAACTTAAATAGTTTTTTTCTTTTTTTTTTGTGCAACCGATTAAGGTTAACATTTGAGTTTGGCACGGCGCTATGGTCTAGCTCCGGGCCCACTTACTAGGATGTGCCCGGTTGCCCGCTGGTCCAATCAAACACCGTGGCCACCTAAGACGAGCAGCGCTTACGTGTGCCTCTCGTTCTAAAAGCACAATTTGTGGATCGTTTATGCGCCGTCGTGTGATGGACTTACAATACAAAGGTCAACAGTTCAATCTCCTGGCTCCGTAGTTGAAAGAACGAGCTAGTTTATTCAATCCCTTTGCTTCTGTCCACCGAGCAGTACAAATGGGTATAACCACATAACGTCTATTGGCAGGCTCCACGTGGTGTGGTGGTATAGTGTGATTACTCCTCGACTTGCCAATCACTGGTACCAGCGGTGTCAAGATCGGCCTCTGTGGAGGAGGCTCGTGAAGGACGCTGCTGCTGCTGCTGGGCAGTTGGAGGCAGTCGCCCTCCAGCAACAACGGAGAGCAGAGGAGCGACGCTCACAACAACGAGTAGAGCGTCGGGCGGATAAAACACTGGATTGGAACAATAGGGGGCACAGGTGGTGCATCAGTCAGTCATCTCAGTAATTCAACCGATGGCACCTGGGTCTGTCTCGTGATCTCCTGCCAGCAGGCGTTCGACACTTCACGTGGCCTTAAAGTGCACATGGCCTGGCACAAGTGAGGTGGTGATATCACCACCACTTAGTGGCGAATGGCGGTTGATGTTGTTGTTGAGGTACTATCTAAAGATACCTTCCTCGAGTCGAGGCCCGTCCACCTGTAGTGGCCTGAGCAGGCACTTGCAGGGTTGCACCTTAACCTTTTTCATGTTTTCCTCGCACAGAAAGCAACCGGTGAACTATGGAAAGCTGCACAATCTAAAAACAAATCTATTGGAACTGCGTGGGACTATTTCTGCGTTCATATTACGTATAGGTTGCAAGAAAATGCTCTTACAGCAATTCAAATCGTTGCACTGAAACTACCCGAATATGTCAAGGTGGGATAACGGCATCCACATCGCGATCTGCCTCGCTTGCGATTCCCCGGCCATCCAGCTGATTGACGTGGCCTTGGCAGTTTTGCTATCGGGCCCTTTTTTTTGAGCGACACAAAAGGCCCCAACATATTTGCTCTCTTTATGAATTACAATACAGGGTGGTGTGAGCTCGGATCTATTGCTGCGCCAATCATCCGATACAAGGCACTGACATTTGACTTTAAGGCTCCCGCAAACATGGCACATTTCAAAAGCGTTTAATTCTTATTCTTAACCTTTACAAATTGCTCGCACGCCTCTGCAATACCTCCCCGTTGATAAGGATATTGAGATATTTTTTACAGCATTTTTTTACAAGTTATTATCTCAGTTAAAGAGCGTTACCAAGAGATAGATAATACGTTTACAGTTTTCAATATTTATCTTTTCAATGAAAGGTATTCTATGAAACCATATGTTTGTAAATGCCTTGGAACATTTATATGAACATTCCATGCATAATGTTGTAATGATAGAGGTTTTGTTTGGCATTTAGCTTTTCACAATAGCCACCTGATTCAAGCTGCGCTCTGATCTGATCCTATTTTAGAGTTATATTTGAAATTATTCTAGCACTTTTGAGCCAAGTGATGATGTGTGATGTATTCGGTAAGTCCTCCCTTAACGCATTTAAACATAACTAGTTTTCGCTATCACACTTATCGTACAACCTGTAATGTGGAACGTGCTGCTGTTATAACGCGGTTTTTGAGCGGTCAACAACAAACTACTTTCTTGAACTGCGCAGCTGAGCTCTACGACAGAGGTCGCAAACGGGTTTTGATTCCTTACCCGTACCCGTACCCGGCCGCACCAGGGTCGCAAATGGGTACCCGTACCCGTACCCGACCTGGTACGGGTACCCGTTCCCTACCCGTACCCGTACCCTACCCGAAATGAGTGACAAACGGTGACTCACCAGTGACTCACGGCCTACCCGTACCCGTACCCGGCCGGACCAGGGTCGCAAACGGGTACCCGTACCCGTACCTGGCCGGGTAAGGGTAGCCAGGTATCGGGTAGGGTACGGGTATTGGGTATCCGGTTGCGACCTCTGCTGTACGATACGGTAAGCGCAATGATATAGTACCTGGCATACCCTCATCTCAGTTCTTTGTCCCACCACAGGATGACTGCATGTTGATTTCATAGTGCCAATGTGATTCAGTGCGGTAATTCTTCACCAAGTGTGGTCTTAGCTTAACACGGCACTTGTCAGGAACGCATCTAACCGCATTTGTGAAACTCTGAAAAATGGGCTGACGTGGCCACGTGATGGCAGTGCGTCAGTGGGCTCAGGAACCCGCCTGTGTGGACCTTGAGATGGCTCTCCACTTTCGTGCGAGGACAAACATCAAACATCCCAGTTCGTGGCCGTCATAAATAGTCTTGAGAATCTGCGAAGCCTTCTTGGATGAACAAATGGCATTGCATGGAGGAGCTGGGGTGGCCCACAGTTTATCCCAGCACAAGCAATGCACTCATAGATTCACGGTATTCTACTCAGTGGATGTACGCAGCCAACAGATGGTTTGCGTGCCCAAATATATTAACTCGTGTCGAACCAGGATTTTAATTCAGTCACTTCATACCCCATCCAGTGTGCTAGATATCACGCCATAGTAAGTCTGAACATGGTATGCAAATTTGCACTCCGGATTTAAGACGTGGAGCGGTCTGAAGGGTTTTGAGCCTCTGGGAATGTCTGTATGTTGTTTGCATGTTGTATGTATGCATGTTGATCTTGTATTGCACCGTACGTAGCCAACCGTGCTAATCGAAGTGCGGGGGAAGGACAACAAACTAAAAACAAAAAGCAGTTCTAAAGAAATGAGTTTTCAATCTAGATGATTTAAAAGTGCACAGCTCCAGTGGCTTTCTAATATCGGAAGGAGGGTTCCAGACGGCCGCAGAAGCGCATCTGAAAGTGTGCGATGTGGTGACCACCGTCTTTGTTCGACGGTTAGCCAAAAGCGGCTGCTTGCGAGGATGACCGGTGTTCGCGTGATGCTGGTTTACGCTCCTTGACGAGATCAGCAGCAAGGTATTGGTGGTTCATTTACGACAAGCACGTTGGGTGTAATGAGCGCAATCTGATCATGTATTCGTTCGGCATTATCCACTGATGTAGCCTGGATGGTCACCCAAGGGACGCCCATGGAAAACGCAGGTTCCTAGGGGTAAAAACCCCTCCGAAACACGAGGCAGACCGTTCAAGTACGATTTTAAAGCAAAGCGTTTCTTCTTGACGCCGGGACTCGGCTCACGTTCTTTGCCTCCCGCTGCTCTGCCTTGAAATCGTGCAGCTTAATGCGGGGCGAAATTCGCGTAAAAAAATGCAACGCTCCACAGTGCGACTGCAACAGGGCGGTGAGCGGTGCGGAGCCGTCCCTGTGGGCACGAGCGAACATTGAGAGCGCGAATAAGCCGTCGGAGCGATTCCACGTTGTTCGAAGAGAAGAGATGCTAACACGTACTGTATGTCAACACACTTGGGGGAAGGGGGGGGGGAGCTCTGTAAGCCAATCAAAAAGATCAGTCATCGCAGCACGATGTGCGACCATCTGTTCGGGCCTACGGTACTTTTTGTTCATCCATCAACCCCGTGAGACCACGTGTACTTTTTTTGTGATTGGCTGCACGCTCTGATCATACATATATAATGACAGGGTGCCATCTGTTGACCAGAAGGGGTAATCACAAGTTTGGGTGCCTTATATAATAACCAACTAGAAGAGGGGCGAAACTGGGTTAAAGGTTAAGGGCGTGGTCAGTCGGGAAGCTTCGGGAACTTGCTCGAAGGTTCTAGAAGGGGGCCTGAGCCACGCTGAGGAGTATATGAGGGGGACGTGACCGAACGTTCGGGCTGTCGTGGGGTCCGGGTCCTGGCTGCCGCCGCTGTGTTCGCCATCATCTCTCTTCATCGTCCGGCCGCGTGGCCGGTCCTCGGCACGGCTCCCATCGTCGTCGTCGCTATATTAGTCAGCCAGCTGTGTAGTGAGACGCCGACGATGGGGCTGTGTGGATGGGTCGGCGATGCGTAGCCGTGTATGTCTATATGTCGCCCAGTGATTGTGCCTGGAGTGTGATGAATGAATAAGAAGCCCTCTGCACGTTGCGTCTTTTCAGAAGTGGCTCACTACACACACATACATACCCGGTTATAATTCAAGGATGAGTGCATGTCCGTATGTGGGTTCGTGTGAATGGAAGTGTTGGGATTTCTCAAGTTGGAGGGGGCGGCGAGGGAGGTGCATGAGAGGAGTGGGGACATGGGGAGCTGGGTTGAAGGGAACGGCCACAGATGCTAGGAATTATTTCGATGATTTGGCTGCTATCAATGTCCACATAATAATGCAATTCGTCGAGCTATCATTTGTAGGTAAGTGGGCTTTACCTGGTAAAATTAAATTGTTTGCTTTTAGTTTAAATTTTTGTCCGATTTGTTACCCTTTCCTATACTTGTTTTGTTTTGTTGTGACGTTCTGACCTGCTCCTTGCTGGACATCTGTGATAAAGAACTGTATAGCTCATGGGATTCCTCCAGTGTAAATAAATATTCTGATGCTGTTAAGTCGGAAGGAAGTTAAATGCTGTAGCCGATGGGGATGGGACATGAGGTTCGGGTGAGATTAACATGCGAACAACACGGGTTCAAACCCTCACGTCGGACTGTACACTGGTTTTGTTTGACTCGCCAATCGGCCACGGCATCTATCCATTCTAGATTTGAAGCTTTCGTGACTGCAAGGATTCATATTCTTAGGTTTTTTTCGGTAAAGCTTGTGTTGCCTCCGAAACGTCGTGATTTTTATTTTATTTTTACTTTTATTAATTTTAATTTTTTACCTACGTGACTTTACCGAAAAAACCTAAGAATAGGCATCTATCCACTCAGCGATGCTGTTTGTAACTCGAGTAATGACGTAGAAGTCCTCCTGCTGTGTTTGGTTCACACCTGATGACGGTTGCTTGTGTGGCGATCGAAACGTCGCGATCTATTATTTTTTGTAACTACGTGACTTTACCGAAAGAACCAAAGAGTATGGATCCCTGCACTCACGAAAGCTTAAAATCATATATTTTAAATGTCACGATTACTTAAATTGGCTCTTACCTCTCTCTCGAATGGGCTAAATGTTTTTG
This sequence comes from Lampetra planeri, assembly GCF_965212315.1. Taxonomy (NCBI): domain Eukaryota; kingdom Metazoa; phylum Chordata; class Hyperoartia; order Petromyzontiformes; family Petromyzontidae; genus Lampetra; species Lampetra planeri. The sequence continues at coordinate 4,234,602 of NC_136132.1, forward strand.
GTCGTGTCCCTCCTTATCCCCCCCCCAAGCCCGCCGCCACCTCCAAGTCTGCCAATGTGGGGAGCGCAACAGCCGCTTGCACACCCTGGCATCACCAGACACGTGGGCGGAGTGCCCCCCTCCCCCATCGACGACACAACGCGAGTCGGGCACCGCCCGCAGAACGAGGTGATGATGGGTGTGATATATATTTTTTTGTTAACCCGGTTAACGTCGACATTTGCAGAAGGAATCTGCCGCTGGCGGTTTAGCTCAAAGATTAATACATTTCCGTTGAACGGAGGCAAGAGGGCCATTCTGGCCAAGAGATGTATATAAGAGATAAATTACATCATCGCTCACGCGCTTACAGAAGGCTCCGGTGCACAGTGAAGGGAAATCAAGAAATGTCTTTGAGCGACGTGTTTTATTATATTCCTAGCCTCCCTTTATCACGTCGCATCGCGCCAGGTGTCAACTTTTGTGAATGTTTCCTCTAAAACTACAAGCAAAAGAGTCTGACTGAAAATGACATTTCACCCCCAAGACCAGTTCGATGAGATCATGGATTTGGATGAGGTCAGTTTTTTTTTTACCCAGAATTCCTTGGCATGTGATGAAGTAAGAGAAAAATAACACGAATGCTTTTCCAGAAATGAGCTGCAAAAAAATGGCATAATGTGTCTGTTAGCTGTAGTTCTTGAGGACGTGTAGTGATTTGGTTGATGGTTAAAGCAGTGTAAAGAGTTAATTTGATTTTCAGAAGTTTTCAGCTTCATCCAAGGATGAAAACATGAAGAATTTAAATTCAAATTCTAAGATATTTCCCCATGAATATAAAACGCATTCGTTCATGAGTTTCAATTATTGTTTTATGTTGAATGACATAAATTGGTGTCGTTTTTATTTATATTTTTGGGGGGATTGGTGGCACAATAATGAGTGCACTGCACTATCAACCTTGCGACCTGAGTTAAACTCCTTGTCCACGAATAACATGATATCTGAACCGGTCCTGGGGCTCTCTTCACAAACCCACACTGACCAGTCTGGTGAAGTGGCAAATGAAACTATTTTTTATTTTACCAGAGTGAGCTATGTAGCTCTTTTTCAGAAGCGACCTGGCCACAAATGATAGCTCATGGAAGTGGCTTATCACGTGGAAATGTATAGCAGCCAAAATCCTCTAAACGCATGTTTCTAACTGTGGAGGGAAAACGGGAAGACACGGATGAAAAATCAACGCGACCACAAGGGGAACTCCAAATATACAACAGGCGTCAGGGTCGGGATCGAACCCACGACCTCTTAATTCTGGATTTGAAGCTTTCGTAACTGCAAGGATTCATACTCTTGGGGTTTTTTTTCGGTAAAGTCACGTAGGAAAAAAAATAATAAATAATAATAATATAAGAAATAATATAAATAAAATAATAAGTCACAACATTTCGGTGGCAACACAAGCTTCCCGTCTTCAGGTGGAACCGTCACAGCACAATTGCTGTATCAAGTAAAGAGAAATCCCAAGAGACCCGACCTTGTATATATACTGGTTGGGTCTCTTGGGATTCCTTGTGTTGCCTCGGAAACGTCGTGATTTATAATTGTATTTCTATTATTTATATTATTTCTTATTTATTTTGTAACCACGACCTCTTGCCTACCAGGCGAGGGAGTTAGCATCTCGCCACCGCCAGACAAGTCCCCATGGCAGACATAGCATGGGTAAGGCCAGGGGCGGTTTCTTCATTAGGGCGATTGGGCGACGCACCACCAATGTCATTCAACCACAGAGTCACGCTAGCCGTCACTGTGCCTCTGGATATAGTCCAATCAGCGTCATGCTACGTTCTGTGGAGTACCGCCTCTTTTTGGGCGATTTCCCTCCGGCTGAGAATCGCCCCGAGTGTTCCCATAGACTTACATTCAAAGATGTTTTTTTTCGAACGAGGGTGCTGCAATGCATTCTCTATGGCTTCCGGGAGGGCTCGCCCTAACGTGCTTACGTCATCATACGTGCTTACGTCATCATACGTAAGCACGTTTCATCCAACAATATAATTTGTCGCCACCTAGTGGAATCTTTAATAAAATAAACTTGAGTGGTTTGTTTTAATAGTGAGTATAGAAACAAACAAGATGTATTGTAAGAGTCACTTTATTTTTCATTAATATTAAAGAAGTGAAGTTGCCTTTACATGCTTAAGCTGTTAATTTATCCATTGCATGGGTGGACCTTATCCTTATCAATCATCCAGACATTTGCCCCCCCTGAGAGATTTTGCAGGAGCCGCTACTGGGTAAGGCCTTCATCCTTGCAATGGATTGACAAAACACTGAAACTCACTGCCTTTCACGCATCATTTATCCATAGCCATTGCAATGGAGTGAGGTCACGTGCAAGTGAACCGCAATATTTCTCACAACGTGGCCAGGTGGCTGGCTGCAAAGAGTGGCGGTGATGGGGGGGGGGGACACGCGAAACCACGTGACGAAGAGGGAAGGCCACAATCTGACCGGATGTCAGACTATATTCTTAGGTTTTTTCGGTAAAGTCACGTAGGTAAAAATTTTAAATTACAATTAATAAAAGTTAAATAAAAATAAAATAAAAAATCACGACGTTTCGGAGGCAACACAAGCTTCCGTCTTCAGGTGGAACCGTCCTAACAGCGTGCTTCAGCCGCACCGAACCTCACAAAAATAATATTCAGGGCCTACCTTGGCTCCTCCCACCCTCAACCAGTATATATACAATAACTGTTTTCTTGGAATTTCTCTCACTTGATACAGCAATCGTGCTGTGACGATTCCACCTGAAGACGGAAGCTTGTGTTGCCTCCGAAACGTCGTGATTTTTATTTATTTTTTATTTTACTTTTATTAATTTAACATTTTTACCTACGTGACTTTACCGAAAAAACCTAAGAATATGAATCCTTGCAGTCACGAAAGCTTCAAATCTAGAACGGATGTCAGACATCAAAACATTGTACGGGGAGGAAGCTCTCTCAATTGAAAGATGCAGCATTGGGGCGGGCAGAAGCGAAAAAGGCCACTTCAAGGGTACACTGGCGATGGATATTGCAGAAGAAGAAATACAATTGAGCAACGACACATATTTGTTGAATGCATACCAGTTTAAGTTGTGGTACCGTACTGTCATTTATGTTGTGCAATGTACTCACTCACATTTTAATACACATTGTAAGACGCCCTATTGCCGTTTGTTTTCATGAAGAGAGTAGTATTCATGACGAGGGTATTCGATCGCAAAGAATGTGAAAAAATCTACAATACAGGATAATTGATTTAATCTCCCTTTTAAAAGATCACACACCGAATAGGTTTGTCCATTAATTCACTACTTTGTACCCTTGTCAAACGACATAGGGATTTAATCATACTGGTAGGAACCTCCTGGTTCCACCAGCCCACAGGGGATTATTGTGTCCGTCCGTCGTGCATCCAAAAATAGGAGGGGTGGGGCTGGGTGGAGAGGGAAGGGGCTGGGTGGGGAGGGTGGGGAGGGGCTGGGTGTGGAGGGTGAGGCTGGGTGGGGCTGGGTAGGGGGGGGCTGGTCACCCCGTGGTGCCCTTATAAAAGTCAACGTTTAACCTACTCACGCCGGCTTGTGCCCGCCCTCACAGTCGGCCATATTTGCGGAATACACCACGCCGCCGTTGACCCTGGCCATTGACCGAGCAACCCAACGTTTCTACCAGCTCCCTCCGCAGGAATGTGTTTAATAGCCATGATCTATCCATTTCAAGATGGAGGCTTCCCCAAACTGTTTCCTTTTCTCATGTTTATGCGGGTAAAATTACAACTTACTACAGCAATAATGATTAAATTACAATCGCCACGGAAATTATCTCCAACAATCATTTAAATACTGTAGAAGCTTCCACGTACCTCCGATTAGCGCAGTTGGCTACGTACGGTGTGAAAGAAGTTCAACGTGCGTTCAGTGCAATCTTTAATAATAATAATAAAAATGTTCTAAATATTGCTTGCTGCGACTATCAAACTAACGGTAGGGACTTTCACACCATCAATATTTTGGATGGGCCAAGAGATCAACCTCTGAGGACACTCTCACTGCCACGATCACCACCCGGGGTGACTTAACCCCATTCAACAAAAAAATCACAATAACTCGATTCTCACTTGACAGCTCAAAGAAAAAATAAAGGCAAAAAAAAATAAGTTTGGGCAGCTCTTGAAACCGTTATTTATTCATTTTTCATTCAATAACACATTTTGAAATATGGTACACTTGTTTTCATATATCTCCTGCAACTGAATAAATTGTAGAAAGCTGTACACAAAAGCGCAATGTTTTGGACGTATGGCTCTACCGCAGAGGTCGCAACCGGGTACCCGATACCCGTACCCTACCCGATACCCGGCTACCCGTACCCGGCCGGTTACGGGTACCCGTTTGCGACCCTGGTGCGGCCGGGTACGGGTAGACCGTGAGTCACTGGTGAGTAACCGTTTGTCACTCATTTCCCAACGTCTTGTCTGCTCTAACAATTCAAGTTCCTACAATCAACCCACCCGCGCCTGCAACGTGGCTTCATCCCAGAGGTCGCAATCAGGTACCCAATACCCGTACCGGTCGGGTACGGGTAGGGTACGGGTACGGCCGGGTACGGGTACCCGTTTGCGACCCTGGTGCGGCCGGGTACGGGTAAGGAATCAAAACCCGTTTGCGACCTCTGCTCTGCCAATTTCAGCGTGGATAGTTGGAACCTGACCCTGTTGGTGGTTCCTTGGCAGGGTTTAAAAATATATATATTTTATGATTCGTATTATTTATATTATTACTTTCCTTTCCTCCCTGGCTCCTGCGTTCCGTTTCCCCTGGAGATGTATCCGGATTGACTTGGGCGTCTTGCGGTTGTGCCCCGCTTTCCAGAGGTGTGGACTCGAGTCATGTGACTTGGACTCGAGTCAGACTCGAGTCATGAATTTGATGACTTGCGACTCGACTTGGACTTGCATAACAATGACTTTGTCCCACCTCTGCCGCTTTCCTTGCTAAAAACGCTCCGCTCAAATCACACACATTCACCCACCCACCCCCCATATAGTGCGACAGATGTGTGGGTGCCGCGCTCGCTGGGCTACGGAAGGATGCAGTGAGCAGCAAGGCTTTTGTTTGTATTGGTGGGTCAGCGGGCAGGCAGAGGTGGAGCTTGGGGTCTTCAGACAGGCTTTAGCAGGAAAGATAGGCCAGCTAGAAGAAGTGATGCAGGGGGTCTGGGGTCCCCCCCCCCCCAGAAAAAAAAATCTAAATTTGAAAACGAATTTCTTGCCTAAAATATAAAAAAAATCACTAATACATAGGATTGACTTTTTATTAAATTTTTTACAATAATGTCTAATAGTGTATTGTATTACCTTGTTCTGTTTTACCTTTTCTTGTTTCATTGTATGCAATGGCAGAGATTATGGATTCATAAAGTACAACCATAACCACAATCATATAAACAAAAATCTATTTTATAGCAATATATTGGGGAGGACATTTTGAGCATATTTGAATATATTGGGGGGGGGGATGTGTCCCCCCCCAATATACATTATAATTACGGTCTTGATGCACTTCCAAGTTCTATATACTTACCGTATGCAAGGCTTAATTTGTCACTCATTTAGTTTTTTTTCGGGATCGCTGCGAGGCTGGCGTCGAGTAGAAAATATCAGCGTTGGGAATAGAATAATATGGAGAGAGAAAAAACGTGAGCGCTGGATTTTAGGACTGGGTTTAAACCATCGGCCACACCATTTTGAGTCAGATTTTTGGAAAACACAAATTAATCTCAAATACCATTATGGGTGGCCTTTGTCAATGGGGATGACATTTAGCTCCGTGGAAATTAACGCCATCATCCAAGCTCTCCCAAAGCGAGGCCTTAATGAAAGAAATATGTAAAAATTATATTATATATCAGCATTTACAAGTAAAAAACAACTACACTGGTAAATTTTTGACTTAAACTTTCGTGACTGCAGGAATTCATATTCTTTGGTTATTTCGGTAAAGTCATGTAGATAGAAAAATTAATAATAAAAAGAAAGTAAATACAAATAAAATAAACATAATAAAAACAAAAACCACTAATGTAGACTCAGTTTAATAATAACCATTACTATAGTCTACATTATCGACTGCCAGTACACTCACTCAGATTAAGAACCAGGCTACAGTCTACATTATAGACTGCCAGTACACTCACCAAACTTAATAACCAGGCTACAGTTTACATTATAGACTGCCAGTACACTCACTCAGATTAAGAACCAGGATACAGTCTACATTATAGACTACCAGTACACTCACTCAGATTAATAACCATTGCTATAGTCTACATTATAGACTGCCAGTACACTCACTCAGATTAAGAACCAGACTACAGTCTACATCAGTGGTTTTTGTTTTTATTATTTTGATTATTATTTTTCTATCTTCGTGACTTTACCGAAAGAACCAAAGAATATGAACAACACTGGTATAAAACGTATAACAACTAATGGAAATTGACTACAGCTACGAGAAATCGTTGAAGAACATTAACACAGGCGGCGAATTTGGTCTTAAGATAGCGCACACGTTCGCGTCATCGTTTGTGTATCTTAGCGTAGGCAACATTGGATAAAGCCGCTCCTTACGAGTTACACGACAGACAACGCATTCCATCGTTCGACACTGCGGGCAGCCGTGCAGACAGCTGGCCGGTACGATGGCCGACAGATGGAAAAGCGGGCGATTCTACAGGCACGCTGGATGATGGGACGTGCCAACAGACAAGACAGCCGGGTGGCGTACGTGCACGTTGACTGTCAGACAGGGTAGGGCCCGGCGTTTGTGTTGATCGGCAGCCAGCCAGACAGACAGGCAGGCGGGTGGTCTGATATGCTGGTGCACAACACAAACCAATATTTATTTACACGTGCGCGCGTGTGTACGGCTGTGGTTGGTCTTTCACACTGCGGCTCATTGTTTCAGCGGTGGACTGCGGCACACGTGCTGATTGCGAAAGGGTCGTACACTCGAACAGAAGCAGCCAAAGCGATACGAATGGTGTGCAACGTGCCTGACTGGAAATGACAAGCTGTGTTTAAAATGCTATTGTTGGGATTGTAAAAAAAACACTATTAACTTTCCTTCCCTTTATTAATGCTAACCCTACTCCCTCCCTTTGATGCTGCTAATCCTGCATAATGCACGGGCATAATATGACTTTGAAACCCCCCGGCCACCTTCTACGCATTCCACAAGTAGTGACTAATCCCATATCTGCAATTCTCATAAATATGCTAAATTCCTCTTGATATGCAAATTCCTTTGTCAAGGCGCTCTTCCCCCTCCAACCCAGCTTAAATATACGCTGCCAAGTGTTCATTCAGACGCTGTCTTTCCGACAGACCTGTTCTTCACCTGAGGACGGCTGCTTGCGTTGTGGCCGAAACGTCGTGAGAATAGTTTTTTTATGTTTCATTTTTATTATTTTATTATTCCCCTTCTACGTGACTTTACCGAAAGAACCAAGAAGATGAATTCCTGCAGTCACGAAAGCGTTAAATCGATACTATCATACATTTAACGCGAAAGCACTCGCGGTTTTAAGTGAGAGAATTTCGTCGCTTCAAAATTAACCTCAAGAATATGTCACGTGACTTATATTAGTTTGCCGTTCTTAAAATGTTTAGATCGTCGCTTGCTGAGAAATTACATGCGCAGTTCTCTTCTGAAACGTTGCGCGCATGGTCAGAGTGATTGTGCTCTTTGAGATGCGCAATGACTCGGTGGCAATAACCAACGGTCATCGTAAGTCCAGGTTTATTGCGTGTCCGAAGCGTTTTCAAATTAATGAAAAATGAGGATGACGAAAACTAATTAATGAATCTCAATTGACTTTCAGCTGGACGTTGGAAGTCAAATGTCGTATGAAGATTAGCAACTATTTCTGGGAGCGCTAGTATACTCCAGTGAGGCACCTTTGGGAAATGCTAAAATAGGTGACTTATAACCCGCCTCTGGAGAATTCTGGAAATGAAGTTTGTTTTGTGAAACTTTTTTTGAAAGCAGCAAATTACACAGTACAACACAGCTACCATATGCGAACCACATACGAACCACACACATCAATCACACTTCAACCACACACCAAGCACACACACCAACCACACACCACCACACACCACACACACACCACACACACACAGTTTCACGAGCGTGCCGTGCATGACAAGTCCCACATCTGACGACGACAAGCACATCGTACACAGCATGCACAGATGTATTCACGTTTACGAATAAACTTCGAGCACAATTATTGAAAAGCTTTCAAGTTAATTGGTTCCAAAAGGAGAGTCTAAATACCAAACACTAGCACGTTTTTTCATTATTCAGTTGCTTTACATGAAAATCCAAATGCAACGGTCGCATGCTCACAGCTATGGGGCAAACCTTTGAGTTTCACACACACAGCGTGAAGACGTGACATTTTAAACATTCTTTTCAAAAGCCCCCCATATAGTTGCGATACAAAGTGAAACCTCGTTCCAACCGAGCGCTAATGTGCGCCGGTGTGTAAAGCTTTGTCCAGCTTAAATTATTTTTATTTCCATTTATGAAGAAGAAGAAAAAAATATATATAGTATTCTTGGTTCTTTCGGTAAAGTCACGTAGAAGAGAAATAATAAAAATAAAGCATTTTATTTTATTATTATTATATTATAATAAAATCATAATAAAATAATAAAAATAAAACATAATAAAATATTATGTTTTATTTTTCTTATTTTATTATTTCCCTTCTACGTAACTTTACCGAAAGAAACAACAATATGAATCCCTGCAGTCACGAAAGCTTTAAATCGAAATGTATATATATAGTGTCTCTCTAATCGCCGAGCGCCTCTGTTAAGCAAGTAAGACGAGCCCGCTTGTCAGCAAGAGCAGAAAAAAAACAAATCTCGTTCGGTGTCCCAGTTAACCAAACGATGTTCCTGTGCATCTCCCCCCCACCCCCCCCCACACGCGCACCCCTCTCTCTCTCAAATGTGCGCCCGCCGTAGGATTGAGCGAACTTATTAGAGGAGTGGAGTTGCTTCTCACGCTTAAACTGTTGCCGCGTCGTTCCCCGCAAGATAACATTGCAGCGCCGACAGATAGGGGCGTAGCGATACTCTGAATCCCCGTTGATTTATTGAACTCATTGCACGGTTTCTCCGCGCTGATAGGTTTCCCTATTGAGCGGTGTCTACCCCCACCCCCCCCCCCGAATCTGTCCTTTTAACGGCAGACATTCAACATGGCCCATACAAAAGCCTTAACGCCTGGCTTCCAAGGCCGATATTGTCATTGCTGTGATAAGAGTTACATTAAAAATATCTTTTGAATAAAAGAACGGTAACTCGAGGCTGCCGAGAATGAAATGACTCTGCGTGCGCGTGTGCGTGTGTGCGTACAGTGCGCGTGCAAAAGAAAACCTCGTCTTAAAATGTGCACTTAGTGGGAAAATGTAGGATTGATGTTTTCTCCCCGGTGGCATTAATCAGCATAAGGTTAACGTATGCGACGGCCATGTATTCCCCCCCCCCGCCCCCTGATATAGATGGCGGATATTTGACGCAGACGTTTTCACGTGAATACTTTTCTTTCTTGTTTTTACGTAGGTCACAAACGCCGCTGAGTTCCCGTGTGTCAAAGGAAAGCGTCACCGGGTGCGGAGACTTTTGTTCGGTGAGGGTCCTGCGCACGGACGGTGTTTTGGGACCATTCCGTGACTGAACATTTGTCTTCTTGGATTTTTTTCGGTAAAGTCACGTAGGTGACTACGTGGCTCGGTCCCATTAGCAGCAGTTGCACTTTAACAACTCTGGCACCCCCCCCCCCTCTCAGCCAGTCTACATAACAGTCCTTTGTTATGTAGACTAATCGTAGTTTCAGCCGCACCAACCTTACCATAACAATAAAAAGGGGCCTGTCCTGGCTCCTCCCCCCTCAACCAGTATATATATACGGGGTTGGATCTCTTGGAATTTCTCATTTACTTGATACAGCTATCGTGCTTTGACGGTTCCACCTGAAGACGGAAGCTTGTGTTGCCTCCGAAACGTCGTGATTTTTATTTTATTTTTTATTTTATTTTACTTTTATTAATTTTTTTTATTTTTTTACCTACGTGACTTTACCGAAAAAACCCAAAAATATGAATCCTTGCAGTCACGAAAGCTTCAAATCTAGAATGAGCATTTGTCATTCGGGAAGAAGCCAAAGAGTGGCCCGCAGACATCCCACGCGCGTGACAGGGTGACACTGTGAGCTCCGCAGCGATAGATTCATGAATCCATCGGTGTGCTGCCTTTTCTTTTTGACCGTTTCACAGCACGACACAGACGTGTCAAACATATACCCCCGTGTCGTAAACACAAGATGTACGATACGACTTAAATGTAGTCAACAGTACGTGTCGATGAAGTGGTTGAGGTTGGTGTGCAGGAATATTTATATATTATCTGTGCGCTGTCGAACGTTGTCAGTGCATTTCTCATCATCACAGGCACGGTCAAGCGATTCAACGCTGATACAAGCATGTCTCCTCACTTTGGGCGTTATATCAATACAACAGATATTGAGCACACGGACAAGAACAACTCTGTACAGCATGAGTTACCGAACAATAACTGGCAGTCGCATGCCAGTTATTGTATGTGAGTTGTCATAGAACACAACACCTGGTCACAGTGAAATTTGAATTTAATGGGGTTTCTGTAATTTAACATTATTGTTGTTTATCTTCTTGGTTCTTTCGGTAAAGTTACGTATAAGGGAAATAATAAAATAAAAAAACATTTCACATAAAAAAATACAATTGTATTATATTATGTTTTATTTTTATGTTTTATTTTTATTATTGTATTAGTTCCCTTCTACGTGACTTTACCGAAAGAACCAAGAAGATGAATCCCTGCTGTCACGAAAGCTTTAAATCGAAATTATTGTTGTTTGTATATAAAAGCACCTGCTTTAAAGCCATTTTGTCAGTAAGGTGGCTCACGAAATGCGCTCTACTCGCATGTTAGATATTCCAACCGGTTGGTTTGATCTTCATACAAATCATCATCCTCAGCTATGAGGATGATGATGGTGGGCACAATCGCTGGCTTGCGCCAATATAATTTTCACCTTCAGGGGAAGTTTGAATACATGTTTTACCCTTACATACGTCAATTTTCTCTGGGCATTCCAGTATCACTGCCACGTGGACAAATACTCATCATCATCACCATCAGTCGTGACATGTCCACTGCTGGATTATGGCCCTCACCAAGTTGTCACCATCTATCTCTTACAGTCCTACGATGTACCGATCTACCGAGTACCTGCACAGGAGCCAATTTAATTATCCTACTCCACAGTGCATGTCATCTCAGACGCGTTGTCTCCCTTAACTCCCCACTTTGTTGCTTAGTCTCAACCGCCAGCAACCATTTCTTCTCGTAATTTGCCTTTCCCGAGCAGTCAATACGATGTCTTTAACCTCTGCGCGTGTTCTAATCCACCTCGGCCCTCCTTCTGTCTCTCAGCGTCTCACCGAGCCACGCATCTCTCCGTGCAAAATAATTAGCGAGCGAAATGCGGTATCTCCTGAATGCCCAATAGCCGCCTGCGAATTCAAAACAGGCATTCGTTTGCAGCGTTTGCCAAATATTCATTTTTGGCGAAGCTGTCACGTTGACACATTTTTAGCCTTCGCTTGGAGAAAAAGTTTGAGAGAACCGAGAAGGTGTGACATAGTCATCTGTCACAATATCCCACGCGAAGAAGGACCGTCCCCCAAATGTTGAGCTAATTTAGATGTGTGTCCCATCCCCCCCACCCCCCAGCTATAAGGCGGCGTGTGTAATTAACGACGGCGACGGTAAACATCTTTCTGTCAGTATTTATGTTATGCACCGCGAAGGTTTATTTTTAATCCGCACCTCTCGCCTTCACTGTTGAGAGTCACGCCGAGGCTGTTAGATTTTCTGTGTTTGTGCGTTCGCTCGTTCCTCTCCCCGTCAGCTAATTATTGGCCGTCACGGGCGAGAAGGCAATTGCGCTCGCCGGTACACGGATTAAGCGAGGGGTGCGTGAGTTGTTAATGGCTGTAAACGCCGGGGTGATAATTGCATTGCGGGGCGCAGCTGCGACTTTACGTGCGGACGTAATAACAACGGCGACTGTGATCATACTAATGATGACAATCGTGAAGAGGAAGACGCCACGCCCGTCACGCACTGCCGATGCGCTTGTTTGGCTTCGCGCTCACGGCCGCGGACAATTAAGCAAGAGGGTTGTGGGGGGGGGGGCTATCGAGAAGGCGTCGGGGAGGCACGGACGCTCGACTTGCGTTTGTGCGACTGCGGTGAGCGCGACGTTACGCTTCACGAAACCGGCGACCCGAGTTCCATTCCCCGCTCACGGGCCACCAACGCCAGCGACGAAAATGTGAACCGGTCCTGGGCCTCCACTAAGGCGACTTTGGCCTCAAATGAGTAGCTGCCGCGGTGTGTGATCGTCGTCACTGGGGAGACAAAGGCGGCCTGTCGTGGTTGCTGGACCACCCCCTCGTGTGCCGTGCCGGTTATCATTGGTGCTCACTAACAGCACTTGCCCCAACAGTCTGTTAAGGCTATACAGGGGATCTTTGTGTTAGATCGGTGCTCTCTGACAGCAGCATGCCAATGCAGTGCATTGGCTATGGCGAAACAACGTTTGTCTTTGGCGAGATCGCAGCCCACCCGATTTGTATCGAACATTGGCCTGCGACTTCCTGAGGTTGACTTCATCATCTCAGCTGAGGACCTGGTGTGGTGCTGTGGTGTTCAATGCGAGCAGCGGCATCGACAATGTTGGTGGCCACTCACCAAACCACTCCCGCATGTAGTTAAGTAACATGCACAATGTTCAAACATTGTCAAAGTGGGTGGTTTTTGTGTGTGTGTGTCTTGGCAGTCAGCGCACCGTGCATTAACCTCATTGAACCAGATGGAGGGAAAAAATGTACCCGTACCCACACACAGACAGAGAGAGACGGACAGACACGCATCTGGGTGTAGGTGAACTCGGCTTTGAACTCAGCACTCGGCTCGGGAAAGCGCCGACACTGCGGGCACAAAACCTCGGACGGTGGCGTGACACGTGGCACCAGCACCAACGCTCGATCCACCGTGGCCCCAGGGACCCCCTCCCCCCCCCCCATTTAGCCCCCCTCCCTTTGTTTAACCCAAATGGAGTCGGCTTATTTGGTGCGATGGCGATGAGGGCACGGCGCGACCATCTCGGCAAAGCCCTTAAACTGTCAATTTGTTTAGCCCGTGACCTCATCGCTTCGTTATCGCAGAGTTAGTACGGAGTTAGTACGCGCCCGCGCGTGTGTGTGTGTGTGTGTGTGTCTGTGTGTGTGTCTATGTGTGTGTCTGTGTGTGTGTCTGTGTGTGTGTCTGTGTGTGTGTCTGTGTGTGTGTCTGTGTGTGTGTGGGGAGCGATAGTGTAGCGGTTAGCGCGCTGCGCTATGAATCCGGTGACACGAGTTCGATTCCCGCTCACGGCCAATACCAGTGACGATTATCTGAACTGGTCCCAGGCCTCCCCTAGGTCGACTCAGCCTTGAATGAGTATCTGGTGCGGTGTGTAAACATTGCCACTAGGGAGACAAAGGCGGTTGGGCGTGGTGCTGGCCACCCACCCCCTCGTCTACCGTTCCGCCTTCATAGGTGCTCGCTAACAGCACTTGCCCCTACAGTCTGTTAAGGCTATATGGGGGATCTTTGTTATCTTTGTTGTGTGTGTGGGGAGGGGTAGTGTAGCGGTCAGCGTGCTGCGCTGCAAACCCGCTACCCGAGTTCGATTCCCGCTCACGGCCACCTACACCAGTGACAATTATCTAAAGCGTTTCTGGGCCTCTCCTAGGTCGACTCAGCCTTAAACTAGTACCTGGTGCGATTCAGCCTTAAATGAGTACCTGGTGCGGTGTGTAGTGAACATCGTCACTCGGGAGACAAAGGCGACCGGGCGTGGTGCTGGCCACCCCCCACTGCCTCGTGTACCGTGCCAGCTTTCATAGGTGCTCGCCAACAGCACTTGCCCAAACAGTCTGTAACAGGCTATACGGGAGACCTTTGTCTTTGGTGGTGGAGAGCGGGAGTGTTACGGTGAGCGTGGAGCCAGAGGAACCCGGCGACCCGAGTTCAAGTCCCGGTCGCGGCCGCTAACACCGGTGACGATTGTCTGAACCGGTCGTGGGCCCCCCCCCCACCTGGGTTAACTCAGCCTCGAATAAGTCCCTGGTGCGGTGTGTAAGCATCGTGACTGGGGAGACAAAGGCGGTCGGGCGTGGTGTTATTGTCCACCCACCCCTTCGTGTGCCACCGTGCCGGCCTTGATAGGTGATACTCGGGAACAGCACTTGCCCCCAAAACAAAACAATATTCTAAAGGCTATACGGGAGATCTTTGTATGTGTTCTAAATACATTGCGCATAGAGGCATTAGGGGCATTTTGGCCAAACTGCTGGAAAACACTACTTGGAAAATGGATAAATCATGTTGGCGAGTTATAATACTCTATGATGGCGACGATATGTAGAGTAGTCGCTAGTGATTAATTGTTGCTGGATACGCGCGAATATTGTCCGCCGTGTTCCGTATATCACATTGACCGCAAATCGGAAATTCCGCATGTATAAAACTGCAATTTACCAGATTGTATACCGTGACTACACAATATCAGATTGCGCACCGAGACTCGAATGCTGGCTCCAAATTGCCGTTATCCGTTCCATTTCCACCGGCGGGCGGGTTGCTTTGGCTCCTGACCCGTCTGGCCCGAGCTCGAACAATGCTGAACGCCGCGTGTTCACGCGAGCACAAGGGTGGCGGTTCACCTACGTCCACGTGTCCACGTGTCCACGTGTCAACGCCCTGCAGAACGCATTCCGTTCGCACACAAGACGAGACAAAGATTTGCCCCATACCGCTTCGACAGACAGTTCGGGCAAGTGCTGTTAGCGAGCACCTATGAAGGCCGGCACAACACACGAAGGGGGTGGGTGGCCAGCACCACGCCCGGCCGCCTTTGTCTCCCCAGTGGCGATGTTGACACACCTCACGAGGTGCTCATTTGAGGCTGAGTCGACCTAGGGGAGGCTCATGACCGGTTCAGGTAATCGTGACTGGGTGTTTGCCGTAAGCGGGAATCGAACTCGGGTCGAGGGGTTTGTAGCGCAGCGTGCTAACCACTACCCCACCGCTCCCCACACGCGCACACATGCGCGCACACCATTCGTGCAGGATACATGTGTACTGCGGGTATTTTTAATGTGAGGATCTATTCAAGCAGTGGCATTGTGTTTCAAATTGGTAACGATTGACAAAAATTAACGACCACATTTGTCTTAAATGGGCTGTGCATTGCCGGCATGCTCAAGCGTATCTATATATGCAATTCCATGTGTGTACTTACGAGATCAGGCACGAACGCACATTACACATATATATATAAAACACAAATAATTTGGTGATGTTGCGTTTGGCAGTGGTGCATAAGCACAGTTAACAAAACAACTCGTCACATTTCAACAGTTTGCCGCCTTGTACATCATACCGAGTGTGTTCTGTATTTCCAGTTCACCTTATTTTATTGCAGTGGTTCTTCTTAACCTGGGGTGCACGCACCCCCTGGGTGTGCGAGATGCCCTTTCTGGGGTTGCGAGACATCCCAGATGTTTTTAGAAGGTAAATAATCAAAAACACAAATTAAGCACGTACAACTACTTTGTTTCATCAAACCCCTGTGTGCGTATTAAGATTGCACGTTTGTGTGTTACGATTGAGAACCAAAGGCGGTGCAAGGCTGTAGCAAAGGTCGAGAACCACTGTTTTATTGAAAAGTGTTCGAGGGTAATTGCCAAGAAACCTGCAATCCATAACGTGGAGCCGTGCAACCGGCGCAACGCTCACGCCCAAGTGGGGCACGTGACCTCGCCGTGACAGCCTCACGGCACGCGCCATGCGGTGCGCAGTACACACACACACATACCCACGTCGCCATCCTCACTGGAGGATTGAACCGTCCGATTCGTGAGCTTTGCTTGGTCGTGCGCTCGTTGGTGTGCGGTCTTCTTGGGTGGACACACAAAATTGCAGCGATCTCTCCGCAATGTCGTTGGCCCCGTTTTGGTCAACTTTGCGCTGAGATACATTATTTCCACTGAATGATGGCGCATTGAGTGTAATAATGTTCAGTAATAAATCAATGATGCATTACGACTGTGGGCTTATAAATGTGTAAAAGTGTATGCGGGTGAGCATAATTTTGGGAATTTAAGGAAGACTTCATCGAAAACGGCACGATACTTTGCGCGTACGTGTACGTTTTTTTATATATATAGTGGTAAACAATGGATGCAGACTTCAAAAATCAATGTTTTCAATAAATGTCTCGGTTTTTTATGACTCGGTTGTATATATTGCTAAAATAAAGTTCCAGGTAATTGAAATTTCTCCACCCGAGATTTTGATAAATACGAACCCTGTCACGTTGTATTGAATTTCACCGCTCTTTGTAATCCCGCTGTTGTGAAGCGGCACATGGTGGTTTTATCTAGATAAAGACACTTTGGGGGGCAAAAAAACATCCCGCTTTTTTTTTCTTCCGAAAGCACTCACTCCAAAAAAGCATTTTCGCCGGCAATTTTCCAAACAGAGGAATGACACAAACTGATGGTGTGTATGACAGGCTGGCCCCGTGCGTGGTTTTGTTTTTTTTCTTTCCTGCCAGCAGTGGTGGGTTGGGTCCGTGATTACGAAGATACCGCCAGTGGAATCAAGGCAATTGCGCCATTGACACAATTGGAGAATGGAAATAGAGGGCATCCTTCACGCGGTGTCCCTGTATCCTCCTTACTGAATGTCTCACTACGCAGTAACCCGTGCCCAATAACCCCCTCTTCCCTATAAAAATCCACCCTACCCAAAAATTCCCAAGGCAGTTTCCCCTCCGTTTTGCAATGAGGGCTCATTGCAGGAACCTGTAAATTAATCCAATTTCATTTTCCTCAAGGTGGCCACTGAGGGCGATTGGCCTGTGTCTGTCCGCAGCGTGTCCGTGCGTGTGTGCGGCGAAGAGCTTTCGTGTTGCATCGGGGGAATTAAATATTCTAACACTGATCAGGAAGTTTTTGTGGAAATTCCTCAGAACCACTGGGAATGTAATTACCATCACCTTAACAGCAGGTTCAGGTCAAGTGCCTATATTTTCAATTGTGTTCACAGAAAGCCTCGTATGTAGCATTATATGAACACTGCGGGTAAATAAAATGATACGAACGTGGGATCTGGAATTTTCTTTCAATTTTTATTCAAGATTCCTGGAAATATTTTGTTTGTAGCTGGTTTACTGTGCTTTAAGATTAATAATTCGTCAGTGGAATACCATAAAATAAATGGACACCAACCATGTGTACATATTTGTTATCGCATGGGGTTTCTATGTGAGTCATCTGAGTATGCTCAGACAATCTGGGATTAAATAAGAATGTGAGATAATTTTATCTCAATGTTGCATTTTCAGAATTTCATGAAACATTTATCAGAGGATATTTCCTGCCCACTATTCCTCTTACAGAAGTGTGACATCCTCAACATCTGTTATTGTTATTATTTATTGCGCTTGTTTACCCAGGAAACATCTGTGACTAAAACATGAATATTAAAAAGAATGCGAAGTTTTACAAATTCTTAGGTTTTTTCGGTAAAGTCACGTAGGTAAAAAAACATTAACAAGTAAAATAAAATACAAATAAAAATCACGACGTTTCGGAGACAACACAAGCTTCCGTCTTCAGGTGGTACCGTCACAGCCACGACAACTGTATCAAGTAAATGAGAGATTGCAGTAGCTACCACTCCGTTTATATAGCCTAGTGAATTAAACCAGTGCAAACATAATTGTGCCATTTGTATGTGTTTTAGATATATATAAGAATTATGCAGTTTTACTTTACTAATTTTTACAATAGCGATCATTAATTATACTTGGGCATTTGTGACTATTCATAATTAAGCATGCTATTTCCGTGTATAGGTGTATGTGTGTGTGTATATGGGATGGGGAGCGGTAGAGTCGTGGTCAGCGCGCTGTACTACGAACCGGGCGACCCGAGTTCGATTCCTGCGAACATCGGTGACGATTATCTGAACCAGTCCTGGGCCTCCCAAAGGTCGACTCAGCCTCAAATGAGTACCTGGTGCGGTGTGTAAACATTGTAACTGGGGAGACAAAGGCGTGGTGCTAGCCACCCACCCTCCCGTGTGCCGTGTGCCAGCCTTGCCCCAACAGTCTATTAAGGCGATGGGGGCGATATTTGTCTTTGTATGGGATGGGAGTTGGGGATTGGGCATCAGTTAAAGGTCTTTAGCAACATTGGCTGGGAATCGAAGTGAACCTGTCCAGTAGCAAATGGCAGGTGGACCGAGCTAGCGTGATTCTGGCCAAATGTTTATCCTCTTGTGCTGCCTTGTCTGCCCCTCCAATTAGCACGATTGGCTACGTACGGTGCGAAAGAAGTTCAACATACGTACGTCTGACATGTGTACTCACAAACAATACTTGCCAAAACAGTGTACTGTGCAGGGCTACATGGGGCGGCCTATATTGTCTGTTTGTGTATGTATAAATTACTTTAAAATTCTACAAAAAAAAGATTTCTATAATAATCAACACATGTCTTACATACTGACTTATCTAATGATTGTTAATGTATTATTCATACAATACAGGACATTTAGTGGGTTCTAGACGAATAATTATGGCACTAATTGCCGTCAAAATGTACAAGTTCTCTGTAAATGTCAGCCTCCAAGTTGCATGCTGTTGGTATCTCATTAAATGTCCCCTCTCACCGCCAAACGCCACCACCACATCTCATTCTCCCCACTTGCTCCCTCCACCTCCTCCATCTCTCTCCGCCTTCCCCTCCCCATCTCCCAACCTAAACTCCGTCTCCCAATTCCTCTCTCTCTCTCTGCAATTTCCTTTTAACCCTCCACCATGCAGTCACTATCTCTCCGTCTCAGTTTACCCACCTCTCCTCTCGTTCTGCTCACATCTTTATAAAACCTCTATCACTTCACGAATTATTTAAAGCTTTCGTGACTGCAGGGATTCATCTTCTTGGTTCTTTCGGTAAAGTCACGTAGAAGGGAAGTAATAAAATAATGAAAATTAAACATAATAAAAATAATTCTCACGACGTTTCGGCCACAACGCAAGCAGCCGTCCTCAGGTGAAGACCGACAGACCTGGTCTGAGGAAGACCGACAGACCTGGTCTGAGGAAGACCGACAGACCTGGTCTGAGGAAGACCGACAGACCTGGTCTTCACCTGAGGACGGCTGCTTGCGTTGTGGCCGAAATGTCGTGAGAATTATTTTTATTATGTTTTATTTTTGTCATTTTATTACTTCCCTTCTACGTGACTTTACCGAAAGAACCAAGAAGAAGACTTCACGAATGCTCTCTTATTTTTTCCGTCACCTTCTAGGTCTCCCTCCATCTCAGCCCTCTGTCCTCATCGTATTCGTTTATTACCACGACTCACATTTTTTACCACCTCCAATACCCTCTTTCACTCTCTCTCTCTCTGCTGACCTCCAATTCTCTCTCCAACCTCTCTCCCTTCTCTCTTTTTTCCATCTCCCCTTTCCTGAGGCCCTCCCCTGCCCTCCCGCTCTCTTTCCATCCCTCTCTCTCTCCTTCACCCAACCCACCACTATCTCCTTTCCTCTATCCGCCTCCCCCCCATCTCCTGCACTTTCACCTCCCCGATCTCTCTCCCGCTTCCTCTCTCCGCGGCTGTCACCCACTGCCTTTCCCTCGTTCCATCCCCAGCCCCCCCCCCTTGCCTCCACCCCTCTGCGTTTGCCATGCACGTCATGGGCACCCAGATGCTGCGTGAGACAGATGGTGAAAGGAGGAAGGAGCGCTTCCCAGGGGGGGGCGTGGGGGAGGGGGGGCCGGGCCTTGGGTGTGTCTCGGTGCCGAGCTGGGGGCCCCGCGCCCCCCCCCCCTCCTCCTCCTCCTAGACACGCCGAGTTTTTATTTATAGCGAGAATGGTACGGAGACGGCTGTGCCTTGAATTACACATTCACTTTCTAGACTCTCTACCATCTCGCAACGAGAGAGAGACACGTTCACTCTCTACAGACTCATCTTCTTAGTTCTTTCGGTAAGTCACGTAGAAGGGAAAAGTCACGTAGAAGGGAAATAATAAAATATTATTTCCCTTCTACGTGACTTTACCGAAAGAACCAAGAAGATGAATCCCTGCAGTCACGAAAGCTTTAAATCGAAATCTCTACACACACTCTACCATCTCACAACGAGAGAGAGAGAGACACATTCACTTTCTACATACTCTCTACCATCTCACAACGAGAGAGACACATATTCACTATATGTAGACTATCTACCATCTCGCAACGAGAGAGAGAGACACAAAAAGAGAAACAAACATCAACACTTGAATTCGATAAGCACTCGTACAATTCAAAGGACGCTTTTTTATCGCTTTGCCTGAGCGACGTAATCATTCCAGCGATGGTAAACAATTACTGATCAGGCGTCGAGCAAGTGAATATATACGTTCAACGATTGCTAATTGAATTCGGTTTAAAACATTTTAGATTTACAAAAGATACATCAACACGTGACAACACACAATGTGTTTCTATAAATGCTTTTACAATCGCTATTTAATTACTATTACTTCGACTACAATGTACACACACCACACACACTTGCCATAACCTCATTCTTTCATGGAGTAGTCATTTCTCAAACAGAACATTTGAATGATATTGCACAGTGTCTGGAGCGAAAGTGTAACATTATCTGATGATATCCGACGCTTTGAACGCTGCTTTTCAGCCTCCATTTGATCCCATTACTCCGAGACACGTGTCAGTCCGATGAGTGGAGCAAAGATTGCAATTTCCCAGTTACGAAGCGTTAAGTTGCGATGGACAGGCCGCACGGAGCCATGCCTGTGATCTCTGGACTACTCTTGGGTTAAAAAACGAAGTCGAGCATTCTGCTAAATATTCTGTAAATTGGTTTTGACTTGTGCGCACATTTTTTTTTGCATATTACAAAACCTGCGCCCCCCCCAAAAATAACAGCAAGCCGCGACAAATGATTGCATTGTACGCTGCAAACTTTGCATAACATTAAAGCATTAAATATTTAAGCAGCACACGTGCTGAGATTTGCATCTAGGACCCAACGATGCATTATTTATCAAACCGTGTTTATTAAAATGTATAATAACGCGTAAAGAAATCCAGCAGTACACAATTGAACAAACACGGCTTCCTTATAAGCAGTGGCCAGGATTAGGAGTCTTCAACGATCTATATTTCAAAGCGCAAAGAATTATGCACAGATGCTTCGAGCCACGCGTATAGTTTCGAACTGTTTATTTTTCAATTTGCGTAAAACGCACATTGGAAGTGAAATGGGTATAGTCATTCCGATAAACATTTCCTTTGCGTTTGTTCGGCGAACATTTATCGTCGATTCGCTTAAAGTGAAAATGCGCATCGTTTTTCTAAGTGTGTCGCGTAATTTCCGCAACAAACAATCACATCCGTGTCGACAAGTGGAACAGCGCGCATCTGCACATTCTGTTTTTCTCACACATGGCAGCCTTGCAGAGTCACAGCGTCGGTACGGGCTAAGCCACCACCCCCACCCTCCCCCCAAAGCTGAATTAATGTACCAAACTTAAACATATATATTGGTACAATATTTCACGCCAGTGGTCGTTTTATCTTCACAGTTTGCCGGTGCAACAAACAGCCTTAACCGTCCATGTTTACCCTTCCGTCATGCCCACAGGGGTTGAGAGCCGGAGCAAAATGCACGATCAAAATCGTGTCAAGCCACCACCACCCCACCAGCAGCAAGCAAGTCCACTCAGAATAGGACTGGAAACAGGAAAACTTCTTCACAATTCTGGAAAATCGCCTGATGAAGCTGGTTGCAATCACCGGCGAAACGTCGCGCTCGAATTGTGAATGCTGTGGGTTTACTCCGCAACACACCAGTGTGTGTGCTGGAGTAGTAACTAACTGGCACGTTTCGATTTCAAGCTTTCGTGACTGCAGGGATTCATCTTCTTGGTTCTTTCGGTAAAGTCACGTAGAAGGGAAATAATAAAATTAAAACATAATAATAAAATAAAATAAACTAATAAAATAATATAATAAACTAATATAATAAAAAAGATACTACTATTATTATGTTTTATTTTTTTTATTTCATTATTTCCCTTCTACGTGACTTTACCGAAAGAACCAAGAAGATGACTGGCACGTGTTGCTTACGCGACAACCCTTACTGATTGGGCCGTGTCAAGGTGGTGGTGGGTAAACGACACATTTATATTCACGCGATTTAACCCCCCAAAAAAACAATTGTGAATTATTTTAGTCGTGAAAGCCCACTACGTGTTGAACAAACAAGTACCATACCACAGATATGGAACACGTCGACGTTTAACCGGCCCTCTCAATGGTACGGAATCCTCCCTGGTGAAAGTTCCCCCACCCCCCACGACTTGTACTGTGGCTGTGTCTTCCGTGGGCCACCAATTATCGCTGTGCACCCACTGAGCGTGACGCCTAAAGATCTCATTGGACTCAGCGGTGGTGCTGGCCCATTTGGGGCCCTTAGCAGAAATGCATTTCGAGGCAGGCGCTCGTTCGATTGATAAACTCCTCGTCTGACGACAGAAGAGACATAGGCAAGAGACAGG
This sequence comes from Lampetra planeri, assembly GCF_965212315.1. NCBI lineage: Eukaryota > Metazoa > Chordata > Hyperoartia > Petromyzontiformes > Petromyzontidae > Lampetra > Lampetra planeri. The sequence continues at coordinate 4,257,462 of NC_136132.1, forward strand.
CGTGCAGTGAGATGATAGAAATATAGAAAAGATTTAGAGCTGTAATGAGAATAAATATGTAGAGTATGGACATGATAAAGATGAACGATATAGCAACTTTATGTTAATTGATGTATAATATTTATTCGAAATCGAGCTCATATTCGGAGTGCCTAGATATTTTTTTCCCATGAATCTGGCACCCCTTGAGCTGCTGGGGACACTGCGGATTTGCTTTCCTTTACTTATGCCTCTTACGCAACTTCCAATTCCAGTGCTACTATGTTTTATTGCACTAGGTAAGGCCCACGGAGCTGTGTAGCTCTTTTTCAGAAGTCACCTGGCCACAGATGAGAGCTCAACGAAGTGACCTGGAGATACATCCATGCGACCACGGGGAGAACATGCAAACTCCAAATATACCGCAGGCGTCAGGTTTAGGATGGAACCCACGACCTCCTGCATACGAGGCGAGGTAGTTAGCATCTCGCCACTGTCGGCCATGAACTTAGAGCGGCATCCATGAGTGGGGGGTGCAGGGTTGCCTTGACACGTAACGTTTGGAGGTTTGTTCGTGGCGACGCAATTAGCGAACGCTTTTTGTAAATTAATTTGCAATCCTGTCACTCCCGGTTAACGTGTCGGCGTGGTATTTCATCGGGGTCTTGTTCTTGCTTTGTGGATGAGAATTTGATCGAAATCAACTGTGCCATTTGGGAAGAAAATGAAATGGACAAAAAAAATCTAGAATAAAAAGCCTCTTAAGCGTATCAGACGAGTACTTATATAACATCTTCTGGAAGAAAAAAACACTAATGTGAGTAACTCAGTGATTGAGAACGTGTTTCATTATAATGGGTGCTATAATGAGCTGATTTTTATTTTACATATTTTGGATAAGTCAACTGCTAAAATCGTATTTGATGTCAACGGAAAATGCAGCCAGGCTTTACCTTAGGCATCAATCTCACTCGCATATCTGTTGATCCATCTGTATTTTGCACAAACACTGAAATGTTTCAGTCATTCCAGTCAATGCCACAAAATTGCAACACGGCCTGATTGATATAGTGCTGACAACTTAATGTCTTAATCGCTTTAAATTTTTTCGAGGAACGCTTCCATTTTTGATGCCACGGCTAAATGACACAGCATGAATACGCCACGGAGTGCATGTGCATGACTCGCTTTTGGTAGAAGGGAAGCAGTGCCTACAAGTAAAATAAATAGCAACGCCTCTGCCAAAATACATCGCAAAAAACGCTTTACTGAAAAACGCAACTTCCCAACCTTTGCTTGCATGCTAAACCATGCAGCAGGGCATTTAGCTGATTAGTGGCCAGAGTGAATACCACCCTGCATCAGCAATGCGTTCGTGAGTAAATAATCGCTTGGCAGCTGCAAAATTACTTGCATTAGTGAATTAATTGTGCAATGGGTCATGCCATTTCTCCTTGAATCCGCCCAAACAGCATTTATGAATGTACCAACCGCACTGCCACTCCTTGACCGACCGCCCTCCCCAACACCCCCAAAACCATCTCCCGTAATCCGCCATCCGCATTGTCTTACCTTGCAGCACTCCACTCCCCCTACCCCACGCCCCCACCCTCTCTCTCTATCTCTCCTCCCTGCCCCCCCCTCTTAACTATATAGCCCTCTTGTTACAGCAGCTCTTTTGCCCACTTCAGCAATTGTTTCTTGCTGTGGTTGTCCCACCTGATGTTGCGCCCGAAACGTCGTGATGGATTTTTTTTTTTACCTACGTGACTTTACCGAAAGAACCAAAGAGTATGTGTACATCGTGTTGTGCGATTGTGCTAAGCGGCTCCCGGTGTCACAGATTGAGAGCAGCACACCACAGGTGTGATTCTTCCTTTTGAGCTAATTCACACGAAGGTCAGGTGCTGACTGTTTTTTTGTTTGTTACTATTTGTAAAGGAAGTTCATTGAGGGAGCGTCCAGTTTTTTTTTTTCCCGAGGAAGTTGGTCATGCAATAAAACACATGTGCACGTGGAGACGAGCAAAAAAACCCCACCATCAACGACGCAGTAGACATGCCAACGTTGAGATAACGTTGGCATGTCTACTGGGTAGAGACGCACGTGTTGGGTGCACGGAGTTTCACTCAGTGCTTGCGATCTAATGCACGTAAGCTCGCTGGTACACAACGGGACAACTTTATTTTAATCATACGTTTTAATAGAAACAATATTTCTATCATAATTGTTTTTTACCCTTTTATCTGGCAACAAAACTGACACTTGGTCCAACCCATGTGAGACTAGGCTCTAAGGAAAGCTGTCTCGGGTGTGGACCAATCAACTTCAAGGACAGTGCACACATTATCAGAGTTATGTTTTTTGTTTGCATTATGACTGCAGGTATTGTGGTCTATGCAAACATGACTCCTCGTAAAAAGGTGTCAGTTTTGTTGCCAGATAAACGGGTAAAAAAATAATTATCATATTTTTTACTGGCAAATGATGTACCAATGGTGAATATTTATATTGTCAATCTTGCCCCAAACCTGTACGTATATTACACGTAGATATATATAAGCTGCGTGGAATGTCGCACAGAGATTGTTTGTGTGGTTTAGTGGTTTTCATGACAAACATGACAACTGTCCTCGAGCAGACGGACAAACGGACAGACAATATTTTCCGGACCTTGTAATAAGTAAGCTATCAATGAATAAAGAACGTAAAGTCGGAAGTGATTGAACCAGTGATACACAAGTACATGCTATGACGCACTGACACCATATTTACCTCACACATTTCGCATCAGGACGCCACGATCAGTTCTAACAGTTATTAGCCAAAGGTGTGAATTATAGACGTTAATTGGTCAATGTATTATACATGAGACTTGCACTGATCCAGGCTAATTAAGAACCAGTCGTGGATTAATTAAAAGTCATGTAGAAAATCAACGTCGAACACCCAGCAAAAAAGGGCACTTGGCAGCTGCATTTATTTGTGCATACAACATACATGCAAAGGTTACACCGACGATCCACCATATTGCCTTACAGAACTGCATTCACTCTCTGGGTAAATCTGTTTTTATTTTCAATTAAACACGTGGCCCCTGTCTGGCACAAATCTGCCACTGTCGGGGCAAGTGCTGTTAGCGAGCACCTATTAAGGCAGGCGTGGCACACTATGGGGTGGTGTGGCTATCGCCATGCCAATCTGTTCCTGTCTCTGGAGTGCTATCGTTCACACGCCACCACAACCGGCATTCGTTTGAGGCCGAGTCAAATCAAGGGAGGCCCAGGGCTGATTGCAGACATTAAAGGCTCAGTCCTTTGTTATGTAGACTAGCCGTAGTGTCAAGCCGCACCTTACCATAATAATAAAAGTGGGCCGGTCCTGGCCCATCCTCCCTCCCCTCAACCAGTATATATACGGAGTAGTATCCCTTGGAATCTCTCATTTACTTGATTACAGCAAGCGTGCTGTGACGGTTCCACCTGAAGACGGAAGCTTGTGTTGCCATCCGAAACGTCGTGATTTTTATTTTACTTTTATTAATTTTTATTTTTTACCTACGTGACTTTACCGAAAAAACCTAAGAATATGAATACTTGCAGTCACGAAAGCTTCAAATCTAGAACTGATTGCAGACATTGTTTGCCACTGATGTCAGTCGTGCCTTGGAATCGAACTCAGGCAAACAGGTTCAGACCGCAGTACCGTGAAACCGCACACCCGGCGCCCACGCACACACACAAAGACAAAGATCCCCCGTATAGCCCGAACAGGCTGTTGGGGCAAGTGCTGTTAGCGAGCAGCACCCATAAAGGCACACGAGGGGGTAGGTAGCCAACACCACGCCCGGCCTCGTGGCGATGTTTACACATCGCACCGGGTACTCATTTGAGGCCGAGTCGACCTAGGGGAGGGCCCAGGACCGGTTCAGATAAGCGTCACCGGTGTTGGCCGTGAGCGAAAATCGAACGCGGGTCGCCGGGTTCGTAGCGCAGCGCGCTAACCCCCCACCCCCATGTGCCAGACCCTGATGCAACCCCATTTTCAATGTGTTTATTTTGTGGTGTAAATGTGAGATGCAGTGGGTGACCCGTACCTCCGGCACATGATATTGTTGGGCATGGCCAGATTTGCGCCACGATGCAGTACAACCACGGGGTCTACCTATCACTGGCAAAAGACAATGTGCTGTTGCTGTTGTTGTTGGTACCACAGAGTTTACTCAATCCATGCGTTTGTGTTTCTTACTCCCTCGAATCGATGGTATTTATCGACGGCCAGGCGGGGATAGGTTGCAGGGAAACTATATACGAATGAAATATCTGTAAAAGTGCGCCTCAATGTGAATACGAGCACAAGTCACGCAATGAGCCCTCTCAACAAGTGAAGACATCCGTTGGATGGACACAACCGGAGACCACAGGGAGTTTGTTTAGTATCAAGCCGCTCGTTGTAGAATCACGCCGGCTTTATACGACGTCGGCACCACGTGGTTTCAACTTAATGTGCAGTAGTTTCGTCACGTCTGCGCCTTCTTAATCGCATCAGAGTATGCACAGCAATGTCGAGAAGGCCGCCTGTTGAAGGAGCAAAGCGTAGTATATACAATACAAGTGTTAGACCCGAGCGGAGCGGGTTGAGGCGCTTTTTAAAAAGATTGAACTTGATCATTAAAAGCATCATTCCCGTCAGCGGTGAGTGAGAGGAAAGTTCTAACTTGGTGTATATTAGCCGCAACGACATGAAGGTACAAAACACATTGACGTTTCGATTTAAAGCTTTTGTGACTGCAGGGATTCATCTTCTTGGTTCTTTCGACAGACCTGGTCTTCACCTGAGGACGGCTGCTTGCGTTGTGGCCGAAGCGTCGTGAGAATTATTTTCATATGTTTTATTTTTATGATTTTATTATTTCCCTTCTACGTGACTTTACCGAAAGAACCAAGAAGACACATTGACGTTGACAGAGAAAACACCCAAGAGGGAGAACGCCCATTGCAAGCATGAAGCGATGAGGTGAGCTCGTAGCGAGGTGAAATAGTGCGACCAGATGACGCCAAAAGGCGCCTTTTGGCGTCATCTGGTCCAACCCATATGAGACTAGGCTCTAAGGAAAGCTGTCTAGTCTCATATGGGTTGGACCAGATGACGCCAAAAGGCGCCTTTTGGCGTCATCTGGTCCAACCCATATGAGACTAGGCTCTAAGGCAGGGGTCTGCAACCTTTAAGACATAAAGAGCCACTTGGACCCGTTTCCGAAGGAAAAAATAAACTGGGAGCCGCAAAACCATTGCAACATTTAAAACAAATATAACACTGCATATATTGTTTCTTACCTTATTGCTATATACAGGATCGTGCAGTCAGCTGTCAATCTGAATAAAAAAAGGACTTTTTCACTTAACAATGTAAAATATATTTTTGCAAATTAATAGCTAAATTACCTGGTTAATGGGATTTTTGCTCCTGAACCTCAGTGCACAGTGTCTGCACATCAGGGCTGTAAGACGTCACCTTCATTTTCACACAGGCTTGCAAGCTGTCATCTGTGAGGCGTGATCGATGTTTGTTTTTAATATAGTTCATGTTGGAGAAGACCTGCTCACATACATATGTGGAGCCGAAGATCGACAGGACTCCAAATGCATACTTTTTCATGTTTATATAAGTGTTGGGGATGGCATTCCATGTTTCGAATACAAGTTTGTCCTGTTTGGGAACGTTTTCAATATCACTCCATTTATGATTCTGAGCCAGAATGGCCTTCTGACGGGCAACATCCTCAAGAGTAGCGGTCAAGCATTTGAACTTGGACACCCATATATCTTTGTCGGCTATATCGGCCAGTTCCATCTCAAGATCAGGTTGACTTACACCTGCAAATGCAGTCATATTCAATAGGGATGGATCGATCGCCAGGGGAGTGACAGGGAAGGATAATGTCGGGGCTGGGTGGGGAGGGGCTGGGTGAGGATGGTGGGGAGGGGCTGGGTGGGGAGGGTGGGGCTGGGTGGGGGGTGGGAGGGGTGGGGCTGGATGGGGAGGGGCTGGTCACCCCATGGTGCCCTTATAAAACTCAACGTTTAACCTACTCACGCCGGCTTGTGCCCGCCCTCACAGTCGGGCATATTTGCGGAATACACCACGCCGCCGTTGACCCTGCAGGCCATTGACCGAGCAACCCAACGTTCCTACCAGCTCCCTCCGCAGGAATGTGTTATTTTGATGGTATCATGTGGTAATGCTCCATCACATGTTTTAAATCTATACACAGTGAATATTGAACTGAAGCTTGACTTTTAAAAAAATGTAATCGCAATATCTGCCAGAAAAATCGCAATTAGATCTTTCCCCCAAATCGTTCAGCCCTAACACACACAGATGCACGACACACACACAGATGCACCACACACACACAGATGCACCACACACATACAAATGCATCACACACACACAGATCCACGACACACACACATAGACACACACACATAGATCCACGACACACACACATATGCACCACACACACACACAGATCCACGACGCAGACACATAGACACACACACAGATGCACCACACACACACATATGCATCACACACACACACAGATCCACGACACACACACATAGACATACACACACAGATGCACCACACACACACAGATGCACCACACACACAGATGCACGACACACACACACAGAGATGCACCACACACACGCAGATCCACGACACACACAGATCCACGACACACACACACAGATGCATCACACACACACAGATCCACCACACACACACATCCACGACACACACACACAGATGCACCACACACACACACAGATGCACCACACACACACAGATCCACCACACACACAGACACACAGATGCACCACACACACACAGATCCACCACACACACACAGATACACGACACACACACAGATGCACCACACACACACAGATACACGACACACACACACAGATGCACCACACACACACACAGATCCACCACACACACACACACAGATGCACCACACACACACAGATCCACCACACACACAGAGATGCACCACACACACATAGACACACACACACACAGATACACGACACACACACACAGATACACGACACACACACACTGATGCACCACACACACACACACAGATGCACCACACACACACAGATCCACGACACACACACACAGATGCACCACACACACAGATGCACCACACACACACACAGATGCACCACACACACACACAGATGCACCACACACACACAGATCCACGACACACACACAGATCCACGACACACACACACACAGATGCACCACACACACATATCCACGACACACACACACACACAGATGCACCACACACACAGATGCACCACACACACACAGATCCACGACACACACACAGATGCACCACACACACACAGATCCACGACACACACACAGATCCACGACACACACACAGATGCACCACACACACACAGCACACCGAAGGCACCGTTCATGAGCCACCGCTGCTGCTTCACCCTGAAGCACCACGTCACCTCCGAACCGAGACCCGCAGGGCCGCGTGGTGTGCATGGCGACGCGACGGCCTTTGAACGTTATTTTATAAGTCTCTAATCGGTCGCCATCTGTTGTAGTTGTTGCTGTTGTAGTTGTTGTTGTTTTCGAGCTGTGTGGCACTTTGCCTTCGGTTGGCGCTGCTTAGCACCTACGGCCTCATGCATTTCTCACATCCTGCCCCAGTTCTTCCACCGCAAGTCAGATCCGTGCACTCTCCAAGGGCAGGGTCACACAGCGTGCGGCGCCCACCTCCATCTGATTACGTACATGCTTTATGTTTTTTAGTTTCGGTGACCCCACGCAGACAGCACCACGTGACCACCCTCACCTCTCCATCCTCATGAACCCCAGGCTCCGTGACCCCGTTTCAATGCTGGGGATAATGTCGTCACAAAAAATTAGCCGTTACCACCCTCATCCCTGCCGCATCCACTCCACGCACTCGACTCCCTCTCTCTCTCTCGACCACACACATGTTGGTGATGTGCACGTCTTCTTCGAACGCTGGGGAGCCGGAAAGGCCCTCTGCACCAGCGTGGACGGCGCCCTCGTGGTGTTCACCTTCTGAAGCGCTCGCTCGTCACCGTGGCGTGCGCGATGACACACGACCACCACGTGACTTTTCTTTTGTATTGTGCGCGGTGCTTTCAGCGCCACAGCGCGTAGATTTGTAGCGTTTGTTTTCTTTTGTTTGCTGGTGACTTTGTGTATTTCATATTGAAATTGCCTCCAGTGCTTTTGCTGCTGGCGGCAATAAAAGTTGTTTAAAAGTCAAGTCTCTCGCCCTCTCTCAACTTAGCGGGACTCCCCTGTGAGTACAAGACATTTGAAAGATGACTGCGTTCTGTTGCTTCCGCCGAGCACATTGTCCAAGCCTTGGCACGAGCGTGATTCAAAACACCGAGCGAGCGAGCGAGCGACGTGGCTGACCGGTGGTGCACACTCCTCACGGCCTAATTGTGCGCCGAGAGTGACTTTGGCCATCAGAATCCCAGGTAGTTAAGCTCACCAAGGTCACGTTAAATCAGCACATCGGCGGAAGGTCGTCCTGCGAGTGGAAGCTGTATACACATAGACAATAAAAGATCATCGAAATTTTGCAGTGTTGAACTGGACGATACCAGGATATCCTCATTGTCCAGAGAGATGATCTATAAGATTGCCTCGTGTGCCTGATGTAGCCTCAGCTGAGAAATATATTTTGCCTGTTTTAGATCCTGACCAAGAAATGCATTTTACCCCAAATGTAGATGCATTGCCCCCATTCATACATAAATAAATATGAATTCGTTTGTACGTTTGTCTGTGCACGAGTAGTCTGGCAAAATGTAGAAAAACAACCCCCACCTCGATTTAAAGCTTTCGTGACTGCAGGGATTCATCTTCTTGGTTCTTTCGGTAAAGTCACGTAGAAGGGAAGTAATAAAATAATAAAACATAATAAAATAATAAAATATAATAATAGAATATAATAATATAATAAAATAATATCATATCATAATATAAAAAATAATTGTATTACTTCCCTTCTATGTGACTTTACCGAAAGAACCAAGAAGATGAACCCCCACCTCTTCGCTGGGTGTCAGACGACAACACTGCGTGGTATGTTGTGAGCAGTGGCATTGGAGGGAAGGCTCAAAGGCTGATGTTAATTAACTGTTACCCACATGGTGTGCTCGCAAGCCACCACAGTAGCCCACGTGGCCTCTGGACGAGTGCGAGAGGGAGCCCCTCAACCGCCAATTAAATTACCCCACAAAATCCATAAGTAGATAAAAAAAATATATATAAAAAGCTTGTGCCGGAGGCCCGAGCAGAGGGGACGGGACAGGCATCTATGACGTCTTCTGATCGAAACCCGTTTGGCAGAGCGCTGAGGCTGAACTGCTCTCCTTGCGTTTCTCCAGAAGCAGGAGGAAGTCACCCCGGCTGGCTAAGTGGGGATGTCCAAATGGCCACTGCGGAGAAGAGCTGCCATATTCAGAGCTGGACCGGCACCTAAAGGAGGTCCGGTGGGACTGGTTTTGGCCGAGGCTGAGAGCAAGAGTTCGATTCCGCTCATGGGCAACATTGGTGGCGAATATCTGAACTGCCCCTTGGATTCTCGTGAATCCGCTTAGCTTTAGGTGGGGAACGTCCGGCCCGCGGGCCGTATAAGGCTCGCGAAATCATTTGGCAGTTCTAGCCATCACATTAGGGGTGCGTTAATTAAATGTTTGACTAAATATAACAGGCTAATTTATAAGTTGATACTTTTGTATGGCCCGCGAATGATGTTATTAATGTCCAAATGGCCCTTGGCAGAAAAAAGGTTCCCCACCCCTGCAAGTTTAAATGAATACCTGGTGCTGTGTGTGAATATCAGCGCTGGGGTGGAAGGGGTGGGGGGGAAGACGGACAGGACGTGATCCTGGCCATACTACTCCCCTTGTGCACCGTGCCGGCACTTGATGGCTAACAGCACTTGCCCCAACAGCCTAAAAAGGCAATATGTGGGGCATTTGTCTTTGCGTCTGCGCATCCCTGAAATGAGTTATCATGCCCCTTGGCATGGTCAACTGTGGCACTGGGGAGACGAACAGGCTAACATTTGAACATTGTCCCGGCCAGATTTGATTGGTTTTTTCTTTATGTGGATCCTTAGGACAACTGGCTGTGAGAATGCGCAGTATAAGCTCGTGATTACATCTGACATAGTTCCTCTCCTGCGCTCTGCCAGCGTTAATAGGTGCTCGCTAACACGACTTTCCTTAGACAGTCGACGAGGCACAATGCAAGACGTTTCGCGATCTTTCTGCCCGAGTGGAAAATTGCAAACGGAAACATCAGGAGTTGGGGGGGGGGGTTTGTTCTAAACCTAAGGAGTAAATCATGATGTAAGTAATGCTTTTGGATAGCACTTCACATTTTTAACGTGCCATCATGTTCCTGATTAATAAAGAACATTTAGGGAAAATGCCGAGTTTTAATTTAAGGAAAAAAAATGTAATTAAACGTACCAAACGAAATGGCTTGCATGCAGCCGTGGTTAACTTGACATGGTAATGGGGTAATGGTGATGGCAGTGCTGATGGCATCGATAATCATATTTAATGATAATGATTACGTCCGCAATAAAAAAATAAATGGGTTTTTTAAACAAACTTTCTGAGAAGTCAAGCCGTTTACTGTGTCTATGTATGTGTGTGTGCATGTTGAGCTTCTTTTGCACCGTACGTAGCCAGCCGTCCTCATCGGATATCCGATGGAAGGACAACAAACTAAACACAAAAAGCAGTTCTAAAGGAATTAGTTTTTAAATCTATTTGATTTAAAAGTTGCACAGCCTCAGTGGCTTCCTAATATCGGTAGGAAGAGCGTTCCAGACGGCCGCAGGAGCGCATCTGAAACCGCGCGTTGCGGTGAGCGGTGACCGTCCTTGTTCGATGGTTAGAATACGTTCTAGATTTGAAGCTTTCGTGACTGCAAGGATTCATACTCTTAGGTTTTTTTCGGTAAAGTCACGTAGGTGAAAAATGTAATTAAAATTAATAAAAGTAAAAGTAAAATAAAAATCACGACGTTTCGGAGGCAACACAAGCTTCCGTCTTCAGGTGGAACCGTCACAGCACGATTGCTGTACTTGATACAGCAATCGTACTTGATACAGCTATCGTGCTGTGACGGTTCCAACTGAAGACGGAAGCTTGTGTTGCCTCCGAAACGTCGTGATTTTTATTTTACTTTTATTAATTTTAATTTAATTTTTTACCTACGTGACTTTACCGAAAAAACCTAAGAGTATGTTAGAATACGTGTTGGGTACGTATGATTGTATGTGTTACGGTAAGCATGTGTTCACTCAGCCTTAAATGAGTACCTCGTGCAGTTTGCTAACATCAGCACTGGGGAGACAAAGGCGGCCGGGCGTGGTATTGGCCACCCCATCCCCTTGTGTGCCGTTCCGGCCTTAATAGGTGCTCGCTAATGGCACTTTCCGCAACATTTTGCTCCTGGAGAAGTGGGGAGGGGTGGGGGGGGGGCCTTTGTCTTTTTGTACGTGTGTGGGTATTAGGTATGTGACAATTCCATCTGATTGTTGAGTCTATGAATTGTCGAATATTGTGCTCATTACTTGCCTGAAAAATAGTTGGCGGTTTTTTTCAAATTTTCTTGCTGTGGTTTTCACACCTGATGATGATTGCTTGTGTTGCAATTGAAACGTCGTGAGAATTTTATTGTTTAATTTTACTTATTTTTTATTTCCCTTCTGCGTGACTTTACCGAAAGACCAAGAATAAAAACAAACGAGTACTGTATACGAATCGATTAGTGTGGTTCAGATCATGTATTTGATTTGACGAATAGATTAAAATGTCATGCCTCGTATGTGTGTACACATGCATGTTGTATGTATGAGATAAGAGGATTATGTACAGAGGTCCAAGATATCCTTTGCCTCCTAATTTATGGCCAAAATGATAAAAACGAAGTAAAATTTGGCCTCTGCTAGGGTGACCCTAAATCAAATACCTGGTGTGGTGTTTTATTATAAATCAATCCACTGCTGGGTGAAGGCCTCCCCACACCGTGTCAGTCACGGGGGTCGTTCGACCATACTTCACCTGTCTAGTCAGTGTGGGTTGATGAAGGCGATGGGGAGGGGCAGGGTCCGGGACCAGTCCAGATATCACTTAATCTAAGTTGTCTTGTGGTTGTTGTTGGTTGTTTGACTTGCATCCCACTGGGATTTTTGCACACAGCGTTGGTGTACACGGTGTTTTTTCTGCAATATTTTGCTGTCTTTTCTTGGATTTTCTGTTTGCACTCAGTCACATATTCACTTTAAGATGTTTTTTGTTCGTGTTTTTGTTTTTTGTTTGTTGCGGTTGCACCCGATTCAAGAGCCGAATGGCTCACAGGGCTATACCTAATAAATTAACTTGAACTTGAACTCGCCACTGGTGCTAGCTTCTAGCCTGATATCGAACACAATTTGCCAGGCTCAGAGCGCAGTCTGCTCACCACCACGGCACCCAATGTGCTGGTACTGGGAGATAAATATGGCCATGTGTGGTTCTGCTGGTACCAACCCCCTCGTGTGCTGTCCCGGCTTCAGGAGCCGCTTGCTATACCACTTGCCCTGACATTTAAAACATCGAAATGGCGGCTCTTAATCGTTTTGTTTGGATGAGATCTTTAATTGTCAATCTACTAAATGTATATATTTTTTAAAAAGTATGTATACGTTTGTGCTTTAGCAAACATTAATTCGGCAGCATTGTAAGAGAAAATGGGTCGTGCTATGATTATACAGACTGGAATTATAAACTATACGAAGAGCTCCTGTAGCCATGTGTTTTTTCCCCCACTGTCTTCATATATGGTTCGCATTATATAACATGCCATTGTGGACATCCCCCAAGGCTCTGTAAGCCGAATCCCAGTTTGCCACATCACTCATTTCCTTAACCCTGCCACCCCTTGTCATCCACAGACTGCCAAAAATCATTTTGGGAGATCATTGCACATTAATTAGCAGCTGCCATTTGCGTAAACATTCGGCTTGCCCTCCACAGCCACAAACTTGCGCAAGATTATTGTTTCCATCTCACGTGGCATGCGTGTCTTCCACAAAATGCTCTTTTTATACATTACAAAAACGGTAAGGCAAAGGTAGACCCCACTGGCCAAATGTCTTGGAAGATGACCGTCTAACACATTTGTACCGCTGGGTGAAGTGAGGCAGGAGGATTAAAAAAAATTAACCAGTAAAAACTAAATTTTTCACTATAAATCCTTTATATGCGTGTTCAATGGGCCACAACCCAGCCCACATTGGTCTTTGAAATGGGCGACTAGAGTCCTCTCGTCCTCTGGCTTGAGATGGCTGCCACCTATGGGTCAGATGATTGCCTGCCACCATTAAGCAATTGGTAATTAAATATAATTTTTTTTTACTTATAAAGTGTAAAATTTTTGAAAAGATTTTCACGAAAATAAATTGTCACGCACAACGAGTCTGTGTGCAAAATGTCAGCTCGATTGGATCACGGGAAGTGGGTTAAAAAACGACCGAAAGATTTGCACGGTCGTAAGCGCGCAAGCAAGCAAGCAAGTGAACTTAATATGAAGGATTTAAAAAAGCCACTTGCCCATTGTTTCGACTGCCACGCCATGAGATGGAACAGATTGCAAGTTCCAGTGCGCTATCCATTATACAACAACAGCATCCACACAAACGATACTTGTCGTCCCATGTAGCAAGCTCTTCAAATTATCGGGACTAGTGATTTTATGGATAATAATGACTGTTCTTATTTTGGCATCTTGTAAATAATTTTTTTCTTAATTTTTTAAAAATGTTTGCTGTATATGTGTATAGTCAGCCACGTGTAGTTAAAAAGAGTGTTCCAATTTGTACAATTTTCACCTGGACTAGATGTTTAGTGCTTGCGTGTGGCTATTGACAAGCTGTCACAAGGCACTTCCCGGTGTCCTGTGGATGGTGACGACTGTGTATACACAGAGGCCACCCTCTTCACTGGCTCGTCCATGCTAAGGTGGAACATGTTGTGTCTTCTACCTTTTTGACCAGTTTGCAAACACACGGAACAACTCCATGACCAGGTGAGAGGTCATTGAGACGACACGTCAAGGGAAACGTGTATTTACATACACAGGTAAACAATACAATATTGAAAACCGCCAAAATGTATCACTTTGCCGCAAGTAATTTTTTTTGTTTGAATCATGACATCACCACGACAGGTATTCATGCAAATCAGAAGATAAAAACAAATCAAGACTGGAAGAGGCGGAAGGCAATGATCGCTAACATTTGCAGGATCAATGACCGTATGTTAGCGGGTTTAATATACGTAAATTAATAATTATGAAGTGAGTTTTATAGACTGACATCATTGCACAATACTTAGACAGAACAGCATTGGCAAGCAGATATGCTCAATAATTATAAAACAATTAAATTGCCTAATTAAAATTTAATTTAATTAACAAAAAAATGATTTAGCACACGCTCGCTGATGTGGTCGTATGATTTCCCAGCAGCAACCGGGATTCATCTTCTTGGTTCTTTCGGTAAAGTCACGTAGAAGGGAAATAATAAAATAATAAAAATAAAACATAATAAAATAATTCTCACGACGTTTCGGCCACAACGCAAGCAGCCGTCATCAGGTGGAGAACAGGTCTGTCGAGGAGACAGACATTCAGACTCTGTCTCCTCGACAGACCTGCTCTCCACCCGAGGACAGCTGCTTGCGTTGTGGCCAAAACGTCGTGAGAATTATTTTATTATGTTTTATTATTTTATTATTTCCATTCTACGTGACTTTACCGAAGGAACCAAGAAGATGAATCCCTGCAGTCACGAAAGCTTTAAATCGAAAAGCAACCGGGCTGTTTAAGCCCCCATCAATTGGCAATTTTATAACGCTCTTAAACCATAAAATTGTAACCTTTTAGGCTACCGGTTACTTTTTAATCCCCGTAATAACATTTCCTTCGGTATCGACTTCCTGACGCATTAACTTTCGATGAAAAGATAGAGAACTATGTTTTTGGGCAGAATGTCTTACGAATTTTCTCCGCTAGATTATTCACTGTTCAGGTCATAATGAGTTGTGTTATGCTAAGCACCCACAAAATTACCATGTATGCCAATTATTCGCAATTAAAAAACACACAGCCTATCACTTCCAAAACTTTATACGTAATTAAAACTGGCGATTGGGCACTTTGATTAACCAACTTGCATGATATTCTGAGCCTCCAACTTTTCCATCAAAAGTATTCAATATTTTAGCTGCCTTGATGGGTTTTTTTTTTACGTATCGTAGTTTTGATACATTTTGTGCTCTGCCAAAAAACACACACACACACAAACACGGGCACACACTTGCACATGCCTCGTAATCATTGGGTAAATATGTTAACATCGGTAATTATATCAAGTTGTCGCCCCCGAGTGAGCCTCTCGGTCACCTGCCGGCAGTGGGGCTGGGTGTTCACGTGAGCTCGACAGAGCGACACGGGGAGAGACGGCTCTTGCCGCATTGGATGCAGTGACACTCGGCACCCCCAACTGAGTGACCGGGTTCCTTTGAAAGTCCTCCGAAGCCCGCCCAGCATGACGGTGCGATCTGAATCACCTGCGCACAGTTGCTCGAGGGTTTGAGTCAGGGATGTTGCTGAGCTTACGCATTCAATCGGCCTCTGTAGTAGAGGGTCGTGAAGGACGCTGCTACTGGGCAGTTGGAGGCAGTCGCCCTCCAGCAACAACGGAGGGCAGAGGAGCGATGCTCACAACAACGAGCGGAGCGCCAGGTGGCGAAAGCACAGCAAGTTGGCACAGTAGGGGGAACGGGTGGTGCATCTGCCAGCCATCTCTGTCGACCCATGGCACATGGGTCTGTCCCGTGACCTCCTGCCAGTGGGCGTTCGACACTTCACGTGGCCTTAACATGCACGTAGCCTGGCACAAGCGCCGTGGTGAAGTCACAGCCACTTGGTGGGGAATGGCGGTTGTTGTTGTAGTGACACTTAGAGCTGAAGACATATTGTCCAATTGCCATATTTTATTCGAAAATCACGTGAAACATTCGTGTGTGTCTTACCGGCAAGCTGTGGTCTGCTAAAAAAAAACAATGCGACTACTGGGTATCCTGATGTTATGGACATGTGGAGCCATACTCTTGCATTGCAGCTAGTGACACAGCATGGTTTGCACGTGCTCCCCCCCACCCCCCCTCGTGCCATGAATGAAAAAGTGGCCAGCCACACTCCCTAGCCTGGCGCCTGGGTGCCCCTCTGGGCTGCGGGACATCGGTGCGGTTGCGCTGCCCGCACACTCAATAGCTCGGCCGCTGTTGTCGGCAATGCCCAGCAATCTCTGCGCTGTCTTTTCATCGCCCCGGCAGAAAGAGAGAGAAAAAAACCCCACCAAAATACATCGTAGAGAGGTGCGGCTCGAAGCTCTTATGCTGTGGCAATACAAAGCAGACACTCAGCCAAGTAAGTGCTTGCTACGTCTGTGTATATGATAATGACTGCTTTGCAAAGCCCTTATGTTAAAAGGGTTAAGTATTTTCCTACTGCCTGTTTTTTTTTTGTCGTGGCGATGAGGGCCATTCCTTTTCATATGTTTACAAGCTTTATGTTTAGCCATGCAAATTAAAGCCCTGCCCGCGACCGTGGCTATCTGTCACCTCAGGCAGCCAGAGAGGGCCTCGTTCAGCCGCAGGGGTCATTGCTCCACTTACATTTAGGTCACATTAAAGGACCTGGCGTGCAGCCATCCGCTTTATGAATTAATCAGCAACTTCAAAGAGTAATTCTTGTATATAAATGTATTTTTTATGAGGCACGCACGCACACACACGGAGGCCAACTGCCACTCACATTACATCCCAAGTGCAGCAACCTGAATCTGTCGCCTGTTTGATAAAGGCCTTAAAATGTGTGCGGCTGAATTGCATGTCTGATACTCGATCAACATCGCTGACGCAACGATGCTTGGCACCCTGAGGTCGAGCATCCATCCACGGCTGTGTGGCCACGGGAGTAAACTTCGTCACATGCGCCTCTTCCTCTCGTAATGCACAGCGCGGCCTTTTCGAGTTACGAATATCATAGGAATCGGAAGAAGAAACCCGCATGGAAATCGTTTTTTTTTCTGCCGCTCGTCGCAGTGATCACACAACCTTTGAGAGGGTGTGCCGTACGTACCCGCATCCCGCACAGGCCTTGCCTTCTTCTTCGTCAGCAGCGGCTTGGAGAGCCTTTGTGGCGTTCGAAAGAGCTCGCAGACAAACGCACTTGCTTGTCAAAGACCCAACGCAGAAGATCCCCTGGGACTTGATCTGCCACGAAGCTCATGGTCCACCCTCAATCGCATCCACTGCACAAAGCGCAGCAGATGCGGATGCCTGATGCACAAATGGAAATTTTTAATCTCTCCGGTAGCGAGCGACTGTTGTCGTCCAGAACAGAGACCGTACAACGCGTGACGACGCATTGCCAGATCCACAAACACGAAGGGGACATCGCAGCGATACCACTCGGCTGCATCCTGACGCGATGATCTGGCTCGACCACCTGAATGTGGCATTGTAAGTTGTTACTCTGCGTCTACATCAGCCGTACGAAAGAAGAAGATGATAAAGCAACAGCTAAACGAGACTCCCTCTTGCCCCAGCCACTCTTCCTCCCCACTCTGGCATTGCAACAGCCGTCACCTGTACACGTGAAACGACGGGTGTGTCTTGAATTGCCTTGAGAGGGAGTATCACGCAAGCGACACTCTCCCCTGCATCTGCTCCAGTTCAGTGACTTTCTTTTACAAACCCATGAGATTACATCAGCCACAGAGGGTCTAAACTAAAACTATTTTAATTTTAATTCAACTATAAACTCAACTTTTTATTTTACCAGGTAAGGCCCACTGAGCTATATAGCTCTTTTTTAGAAGCGACCTGCTCACAAATGATAACTCAAAGAAGTGGCTTATCATGATAATTGGCTTTTTACCCTTCTATCTGGCAACAAAACTGACAAGGAGTCATGTGGCTTATTGTGTGGACATGTATATCAGACAAATACTGTAAACGCACGTGTTTAAATGTGGAAGGGGAAACCCGGACAACCCGCAGAAAAATCCACGCAATCACGGGGAGAACGTGCAAACTCCAAATATATAAGCGTCAGGATCGGGATCGAACTCACGACCTCCTGCATACCAGGCGAGGTGGTCAACATCTCCTGGCCACCGTGGGTCTGCTCCCAAAACCGCTCAAAACAATTCCCACTCGACGGGAGGTCGCGTCTCCGTCTCTGCTGCCTCAATTGAACCCCGAAGCCCAAGCAAGGGTTGTCCACTAAGCCACTTAGAAATATCATCATTTTTTTCTACGACAAATTAAACTGAATAAATTTCATATTTTGCTAATTACGTGATCGGGGGGAGGGGGGGAGGGAGTGGATGGTTGGAGTAGCGAATGCCATGATAATCAAACGCGATGGTTCCTGACAGCGCAACACTGCCAAATGCAGTGTTTGTTGCCGGTGGAACGGCGACACAACAGAGGTGAAACGCCCCGATGTGGCACGACACATTTGCAAGCATCTTGCAACTCGCTGGCAATTACTCGCACCTCGCTGGAACAACGACCCCCCCTCCTCTCCCCTTCTCTCTCTTGGGTTTCGAGCGAGGGCGATTTTTCCACCGTTTAAATGTCAAATGAAATGAACCGGCCGTGCCATTTTCATCTCCGTGCCCGCTGCTTCCCTGAGTTGCTCTTATTGTTGTGTGCATAGCCTCAGGAAGGAGTCTGAAATTTTCGTTAAAAAAAAAGAGATAAACAAACACACACGCGCGAGCAAAATTTCGCCCCTACGTACGTACAAATGCACACGCAAGCAATTTATTTCTAAATGTAGGATGTATGCTTCTACTAATGTTATTTGTCAATGCAGGCAGCATTATAATGATTTTAAAGTGTTTTCCTCTTTTGTTGTCGAATTATACCATAATAATGTAATGCTTTGCAATGATCAATTGATCGCTTGTTTATGTATTGATGTATGTCCCTATTAGTTCAACACAAAATAAATGTGCGAACCTAAACGGGGGATACAAAAATAATGCAATTAAATAACAGCCCTATGGCGAGTGACCATATTCCACCGCGCAGACACTAATCTCTTCCTCTTAAAGATACATAAGATAATCTCGCCTCCTCCTCTGTTCGTAAAGGCTGCTCTCACAGTGTTACGGTTGATGCTGTGCACTTGGGCCTGACGTCACACCGGCTGGCACACCACGGGGGCCATCTCAGAGCGTGTGCAGTGTTCCACGCGGGATCGTGAAACACACGGGAGGCTGTCGTGAGTTTAAAAAAAAAATGTGGCCGCTATTCTCACAAGCGCTCGCGAAGCGCCATTCATCCTCGGGTGCTAACATTATCCATTGCCTGGACTCATCTTGCGCACGCCTCTGCATCCAGAGAGACACGTACACAAGATGTTTCAATACCTGCACCTTAAATCCGTGCTACTGGTCAACGTAAAGGTGCAGCCCTGCAATTACCTGCTCACGCCGTTGCTGGCGTAAGGGCCTCGACCAAAGTGGAGCGCTAGAGGGCTCCACTAAAATCTACGTGTGTGTGTGTGTGTCGGACTTCTTTCGCACCGTACGTAGCCAACCGTGCCGATCGGAGGTGCGGGGAAATGTATTTTGCTCTGCTCTTCCATGCTGGCCAAATGTCTGCGAAGAGGTTGGGACAACCCACACTTTACCCCACCACATGTGACCCGCCACATGTGACCCGCCACATGTGACCCGCCACATGTGACCCGCCACATGTGACCCGCCACATGTGACCCGCCACATGTGGCCCGCCACATGTGACCCGCCACATGTGACCCGCCACATGTGACCCGCCACATGTGACCCGCCACATGTGACCCGCCACATGTGACCCGCCACATGTGACCCGCCACATGTGACCCGCCACATGTGACCCGCCACATGTGACCCGCCACATGTGACCCGCCAATCGACAAACTTGTGGTTGTACCCGTTGATATTGCCGGATGGACAGAGGCAGGGGAATTTATTAAAAGTGCCCATTATCTTCACTGCCATGCCGAGACATCGAACTGGTAACCGGTGGATTGGGAGTCCAGTTTGCTCACCGTTGCACCGTGGCAGCGTGCGTAGTTTTGTGGAGGAAATGTTTGTTGTTGTAATCTGTGCGGTATAAATTCTCCCAAAATTTACCGCGGTTCCGCGCCCGCCTGTTATTTGTTCGAATATCGGAGGAACAAATGAGCTTAGGTGAAAAAAAAAGAAAGTCAGTTGTAAAAACATCAACAGATGGACTCTCGCTCGTCAACAATGATCCATCCGCATCCATCTCTTTTTCTCCAGCTCCCCTGCTGCCCGAGGAAAATCCATGGTGCACGCGGTTTCCTTCGATAAAAAAAAACAGTTTGAGCAATCGTGGGCATCGATCGGGCCAACATCATCAACTGGCTTCAGCGACAGCCGAGCGATTTGCGCGGCAGGGGAAGGAGAAAGACGGACACGAGACACGCGACGCAGAGGGCCGAGGCGCCTCTCTCTTTAGGGCGACGTTTGGCCTGGGACTTGATCTGCCACGAAGCACATGGTCCACCCTCAAGTTCAAGTTCATTTATTAGGTTTAGCCCTGTGAGTCATTCGGGTGCAACCGCAACAAACAAAAAACTAAAACATGAACAAAAAAACATCTTAAAGTGAATGTGTGACTAAGTGTAAACAGAAAATCCAAGAAAAGACAGCAAAATTTTGCAGAAAAAAACACCGTGTACACCAACGCTGTGTGCAACAATCCCAGTGGGATGCAAGTCAAACAACCAACAACAACCGCATCCACTGCACAAAGCGCGACAGATGCGGACGCCTGATGCACAAATGGAAAATTAAAATCTCTCCGGTAGCGTGCGACTATTGTCGTCCAGAACAGAGACCGACAGCCGCATGGATGGGGAGGACAGGGGTGCCCACACTTTACGGCACCGTAGCCGATGCGGTTATGTAATATTAATGTTGCGCTGACATGATGATGATGATCCATATTTGTTCCGTGGGTTTAGGCCACGTGGTCGTTTTTATGGCAAAATGCGTGTCATTAAACCTCCACCGCCCGACAATGTTGTGTCACGTTTACAAAGTTGTGATGTATTACGTGCCGATGTATTGATCACATTCTGGCCGATAAACCTTCTCGGCAGTCTTTCAAATTGCTTTAAGCTTCATCAGGTAATGAACTCGGAAATTATGATGTTCAATAATGTCTACTAATAATAATGTAGAAAAGTTCCCACGGACGTACTCGGAGACGGAGGTAAGTTAAGGGCTTCCGCCAGGGTTTATTAAAGGTGAACAATAACACACAGCAGGGTACACAACTCCCAGGGGCTAGGGGGCTCCTACTCTGAGTCCGGGTCCCTGCCGGCTGGCTCCGGTCTCTCTCTCTCGTGTCGGATCGTGGACTCTGCCGACTCCACCGAGCGGAGAGAGAAGCACCTCTACGGCTACCACCGGCTTCTCCCCAGACTCACCACTCGATCCCTCTCTCTACCCACTGGTTCCCTCTTCACCCCTCTTTCTCTACCCGTTCCCACAGTGACCCCGCTTACGTCACGGGGTCTCCCTTAAGTAGCCTAGGAGACGTGACGTCATTGTACTGAACGGCACACCTGACGTCACGTCCCCATTTTACTCCTCTACAATAACAACAACAACATTCTTTCCAACATTATGCAGTCTCCAGCTCTTGTATCAATCCACTGCGTCCATATGCTGTGTTGGTCGTGTTGGTTTGTTTGATGAATTACTTCACCACGCTGATCAGGTTGGTGAAGGTGGCAACACAGTGTGGACTCGTTCACATATCACTCGTCATTGTTGTTAGCCGTGGCAGGGACTCGAAATTAGAGTTTCACGGTTCATAACGCCGTGTGCTAAACACTGCACTAACACTCCATCCTCAATGGTGTAGATATTAATGGAAATTGATGCTTCAAATGCAGTGGTGGCTCCTTCAAAATCTCTCAGGGGGGCAAATGTCTGGATGATTGATAAGGATAAGGTCCACCCATGCAATGGATAAATTAACAGCTTAAGCATGTAAAGGCAACTTCACTTCTTTAATATTAATGAAAAATAAGGTGACTCTTACAATACATCTTGTTTGTTTCTATACTCACTATTAATATACAATCCACTCAAGTTTCTTTTATTAAAGATTCGACTAGGTGGAGACAAATTATATTGTTGGATGAAACGTGCTTACGTATGATGACGTTAGCACGTATGATGACGTAAGCACGTTAGGGCGAGCCCTCCCGGAAGCCATAGAGAATGCATTGCAGCGCCCCCGTTCGAAAAAAAGATCTTTGAATGTAAGTCTATGGGACCACTCTGGGCGATTCTCAGCCAGAGTGAAATCGCCCAAAAAGAGGCGGTACTCCACA
This sequence comes from Lampetra planeri, assembly GCF_965212315.1. Classification (NCBI taxonomy): domain Eukaryota; kingdom Metazoa; phylum Chordata; class Hyperoartia; order Petromyzontiformes; family Petromyzontidae; genus Lampetra; species Lampetra planeri. Next base: position 4,280,037 of record NC_136132.1, read on the forward strand.
GAACGTGGCATGACGCTGATTGGACTATATCCAGAGGCACAGTGACGGCTAGCGTGACTCTGTGGTTGAATGACATTGGTGGTGCGTCGCCCAATCGCCCTAATGAAGAAACCGCCCCTGTTCAAATGTCTACATTCAGATGTGTTTGGATAAAATTATGCATGCGAAAAGTTATTTTGTTCATCCAGAAAATACTGGAGATGGAGCGATTATAATACCGCTATGATTGCAATTAAAGAGAGAAAGTGAGGCTTGAGCAATGACATCATGGCCAAGACTAATGTCGAACTGGCAGCCAAAGGAGGACATGGACCAAAGAGACTAAGCGATGACTTCGGATCCTGTGTGCAGGCCCTATATGGATTGCTATTTTGCAAAGAACGTGAAAGGTTGTGAAATCTGGATAAGGCCTTCATCCAGCAGTGGGTAGATCATGGCTGACAATGATGTAGATGAGTATTTGTGGCCAGATCCTGGACTACCCACAAAACAAAATCGATATATATGAGGTGGGGAAACAAAAAACATTCAAACTTTCTCTCAAGGTAGGTGTCTCGTGAAAATGAAATCAACACAATCCAGCAAAATCATGCCTCTGAGTCGCTAGATTACAGGTTAGCACTATCATTCCCAGCCAAATAATAATATTAATAATACACGGAACACATTCAGCGTATTTGCTTTTTATAAAAAGCAGTGGCTAGTGTCACTGAAGGGCTCTCTTTTATTTACTTAAAGAACAGCGCTGCGCTGAGAGGGGGATGACCGGTGCAAGAAAACGTATCCTTCTAAAATAACTAAAATAAATATAAAAACTAGATAAGCCCTGATAAAATACTGATGGATTTTAGGCTGTCAGCAGAGAAAGCGATTTAGCATTGCGGCCGCGTAAACGAAAACAGCGGTTGCGAATGGCAGCGCGCTTAAAATTATAGTCATAAGATGAGGGGGGGGGAAACTGTTTCACGTGGTTCAGCCGCAGTATCCCAATGAAATGAGTATTGACGGAGGACGTATCGTCACCCCTGGTTCGTGGAAGCAGGGTCGATAATGCAAGACGTGTGACAGCGCCGATGACAAATAGACGCCTTTGCTGCAACCCCCCTCGTAAATGAGTGTAATTGCATCATTACACTTGCGTGCACTCCACTCCTGTCTGTATGAACAAAATATAAAGTGAACTGATCTGTCTGCCGATGTGTGGGGAGGGGTAGTGTAGCGGTTAGCGCGCTCCACTACGAACCTGGCGACCCGGGTTCGAGTCCCGCTCACGGCCAACACCAGTGACGCTTATTTGAACCGGTCTTGGGCCTCCCCTAGGTCGACTCAGCCTCAAATGAGTACCTGGTGCGGTGTGTAAACATCGCCGCTAGGGAAACAAAGGCGGTCGGGCGTGGTGCTGGCCACCTACCACCTCATGTACCGTTCCGGTCTTCATAGGTGCTCGCTAACAGCACTTGCCCCTACAGTTTGTTAAGGCTATACTGGGGATCTTTATCTTTGTCTTTGTATTCGTACGCACTTGGACAAGCGGTGGCGTAGCAGTTAGTGGACTGCCCTCTAAACCCCAGCCATCCGAGTTCGATTCCTGGCCATGGTTGACGTGATTGGAGGGCAATATTTGAACTGGTCGTGGGCAGACCTTAGGTCGACTCAACCTTGAATGGGTGCGGGTTGATGTGCTGTGTAAACATCAGCGGTGGAGGCACAGAGAGGGTGACGAATGCCACCCTCTCGTGAGTCACGCTGGCCTGACCGGCTCTTGCCCGGACGGTCTTTGTTGTATGTGCAACATACGTACGTACGTATGTTGAATTTCTTTCGCACAGTACGTAGGCAACCGTTGTATTTGGAGGTGCGGTGGGAAGGACAATAAACTAAACATAAAATAATTTATTTTATTTTCTACCTACGTGACTTTACCGAAAGAACCAAATAGTATGGATCCCTGCAGTCACGAAAACTTCAAATCTAGATTAAACGCAAAAAGACGTTCTTAAGAAATTAGTTTAAAATTTAGATGTAAAAGTGCACAGCTCTAGTGGTTTCCTAAAATCGGAAGGAAGAGCGTTCCAGACGGCCGCAGAGGCGCATCTGAAAGCGCGCGCTGCAGTGCCCGTCTTTGTTCGATGGCCAGGATGACCGGAGTGTCGCCTGATGGTTCATGCTTCTTGCGGCAAGCACTTTGTGTGTAATGGGTGCGACCTTTTGTAATGTATTTGTTGGGAAAATTAATGGACTGACATCACTGACTACTCGATTTCACTTTACCAAGACTGCTTAAGATTCTCTCTGGTTAACTTCAATATCTCCAGTCGGCCAAAACATTGAGAGCTACCGTTCCTCTCAATGACTGTCAAAAATCCTGTTGTTATTTTGTATTACGGTAAACTGTTGTTCTTCCGTTAGGTTCACGGAAGCAGCAACTTAATAGTTGTTATATATCTACAGTATTTACTTATCTATATGTATAAAAGGGAAATTTGTGAATGTGTGTGTCTGTTCGAAATATTTAGCGTACCTCCCAACATGCAACACACTTTAAATTTGGCATGTGGGTAGCTTCCAGACTCTACACAATGCAAAACGTCTAAAAATAGACTTTTGTATTTTGGGGGGGTGGGGGGCGCAATAATGGATATATTTTGCACGGCAAGTGAGCGGTGACGTCACATCTGTGATGTCACCCGCATGCGGCAGCGTCACGCAGTGTGCCTGCTGACGTCACGCACCCCCACTACCCTCGGCGTAGGCCGTGTGTTAATCCAAGACACGAATCCAAGTCTCGGGCGAAGCCGGGTAAGTCAAGCTAGTAACTGATAAATGGACTTTGCCCGCTTGCTATTTGCTTTTGTGTCATACTTCATGGATGGCATAAATTACTCGGGTCATTGATCGTTGAGGCAATATTTTAAAAGTGATTAGCATGAGAATTAAAGCAATTCATATATATATATTTTAAAAACTTCAGCTGAGCCTACCCCATAAGTTAAACCATGAGTCATTGAGATATCATTTTTTGGGTCCAAATTAGAACAGTTTTGAACATTGGACTATTTTAGTTAGGAGAATAGACGTAACCGTATTAGTGCCAAATGTTATCATTTTATCCATCCTAAAACATAATAAAATTAACATAAAATTGTCACTCATAATTGACTATACATTTATGTACATACAGCATGTGTTTATGTAAGTATGTATGTGTGTATTATGTATACGTGTCAACGAATTGATTTATGTAAAATGCCAAGACAGTTAATGCAGCCGACTCAATTTCCAACGTGAACTGCCTGAACGAGCTCGAAGCCATTTGAGCTTGCCGATGTTAAAGTCAGTCACGGAAATTCTTAAGCCGCAGGCGAGGAGCTTTATTGCACGGAATTCGATCGATAATAAACGACACGTTTGTGAACGCGACAATCTTGTCAGCTAGTGGAGCGTTAATGACAAGATTGTTTCCTCGCTACAAAACTGCTACGTGGCCTCTAACTCAAAAGCAAATGTGGATCGGGTATCTGGGTTCATAGCCGGCTCGGCCCCCACGCTGCCATGCGCTTGACCAAACAAGCATGCAAACTTCAACACTGGGGAGACAAAGGCGGCCCGTACATGGTGCAGGGAAGACGCGCAGATAAATGCGGATAATAGGACATGATTTCTGCCACTTTTGGGTTGCCCATTTGCTTAACCCACATTTCGGCACGAAGGATAGAATGACTTTGCCACAACTTGTAGGTTACTATTCTTATCTGTGCAAAAGTGTCGTTAATAGGTAGCATAGGTACGCGTCTAAGGGTAAGGTCCATGGATCGTTACAGGGCATGGATAGTGTCAATGTCAGGTAATAGGAAGACATATACGACAGCCTATGTATACAGACTACGTAACGTTACAGCATAAAGAGAAAACGCGCCCAATAGGGCAACTACTCCGGAGATGGAGCGCTGAAATCAGTTCACGTGCGGAAGTGAAATTAATGATAGCGACAGCACTGGATCGTGAGGAATGGTGACATTGTGGAGAGGCCTTCATCTAGCAGTGGATAGGCGATGGCAGATGATGATGTAGTAGTAGTAATTGTACATATCCATTGTCTACTGTGCACGTGCTATGTTACGTAATCCTGCATTTGTCTATGCGCTCATATATAATGCAAGAAGTGCAACGTTTTAATATTGAATGATATTGAGCCTCAGCCATCGTTTATTAAATTAGGAATGTAAGAAATCTTTTCATGCACTTTTGCGTTAATTATAATGGCTAAGTTGCGCGGCTGTTAATGACAATCATCTTTATCCGCGGCTAAATGACGGATCCTCGGCCTTTAATGCACGGCGAGTTGCAGCAAACCGACGCGTCCATGCGTTATGGTCTCGATCCATACACCAGCCACTAAGCAGGCAGAGATGCCCGGGGCAAAGTAGAAATGTGCAGAATCAATGGCTTGCTTACAAATCGTACGGCATATGCACGCATTGATAAGAGACGAAATGTCACTATGGCTAACGACAGCGATGATGACGATTAGATTGGCTATCGTCCAGAAGATTTCCTGTAGAGTGCAGGTTTTTTTTATTATTTTGTTCGTGTGTTGTTTGTTTGTTGTAACCTGGCCCCAATAGAAAATGAGTATTTATTTCCGAATGGATTTTATTTGTGCCCAAATAAACCTAGTCGAAGCAGTTAAGTCGTCACGAGATTTGTTTTTAAAGGATTCTACTCATCATTATGGTCATGACGATTATTTTGATACTGTCTTAATGTCATCAAAATCTCCACATTTAAAGCCCGCATAAACATTACCATTCACTAAAGCCGGTCGGCTACGGGGTTTTTTTAAAGCCATTTTTGCCTCCTCTGGATCTTGAACGCAAAAGAAAGTGTCACCTCTTTTTTTCCAAATGTATAAAGCTGTATTAATATCGTTTAACATCTGTGTGTGCTCTTGAGATTTTAAGAAATGGCCAACTTAATGCTTATATTCGGTGAGGCTTGGATTTTTTTTATTGCACGTAAGTTTCAAAATTAAGGTTTGGCCAATGACTCCCAACACGAAATTATCTACTCCTCAAAGTGATGCCACGGGATCTCTCGCTTCCACTTTGCAGCGGCACTGAAATTCCCGATTGACACAATCGAGGCAGCAGAGGGCAATTGAACCGTCGCTTGAAAAATGAAACGGTAACTTCCGTCGATTTCCATCTTCGCCGGTTATGGGCCCCCACGCGGACACGCTCGCAGGCCTGTGATGCGTGCCGCGAGGAGCTTCCACGGTGTAACCACTCATCCACCCAGCAGGCAAGGTCGTCCTTACACCACAAAGCTTGACACGTGTGTAATGGTGCATAGCTTATATGGCCATAGCGATGCATTAGAGGGCAAGAGGGTGGTTGTTGGGTTGGGGTGGGGGGGGGAGTGTGTTTTTGTGGCGCGCAATTGGGTCCGAATTGCAGCGTTTCGATTCGATTTGCGTGTCGCCGTTTTATATATATGAGAATTTACACGCGCACATACACGCACACACAAACTGCACTGCAGAGAATGCTTTAAACAAACTTAAGGACGGGGGGAAGGGGGGGGGGGAATTCGGTGTGAATGATATCATATGTTTCAATAAAGCCAATTATGTAAATTGTAAATTTACATTGCATTTTAATTAAGTCATTATGAAAATGGAACAAATTCCATCGTGGTCGTGTTTTTCAACTGCAGGTTTCAATTGTGAGAGTATATACACACACGCATACAGTATATACACACAGTATATATACACGCACGCATACAGTATATTCGCGTACACTATATGTATGTATGGGTAATATTGTAGACGTTCACATACGTGTACCGTCTCTATGAAATGCATCTGTAGACCTCAACACACCAGACGTATCAATGCACCGCGTATTTTATTTGATTGTCAACAACCCTGCCGAAATGCCGGGGTCCGTACGCGTGCTGATATGTTTGTTCAAAGTTGTTTTTTGGAGAGGAGAGAGAGAGCCCCCCCCCTTTCCGCGTGCATCTCCCCATGGGATGCACAAAGACCCCCCCCCACACTAATGCACCGTTTTGTTTCACGGCGAACACTGCCAAGAAACAAACCCAGCCCACGTGGAAGTCGCGTGCCACTGGGAGCGTGATGGGCAGGGACACCGCGTGTGCTCACAGCTCACGCCGCCGCCGCCGCCACGATTTTCCCACATCACGTTCACCACCCCCTCCCACAGGTAACAAAGACAAAGATCCCCCGTGTAGCCTTGGCAGACTGTTGGGGGCAAGTGCTGTTAGCGAGCACCTATAAAAGGCCGGCACGGCACACTAATTGGGTGGGTTGGCCAACATCACGCCCGGCCGCCTTTGTCTCCCAACATCGCACCATGTGCTCATTTTGAGGCTGAGTCGACCTAGGGGAGGGCCCAGGACCGGTTCAGATAATCGTCACCGGGTGTTGGCCGTGAGCGGGAATCGAATCCGGGTCGCCGGGTTCGTTGCGCAGCGCGCTACCCGCTACACTACCATACAAAGACAAAGATCCCCCGTATAGCCTTGACAGACTGTTGGGGGCAAGTGCTGTTAGCGAGCACCTATAAAAGGCCGGCACGGCACACTAATTGGGTGGGTTGGCCAACATCACGCCCAGCCGCCTTTGTCTCCCTAGTAGCGATGTTTACACACCGTACCAGGTACTCATTTGAGGCTGAGTCGACCTAGGGGAGGGCCCAGGACCGGTTCAGATAATCGTCACTGGGTGTTGGCCGTGAACGGGAACGGAACAAGCGTAGCCGAGTTCGTTGCGCAGCGCGCTACCCGCTACACTACCACACAGACGCACGCACCTGCCTGCCCCCAGCCCTGCTTTCCAAGGTCATTCACGCAGACTTTAAATCCGTAATACTGGTAGGAACCTCCTGGTTCCACCAGCCCACAGGCGATTACTGTGTCCGTCCGTCGTGCATCCAAAAATGGGAGGGGTGGGGCTGGGTGGAGAGGGGAGGGTGGGGAGGGGCTGGGTGGGGAGGGTGGGGAGGGGCTGAGTGGGGGGTGGGAGGGGTGGGGCTGGATGGGGAGGGGCTGGTCACCCCGTGGTGCCCTTATAAAACTCAATGTTTAACCTACTCACGCCGGCTTGTGCCCGCCCTCAAAGTCGGCCATATTTGCGGAATACACCACGCCACCGTTGACCCTGGCCATTGACCGAGCAACCCAACGTTCCTACCAGCTCCCTCCGCAGGAATGTGTTAAAGGTTTTTTTTCTGGGTTAGATTGCGTAAATATCAACGTGTCGTTAACCCACCACGACCACCAGCCACCCGACACGGCCGATCGAGGTTTGTCACGTGAACCAAACGTGCCAATTTAGTGAATCACTTCTCCAGCACATCGGTGTGTTGCAGAGTAGACCCACAACATTTCCCCCCCCAAAACACATTCCTGTAGTGTATAGTAGTGTATAGTGTAGTAGTGTATAATGTAGTAGTGTGTAGTAGTGTATAGTCTAGAAGTAGTGTATAGTGCAGTGTATAGTAGTGTATAGTGTAGTAGTGTATAGTGTAGTGTATAGTGTAGTAGTGTATAGTGTAGTAGTGTGTAGTAGTGTATAGTCTAGCAGTAGTGTATAGTGTAGTGTATAGTAGTGTCGTGTATAGTAGTGTATAGTGTAGTAGTGTATAGTAGTGTATAGTGTAGTAGTGTATAGTAGTGTATAGTGTAGTAGTGTGTAGTAGTGTATAGTAGTGTATAGTGTAGTAGTGTATAGTGTAGTAGTGTATAGTAGTGTATAGTGTAGTAGTGTGTAGTAGTGTATAGTGTAGTAGTGTGTAGTAGTGTATAGTGTAGTAGTGTATAGTGTAGTAGTGTATAGTAGTGTATAGTGTAGTAGTGTATAGTAGTGTATAGTGTAGTAGTGTGTAGTAGTGTATAGTGTAGTAGTGTATAGTAGTGTATAGTGTAGTAGTGTATAGTGTAGTAGTGTATAGTAGTGTGTAGTAGTGTATAGTGTAGTAGTGTGTAGTAGTGTATAGTGTAGTAGTGTATAGTGTGTAGTAGTGTATAGTGTAGTAGTGTATAGTAGTGTATAGTGTAGTAGTGTATAGTAGTGTATAGTGTAGTAGTGTGTAGTAGTGTATAATGTAGTAGTGTATAGTGTAGTAGTGTATAGTAGTGTATAGTCTAGTAGTGTGTAGTAGTGTATAGTGTAGTAGTCTGTAGTAGTGTATAGTCTAGTAGTGTGTAGTGTAGTAGTGTATAGTGTAGTAGTGTATAGTAGTGTATAGTCTAGTAGTTGGATAGTGTAGTGTATAGTAGTGTAGTGTATAGTAGTGTATAGAGTAGTGTATAGTAGTGTATAGAGTAGTGTATAGTAGTGTAGTGTATAGTAGTGTATAGTGTTGTATAGTGTAGTGTATAGTGTAGTGTATCGTAGTGTATAGTGTAGTAGTGTATAATGTAGTAGTGTATAGTGTAGTAGTGTATCGTGTAGTAGTGTATAATGTAGTAGTGTATAGTGTAGTAGTGTATAGTCATGCATAGTAGCGTAGTTCATAGTAATGTGTAGTTTATAGTAATGTACAGTATAGTAGTGTATAGTGATGTATAGTGTAGTCGTGTATAGTAGTGTATAATGTAGTGTATAGTGTAGTAGTGTATAGTAGTGTATAGTGTAGTAGTGTATAGAGTAGTGTATAGTGAGTAGTGTTATGTATAGTGTAGTAGTGTATAGTGTTGTAGTGTATAGTAGTGTATGATGTAGTGTATAGAGTAGTAGTGTATAGTAGTGTATAGTGTAGTAGTGTATAGTGTAGTGTATAGTGTAGTAGTGTATAGAGTAGTGTATAGTGAGTAGTGTTATGTATAGTGTAGTAGTGTATAGTGTAGTAGTGTATAGAGAGTAGTGTATAATGTAGTAGTGCTAGAGACCATCGCCAGAGAAAGGGAGTTGTGGACTGAGAAACGAACGAACGACATCTTGGAGACTCTGAGCTCTGCGGTCGGCCAGATGGACGAAACAAAGTTTGAACCCGCGCGATTCTCAAATTTTTTAAAAAGTGAATTCGTAAAAAAAAAAACAGGCAAACAGGGGAATGCATGCAATCCTTGTTAACTGTTAATTTCTCAAATGAACCCTATTTTAACCGCAGTGGAGCACGCAGTGTGGATGTACATGCTTGTAGAGTTAACTTTACTGGCCAATGGGGCATTGATGTTGAGTTCATTAAAACAACCTCGAATTTTAATTCCAGTGATTAATGGGTGGGTGCAGTGTGGGTTTGCGCGTGGTTCTGTGAACGTAATTAAGGATAATAAGCCCAATAAGCATTCATATTTTAAATGCACAACTATAAAGCCAATTATGTGGCTGCTTATTTTCCATCAATATGGAAATAAAATTAACATGCATGTACAGCCAAGTACTATACAGTAATGGGTCTATTAAAAAAAACACACACGAAGAAAATAAATGAAAAAATTGATCATAAAATGGGATTATTAATTATATTCGCACGTATTGAATTACATTTTCCAAATGAAACGAGTACAGATTTGCGTGGGAAATGTGTGTACGTGTGTGGTAAGGTTCATACGCTGTGCTCTAATCCTATTGTGCAAGGGTTCAATTATCTTTGGGTTTATTCGGTAAAGTCACGTAGGTAAAACATTTTAATAAATTAACTCACGACGTTTGGGAAGCAGCACAAGCCTCCGTCATCAGGTGTAACTGCTCCAGTAAAAATTGCTGTAGCGTATGTACATTTTTACTGGAGCAATTACACCTGATGACGGAGGCTTGTGTTGCTTCCGAAACGTCATGAGTTAATTTATTTTCATTTTTTACCTACGTGACTTTACCGAAAAAACCAAAGAGTATGAATCCTTGCAGTCACGAAAACTTCAAATCAAGGGTTCAATTGCTGGCCACACACAGCCAAGGCAAATAGTTATCTGAACCTGTTCTGACCCTTCTCTGGCTCTGACAACACAGATATTGATACAGCGTTGGCAGTGGTGCACAAGGACATATCACGCTAACTCGACACATTCTTCAATAACAATTCCCTAAAGATGAACAGTTATAGAATAGGAGAAATGTCTGGCCATTTGCCCGCGTTCTTCCCTCTGCTTATGAAGGAGGTCTGCTACCCGAGACGTCGATCATTTAACTCCTTCTCGGTCAACTGAGCCCTGTGCAGGGCCCTTCCCTTAATCGCTGTGTAATGGCCCGCTGACACTACAAGTCTGCTTTCAAAGAGGACACTTGAGAACATAATGTAAAGTTAACTTCTGCGCGAGTGTTTTATATTGCCAAACTATTTCACGACGTCCCGTCCATTTATTGCGATGATATAACCACGAAATAGCCCTTGTAGCGGAGACGACACGTTGTAAAGAGGCGAGATGCTATTGCCCCGAGTGAGCAACTTGCTCTTCAAACTCGGCATCGCCCGTCCAATGTGTTTTATTGCTCCGCTGGTGCTGAGAGCGCCCGGCGCTAATTGCAGGCTGAGCTGACCTGGGTGTGAAGCCCTGAGTGGAGGCATGTCAGGATGGGCTGACCTGGAAGACGGTATCCCTGTACTCAAAGCCAAGCCCCTTTAAGCCTGTTAGGTAGCCAAATAGATAACCAGACAATGCATCGTCTTCTCCGTATATTTGTCTCCACGTAAACAAATTTTTGTATTTTTTTATCCAAACATCAGCCCCATGGTCATCATTTTACAAATGTACAAAATAAAATAGTGTGTGTGTGTATAATAATTTAAATCCCTTTGTCAATCCACTGCTGGATGAAGGCCTGTCCATGCTGGGGGTTGTTTGATTTTACTTCTCTTCGCGAGTCAGGCGAAAGGGGAAGGGTGCAGTGGCCACGATGGTTCAGATTTCACTCGCGACGAACGCTAGAGCCATGGCCAGCTATTAAACTTGTGTCTCTGAGTGTATCGGCCAATACTCTGGTCCACTGAACCACCGCTTCCCAACAACGGTGTGTCCGTTTACATTTCTACGCACATATATATTTACCAGTTATTGTCATATCTATATATATATGTCTGACGCGCGGTGCATTTTGCGCTTATTAAAACGAATTATGCACGTGACTACCGCGATCGGCGTTTAATAATAAAGAGAAGCGGTCGCAGCGTTACTACCCCGCGTTAAAGATTCGCCGGCATAATGAAGAGTGGCGGGCGAGAGAGGGCGGCTTGAGCGCTGCCAACGCAGTCGAGCGGGCCGGGCGCTCCTCAATCAAACTCCATCAGCCGCGAAACGGTCACGCACGGCGCTCGGATGCGCACCATCTCGTCGACAATCAGTGTCACGCATAATTTCCCATTATTTTTACATGGCTCCCCCCCCCCCACCCATCTACCCACCTACCTACCCCACCTTCGTCTTCTTCTTCACCCAGTCGGTGCGGCGAGTTTTTTTTTTCAATTTAAAAAGAAAGATTGAATTCGTTTTGTGTGCGTGCGTGTGGAAAGTGGGCACTGCAGTTAGTTTTGATACAGCTCAATATGACACAGCCTGACCACCGAAAACAACGGGGTTTTTTTCGTGAAAAAAATAATAGAATTAGTTTTGTCTGGTGTAGCCTTAACAGATTGTCGGGGCAAGTGCTGTTAGCGAGCACCTACGAAGGCCCGTACGGTACACGAGGAGGAGGGGGGGGTGTCGGCCAGCACCACGCCCGCCCGCCTTTGTCTCCCCAGTGGCGATGTTTGCACACCGCACCAGGTGGTCATGTGAGGCTGAGTCGACCTAGGGGAGGAGGCCCAGGACCGGTTCGGATCATCTTCACTGGTGTTGGCCGTGAGCGGGAATCGAACACGGGTCGCCGGCTTCGTAGCGTAGCGCTAACCGGGAGGTGGAGTGTGGTTATCACCCTTCATGTGCAGTTGTGATACGGCTCAATAAGACCAGGTCTGACCACCACCTCCCACGCCACAAATGGTCACCCTCCCACCACTGAAAACAACATTCCGTATCGATCTCAATACTTGATCTAGCACTGATACTGAGACATCTCAACAAACCCTTTCCCCAGAGTGAACTATATGTGCAGGTTTGTACGTTTGTGTGTGATATATAAACCGATTCTGGGCCTCCCTTAGACTGACTCAGCCTTAAGTAAGTACCTCGTGCAGTGCATAAGCATCAGCACTGGGAATAAGTGTGGAGCAGTAACATAGTGGCGAGTGGACAGCACTACACACTTGGAAACCTGAGTTCGATTTCCTGCCATGGTTAAGAATCAGGGGAAAAATATTTTAACTGAACCTTGGGCCTCCCTTAGGTCGACACGGCCTTAAATCAGTACCTGGTGCAGTGTGTAAACATCAGCATTGGTGGCGGTGGGGGGAAAGTGGCTGGGCATGGTGTTAACCATACCACCCCCTCATGATTCGTGCCATCCTTCATTCATGAACGGTACTTGCTAACAGCGCTGGACTCGGCTCAAGTAGGTTTCATGGAAAATGTTTGTCCTAGGTCGTTGGGAGCATGGCTTCAGTTGTTATCAGTGTAAATCATGATGATGTGGGATGTCCACGCGTGTCTTACCATCACCGGTCAGGATCTATCTACAGTTGAATGAACGCTGCCTAAAAACTGTCGCCATCCATCGTAGTTTTGTGATGCGCCGATCCATCATCCACATGGGTTGTTCCCATCACTCCATCTCTGCAGAGTGGATGTCCTCGTCGGGGGTGTGCTCCTTCACCTTCGGCTGCCAATCCCATTGATGCTCTCTCTGCCTCCGCCCCCCTCTGTCTATTTAAGGCCTCGCTACAGAGACAATCTCCCTCTCTGTGCCTGTGTTACTCTCTCTATGTATCTTGGTGATATCTGTCTGCTTATATGTCTGTCTATAGTTTTGTGGTTAGATTGTTGTTGCTATTTCATTTATACCTGATAATGATTGCTTGTGTTGCAATCGAAACGTCGTATGTTATTATTTAATTTATTATTTTATCTTTATACGTGACTTTACCGAAAGAACCAAAGAGTAACCCATTGATGCTCTTGGCCACCCATCCATCCCATCGAGCGACGTGTCCTGCCCAAACATTCTTGAGACTTGACCGACATTGTGTTCTTGGGTTTTTTTTCGGTAAAGTCACGTAGGTAAAACATTTTAATTAATAAAAGTAAAATAAAAAATAACAGCGTGCTTCAGCCGCACCGAACCTCACAAAAATATTATTCAGGGCCTACCTTGGCTCCTCCCACCCTCAACCAGTATATACACAAATACTGTGTTCTTGGAATTTCTCTCACTTGATACAGCTATCGTGCTGTGACGGTTCCACCTGAAGACGGAAGCTTGTGTTGCCTCCGAAACGTCGTGATTTTTTTATTTTTTTTTATTTCACTTTTATTAATTTTATTTTTTTTACCTACGTGAATTTACCGAAAAAAAACCTAAGAATATGAATCCTTGCAGTCACGAAAGCTTCAAATCTAGAATTGACCGACATTGCCTTACTCGGGTGAGTTTGTTGGTGGACACCGGCGGTGGAAAGGCAGTGCATGTCGAGTTTTAACGACACTTTTGTATATTTACGCGATCTAACCCAAAAAAAAACCTCTATTATGAATGGCATTGGTCGCGAAATCCTACTACGTGTTAAGGTTGCATGTTGTAGGATAAGGTGTGGCTACTTCCACCTTTGCCAAGATGTCTCGCCAGTGTGGAAGAGTAGGCCCAACACCCTCTAGAGGTGCCCTCTACACCTTTAGCGGAGGCCCTTCCCCCAGCAAGCAAATGCAGGGCTCCACCACTACATCAGAATAATCACTGTGTACAATCTTGGGCAGCGCTCGCTAGACGAAAAACACTCGATTCCAGCAACGTTAAATAAGTATGTTTCAACAGGCTTCCTGTTGTAACGTACAAATAGAACGGGATTTCTGCAAGATGAAAGACTGACTTATGTTGGTATCATAAGAGACATATTTTGATGTGATCTGGTGCGTGCACTCACGCACACCGCCATGAGGACCCGCGTGGCAGCGTTGCCCTATTCAAGGCACGTTCCCCATCAGCCGCGTGCTGTAGGTATAGTACATCAAAGTCAATCTCATTCCCACGTGGGGGTCTTTAGATCGCTGTGCAGCTCTAGTCCAGCCCCCCCCCCTACGCCTTAGACACAACCTCCCCCCTCCTTACCCTCTCGTGCCCCTTACCACAAATACAAAGGTCCCCCCCCCCCCATATATCCTTGGCAGACTGTTGGGGCAAGTGCTGTTAGCGGGCACCTGTGAAGGTCGGCACGGCACACGAGCGGGTGGGTGGCTAGAACCACGCCCGTCCGTCTATGTCTGCCCAGTGCTGATATTTACACACTCGCACCAGCTACCCCATGTAAGGCTGAGTCGACCTAGGGGAGGCCTATTCGTCACTGATGTTGGCCGTGAGCCGTGATCGAACTCCGGTCGCCGGGGTTTACGGCGCGACCGCTACAACACACGCGCGCACACACGCACGCACGCGCGCACACGCGCACATGCGTGCGTGCGCGCATAAAAACGCGCGCACGCAGATGTGAGCGCGCACTACGAGGCACATAAAAACGGAGAGAAATAAGAACTGCACTCGTAAAATATCGGTCGGACTTTCGGTCGGCGGAGTAAGAATTAATTTATCATCACAGCGTGAGCGAATGAATAAAGACGGACATAAAGCATCTTGGGATCGCTCAGAGTGTGAGAGGCTTTTGCATATCCATCAGCCGGCACTGTGCATGGCCACCCAAGCCAGACATTTTCTTTCCTTCAAACACACAACCCGGAGCATTTGGCAACTTTAACGCTTATTTCAACGCATTTATTCAGCCACAAAAAATAAAATGTATATTTAACCGTGGAATGCTCGATGTGTGCGCGTGTGTTTAAGTTTTTTTTCTCTTCTTGCTTTCTTTTCAGTTGCTGTTTCATTTTATCTGATAGTAATTGCTGCACCTAATATATTTGTGACTTTTCGTTTTGAGTCCCACAATTTTTCAGAAGTCATGAATACGAATGCTTTCATGCAGACTCTCAAATGACTACAAAAGAAAACAATTGCTGTCGTATTTTTATATACATGTGTATATCAAAGTATCTTTTCTGATGTATATGTAAGTACATATGTTGGTGTATGTGTATCAGTGTATGTGTGTGTGGTTAGCGCGCTGCACCATGAACCTAGCCACCAGAGTTCGATTCCCGCTCACGGCCAACACCAGTGACTATTATCCGAACCGGTCCCGGGCCTCCCCTAGATCGACTCAGCCTCAAATGAGTACCTGGAGCGGTGTGTAGTGAACATCGTCACGAGGGAGACAAAGGCGGCCGGGCGTGGTACTGGCCACCCACCCCCTCGTGTGCCGTGGTGGCTTTCATAGGTGCTCGCTAACAGCACTTGCCCCAACAGTCTGTTAAGGCTATGAGGTGGGGGGATACACGGAGGATCTCTGTTTTTGTGTGCAGACAAAGGATAGCTTCCTACTGGTCAACCTCGTGATGTATGCCGATGACCTCGTGATTACTGCTCACTCTGAGAAGGAGTTGCAGACTCTCGCGCTGAAGCTGAAGCATGTCACTAGCAGACGGGGCCTTACCATTAGCCCCACCAAAACAAAACGCCTCCCTGGTTAATCTTTATGTCATAAAACACTCGACTTGCTCAATTGCTTACCAGTCATGGGGAGGTTTTAGAGACAGAGGGGTTTCCATACCCAAGTAGTGTTGCTCATGATTAACTAATCTTTGCTTCTGTGATAGCATGGTCTAACATCATGACCATTCGATAGAGCTACACGTGGTGGTTTAAAGAGACGCATGCGGCTCGAGACACGCCGGTTGGTCGAGAGTAGGGGTGGGGAACGTCCGGCCCGCGGGCCGTACAAGGCCCGCGGGCCGTGTAAGGCCCGCGAAATCATTTGGGTCTGGCCCTGCCAAAGCAACCGCAGGCGGGACTCGAAATTCAATAAAGCTCGGAGCAAACCTGGAAAAGCAGTTGCGAGTAGCAGCAACATCATCAACACCAGCTAACATCACACGCCTCGCCAAAGAGAAGCAGTTCCAGCCATCGCATTAGGGGTGAGTTAATGAAATGTTTGACCAAATATAACAGGCTAATTTTTAAGTTGATAATTTTGTATGACCCGCGAATGATGTTAAAAATATCCAAATGGCCCTTGGCAGAAAAAAAAGGTTCCCCACCCCTGATCTAGAGAATAGATGGGCTGATGGGATGCAGGAGACATTGAAGCTGATTGCAATTGCTGACGATTTGTGCCAGCGGTGCGAAGATCGTTCTTTAGCAACCACGAAGGGGTGGAGGAGCAACGCTCACAACGAATGGGCAGATCACCGGTGGGGCGGCCAGACACACAGCGAAGGTAGTAACGCAGCAGGGGAGCACAGGCGGTGCATCTGTCAGTCTTCTCAGTCAGGCTCGCACGTAACCCCTGGGTCTGTCTCATGAACTTCTGCCAGGGAGCCTCCGATGCCTCCTGGAGCCCAAAGTGCACCGAGCTCGCCACAAGGGTCTCCCATAGGTCGATTCCGCCTTACGTGTGGACCTGGCGTGGCGTGTAAATGTCAACAGTCACGG
The DNA here is from genome assembly GCF_965212315.1 of Lampetra planeri. Lineage (NCBI taxonomy): Eukaryota > Metazoa > Chordata > Hyperoartia > Petromyzontiformes > Petromyzontidae > Lampetra > Lampetra planeri. Next base: position 4,296,634 of record NC_136132.1, read on the forward strand.
TGCTGGTCACACCACCTCCTCGTAAGCATTAATAGGTGCTCACTCACCATACTTGCCCCAAAAGTCTAGACTTTATGGGGTGTGTTCGTGTGTGTGTTCACATGCAGGGGAGCGGTAGTGTAGCGGTTAGCGCGCTGCGCTATGAAACCAGCATCCCAGTTCGATTCCCGTTCACGGCCTACACCAGTGACGATTATCAGAACCGATCCTGGGCCTCCCCTGGGTCGACTCGGCCTCAAATGAGTACCCGGTGTGATGTGTAGACTTCGCCTCTCGGGAGACAAAGGCGGTCGTGCGTAGTGCTGGCCACCCACCACATCGTGTGCCGTTCTGGCCTTTATAGGTGCTCGCTAACAGCACTTGCCTCCAACAGTCTGTTAAGGCTACACGGGGAGTCTTTGTCTTTGTACGCATGAGAAGGGTGCGCACGCTATACATGAAAAGGTAATTCGACGCTGGCAACCTAATGGTTAACTTTTAGCATATTCCCTGATACTGATACTTCAATGCACATTTACCCGGAAGCCTGCAGTTAGAGTGACAGGGGTTGAACATCAACACATTGTAATTTTCCTTTACGCTTATCCTTTTTATTTTATTTGACTAAAATATTTTTAAAAACCCTGCCGCACTTTGTGAATATAATTGAGTCAGCAGGGTCCCTTGCCCATGCGGTGGGATTACTGAAAGCAAGTCCTGTGTGACTGCCAAGGATAGAGGATCGCTGGTTACCACTCCCGCTTTGTCCGCTTAATTTGCATTATTGCAAACAGGCGAAAGGACAAATCTGTGAACGTGTCTATATTTTCTTGCATGAGATACAAGTGAAAGTCGAAACATACACTCAGTGCCAAAAGCGTCGCCAATGGACTACAGTAATGTCATGATTAGGATGTTTTGTCTGTAGTTGTAATAATGTCACGGGCTGGGGACAACCCCTGCAACATGATTCTACACCAAAACCAGATGTGACTTACCGCCAAATCACAACCAAACCGTGCATCCAATCTTGTCGGATTTCCGAAGCTAAGCAGTGTTGTGTCTGGTTGACACACCGGATGGGCGACTGCCTGAGAATAAGCCACGCTACAGGCCTGGTTCTGCAAGGTGGCCAGGAGGAGAGGACGGTGCTGTCAACAGACTCGTGGCTCTATTAGTGCAGAGCGAAGACGATTACTCATCTGTACGCGTGAGAGTTTTCTCCAGGTCGTCCGCTTTTCATCCGAAACGCGCAATCACGCAAGCGGCCAAACATTCCAATGCCAACACTCCCGAGAAAGATGATTGAGGCTGCGGGGCTTTCCAGGGTACAACATATCATTGTTATGGTATCATCATTATACTCCCAGAGTCACTACGAGTGGACTCCCGTACTTAACGGTAGATGTTGCTCCGTCATACTCGGGAGATATCGCTTCAGCGTACAGTCGGGTCCGGGTCTGCTTCACACTAAATCCCGCAAAGTTGAACGGGGACAAATTTAATTGGTGCTTTTTTTCGTTTTGGGGGGGGGGGGGGGGTATTAAATAGTGACCGGGCTCAGATGATGAACTTGTTACACTTGACAATAGTGAGTTCATAAAGGCCACCTTGCTCGTATCGAAACGCCACGATTTCGGCAGTGCGGTCCGCATACTCCGTCGAAACTGATTCAGAAGCTAGATCTTGGTGGTGTTACGCAACATCAATAACATTTATGAACGCAAGAAACGGCAGTATACGGACGAACGCGAGACTGCGCAAACTTTAACATAGCCCCGCGTCGGTGTTTGCAACATCGACGTTTCTTATTTATTTGGGTCTTTCGGTAAAGTCACGTAGATAAGGTTCAAATAAATTAACAACAACAAAAATTGGTATTTTCTTTGAACCTACTTTTTGTCATTTCAACTACCTTTTATTATTTTCTTTGAACCTATCTACGTGCCTTTACCGAAAGACCCAAACAATATGAATTCCCGCAGTCACGAAAGCTTCAAGTCAAGATGTAGCGACGTCTCTGTGTACACCGGGAAGCGTTGCCGAGGAGGGCATTAGTTTGCGGTGTACAGCCAAATTCCGGTTTTTATTTTCCTTTGTCGAGCGCGTCGATCCGAGATGTCTTCGTTTCTCACTGACGCGACGGGGTGCGAGCGTGCGATGGGCGCTTCGAGGCGAATGCTCGCCGCCCGTGTTCTTTTTCTTCTTCTTAATTGTTTTACCTTTTATTTTTTATTACGTTCGCGTCTCGAGCAACGATGGCCTAGCGCGTGCGCCCTGGTGGACTCGGTGCTTTGACGGAGCAAAAAAAATTCGATTTAAAGCTTTCGTGACTGCAGGGATTAATCTTCTTGGTTCTTTCGGTAAAGTCACGTAGAAGGGAAATAATAAAATAATAAAAATATAAATAAATTTTATTATATTATTCTAATGATCAGTCACCAGAGATTGAGGCCATCGAAGGTCAACTTTAAAGTTTGCTAATCAAACAGGTGCTTGCAAAATGACGAACAATTTCTTTTTTACCAGGTAAATGCGGCCTATGCCGTAAAACATCCGGCCAGTTTTTTGTTGAGTAAGTTTGTTTCAAATCGGAATACTGAGGTAATGGACGAAACAAAATTTAAGCAAATACAGTAACATTTCGATTTAAAGCTTTCGTGACTGCAGGGATTCATCTTCTTGGTTCTTTCGGTAAAGTCACGTAGAAGGGAAATAATAAAATAATAAAAATAAAACATTATAAAATCATTCTCACGACGTTTCGGCCACAACGCTAACAGCCGTCCTCAGGTGAATAACAGGTCTGTCGGGAAGTCAGCGTCTGAATGAAACACCACCAGGCTTGGAGCGTATATTTAAGCTGGGTTGGAGGGGGAAGAGCGCCTTGACAAAAGAATTTGCATATCCAACCCAGCTTAAATATACGCTCCAAGCCTGGTGGTGTTTCATTCAGACGCTGTCTTTCCGACAGACCTGTTCTTTACCTGAGGACGGCTGCTTGCGTTGTGGTCGAAACGTCGTGAGAATTATTTTATTATGTTTTATTTTTATTATTTTATTATTTCCCTTCTACGTGACTTGACCGAAAGAACCAGGAAGATGGAGCAAAAAATGTTACGCCGAGGCAGCGTTTGTCGTCGTAGTCCTCTCTCTCCCAGCCTCGAGCGCCGCGGCCACATGCTGCAGCCTTCCCCTTGTCGCAGGGTTGGCACCTCTGAGGTCCACAACATAAACAAAAATTAACCCTTAAAAACAAAGTTTTTCACTATAAATCCTTTATATGCGTGGCATCGGTTTTATTTTATTATTCATGAGTAAGAGTTTCATTTTTATCACATTGGTATTTTAAATTAAATGTGAAAAAAAAAATTCCTAAAAAGTGTTACATTTTGGAGAAAAAAAATTCACGAAAATAAATTGTCACGCACAACGAGTCTGTGTGCAAAATGTCAGCTCGATTGGATCACGGGAAGTGGGTTAAAAAACGACCGAAAGATTTGCACGGTCGTAAGCACGCAAGCAAGCAAGCAAGCGAACTTAATATAAAGGATTTAAATAAGTATAACCCGTAAAAACAAAGTTTTTCACTATAAATCCTTTATATGCGTGGCAGCGAACTTAATATAAAGGATTTAAAAATATATTCGCCTGTGGAGGACGCGGGGATCGATCCCGCGACCTTTGGCATTGGAAGCGAGGGCGCTACCAACTGCGCTACTCCGCCACGGCCTGTGGAGGGGTTACGCTCTGGGCTCTTATACTGTGACGTTCAGCCAAAGCGATGAATGAGTTCTATTTGAATATATGTAAAATATTTTTTTTTGCCTAAAAAGTGTAAAATTTTGGGAATTTTTTTCACGAACATTAATTGTCTGTCACAACGAGTCTGTGTGGAAAATGTCAGCTCGATTGGATCACGGGAAGTGGGTTAAAAAACGAGCGAAAGATTTGCACGGTCCTAAGCAAGCAAGCAAGCACGCAAGCAAGCAAGCAAGCACGCAAGCAAGCAAGCAAGCAAGCGAAATTAATATAAAGGATTTAAAAAACAAAAACCCAGGGACTTTGAATACCCCAGGAAGACTCAGATTTCCTGGGACAGCGGCTACCTCGACACGAGGACGATTCAAAACCACAACTCGACACATCCGTCAACGTCAACGGCCCTGAAAGCAGTAAAAATCAAATAGACGACGTTTCAGGCACCGCAATATCTCTGTGTTGTATATGTTTTCATCTTAGGGCAATGTTATTAACGAATGGTATTTGTGCATCACTGCCAATGCAGCACCTCAGAATAATTGTTTTTGTGTAACAATGCAAACCAGGACAGGTAGTAATCCCGACCTCCTCCATGGCCCCAGCGAGACGCAGCGCATAGCCTCACAATTCAGCCTCTCACCTTCAACCCCTCCACCCAATACCTCAAAAATGCACTCCCCCAGCAGCCCTCCTGGCAGGGGTCAGCAGCCCGAGGCTTTGGGAATTTTGTGAGGCCTGAAGCTATTTATCATTTCATTTCGTGCTCGCTTGCCCAAAAGCGAGCAGCGGTCCCCCTTCGGCATTGATCACGTGGGATGATTCAACGTCAACATTTCAAGGGAACGTGAAAGCAGAGAGAGAGCTCTGGGCGTGGGCGCGTACCGATTTGTGGTGATCTGAAACGGGCGTAAAAAAATCATTTCGCAACAGGTGTCGGTTGCACCGGCAATGACATCACCGACGATGAATGCGCACCTGAATGAACGTCCGCCACGAAGATGGGCAACCTGAGATCGGCTCGAGGTGGATTGCGAGAGACGACAGCGGATTGGTCACGGCTGATGGTGGTAACATTGCAGACCGGAAATTAACGAGGCTGCATCACTTCAGCCACGGACTCCCACCAGTGTAGAAACGATGTTTCTCCCGGTGCCAAAGATCAATGCTGCCGGGTTTTTGAAGGAAGCTACAGAATTCCTCCTCCTTGTACCGTCATGTCATGCTACTGACCTCGTTCCAATCCAATGCTCTCTCCTCTCCTCCATCCGCCCAGTCCTCCATTCTCTGACCCGAAGCCGTCTTCTGTCACCCCACAGCATCCTCGCCCCGAAATCCCAGTTCCTTCTCGCACCCCTTGTCACCTGCTCGCTCATCCTCATTCACCCCCATCCGGCCCCCACCGCCCCACCCCAAAATACACATATTTCCCCCCCCACACCACGCCGCGCTCTCCCTCTCCGTGACATTCCCACCCCCGACCCCCCTCGGGCGTGTGTGACAGGCGGTACCGCTAATTGGGACGCGAGACTTGCTCTCAGCCCAGCGCCTGGCCCACACTCCTTCCGAGACCCAACCCCGGAGCCTGCCAACACCTCCAAATTAATACAACCAGCCCCCGCTCACCCTCCACCCACCGCTCACCCAGATCGCTGCGTATCTCACCCCTTGCATTCATTCCGATTTCCTTCGCTGTGTGGAGCATTTTCATTTTTTCTCTTTTTTTTAGGACACTTTTTTTTCTTGGGTTCGAACGTTCGTGCAAAGGGGGTTGTGTGACTGCGCAATGCTCAGAGCACTGCGTCGCGATGCACCTGGCTTACCTGCGATTGACTTCCCGTCACGGCGAACATCAGTGGCGAAGGGCTACCTGCGCCTCCCCTTCACCAGCCCCCCACTGACGGCTGTGGTGAAGTATGGTCAAACAATCCAACATCACCGACACTGCATGGGGAGGCTTTCGTCCTGCGCTCGATTGAGAAAGGGCCAGCCGTAATTTGCTCTACATGTTTTTTTTTGTTCGTTGTAAGCTGGCATAATTACCAGCCTTGATTGGTAGTGCGGCAGTGTCGGTGAGGTGTGGTGGCTTGAACGGCAAAGGCCAGATGGCCTGTGACCTCTTCACCTTGAATACAAGGGTGATACTGACACTTAACGCGTAACTTACTCTGGGCTAAGTTGTCACGGGCCAGTATCGCAATTAGCATGAGGATGATGGATGAACATACAGTACTAATAAGGGTAAGAAAATGGGGGGGGGGGGGGAGAAGAAAATAATAACAAAAGGCACGTCACATAATGAAGATATCAAACGTGCCATTTTTTTCCTTCTCACGCTGTCTCACGTTTCCATACAAACACCTCACTCAGCGTATGCAACTTTTCCTATTGTTTCAACTATCGCGCCAGCGCGAGATCGAATGTATAACCTCGAATATTGCAAGTCCGGTGCGCTCACCATTACGCTACGGCGGCATCGGACAAGCAGTAAATCATTGGGTTCTTGTTATATCCCATTTTGTTTGTCTTTACACACGCAGGATCACGTTACCGGCACTGTGCGTCAGCTCGCATTGCTCTTCCCCCGTGAACGCGTGCGCCCTGGCTCCCAGAGTGTCGGAGACGGGGCAGCGGTGCCCGCAGCTGTCGTGATTAGCGACTGCGCTACCCTTCGAATGGAGCTCTACCCGCGCCTCCGCAGGGAAGGCCCATTTAGTCCTTTGATGGCGTCGTCTCTCCTTTCCTAACACCTCCTCTCGCTCGCTCGCTCGCTCCCTCGCGATTTCGCGAGACCGTCCCTTTGTGAGTTGCGGCCATGAAAAAGACATCGCTGCGGTGAGAAGCTCGCGAAGGCGGCAACTGTATCGTGAAAGGCCAACATTTCGTGGGTGCATCCCTCAAGCCTCATCCCACAATGTATTCATGAGCAGCGAATGCGTTGTGCTTTTTGGAAAAGGAGGTTACGGTGGTCATGGAAATTGTGAAATTTAATGAAGGCCGTTAGATGTGGGAGGAAATGGCTGTGAGAAACGCGGGGTTAGGTGTTGCCTTCATTTCCTTTTCAAAAGTGCCACACGAAATGCACTAAAACACAAATCTGCATTTTCACTGAGAATAATTAACGTGATGTGGTTGCCATTGCAGCTGTGGGTGTTTATTTGATTTTCTCCGAATTGACTCGAAATGCAAAAAAAGGTGAGGAAAAACTACTTCAATGAATCACTTAGTTAAACTTTTTTACTTTTACATGGTTATTTTAACAGTTAAATATATATTTTGCAAATATAGGCATTGTTGTACCACCTCACCTAATTGCATGAACTCTCCACCAATTCTATGTTTTTTTTTGTTTTTCTCACCTCAACCGTGAATTTTACTCAAGATTACCGTGAACAAACGCGTCACCCTACCGGTGAGTCTCGTGGGCTACCACGTGGGCAATGCGTTCCTTGGGGTTATTGAGCCAGCATTGTTTTTTTGTGGCATGTGATTTCTTGCTTGGTTTAATATGCAAGAACTTTTCTGGCGTTAAAAATACATTTTATTAAAAAAACTTCTTTGTCTCGCGCGGACCTCGAAAGTAAGGGAATTGACATTTTTTAAAGTGACCCGGATAATGAATTAGAACAAAAAAAAAACCTCTCAAATGTTCATTTGTTTTTTGGCCGGTTCAACCCCTAATTAAAAAACACGGAAAAATACCCACGGCAAAAAAAAAACCCGCGTGTAATAAATCCTGGTTCAAATTAAAATTTACATCAAGTGCCCGCTTACCCTTTGCATGTGTAATGCGGGCGAAAGCGACCTTCCGGATGTGACGTCACGAGGAGGCGGAGCCAGGTGACGTGGGTGAAAGGTAGGGGGTCCTTAAGCGCGTAAACCGGAAGGAGAAGTCAGTCGGGGTGTGAGCGGAAAAGAGTGAGGCCACGCGGGCGAGTGTGGAGAGGGGGGGGCGCCGACGGCCATCGGGAGCCAACCCCGAAGATAAGAGGAAGCTGCGGAGTGGTGTGCAGCTGCAGAGGAGACAGCCAGAAGGGCTGCGTGTTAGAGGCAGCGGTGTGGCTGCCAGGAGGAGCTGCGGAGAGAGAGAGAGAGAGAGGGCTGCATGTTAGAGGCAGCGGTGTGGCTGCCAGGAGGAGCTGCGGAGAGAGAGAGAGACAGCAAGAGGCTGTCAGAGCTGCGGAGAGAGAGGAGTTGCAGCGAGTACAGCCAAGGGGGGCTGTGTGAGAGAAACAGCAGCGGAGCTGCTGTTGTGGATCGGGCCGACATTGGAGTCAGCACCGTGGAGAAGCTACAGAGTAAAGACAGCCGTGTGGGTGTACAGCACGAACCGAATAAAGGACACTGAGCCAGACATCGTGGTCCAGTCGTTTATTACACTGGTGTCGGAAGTGCAACGGCATGTCGAAACAAGTGAGGAAGAAAGTTAATCCGGCGCCTGCATCGGCTTCTTCGTCCGACGACGACGAACTCCCTCCAACCACGGATCCTGTTGGGGTGGTGGAGGAGAGCCCGGCTGAGGCGACCACGGGAACGGGAGTGGAGGATGTTGGCGCGGTGGCGGGTCCGTCGACATCATCAGACGCGGATCAACGATGGCAAGTGATGGCGGTACAACTGGAGGCACTTAAGGACGTCCTGGCGCATCTATGCCATCTCGTCGCGCCAGGGACGATGGATGATGCAAGTGGTGCTCCGCGGGCCGCCACGTTGCCTGTCCTGCCGCCGCCATTGCCCACGCGGCAAGAGGCCGCCATTTTGCGCGCTCCGTGGCGCCAAACCGCCATCTTGGCCACGCCGCGGGCCGACGCCATTTTGAATTTGCCATCACAACCACCACCATTGGAAGACGGCGGGAAGAGGAGTCGGAGTCGCCACCTTACAACGGTTAAAGAATTTTCCGTCGGTGGGGACTGGAGCGCGTTCGCCTGCCGCTTCTTGGCGGCGGTACGCACAGCAAGATGGACCGATGCGGAGGCTTTGGAGGTGTTGCCGACTCTCCTGGACGACGAATCTGTCCGATTCTTCCGTTCCATAACGACCGATAAGAAGGCAACTTTATGTGGTGTTTTTCAAGAAATGGCCGATGCTTATGAGCCACCAGATGATGCGCATCGGCGATTCGCTCAACGACAACGAGCACCAGAGGAGTCGCCCGTGGCGTTCAGGGGTGCGGTGCTGGAGCTGGCCATGGCAGCTTATCCTGAGACGCCACAGGACCTGCTCGAGCCTCTCATATTAGGGAAAATGTTGGAGCTGTCTCGGGATCTAGGGATCCCCATGCCTGTGTGTGGGCATGAGAAGCTAACTTCCCGGACGGCTGCTAAGTGTCTCGATGCGCAATTCAACCTCCGTCGCTGGAAACAAGCGACGGCGTGGACGGGGGGGCCCGTCAAAGAAGGGGATGCGCTGGGGTGGAACCCTGCGCAGGCTGTCTATGTTCCGGATGACCGGGGCCCTCAACAACTGACGGCCGCCTCCGCTCCATGGACGGGACGCGGCGGGCCGAGACCGCGCGCGGCGCTACCAGAACGGGGCCGTCAGGAGGCGAGGCCTGCGCTTCGGCGCAACGAGGCCGAATGTTTCCGCTGCGGGCGTAGGGGCCACTACGCCAGAGACTGCTGGGCCCGCTTCCCGGCTCCGCCGCAGCAGGAGGCCTCGGCACCGGTCAAGTCGGCTAAAGATCCTCCGAAACAGGCATGTCGGCACGCACCAGACACTCGGCAAGGCTTTACACCTCACCCATCACCGTCGTTGCGCCATCCTAACGTTGTGGTTAAAGCATGCCCTTCGACGGGGCCTTGTCGCTCGGTCACGCAATGGCGCAAGTTGGCACGGAGAGTCGTCGCGGCCGCTACGGGCTCGTCCACTGTACCGGGGTCTATACAAGGGGTGGACGTACGCATTTTGGTCGACTCCGGCGCGTCTGCGACTATTATTTCGGATGTCATTTTTCATCTGTTGGGCATCCCGCCGGGGGCTGTGCGTCCGGTTTATGGGTCGTGCGTCGCTGCCAACGGGGGTAGCATGGGTATCGTGGGTCAGGTGGATGCTAAGATATCTATTGGGGATGTGTCGGCCTCGGGTGTTGTGTTGATATCGAGATCTTTGGCGGTTCCTTGTTTGTTAGGCACCGATTTTTTGGCTAAGATGCCCATTTTGATCAAAATCAATGAGAATTGTATTGAACTGCCGGGGGGCCGTCAAATCTCGTTTCTGCCGTCGCCCTGGGGGCGACCTGCTTCGGCCGTACAAGTGCAGGCGCTGTCCGTCGCATCTGTGGACATCCCACCTGGTACACAGATGCTTATACCCTTGCGGTATCGGAAGCCCCTGCCTGATCGGCTAGGAGCAGTAGGGGTCTTGTTGTCACCGTCCGCCGCGATAACAACCGGGTTGGCGTTAGTGGGGGCACAGACCATCGTCCGGCCGGATCAATTACCGTTTTTACAGGTGCTTAATGCGGGGGGAGAAAACGTCCGTGTCCCGGCCGGTACGGTTGTGGCACATGCCACTACGGCGTTTGCGACCCATGATTGTCCACATAGCCGGGGAGTTGTTGCTGGGGTTTCCGAGCCAAGGAGTTCGGATGATCGTTGGGTTGCTCATTTATGTGACGAAAATTCTTCCCTGTCCATGGAGCAACGTGGTGAGCTGCGTAAATTGTTGTTGACATATTCCGATGTGTTCAGCTCCGATGACTTGGATTTGGGCCGCACTTCGTTGCTTTACCATCACATTGAGACGGGCGATGCTGCCCCTATTCGATTAAATTCGCATCGGATGAGTCCTGCGGAGCGAGAACACGTACGGGGGGCAGTGGAAGACATGTTGGCTGCGGACATTATATCGCCATCTAACAGCCCATGGGGCGCTCCAGTCGTCTTGGTTAAGAAGAAGGATGGCAAATTGCGATTTTGTGTTGATTTCCGCAAATTGAATAAGATATCGGTGGCAGATGCGTACCCCCTGCCGCGTATGGATGACTCCCTCGACGCATTGTCGGGGGCTAAGTTCTTTTCCACACTGGACCTCTCTTCGGGATTTTGGCAGCTTCCCCTTGACGAGTCCTCACGGGAGAAAACCGCATTCCGTACGCCGCAGGGGTTATTTCAATTCAACTGTCTCCCGATGGGATTGAATGCGGCCCCTGCTACATTTCAAAGATTGATGGAGCTCGTTTTGACGGGGTTGCAGTGGGAGACATGTCTTATATATTTGGACGATATCATTGTCTTCAGCCGCACATTCGATGAACATTTGACGCGGCTGGAGACAGTGTTCACGAGGATGCGTTCTGCCAAATTGAAATTCAAACCAAAGAAATGTCACCTACTGCAACGGTCCGTCCGCTATTTGGGGCACATTGTGAGCGCTGAGGGAGTGTCCACGGATCCGGAAAAGACGGCGTGCGTCCGGGATTGGCCGACTCCGGCCACCGTGGGGGATGTTCGGCGGTTTTTGGGATTTGCCTCGTATTACCGAAGATTTGTGCCGGGTTTTGCGACGATTGCGAGGCCTTTGCATCTCCTTACGGGTAAAGGACGGAAGTTTGTTTGGGGACAGCCGGAGGAGGCGGCCTTTCGGAGTCTGCGTGATCTATTGGCCACGGCCCCAACATTGGATTATCCCGATTTCGATCACCCATTCATTCTTGATACGGACGCGAGTGACACAGGTATTGGGGCGGTGTTATCACAGTCTAAAGGGGGTGTAGAGCGTGTCGTGGCGTATGGTAGCCGAGTCTTGTCTCCTGCGGAAACCCGCTACTGTGTCACTCGCAGAGAACTATTGGCGGTTGTTTTTTTCCTACGGCAATTTCGACCATACCTCTACGGTTGTTCTTTTATTGTGCGTACGGATCATGCGGCCTTGCAATATGCCCTTAAAATTGACCAGCCATCCGGACAGTTGGCACGTTGGTTGGACACGCTACAGGAATTTTCCTTCCAAATTCAACATCGGAAGGGAGTGCGCCATGCGAACGCTGACGCACTTTCCAGATTACCGCGGCGCGCCCCTTGTAAATGTGAGTCGGGGACGCATAGGTGTTCGCCGATTCCAAACCCCCCTCAGCCGCTTACGTTGGCCGTCGAGAAGTCGGACACTCCGATGGAACCGGGACCGGCTGACGGGGTTTTGAATCTGCCGCGGTCTGTCTGGATCCGGGAACAGATGATGGATGAGTCATTGGTGTCCTTGCGGAAGCGGTCTGCTAAGGACAATGGGAGTCCGAGTACGGCTGTGGGGCCGCAAACCGCTCTCCGAGATGGTCTGCTTATGTGGCGGGAGGGGTTCCAGGAACGTTGGCGCCTGGTGGTACCAACGTCCTTGCGATTCGAGTTGATTAGAACCCTCCATTGTGACACTCTCTTACATTTAGGGGTGCAGAAGACCTTGTTGACGTTACAACGTCATTATTTTTGGCACGGCATGGCGACAGATGTCGTAGGGCACGTGCGCGCGTGCCCTGAATGCGCCCGGCGTAAGCCGCCTAAACATCCTTACGTGCCGCCTCTCCAGTCGATTCAGGTGTCTCGAGTCAATGAATTGGTGGCACTGGACATATTGGGACCCTTCCCACCATCGGCGAGGGGAAATAAATATTTGCTGGTAGGGGTTGAGTATCTCTCCCGTTGGCCGATGGCCTGGCCGTTGCCCGATCAGTCGGCCGCGGCCATCACCGACGCCTTTTTGTTTGGGTACATTATGGATAAGGGGGCGCCGGAGAGACTCCTCACGGACCAGGGCCGAAATTTCTCTTCTAAATTATTGGCTGAAGTGTGCGCAGGCCTTGGGACTAAGAAGATACGGACATCTCCATACCATCCGCAGACGGATGGTATGGTTGAGCGGCTGAACAGGACATTGTCTGCCATGCTTTGCCATACCGTGAGTGAACAGCAATCGGATTGGGATCTGCACATCCCCGGAGTGCTTTCGGCGTACAGGATGACGCCCCATGCGGCTACAGGGTATTCGCCGTTTTACCTTATGTATGGTCGGGAAAACGTGCCTCCGGTGGATGTGCAATTGGGTACTGGGGTGAAGGGACCTCGTAAACCACTCCCTGAATACATTCAGGACACGGTTCGCCGGGTTACGGAGGCGCGGGAAAACGCCCGCGTGGCTACGGCCAAAGCCCAGGCCCGGAACGAGCGGTATGCTCGGCGGTCTGAGGGGGAGTGCCCCTGGAAGGTGGGAGACCTGGCCTGGCTCCATTGCCCGCAGGTGCGGCCGGGGACCTCTCCTAAATTGCACAAACCTTGGCATGGTCCTGTGCGCCTCATTGAGGTTCCCAATCCACAGTCGGCGCGCGTTCAGTTTGGTTCTCGCCGTTGGTTTGTTCATACGTCGCGGTTGAAACCATATGTTGCTCCCCTACGTGATGCGTCATCTCCCAATGTTGCCTTGCCAGGGTCTGTTGCTGCTGACTCTGACTCTTCCCCGCCTGCGTCCATTGATCTTGCTGGAGCGCCTGTCGTACCTGTTCCAGACAGGCCGACCGTGACACCGCGGGGGAGGAGTGGGCCTGTTCGGAGGGCGCCTGCCAAGGCTGCGGGACCTTCTAGCCCGGCGACCCTTCCGACCCCGCTGCAGGCGCATTCGCGGAATATGACCAAGACTGATTCGTCAGGGACACGAGATGTCGGTGGACTTCCAATCGCAGCAGGGGAATTACCCCCTGTCATTTCTCGTGTTCCATCGCGTCCCCGTTCTACAAGCGGGCCGCCGACCGTCCGGGACGGGCCGGCGACCCGCACTCGTTCCAAATCGCTTACGTTTCGTTGATTGTATGTTGTTATTGTTCTTGTTCTTGCCGTCGTATTTATCGCATGCTTCCGTACGTTCGTCGATGTTACTTGTGTGTTGTTCTTGTTGTTATATTGCATGCTTAGTGTCCTTTAAGGGGGAAGGTCGGTTCACCGCATTACGCTTTGGTGTTGTTCAGCCGAGGTCGGCTGGGTTTTTTTCTATGGGGGAGGGTGGTGTAATGCGGGCGAAAGCGACCTTCCGGATGTGACGTCACGAGGAGGCGGAGCCAGGTGACGTGGGTGAAAGGTAGGGGGTCCTTAAGCGCGTAAACCGGAAGGAGAAGTCAGTCGGGGTGTGAGCGGAAAAGAGTGAGGCCACGCGGGCGAGTGTGGAGAGGGGGGGGCGCCGACGGCCATCGGGAGCCAACCCCGAAGATAAGAGGAAGCTGCGGAGTGGTGTGCAGCTGCAGAGGAGACAGCCAGAAGGGCTGCGTGTTAGAGGCAGCGGTGTGGCTGCCAGGAGGAGCTGCGGAGAGAGAGAGAGGGCTGCATGTTAGAGGCAGCGGTGTGGCTGCCAGGAGGAGCTGCGGAGAGAGAGAGAGACAGCAAGAGGCTGTCAGAGCTGCGGAGAGAGAGGAGTTGCAGCGAGTACAGCCAAGGGGGGCTGTGTGAGAGAAACAGCAGCGGAGCTGCTGTTGTGGATCGGGCCGACATTGGAGTCAGCACCGTGGAGAAGCTACAGAGTAAAGACAGCCGTGTGGGTGTACAGCACGAACCGAATAAAGGACACTGAGCCAGACATCGTGGTCCAGTCGTTTATTACACATGTACTCTTGCCATCTCTAATTGGTGATTGGATGGTCTTCTGAGTGTGGCTTCAATGCACCAGTGTTTTTTTTATACGAGTATTAGAGAAAAAAAAATTTCTCTAGATTTGTTTAATTCCATAGTCGTATTGAACGTGTATGGGAGGGTCGTTTTAGTAGTATTATTAGTGGGCTAGTAAGCCCTGTGGGCTAGGCATGGGTAATCTGTTCCCGACATACCTACCTTCCGGGGACATTTAACAGCTGCCTTGGATTACAGGACCCACAACTCCCTCTGCATGAGACGCTTATACACATGTAGGGGTGTTAGAGAGAGAGCCCGTTATGCATGGCAGCTTAGGGCAAACAAACACAGTGGGCGGGGCTACGTGAGTGCACAGGGGAGGTGCTCTCTACGACGTCCGCGCCAGGCACCCGGGGGGGCTCCACCCCTCAGCGGGGGGTTGGGTATAAAAGGGGATGTATCGGAGGGCTCGGGGGTCTTGTTAAGCTAACCAGTGAAGACTGAAGACGTCTTAGCTAGAGCCCTGGACTCCCCTGGTTCGCCGTCCTTATCAGGGCCGAACAGGACCGAGCCAGCGGCGTGGTCCCGAGATCCAGAGCCGGTGCTCCTGCCAGCGCTGGTCTGGGACTCAGGGTACCGGGCCCGACTTACCAGTGTCGGGCCAGATAGCCTCCCCTAGCCCGTTAGAGGAGGACTAGGAGGCAGGCTAGAAAGTAGCTAGCGCGTGTATCCCCAGCTAGCCGGGTGAGGGGGCCGACACCCCCTCTAGAGTTGTATGCCACAACCGTGCTGTGTGTAATAAACCTGTGTGCCTCCAACTCCGGCGTCCAAGAGTCGTGAACTCTACTACACACACATCAGAGCGTGCATACACCCACCATTTATCTATAATGTGTGTGTGTATGAGTGTACCATTATATCTTGTCCATGCCAGGAATGCACATGGCCACGCATATTCATCCCCGCTCCCTCGGGAAGAGGCCTCGCTTTCAAAGACGGAAAACCATCGACATAAAGCACTGCAGATCGAGCTCGGAGGTATATATATATACGGCATGCTCGTTGGCTCTGAAATTAAAAAAATGGAGTAAAACAAAACACAAAAATGCCTCCGTAATGACTAGATAGTTAACGAAGAGGAATGCAAGACATCGCCATGCCCAAACCAGAGGTTGCAATCGGGTACCCGATACCCGTACCCTACCCGATACCCGGCTACCCGTACCCGGCCGGGTACCGTTACGGGTACCCGTTTGCGACCCTGATGCGGCCGGGTACGGGTACGGGTAGGCCGTGAGTCACTGGTGAGTAACCGTTTGTCACTCATTTCGGGTAGGGTACGGGTAGGGAACGGGTACCCGTACCCGGCCGGGTACGGGTACCCGTTTGCGACCCTGGTGCGGCCGGGTACGGGTACGGGTAAGGAAACAAAACCCGTTTGCGACCTCTGGCCCAAACGCCCCACCTTGTGTCACATCACAAGCTGCGCCGTCCTTCAGAGCGGGACGTGAAACCAGCTGTCGCGTCTGTTTGTGGACGTTAAAGATCCCACAGCACTCATTGCACGAGGAGGCCTCAATGCGAGGGCCAGCACAGTGGCCAAATTGTCGCCCTCTAATACCGATACTCTCTCTCTCTCTCGACAGGATTGGGATGCTGTGCAAATAATTTACGCAATTTTCTTTAGGGCTGTAATTACACATTTTACGATTAATTAAAATAGTATTTTCCTCCACAATTGTTTTCGTCAAAGTGACACCGACGTCACACGTATCGGGACGAGGAATCCGATCGGAAATCTCACTGAGCGGCGATCACCACGTGAAGAAGAGAACTACCGCGGGACTTCTCGCAAACGATCCTTCTCTACACAATGGAGACGGTGCTTTCCCGTACACTCCACCAAAGATATTGTTTTGCCGTGAGAATAAAACGAATGCATCGGTGAAGTCTCGCAGCTGGACATTAGCCAGAGGACATGTGAAACCAAACTTCATACGACGGTTAAATTTCTATTTAAAGCTTTCGTGAATGCAGGGATTAATCGTCTTGGTTCTTTCGGTAAAGTCACGTAGAAGGGAAATAATAAAATAATAAAAATAAAACATAATAAAATACAATTCTCACGACGTTTCGGCCACAACGCAAGCAGCCGTCCTCAGGTGAAGAACAGGACTTCATTCAGACGCTGTCTTTCCGACAGACCTGTTCTTCACCTAAGGACGGCTGCTTGCGTTGTGGCCGAAACGTCGTGAGAATTGTATTTTATTATGTTTTAGTTTTATTATTTTGTTCTTTCCCTTCTCCGTGACTTTACCGAAAGAACCAAGAAGATTCATACGACGGCTTTGCTTTGTCCAGTCATTCATGGCCCAGCTGATGCCATCACCAATCACTCCCCTATACAGCCCCGCTTTAATCCCAGGCTACGTCGCAGGCACTCGTGAGAATCCAGGTTCCTGAGCCGCCGTGCCGCCTTGTTCGCACTCACGTCTCGAGCCACCCGGCCAACTGGTCACCGGCCTCCTTTCAATAGTGTGCATCATTAATTACTGCGTCGAATAGAGGGCTTCGGTATGTAGTGTTAGTATTATGTGGATAACAATTTGAAATATCTATGAAAAATTCAATAAATCAGCTGTGATGTATGTGTTCAGTGCCCGGTTGCTACATGTATTACAGCTATTCCTATTTTCTTTACTGGTAGGAACCACCTGGTTCCACCAGCCCACAGGGGATTATTGTGTCCGTCCGTCCGTCGTGCATCCGAAAATGGGAGCGGTGGGGCTGGGTGGAGAGGGGAGGGTGAGGAGGGGCTGGGTGGGGAGGGTGGGGAGGGGCTGGGTGGGGATGGGAGGGTGGGGAGGGGCTGGGTGGGGAGGGTGGGGCTGGGTGGGGGGTGAGAGGGGTGGGGCTGGGTGGGGAGGGGCTGGTCACCGGTGGTGCCCTTATAAAACTCAACGTTTAACCTACTCACGTCGGCTTGTGCCCTCCCTCACAGTCGGGCATATTTACGGAATACACCACGCCGCCGTTGACTCTGGCGATTGACCGAGCAACCCAACGTTCCTACCAGCTCCTTCCGCAGGAATGTGTTATTTAATCAGGTAAGGCCCACTGAACTGTATATCTCTTTTGCAGAAGCCACCTGGCGACAACTGATAGCGCAACGAAGTGAGTGGCTTATCACGTGTAAATGTTATAGCAGCCGAACACTCTAAACGCACGTTTCTACCTGTGGAGGGACAAACCGAAGGACCCAGATGACGTGCAAACTCAAAATATACACGCGTCGGATCAACAAACTGGATCCACAGCTCCAGTTGGATAGCGCAGTGGTTGCGAGTTGAAAATTCCATGTACTGTGCTCCAACGTCTACGGATCGTGTCTTCACCAGCCCACCAGTGATGCAAAGTACGGTCAAACCAAACTCCCACGGCCCGCACGGCGTGGGAAGGCCCTCTCGCAGCAGTGGACTGACAAGATAGCGCTGTTAGCGAGCACCTATGAAGGCCGGCACGGCACACGAGGTGGTGGGTGGACAGCACTACGCCCGACCGCCTTTGTCTCCCTAGTGACGATGATTTTTACACACCGCACCAGGTACTCATTTGACGCTGAGTCGACCTAGTGGAGACCCAGGGCCGGTGCATATAACCGTCACTGGTGTTATACATACACTTGTTGTAATAAAGCTCCACCCGTATAGCCTTAACAGACTGTAAGGGCAAATGCTTTTAGCAAGCACCTATGAAGGCCGGCACGGTACACGAGGGGGTGGGTGGCCAGCACCACGCCTGACCGCCTTTGTCTCCCTAGTGGCGATGTTTACACACCGCACCAGGTACTCATTTCAGGCTGAGTCGACCTAGGGGAGGCCCAGGACCGGTTCAGATAATCATCACTGGTGTTGGCCGTGAGCGGGAATCGAACCCGGGTCGCCAGGTTCATAGCGCAGCGCGCTAACCGCTACACTACCGCTCCCCACACACACGCACACCACAAACATCTCTCACTTGTTCATTTGTGAGATTGGCCTCGTTTGACCCTGGCGTGTATGTGCGTGTGCCTCCTTCGGACGTTTGGGACTGTGTTGTACCGACACTTTTTTTTTTACCCACGGCGAGCCGAGCTACGTGTTCTGAGTTACTGTTTTTTTTTGCAGGCTCGGCACCAGACGCGCGCAGTCAATTTCAGTGACCGTGAACATACAATGGTGCCGCCATCTCTGCACCCTCAATCAATGTCCTTTATTTAACCAGGTGAAACCCCATTGACGTTCATTACCTCTTTTGCAAGGCACCCCCCACGTGGGTAAACCATATCGTTACAAGGACGTGTTGTATTACCACCTAGAATGTAGCGATTTCTTGAGCATCAGACATTTCGCGTTCATCTTTTTGGGAAAGTGTTGTCTAAAGGTTGGCAATTTTTCACACAATTGTCGGACCATGAGCTGACACCGCAAGGCACGTGACATCCAGGTCTGAGGGCTGCGTTCGTGTGTAGGTCGGTGGGCAGTTGTGGCACTCGGACACAACCCCGGTTAACCTGGACCTGATTCATGGCCATTGAATCTGCCCTTCGGCTGGCTCAGATTTAAACGAGTAACTGATGTGGTGTGTGACTATCAACACTAGAGTTGAAGAACATTCAGGCATAGGATAGCGGCCACACTACCAAAATCGTGGACTGCAACCAGCAATAATTGGAGGTCGCCAACAGCACCTGTACCTCCGGTCTCAAGAGCTAAAGGAGGGATCTTTGTATCCCTGACGTACGTGTGAGTACTCTTAGTTCTTTAGGTAAAGTCACGTAGGTAAAAAATGAAATTAAAATTAATAAAAATGAAATAATAAAATCCGTCATCAGGTGGGACCGTCACAGCCAGATTTGCTGCAGCAAATCGTCGTGATTTTATTATTTTATTTTTTATTAATTTTAATTTCATTTTTTACCTACGTGACTTTACCGAAAGAACTAAGAGTATGAATCCTTGCAGTCACGAAAGCTTCAAATCTAGTACGTGTGAGTGTTTGTAGGGGGAGTGGTGGTGCAGTGCTGAGTGCCCTGCTCCTCAGCCGAAGATGAGTAACCTGGTACATTTTTCAAACATTGGAAAATAAAGTGCCGTTCCGGCCATAATACGCGCTCGCTAACAGGATTTGCAAGTGCTGTCTATAAAACTGAAAGTGCCATCTTTGATGTGTGTGTGTGTGGGTCTGCGTGAATGCCTTCACGCTCTGCCCAATGAGCAAACTTCGCTCGCGTCTTATTATCTATCGGCAGCCGTTGTTGCCATAGCTGCCGTTTGTAGCAGCCCCATTCACTTTTGTGAGCTCTGTGCTCCCCGATTCGCTACATCCACTGGCTGCTCTGTCAGTCCATTTGCAATCAAAACAAGATCTATGTGGCACAAGTAGCCAGCGCGTGTGTTTGCCAGCCTTTACGGGCCCGTTTGTGCAAAGTGACTTGCCAGTATTTATGAGCCGGTCTGCTCGTGTGGTCTGTGTGCGTCTGGTTGCTGCGGGGGAGCGGTAGTGTAGTGGTTTTTGCGCTCGGCCAACAACGGTGACGATTACCTGAACCGTTCTCAGGCCCTCCCCTAGTTCGACTCAGCATGAAAAGGAGTACCTGGTGCGGTGTGTAAACATTGCCACTGGGGAGACAAAGGCGGCCGGGCGTGGTGTTGGCCACCCCACCCCTTCGTGTGCCGTGCCGGCCTTCATAGGTGCTCGCTAATAGCACTTGCCCCACAGTCTCTTACAGGCTTCTACGGGCGGGGGCAGGGAGGGGGTCGTTGCCTTTGTCTTGCTCGTGCGGTGAACGCAATTAGGGCGGCCTGATGCTAATTACAATGAAGCGTTCACGGCGCCGCGCCGACGTCTGCGATCGCGTCGACGATTCAACGCGCGGCCTGAACGCTTTCACGCAGCAGCAGCAGCAGCAAGAGGAGGATGATGATGAGGATGATGATGAGGGTGATGATGAGGAGGAGGAGGAGGATGATGAGGATGAGGAGGAGGATGATGATGAGTATGATGATGATGATGAAGATGATGATGAAGATGATGATGATGAGGATGATGATGAGGATGATGATGATGATGAGGAGGAGGATGATGATGAGGATGATGAGGAGGGTGATGATGAGGGTGATGATGAGGGTGATGATGAGGGTGATGATGAAGATGATGATGAAGATGATGATGATGATGAAGATGATGATGAAGATGATGATGAAGATGATGATGATGAGGATGATGATGATGATGATGATGATGATGAGGAGGAGGATGATGATGATGATGAGGATGATGAGGATGATGATGAGGATGATGATGATGATGAAGATGATGATGAAGATGATGATGATGAGGATGATGATGATGAGGAGGAGGATGATGATGAGAATGATGAGGAGGGTGATGATGAGGGTGATGATGAGGGTGATGAAGGTGATGATGATGATGATGATGGTGAGGGTGATGAAGGTGATGATGAGGGTGATGATGAGGATGATGATGATGAGGGTGATGATGAGGAGGATGATGATGATGATGAGGGTGATGATGAGGATGATGATGAGGAGGATGATGATGATGAGGAGGAGGAGGATGAGGAGGAGGAGGATGATGAGGAAGAGAGTGATGATGAGGGTGATGATGAGGGTGATGATGAGGAGGAGGAGGATGATGAGGAAGAGAGTGATGATGAGGGTGATGATGAGGGTGATGATGAGGGTGATGATGAGGGTGATGATGAGAGCTATATTCTTGGTTCTTTCAGTAAAGTCACGTGGAAGGGAAATAATAAAATATTAAAAATAAAACATAATAAAATGAAATTCTCACAACGTTTCGGCCACAACGCAAGCAGCCGTCATCAGGTGAAGAAACAGAGCTGTCGGAAAGACAGCGTCTTTTTTTTCTAGATTTGAAGCTTTTGTGACTGCAAGGAATCATCTTATTAGGTTTATTCGGTAAAGTCACGTAGAAAGTAAAAAAGAAATCACGACGTTTCGGAGGCAACACAAGTCTCCGTCATCAGGTGGGACCGTCACAGCCAGATTATACAGCCTTGATACAGCTAATCTGGCTGTGACGGTCCCACCTGATGACGGAGACTTGTGTTGCCTCCGAAACGTCGTGATTTTTGTTTTTATTTTATTTTACTTTCTACGTGACTTTACCGAAAAAACCTAAGAAGAAGACAGCGTCTTAATGAACACTGCTAAGCTTGGCAGCGTATTTTAAGCCGATTGAAAGCCTTCGGCAACGCCGTTTATCGCTCGACGGCGGTGCGAACGTGAGGCGGTTGCCGTTGTTTGTTTGTTGTTTGTTTGATGTTGTTGCTGCTGCTGTGTTTCTTCGCGATTTTTCTTTTCAATGGTGAGGTGGGGAAGGGGGGAGGGAGCCACTTTCGCCGATAATGCATCGTCAGTGCCAGGGTGCCACCACGCCATTTGAAACCATCGTGGGTTTGACAGCAGCACGTGGTGATGATGATGATGGGTTTGTTCATTGTCAGGGACCCCACTAAAGGCCATCAACAGGGGCCGGCAGTGGCTCGCGGGCCTTGCAATGAAGAGCACACCGGTCGTATTGCGTCAGTCCAGTGCGACATGCACACCGCGTGGCAAATGTAATAGCAAAAGATCGTAGTGCTTGCGATGAAAACTCATAGAGGTTTACGCGCGCCCTTTTACGTGCATTTTCTATGCTGTGCATGTCACAATGCGCAGGGGAATTCACTAAATGTTGCTGGCATTTGTACCACGCCCAACACCGTGTGTGGAATGAAACGGTTTTATTTTTTAGGCTAAGTTCATCGACACGGCAGGCATTCGTCCGGGCAGAGATTCGAGTTGAGTCAACGATGATTGTACGATGAACTTCTTTCGCACCGCTCGTAGCTCAGCCGTGCTCATCGGAGGCGCGGGATTGGGTTCTCGCTTCGGAAAACGGTCGGTGATGATTCATTTCCGTTGATCCTAGCACCCTCTGTCTTCGTAATCGAACGGGCGAACATTCTCTCAAAGACCTCGCTGCTGGTCTCCTTGAGTCTCAGTCACACGGCTATTATTAATAAGGTGTTGCGGCACGGGCAAATGAACGCCCCAACGTTCCAAATGTGTCTTTTAACGAGGAGCGAAGCATCGGCAAATGCGAATAAGTGCTCGGCGAAGAGACGTGAGGATTTTTTTGCGCCGCTAAAAAAAAATCTCTCCGCGATCGTAATGGCAAAGTCGACGCAGACCGGTAGAGCTGCCAGGCGTGTAAACATATTATTGACACGGCATTGTCGTGATTGATAATGACTTCACTTGTGACCGGAACCCGAGAAGGCTATTGATATATCACCTATCAAACCGGGAAACGTTATCTTATTTTCGCTCGGGAGCTCCAAAGGTGCAATGATTTGACAGGTAAAATGGATCACCCTTTTTATATGTATTTATGCATATCGCGCATTTACATATGTATGCATTTTGTGCCATATCTTCCACATACAGTAGCTCGATGTGTACATGACTTAAATATTTTACAACATATATGGAGATCTTGCCAACGCATTGCTTAGATGAAAAACTTCCCATGCTGTGTAGAGTCATTTTGACCATACCTCACCACCCAGGTTAGTAGTGTGGGTTGGTTAAGAAAGGTGGTGTGGGTTAGGACCGGTTCAGGTATCACTCACCACTGGTGCCAGCTGAAACTGCGAATTAAACTCAGGTAGATGAAGTGCACGTGCAATGTGCAAATCTGTTTACTTGTGCTAAAATGTATGTACATACGGACATCGATTGTACGTATGTGCCTCATTATAGACCCACACCATTTGAGAAAGAACATCCTTAGACCAAAAAGAATACAGGAATGTGCGACATGCAATTAAATGTTCCAGGTCATGCCCTGACCTTACATTTTTATTATTTTACCGAATTTTATCCCAGTTTTGTTATCGGCATAAAACGTTAAATATTCAATTCGGAACTCATGTGGAGCAGTCCATGTTGGAGAACCCTTAGTGGAAGTGTATATCATAAAACTACTTTTGAAATTTGTTCCAGTGACCTCACTTTCCCACCCACCCTGCCAGATTAAGTTACAAAAGCGAATATAATGTTCCGGGTTTTTGTGTTATTGCCAGCAGCATGAGACCATGAACCCACTGCATTTGAGAGCCCGGTTTAATCGCAGGCAGCCACCACCCCAGGATATCAGGAAAGCGTCGCAGAGTCTCAAAGCCTTTAATTAAGTTTGACTCTTTGAATGAAAATGTTACACAAATGTCATTATACATACGTATTATTATTATTATTAGACATGTGGGAGGAAAACCGATTAGCCCAAATACAACACATGCACATTGAGTGGACAACACTCAAAGGTCAACGCTTATATGTGTTCATCAACACATTTTGCTTTACCCCCCCCCTCTCCTCCCAGTCACTTCACATTATCCACAAATCATTGCGTCCAAAGCGCTGCATGCCGGGAATTCACCACGCTGCCCTTAGAGAATGACCACGCTGAGATTTGTCGCGACTGGTGGGAAACATATTTATCCCACCCGGCAAGCAATCATTACCTGGAATGCCCGCTGTGAGACGTGGCAGAGGCGAGGTCTGAGTGTGCAGCATCGCCCGGATACGAACGCACGGCTCCATAAGGCAGGCGCAGTTCTTGACGAAGGTCATATCCAGAAGAGGTGGGTGTCAGTACAATGGCTTCTTAGTGGCACGCAAGCAAAGTTATGATGCAGCAAATGCGTTGTTGATCACGATGTGCGTGCACACGGATGGTCCTCTTTCGACGGCAACAGACAATCGCATTAAACGTCACATTTAAATGACTGCGTGTGCAAATAACTTGTATGCAACCTTAACATGGAAATGTGTCTTCTTGGTTCTTTCGGTAAAGCCACGTAGAAGGGAAGTAATAAAATAATACAAATAAAACATAATAAAATAATTTTCACGACGTTTCGGCCACAACGCAAGCAGCCGTCCTCAGGTGAAGACCACGTGTCTCCCCGACAGACCTGGTCTTCACCTGAGGACGGCTGCTTGCGTTGTGGCCGAAACGTCGTGAGAATTATTTTATTATGTTTTATTTGTATTATTTTATTACTTTCCTTCTACGTAACTTTACCGAAAGAACCAAGAAGATGAATCCCTGCAGTCACGAAAGCTTTAAATCGAAATGGAAATGTGTATTACTGTATTGTTATATGCCCATGCATGTATGTATGGATAGAGGCCTTGTCTTGGCAGTACTGATAACTTTAGTTGAATATTCAGTGCAATCTGCTGAGGACCTTGATTCGTGAGTATGTTATTATTGCCCAACGCCAAGTTCTGCCAATGGATCACCAAGTTAAACATTTACTCCCCATGCCTTCGTTCCAATATTGCAAATATAACCGCCGCCCATACCCGCCTGAATATTTTCAAAAGAGGAATTACAGACTGAATAATATAGACTGAGGAATTACAGACTGAATATTTTTAAAAGAGGAATTACAGACTGACAATGCAGCCGAAAACGTGTTTAGGTTCAGGATACACACACACAGCACAATACTGCCTGTGCAATAATATCAATACAATATAATACAGAATGACACAATCTCACAATGACAAACGAATAGAACGATAATTCAAAATCAGACGAACATTAATTTACCGTCGCTCCTCAAATTTTGCCAACCTTTACCAAAAAACATAGTGAATTCACAGACCACTATTGTGTACAGATAAACCGCGTGGTGTGCGTACACCTGTGACAATTTTGTGCAAACGACAAAAAAAACGTTGCCTTTGACAAATTCCTGCATCACATTTTCCGCTCGTTACCTGGGTTTAGCATTCAATCCCGCGGGAGCCCAAAGGCACTCGTCTGCTGGGTACGCTATCGTCGCTGTCCATGCGGTCTTGACGCTCAAGTGACGGAAGTTATTGAAAAAAAAATGAAGAGGGGGGTGGCTCTAATGCATCTCGTGGTTTGTATTGACTCGCTCCGTGGGTCAAACACCGTTCCCTTGCCAACAAAAGGTCTCAACAACTCAATAGCGCACGCAGCACGCACGGACGCACCGCGTGGTCAGAACGTGACTCCACCACCACGTTCCTTCATCTCTGCTTGTGCCCGGGCTCTCGGACACACGCGGACAAAGCGCTCAAGAACCACGCGTGTGGATGGAGCCAGGCTGCCGCGTATCGACGGGATACGTTTCAGAGCAGCGCCGCGTGTGATGTCGTCTTCGTTTTGTCGTGCGGGAGATTAAGCGTTTGGCTTTCTTCCTGATGAAACACCAACTAATCGATGGCACTGCCTGCCTGCAGGTGTCCGCTTTAAGAACTTTCGCATTTGATGAAGTGTTTGCGGTGTGCGTTTCGGCTAGCGGTGGGGAGCGGCGGTGCGGCGGTTAGCGCACTGCGCGATAAGCCCGTCTACCCAGGCGCTCACACCAACACGTCAGTGGCGAATATTTCAAATTATCCTGGGCCTCCCCTACGTCGACTCAGCCTTAAAATAGTACCCGCTGCAGTGTATAAACATCAGCACCGGGCATGCTACTGGCCACAACCATCCTCTAGTTTTCAGTGGCAGCCCTCATCGGTGTTCACAAACAGCAATTGCCCCCACAGGCCGTTGAAGGTATACAAGAGGTCTCTTTGTGTGTCGGCTATGTGTGGGCGCGATGGCGGGGTGGTTAGTGGCGAGTACATTGCGTTCTTGACGTGAGTTTAATTCCTGGCCCTAGCTAACATCACTTGCAAGCGGTAAATATTTGGTCCTGGGCCTTTGCTCATGCGGACTCAACCTTACACGAGTAGCCGATATGGTACGCACACATCAGCACGACGAAGACGAAAGTGGCCCAATGTGATGTATTGTCCACACCGCCTGCTCATGTGCCATGTCGGTCTCAATAGGTGCATTGCCAGTCTGCATCGTGATGTGGCGGTCCTTTGTCGATGTAGGCGAAGGACACCAACAAGAATGGAGACGATCAGCCGTAATGTGGACCAAGCTGAATGAGAATAAATGTTGATCTGCTGGATGACTCCATATTTCATCTCGTAAGGTCGCAAGTGGCTTTGTTGCCACCGTTGAAACTGGTTCTCTTGATGCGTTTGCGTGCAAATATTGTTCATCCTTCGAAAGATTTTTAGGTCGGCCAAACATTTGAATTGGCTTGCAACCTTCTGGAAGTCTTTGGGTCCCAACAAATCCACGCTTGTCATTATGCGCTAATTTCTGTGGAAGTGTTCATGGAGACACAACTATACAGGGTGCTTCAAAAAAATTTAAAAACTTCTGAGAATTTGCAACAATTCTAGATTTGAAGCTTTCGTGACTGCAAGGATTCATACTCTTAGGTGTTTTTTTTTCGGTAAAGTCACGTAGGTAAAAAATAATTTAATAAAATAATAAAAATAATTTTTTTTAAAATAAATCACGACGTTTCGGAGGCAACACAAGTCTCCGTCTTCAGGTGGAACCGTCACAGCTAAATTTAGCATTCATGGAGACACGCTAAATTTAGCTGTGACGGTCCCACCTGAAGACGGAGACTTGTGTTGCCTCCGAAACCTCGTGATTTAATTGATTTCTTTTCATTAATTATTATTTTATTTTTATTATTTTTTACCTACGTGACTTTACCGAAAAAAACTAATTTGCAACAACACCACAATAAATGTTGCCTCCGGGCTCTGGAGACCACCTGGAGAAGATTCCAGGCACGTGTTGACAATGATGGCGATCAAGTAGCGACTCTGACTTTGTGAAGCTATTAACATACATTTGTTATTATATTAGGGTGTATTATCCGTTCTTTTTCCATTAAAAACGATAGTTCCATATAAGTTTTAATGTTTTTTTGAAGCACCCTATATATGGAAATTGACTGGATATTCCAGGTAATTCCTGAAATAAGTGAGCAGTGGCTGGACTCAAGCCGACGACTGTGTAAACTAACGCAGTTGCATGCACATTGACGATACAACACATTTCTATTCAAACAAAAAGGTAATTTTTGACATTTTCTGTCCCAACTTTCTCTGTAGGTACGTCTCCCAGTCCAGCCAGCTTAGCCTCAGTAATGAACAATCTGGTAATGGCTACCAATTAGGGATAATTGTCTAAGCGTGTCTCTAATATCAGCACACATGGGTCTAATCTTGGCGGCCAATGTCTCATGCGAGTTTTTTTTTGTTGCCTATGCTCCACGTGTTTGTGTGTGTGTGTAAACAGGGCACGGTCATGGGCTACGTGAGATGGACTGAAATAGTACAGGGTGACGTGGCACTCGATAACGGCTATCAGTCTCGTCAAGATCGGCCTCTGTGGGGGGAGGGAGACTCGTGAAAGATGACTCGGCAGTTGGAGGCAACGACCCTGCAGCAACACTGGAGGGGGGAGGAGCGACGCTCACAACAACGTGCGCAGCGCGGGCGGTTAAAGTGCGGCAAGTTAGCACGGTGGGCGATCGCAGGTGGCGCATCTGCCAGCCAACTCAGTCAGTCAGCCCAGAAGCACCTGCGGTTGTCCAGTGACATCTCCTCGGCAAGCCTTCGACACATCGCGTGGCCTCAAACTGCACGTAGCCTTGCACAGGGCGCTGCGGTGACCAATATCACCACTTAATAGGTGCCTTCAAACAGCACCCGATCCGGTTGAATGTTGTGGTCATGAAGGGGATCTTTGTCCCTGTTTTCAAGACATTCTCAATGGTGTCTTACCATATTCTTAGGTTTTTTCGGTAAAGTCACGTAGGTAAAAAATTTAAATTAATAAAAGTAAAATAAAATAAAAATAAAAATCACGACGCTTCGATTGCAACACAAGCAATCATCATCAGGTATAAATGAAATAGCAACAAAAAATTCTAACCAGAACAACTATAGACAGACATATAAGCAGACAGATATCACCAAGATACATAGAGAGAGAGTAACACAGGTACAGAGAGGGAGATCGTCTCTGTTGAGTGGCCTTAAATAGGCAGAGGGGGCGGGGGCAGAGAGATGGAGGGGGTTAGATGAAAAACAATTAACATGTCAATGAGTGCGAAAAACGCGTAGTAAAGAAAGCAAGTTTGAACATTAGGAGAGAGGGAGAAAGAACACACATGTTTCTTACCAGCATGTGTCCGTCGACTGAACGGGAAGTGCTCACGGTTATAGTAGCGTTGGCCGGGATTGTATTTCTCCTCTGAGCGCCTTTAGATTACTTGAAAACTCACGAGCACAAGGGTAGCTTTTCCGTGAAATTATCAATCGCAGCTTATTAATAGCAAGTCGTAGCCGCTGAAGGGCTAGAGTTGACCACTTGCGATGGTTGCGAATTTACAGCGTTGCGGTGTTTTCTTTTCTTTTTGTGTTCTGGTGACACGCAAACAAAGACACACACACACACGATATTCTCTTGTGGGTGATGACTTTGTTGTTGGTTCATTATCTACGCACAGAGGCATTGAGAACTCACAGTTGAGACGCGACAGACAGATTCAGAGATTGATGAAGGAATTACGCCGCGTTTGACCTGACTTTGGAACGCGTTTGACATTGAACCGTTAGCACACGATTACACGCGAATACGTGATTTTAATTGTTTATTTTAACATTATACTGTACATCGCTTGTTTGAAATATATATTTTAAAGGAACTTTTATCCCTTTCAGGTCAATACACTGCAGGACGAAGGGGTCAGGTGTCGCTAGTTGTTTGTTTAACACGTAGGCTTTCGCGACCAATATTATTCATAATCAACGATTTTTGGGTTAGATCGCGTTATTTATAAATGTGTCGTAACCCTCCACCACCCGACACGGCAATCAGTAAAAAAGTGTCACGTTGAAACCACAACATTTACAATAAATAAATGTTGTGGTTTTACGCTTCAACACACCGGTGGGCTAAAGCAGTGAACTATTTGTCTTTTGTCAACGTGACACTTTTTTACTGATTGGCCGTGTCGGGTGGAGGAGGGTTACAACACATTTATAAATAATGCGATCTAACCCAAAAATCGTTTATTATGAACAGTTGTTTGTTGTTTGATTGTGTCAGTTGATCTTGTTGAACGACGCAAATAACTCAATAGACCAGCGCTAGTCTCATTTTGCGATCGTAACCTGGGTCACCCGAAGTTAGTACAAGTGGGGAGCGGTAGTTTAGCGGTTAGAGCACTGCGCTACGAACATGGCCACCCGAGTTCGATTCCCGCTCACGGCTAACACCTGTAACAATTATCTGAACCAGTCTTGGGTCTCCCCTAGGTCGACTCGGCCTCAAATGAGTTCCTGATGCGATGTATTAAAATCTCCACTGGGAACACAAAGGCGGCCGGGCGTAGTGCTGGCCACCCCACCCCCTCTTGTGCTGTGCCGGCCGTTCATAGGTGCTCGCTAACAGCACTTGCCCCAATAGTCTGTTCAGGCTATACGGGGGATCTTTGTCTGTGTGAAAGATGGGGGCCAGAACCTTGTCGCTGATGTTTAGCCGTGGCCAGAAATTGAACTCAGATGGCAGGGTTTGTAGTGCAATGCAATTACATCGGTGCCACCGCTCCCCCAATTTAAACATACATTTTTTACATCTTGACTTAAAGCTTTCCTGACTGCAGGAATTAATATTCTTTGGGTCTTTCGGTAAAGTCACGTAGATAGGTTCAAAGAAAATTAAAAAAAAAACTACGACGTTTCGATCGCAACACAAGCGACCTTTACCGAAAGACCCAAATAATATATATATATTTTTATATATATATGAGTGTATATAATCTTAGTCACACTACAGTATCCTGTCAGTCTGAGTTTTATTCCTGACCACAATGCACATGGCCAGTGGCTATAAATTACACTCAAACCCCTCCATTGTCTCCCGCACCTCCGATTAGCACGGCTGGCTACGTACGGTACGCAAGAAGTTCACCATATATATAAACATACACTACCTTTACTCAGCCGAATATTAGCAGTATCAGGTACAGTACAGATCCGATAGTTGAACTTTCACAGAGCAAACCCAGTTCTGGCCTTTGAATACTGGTAGGTCCAGCGGATGCTAGATATAATTCATGGAAGAATATGACCAACAACTAGATTTTTTTTGTAGATGTAATCAGGATAAGCAGGTTTTGATAGGAGGGGCATGTGAGCAGCATGTCGGAGGGCAGGTTACTGGGGACGACATTGGAGTGGCATCCAGAAGTCGGCAACCCATGGGAAAACGGAGGCCAGACAGTGATGACGAACCTCCAGGAGCGGGCCTTGGAGGTCACCGAGTGGTGGCATTAACAGTAGGGACGAAGACGACCTCTTGACCTCGCCCTTGAGATGCAGCGGAGTGGTCAAGGGCACCCGTTGTCTGCATGGTGATGGGCCCCATCACACTCTCGTCTTCCTCGCAGGGCCTAATGGGTGCTCAACCACAGCACTCGTCATTGACACAGAGCTCGTCATTAACGGCATAAACGACGACGACCACTTGACCTGGCCCTTGAGACGCAGCCGAGTGGTCAAAGGCACCCGTTGCCTGGATGGTGATGAGTCCCACCACACTCGGGGCCTAATGGGTGCTCAACCACAGCACTCGTCATTGGCGTTCGCGAAGGCGCAATGTAATGCATCGTCTCCCCTGCTTGATGGCGCGATATTCTTTGTCTCGTGTGTTGCATTGTACAGTGAGATTGACGACTCGTGCCGACCATTGAAATAAGGCGGGAGGAGGGTGGCCAGGTTGAACCAGGGGTCAGATAACTGAGCTGGCACTGCTGAGATCCAGGACTCTGTCTTCTCGACAGACCTGTTCTCCACTTGAGGACGGCTGCTTGCGTTGTGGCCGAAACGTCGTGAGAATTATTTTATTATGTTTTATTTTTATTATTTTATTATTTCCATTCTACGTGACTTTACCGAATGAACCAAGAAGAAGAGAAGACAGTTTGTGTTTTCATAGCGGTCTCTTTTGACCACACAACCCACACCTCATCCCCTTCAACAACAAAAACTAGATCTATATTACATTTGTGTTTTCAATTTAGTTTGGCTTATTCTATCGACAATGTTGCATACTCTTCGTAGAGAATATCAAAGATATGCCTGTTGCAAGCGACTTTAGAATTGAATCGATAACATGATCTGTTCCATAGTCCATCTCTAACGCAAGGTGGTGCGCTGCTCGCTGGCAGGAGCTCCGGGTGTAACATGCCTTGCTCCTCGATACAACGTGACGCCTCGGGCATCACAATGTGGAACGTAATTGGGTGGGAGGGAGACACACACACACACGCACAAAAACAAATCACGCGTGCGGTTTTCCGGTTTCAATTTTTTATTTTTTACAGCCACGGCCCAAGAGGACGAGCGGATCGAAGAGGTGGACGCGACGAGTGGATAATAATTCATCTCTCGCTTAAAAATTTTATTTTTACATTTTAAATAAAAAAAAGGTCCGTACGTGGCGGCGATCTGACGAACGTACGACAAACGGCGCGTTCACGTGGGCGCTTGAACAGAGCGCGTGGCTCTACAATAGCCGGCGTGTGATCGCGGCTCTTGATAGGCGCGCGAAATCTCGTCTCGCATGCATTTCCAGCAGGGCGTCTTCTCCTCGAAGTTCAAAACAGTTAAGTCCAAATTAATATGACCGGAGCGGCGCACGTGAGGATATTGGCTCAATGGTTCGGGCTGAACGATTGTTTGTGCTGTTGATGGCGGGTGTTTATGGGGGTGGGGGTTGTTGATGGGAGGGATGGAGGTGGGGTGAGCAGGGGGGGTGGAGATGGGAGATAGGGGGCGGGGGATGTGTTAATGGGGGGGGGAGGGGTGGTGTTTGACTGTGCTGTGTGTGATGCAGTCAGAGCGTGGTATGGGTTTTAATTGGCGGCAGCTGCATCCGCTCCGTTCGGCTGCGAATGTTAAAATGCGCGCTCTTTAAAGATGCCGCCGTCACAACCGGCGGCTCCTCAATTAAGGCGTTTTCCAGCGCCGTTCTCAGCCCCTGGGAGAGAAGGTGAAAGCGTTTACAAATGCCTGCAACACACACGCGCGCGCACACCACGCACACACGCTGTTGACTCGTACACATGCGCAGTCACAAACAAGGCGATATTTCAATCATGAACCGACAAATGAGCCACTTAACAACAAAGCAATCCCCCCAATCGGCCTATTTATTGGCTTTCCGAACCAATGTATTGAGCGTCATGCAAATGAAACGATATTGATATATTGCGCATGCCGAATGTGAGTACAACGTTGCCTTTTTTGCGTTTCACAGGACCCCGTAGTTTAGATGGAGAGCTAATGCCGAGAACGTCTGATAAGCCAGCAGAACTTGTTCATAAGCCTCACTCTGCTGATGAGACCCATCAGCGGAGTGATGCCACCGTGTTCTTGATGTACGTGATAGGGGATCTGTTCTTCTTCTGTGCTTGTGCACCAGTGCAAACACTGATGCAGCGTTACCAAAATCACGTTGTCTCTATTTTTTCTTCACCTGAGGACGGCTGCTTGCGTTGTGGCCGAAACGTCGTGAGAATTATTTTATTATGTTTTATTTTTATTATTTTATTACTTCCCTTCTACGTGACTTTACCGAAAGAACCAAGAACACGTTGTCTGTGTTTGGTGCATATACTCATCCACACAGAATATCTCAGCGCACCTGATTATTCATCCGTTGTTGGGTCTTCTACGGTTTGGTAAAATGTGGGTGGATTTCCCCACCATGTCTTTGAAATGAGCACTTATTTTGTTCCACTTCATTCATCCGCTGCTGGATGAAGGCCTCCCCCCGCACGGTTCCAATCATGGGGGCTGTCTGAACATACTTCACCTTGCTGGTCAGTAACAGTTGCTATAGAGTGTGAGTGTGGATGCCCAGAACCGGTTCAGATAACACATTCATGCGGAGGGAGCTGGTAGGAACGTTGGGTTCCTCGGTCAATGGCCAGGGTCAACGGCGGCGTGGTGTATTCCGCAAATATGGCCGACTGTGAGGGCGGGCACAAGCCGGCGTGAGTAGGTTAAACGTTGAGTTTTATAAGGGCACCACGGGGTGACCAGCCCCTCCCCACCCACCCCCCACCCAGCCCCACCCTCCCCACCCAGCCCCTCCCCACCCTCCCCTCCCCACCCAGCCCCACCCTCCCCACACAGCCCCTCCCTCCCCACCCAGCCCCTCCCTGCACGACGGACGGACGGACACAATAATCCCCTGTGGGCTGGCGTAACCAGGAGGTTCCTACCAGTATCACTCACCAGCTGATGTTAGCAGCGGCCTGGAATCTGGTTCAGCTCTCTAGGTTCATAGTGCAGTTGTGCTCTGTATGTCTGTTGAACTTCTTTCGCACCGCACCTAGCCGACAGCGCTAATCCGAGGTTAGCGCAACAAACGAAACACAAAAAAAGCAGTTCTAATGAAATGAGTTTTCAATCTAAGTTTAAAAGCGCGTAGCTCCATTGGCTTCCTGACATCGGAAGGGAGAAAGCGTTCCAGACGGCCACAAAAGTGCATCTGAAAGCGCCGCGCGATGCGGTGACCCCGCCGTGTTTGTTCGATGGCTGAGCCAAAAGCCGCTGCTCCACAGCTCTCGCACCGATGATCCCTTGGGGTGCATGTGAAATGGATGTCTCATTACCCGGCCGTGGATGTGTAAGGACATTTTATAAACGATCATCCGTTCGTACCAATTTTTAAGAAACCGTGTTAGCATTTCCTCTCTCTCTCACACATTTAGCTGTTTGGTAAATCCTTAAGAAAAAATACGTCATACTGTGGCAGTTAAGCCCCACCTTTCTTCTCGTGCCATTTAAATAAACGCGATATAATGTGTCTTGTAATTGCCGCATCGACAGTTCCCTGTTAGAAATCGAGGGAATTCCATCACAGGGATTGAAGGCTTTGCCGACACTGACCCGCAGGCTGTCCATATGCAGATCGCCGCATATTTAAGGAAGGGCATTTATGCGAATTCCACCATGGGCACAAAAATAAATCTCGTATGTTTAGCCTTTGCCTTCCCTGCGGGCGAACCTTTCTCAATAACAGCACAGCGGTGTTAATGGCATACGATACAACGCGATTTTGATTCATATAGCGTCCAAGTTGCAATCACATCTCAAAGATTGTGCGCATAGAAGTGGGGGTGGGGGGGGAACCCAAAGACGTATCTGCATCGTGGTTGGGACAATATTGAGACACGCGTGGAATCACGCGTTCGATGTACGACTATGTTCAAGGGTGGCAAAGTCTCAAAGGGGGTTTTGCGGGTAAAAGCGCAGCCCTGCAAGTTTCGTGCGCTACCCCAGTGCCGGTGGACAGGGCCTCCACGAGAGGGAGGTCTCGCAGACCTACTCTGTGCAAGGCAACAGGCAGACCTTTGTCAACCCGTCACAGTTGGACGAATGCCTCTTTCACGCTGCGTCGGTCGTGAGTCTTGTGTTGTTTGACCATACTTCGCCGTGCTGGTCAGTGCGAGTGTTTTTTTACACGCTTTTATTTAACTCACTCTGTCTGTTGTTGTTGTTCTTGTTGTTGTCGTATCCTCAAATCTTGTAACTAAATTTTAACCCACTTACCAATGTGGTATCGACTGCAAACTTGGTATAATTATGTCTTACTGATGACAATACTATATTCTATCATGAAAAATTTAATTAAATAAATTTAAACCATCTTTTTTATATGTTATGTTTTGCCTTGGGTCTAATTGTCCACGCTCAACTAACGTTGGCTGTAAATCACCACGACTCTTTACGTTATGGCAAGCTTCGGGGCTACTTCCTGGAGTCGTGGAGTTCTGCCATTACTCGTACGGTACATTTCATTAAAGCGTGTTATTGAAAAAGTATTTTTAAATATTACTTATGTGTGTGTGTGTGTGAAGGCGAGCTGCAGTGGGGAGACGCGGGCCGGTTCAGCTATCACTCGCCACTGACGAGAATCGAATCCAGTTCGCCGAATTCGTGCAGCGGTGAGAAAACCACGGCACCGTACGCTCCACCCAATGTATGCAAACTAGGATACAATTGCATTTTTGACCAATGCTAAGTAATAAAGTGTCCCATGCTATCGCGTGCCCCCAAACTGAATCGTATCACCCAGGGTGACGATACGCATTTTTGCCTAGCACGGTCACTGCCGGGAAGCCTACAGCAGCAGAACGCCATAATGTATTGTGTGCTGAACTTCTTTCGTGCCGTACGTAGCCAACCGTGTGTCCATCGGAGTTACAATAGCTGTCATTTCTCCCGCACCAAGACCGAGATCCGCATAGGAGCAGGGGATAGAGATGCTGGAGCGCTCGTTTTAGGACGGCAGTGCACATGGAACGTTCGTATATCGCTCGCCACTGCTGTTAGCCATGAACGGGAATCGTATTCATGTTGTCAGTTTCACAATGAAGCGTACAAATTACTGTGCCACTACATCTACCAGCCGCCTGGATTAAATCCAGCTGGAAAATATGCGCCAGAGGCGTTCTAGGGGGCTGATGGACTAACGTGTTTTATTAAAATTTGACGTTGTAAAATACATCCCGACGTATTATTACGTGTTACCGTTACATCATCGCTGCGCTCATGCATTGGCAGTGCCGTCAGCGCCGACTCAAGCGACAACTGTATTCTATATAAATACTCGACTTTACCCGAACGCTATGTTATCAAGAAAGCCCGCCTGTGTCTCGAGACTCACCCATGAGGGTCTTGCGTTCGCGATGTTTAATCAGGTTAATATATTCATTCATTGAAATGGGTTCCGTATGTGAGAGTTTAGCAGAGTAACCCGGAGAAAACCCCACGCATGCGCACGTGGTGAAGAATAAGTTAAAAAGCTCCGCACAGATGGATTGAATAATCTATTGCAATACTCCCATCTCCTGGCCACCAAGCATACACCGCCTGATATTATAGAGGCGTGCTCCCATCCAATGCATCGCCAAGGCTGCAAGTATGCGTAGCGTCCGAGAGTTGGCAAGCCTAGCATCCACGTGCGGCATGATGTGATTGCCGGTCACGTGGCTCCGTGCATGCTGTTGATATCCATCCCGGAGAGGCCCAATCAATAGGGAAATGAATTGTCACGAAAATCGACACCAATTTCAGCCCCCTCCCCCCGTCCATCCCTTGCCCACCCGCTTTGCCCGCTGAGCTGTCTGATGTTAGAGGTCCAGGCGTGTGTGCATTTCAAGAATAATAAAGCCACTGAACGGACTTTCACGTGTCTTTACACATGCAAATAAGAGCTTGAGTGTTGTCAGCACATGGAGTGTTGCGTGTTGTGTTAAACGGGAGCCCATCGTGAAGGTGGAGTGCCCATGACGTGAGCCAACCAACCGGTAGAGTAGCTTGTTTGACAACCCCTGATCGCTGATGAGACCCAGACAGGCGAAACCGGCACAGCATTTGCTGGTGTAAACAAATGTAATGTGATTCAGAAGGCCAATACTCTGCGCATTAAATAAACATTGTTACGTCAGGCCCTAGCCAGACCTCTATTTAATATGTGAGTGATATTGGTTCGATCACCAAGAGCACTTGTATTGCGACGGTATGTATGGATACGTGGCTAATCACGGGGGCATGTTTATGCGAGCAATCGCTGTTAGAGCGCACTTACCAGGAACGATCACATTGTTAATATCAATTCTGTCAGATCACGATAGAATTATCGCATACATTGTGCAATCATAATAATCGATGTTCTTCCGTTCGTACGCTGCGTGTTGTATTAATGAGTTGGCGTGACCCATGCCAGTCGCCAGAGGCCACTACGTTCGCCCGAAGGCAAAACAAGATTGTTCAATTTGACAATTCATAGGATAGCGTGGGGCGGATGAATCGTCACACCCCGACTCAGGCCTGAAGAGGCACGACAAGGGGTAGGTGATGTTGCCACGACGATTGCGCGACATCCATTGTGTTTGTTTTGTATTAAAGACTGAACAACGCGCACGTACGGTGCGCAAGAAGTTCAACATGCATACATGCGTACGTAGAACATGTATTGGGAAGCGGTGTTGTACGTAGCGGTGGCGCGTTGTTTTCCATACACAGCATCACCGATACTGAGAAACACCATGAGCTGATTCTAATCAACACGTTATCGAATCCGCGTTCAGCTGGTTGCATATTTACTGCAGACGCGGCCGCTACTGTTGTTTCGTGTTAACGCGTTTGCTATTCCAGCAACGTCCCAAGTGTAACTCTAATCGTACAGAATTAACCCGCGTGCAGTTTAGTTCGAACTCAAAAAACGAAACAGTCTTTACTACGTGCTCAATATTATTCAGATAAATATTCAGAGCGTTTACATTTGTCCTTTTCGAGAGTGGGATTACTTTTTCTGTCCGGCAGGACGTCCGCATTTGCATGCGTCCTAAACAATGTTCCAAAGAAGCTTTCATTAATTGTCTTTTAACCAAATCTTACCCGTTAGACTTGGGAAGCGAAGCAAGGTTGAGCCTGGATAGTGGTTGGATGGGCCACCGCTGTGCAGCAACATCCAGTTGCAGTGGGCGTTTGTGAGCTAGGCGATGGAAGTAGAGCAACCCCCGTTATTGTTCCGTGCTCCCAATACCTTCGCCAACTCCGCATGGATCAACTCGGTCATGTATGGCTCAGACGCGGTGGATGCCAACTTATCTCTCAGTGGATTGACAGAACCGGGTCGTGCGCGTAGGGACGCCACTTCATTCGGATTTAAGAGCGCTGCCGTCGTGCTTTGGCGCACAGGGACATGGCTTCATTTGTGGAGGGTGTGGTGTTTAAATGTCGGTGACGTTTTTAATTCACGATTTCGATGGCCGTTTAATTTACATTATATACGCGCGGAGAGAATAGCTTCCTGCACGCCATTTCTTCCACCCTGCCCCAGCTAACAATCCCCACGCTCGCGTTAAGGTGGTGTAAGTGTAACACGAAGAGCCCTCGTCTTACCCCGCGTAAGTTATTAAAGACGCGCCTGCTCACGGCTCTGCACAAATGCATTGAGTTGTCTTGACAAGAGCGGCTGGCTACTATCTCAATGCCACGGGTATTTAAACGAAGGCGAATGTTTATCTCTTTTGGGTGAAAAGAAACGAACACACGTTGGCTGTTAATCATTTGCATGAGTCAACAAAGGTGCTATTTGTCCAAGCGATATGCACCCGTATAACCGTTGCTCATTAGCCGATTCCCAATCAAAACAGTAAACATGGCTGGTAATGTGAGGCCACAGCGAGTTCTTCTGGCGACGTGCGGCCAATAAGAAAATGTGGCCACACAGAATACGCACGTGCCGACACACACATATACTAGCTGACACACACACGTGGTGACACACACACACACACACGTCCATACACACAACATACGCACGTGCTGACACACACACAGACGTGGTGACACACACACACACGTGCATCCACACAGACGTGTCGACAGGTGCATACATACAGATGTGCTGATACGTACATTCACACGGACATGCTGACACACACAAATACAAAGATCACCCATATAGCCTTGCACGGACTGTTAGGGCAAGTGCTGTTAGCGAGCGCCTATGAAGGCCGGCACGGCACACGAGGGGGTTAGTAGCAAGCACCACACCCGGCCGCCTTTGTCTCTCCAATGGAAATGTGTACACATCACACCAGGTACTCATTTGAGGCTGAGTCGACCTAGACAGACAGACAGTCACACATACGTACGCACGTGACAAACACGCGTCAGAGCTGGGCTAATTCGTGTCATGATTTTTCATTTTTACTGCATCCAATTACAAGAGCGTTAACGTGATTAATTTGTGGCTAACTGCCTTTTTATTGCGCCTAAAGCCGAAACCTTTATACCGCCACTTGTGAAACCATTCTTACATAATTGCGCACTTCATAGTTAAGCACCACTGTGTTTAAAATGCAACATCGACAGGGACGTCTTATTAAGTCGCTCTAATAGTTAGCCATCCCTATCTATAATGAATGCACAGTGTTGCGCGACCACGTATCAATTGCAAACAAGGCTGGAGATGACGATGCATTTAAACCGAGGAGCTTACCTTGCGTGCACGGTTATTCCCCCTCGCCAATTCCTCTCGCTCGCTGACAGACGCTTCCCTGAACCTGCAGTTGATTTCACAACCGCAGGAGGAGTTCCCCCCACCACCCACCCACCACCCACCCACCCACCCACCAGGCCTGTATCAATGCGACATCATACAGTAGCTCTCCGATGTGATTTCGGGCTTTCAGAACCCTGGACAGCTCCAGCATCTGGGAAGCTTCGCTAAGGCTTTCAGGACCCTGGAAAGTTCTCCGAGCAGACCCCAAAGAAGGCACGCGCAGTGGCAGCCAAAAAACACATCGGGAGAGCTAATTTCAGCCGAGCTCTAACACAGCAGTACTTCTACAGAATACAATTATACGTGAGCAACGTGGATTCAGCTAGAATCGCATAACTCAATGTCAGATTTACACAGGAACCTAGCTTCGGTGTTTGTGCAATTAATGTCAGTGCAGATTACTGTTCATTGCAGTGTAGACACCCTAAATGTCAATTCAGTGCAATAGTGCATGCGTAAGACAAGCCAAAGGCTGAAGTGTGTGTGTGTGTGTGTTTAACCAGTCCTTCGGTTTCCTCTCTATGCTAAATACGCATTAATAGAATCGACAAAACGTCACAACGCAGGATCCTCGTGAAAAACAATCCCGAGGTTCAACAAGGCTCTCCCAGATAAATGCAGGGCAATGATATTACTCGATGCGTTGAACGTTGGCACAGCGGTTAGTGCACTGCGCTATGCATCCCGAAAATTGAGTTCGGCTCCCAGCCACGGCTAACGTCAGTGGGGAATGATCTCGAAGTTGGTCATGGTCACCTTCCTTGAGTAACCCGCACTCACAAGCATGGTGAAGTATCTTCTTGGTTCTTTCGGTAAAGTCACGTAGAATGGAAATAATAAAATTATAATTTTTTAACTTAATATTATGTTTTATTTTTATTAAAATTTAACGTAATATTCTTTTTATTATTTTATTATTTCCATTCTACGTGACTTTACCGAAAGAACCAAGAAGATGAATCCCTGCAGTCACGAAAGCTTTAAATCGAAATGGTCAAGTATGGTCACGCATGGGGAAGCCTTCATCCAAGGCCGTGAAATCAAAAGCTGTAAATAATAATAATTATTACTACAACTATGTAATATGATTTAACTGAGTCGTTGCATGAAATAGGATTGTGA
This sequence comes from Lampetra planeri, assembly GCF_965212315.1. Taxonomy (NCBI): domain Eukaryota; kingdom Metazoa; phylum Chordata; class Hyperoartia; order Petromyzontiformes; family Petromyzontidae; genus Lampetra; species Lampetra planeri. The sequence continues at coordinate 4,337,211 of NC_136132.1, forward strand.
GTGCAGGGGAACATATTCGTAACATATGTTCAATTATTAAAAAATTTGATTGAAAACTCATTTCTTTCAAACTGCGTCACGTGTTTAGTTTCCTTTCTTTCCCCCGCACCTTCAATGCGTACAGTTGGCAGCGTACGGTGCAAAATAAGTCCAGCATACATACCAGAATTGGCTAAATATCCCAATGTAGGACCCTCCTGAATATGAATATTGAGAATTAGTAAGGCTTTCTTGCACACATAAAAAAAATATCACATGTTCACATTTATCATCCGATAATATAAAATGAGTATTGCACTGAACGCATGTGACGCTGTATAATGGTCGTGTGTCATCTCCCACAAATTTCATATACCCCGGGGCATTTCCATTTGCGAGGAAAAGGGTCTCAATTCGTCACGCCCATCACGATTAATGCCGGCTGTAACTTTGAATGTAAACTGAGCGGGTACGCGCACTGCCCGTTTGTCAATCCACTGCTGGATGAGAGCCTCCCCTGACGCACCCTGCAGGCAGTGGGGGTTGTTTCAAAACAAATAGTTTGTGAACGTGATTGCAAATAAAGAAGCGTGTTTGTCGGGTGTAAATTATGGTCAAAATGTCGATGACATAAATGCACGGGTCGTACGCAAAGGCCCTCTCGATTGCAGGCGACGCGAGTGAGGTTTGTGCATCGTGCTGAGATGGCGTTGTGACGAGAAGCCTTTGCGTGGAAGCCCGAGCGTCGATATCGACAGCGTATAAAGTGGGTTTCTCATCTTTTCGTGGAGAAGTTTGAGTGGTCTTTGCTGGTATGTGACAGTTTGTTTTTGTCCACCCCCCCCCCCCCAGCTACGTGCATTCATATCTCAAACAATATTTAGTTTTCGAAAGGAAATAGCCAAACATTCCATTGCAGGATCCTCTTTATAAAAAAAAATGCCGAGACTTGGCGAAGCAAACAAAAGGACAATATTCATTTCATTAGGCGGAGAGAGAAAAAAAATATATAGCGCCGATTGACTGCGGCCGCCAATTTACCTCTCACGTTGCGGACCTGGACTAATTAACACAACACCTGCAAAGCGCTTATCTCCTTGCGGAGATTAAATAATGGCGAAGGGAAACACGCAGGAAAGTGATCATTCACTCTCGTGTAATCTCATCGTGCTTTAAAGGCTGCACCCCCCCCCCCCCCCCTTGCACTGCGCTAATGAAGCGGAGTGCTGACTGCCGTGTCGAGCGACTCAGTGGGACACACCACAGAGACGGACTCTCTCACCTCGTAGTCTCGGCCAGGGGTGCGGGTGGTGGGGGGGTGGGGGCGCGCTGGCTGGCTCCGTAAGATAACGCCGCTGCAGCTCCTCAAATCCATTCGTCCTGAAACGCCACAACTCTACGCTGTTGCATCGCGTCGGTTGAATGCAGGTCGCCGTGCCTCCATAGTCATCCTTTCACTGCTGTATACATTACCCCGAATGGGCTCCTTGTATGCCGCTAGCACAAAGGCGGAGTGGTTTATCTTTACACGTCAACACATTGTGTACTCGTGCATAATTAAACGGAATAGCAAGTAAGTATTGTGTGCATGTCGATTGTTTGTACCGGTTTTTTTGTAGGTGTTTTTTTTTGGTTACGTTAAATACATTGATGGTTAGCCCTTTGCCAATCCGCTGCCTGATGACTGCCTGCCCACGCCGTGCGAGCAGCTGCCGCTTGGTTGACCATATTTCACCACCTGAGTGAGCACGGGTCGCTGAATGAGTGGCACAATTCCGTTTGGGAGGGGTATCAAACCCGGGCTGCCAGGTTTATTTCGCAGTGTGCTCACCACTTGCACTGCCTGGAAATTAAGGGGAAAAACGACTTATCGTGAAAAAAATTGCAAAATAACGCGGCGGCAATTAAATACCCAGTGATTGGGATCGGCGGTGTGTGGAGTGGTGAGTGGGCCGGTTGTATCTGAAGGTGTTGGCAGGCAAGACCCGTTCAGTTATACAGCATTCGACGGAGATGTTAGCCGTGGCTGACACTTGAACTCAGGTCACTACGTTCAGGATGTAACGTGCGAAACACTGCACCACTGCACTCTCGACTCGCTCCCCTCTTTCCTCCCGTTATTGCGTTTTATTCCCTCTATGTTGAATCTCAGGTCTCCGTTGCAATAGAGACATTGCCTGTAATTGCTCCTACCTGGTTATAATCTGCGACAATCTGATTCACTCATGGCAACGGGCAGCATGCACGCGAAGCATCTTGAGCTCGACCGTGCAAATTGATCTCAATGATGTGTTCATTAAAAAACAATAATGCCCTTTCGTGCCGTGCCAACGTCTCGCTCTGTAGCTTCGGGGACGTCCCCGCGAGCTTATTAACATCCTATGAAGTTGTCCTCTGCGAAGCTGCCCATTTCGAGGGGTGTGCATTTAACTTTATTAAGCGCGCGCATTGCGACCGCCCTTATCATTGGCTGCAGGACGGGCAGCGCTGGAGACAGAGGTTGGTTGGGGAGCGGCTTGCAAGAGGGGGGGGGGGGTGGTTAATGCGTGGGACCCGTGACGCAGATTGATCGTGACAGCCACCAAGACGACACGAGATGTACATCTCTTGACAGAACCAACGTTCGTCTCTTTAATCTGCCGCCATCGCACTCCTCGACACACACCTGCAATGCAACAGAAACGCGCGCGTGTGTATGTCTGTCTGTATGTGCTATAGAGACGGAAGGTCCCATGCGTATGGCCTTAAATATGCTGTTGGGGCAGGTGATATTGGATGAGCACCTATGAAAGGCTGGCACGGCACTTGAGCGGGGGGGGGGGGGATGACCAATATCACGCCCGAAACGCCTTTGTCTCCCCAGTGATGTATACGCACCGCACCAAGAACTCGTTTAAGGCTGAGTCGACCTAGTGGAGGCCCAGGCCCGGTTCAGATATTCGCCACAGAATACTGTAGGGCGAGGTGCTGGCCGCCCACGCCCCCATGTGCTCGCTAACTGCACTTGCCCCAACAGTCTGTTAAGGCTATACGGGGAGTCTTCATCTCTATGTGTATATGCCTATGCCATTAAAAATAAACACCAGGGTTCTTGAGCGTTAGCGTTTAGACACACATAGTGTATAGCCCTGCACACCAGCCCACCCACACACCATCGACTCTATATATACATAAACTGTATGCCTATATAATATCTGTATATGTGTCATACATACGTTGTCTTAATTCACACATACAGACCAATATACCGCACATACAGATCTGTACAAGACATTCGATGCTGCCTATATATAGATTAAAGTTTCTATATACAGCACAATAGTATGTTTGTTAATATCTACAGCATAGATGTGTTGTACGTTAACATCGGGCCGGCGTTCACAAGATCAGTTTTCAAATGGCCTTTAACAGCAATTGGTAATTGCACTCCATTGGGACACGCGAACGGCATAGCTTCGAGAGGAAGTGGCTTTTCAATGGCATTGCGATCAGAATTGCCGACACGAAGGCGACAACGACGAGTGCTTGTACAAGCATCGTGCACACAACTCGTGTGTGGAAGGGCTACGCAGCAGAGCGAAAGCTGCTGTGTGGTGGAAATGGAGAAATGCAATTTTAAAAATTGGATGAATAAAGCGAAAAAGAGTTCAGAAGCGCATTAGCGCCAGGGCCCATGTTGATCAATTTTGCAGCTTGAGACTTCGATGCATCCTGAACGCGACACGCCACGGTGGCTAGGAGATGTTAACTTACCTCGCCTGCTATACAGGAGGTCGTGGGTTAGATCCCGACCTTGACGCCTGCTGCTGTATATTTGGAGTTTGTGTGTTCACTCCGTGGTCGCGTGGATTTTTCTTCGGCTCCTCCGGCTTTTCCCTCCACATTCATAAACGTGCGTTTGGAGTATTTGACTGATATAATTGTCCGCATGATAAGCCACTGAATTGGACTATCATCTGTGGTCAGCTCACTTCTGAAAAAAGAGCTATATAGCTCAGTGGGCCTTACTTGGTGAAATAAAAAAAATAGTTTATAGTTTAAATTTGTTCTCATGCGGGTGTACACATAAAGGGTCGCATTTACACAGATACAGTAACGACAAAATAACCGTGTAATTGCTGAAGAGTGGGGGGGTGGGGACAGGGAGGGGGGGGTGATTTTCTGATGGGGAAATGTGCCTGGCACTTGCTGTTTGCTCCGTTTCGCAGCGTGTGATCTTTTTTTTTTATCAACATTGCATCTGGGAAATTCGTGTTAATCAATTCGCTGCAGGTACGCACGCCGGTGCATGCGTGCGTGCGCTCGCTTGCGATTCTGCAGGTAACAAACAAAAATAAACTGAAGCTTTAAAAAAATACGGGTGACAATTTAATACAAAATTACAAAAACAAAAAAATATTGGTTTAGCACGATCGAATGTGCTTAGAACAATTCACCTTCAATGTTAATCTTAATTACGGTAAACTATCATAATTTAAATCTTCCTATGAAATGCGCGTGACCCTTAAAAAAAAACAAATCGCAGTCTTCTTTGAAAATTGGAGGGTGTAAAATACGCACATTTTCGTGCCGGGATCTCAATTGCAATGAAACTTGAGTGTTGCCAACATAGGCCGGGCGATGGGGGAAGGGGGGGGGGATGCAGTTACATTGTTCTGTATTCGTGAATCGTTGTACAAGTCCGTGGACCCAGCACGCATTGCTCGCCTCTGTGTCTACACGCCTCGCAATTGTGTGCGTCAACGAAAAACAACCGAAACAAACCACCTCTTCGCTGCCGTGATGCGCGCGGGTTCAGAGGCGAGGCGGAGCGCTTTTGGGGGTCAGGGATCTTGGAGTCAGAGATCTTGGGGTCAGGGATCTTGGGGTCAGGGATTGTCGTGCGGCGGAGTGGCGAGGCGAACGTGGCTGTGAGCGTGAGAGGGGCAAGGCGTGCGAGGGGTGAGCGGTCGAGGGAGAGTGAAGGGGGTGGGGACACGAGAACGCGTATGACATCGTAGCTCACGATAAACACTTACATGATCACAGGAATGTGTTTTCTTAGAACGACTCCTTAGTTTTAAATACGGCTTTTTTATTCGGGTTTTATTTTTTTTGTTTGCGTTCCGTTCATTTCAATAGATTTTAACGATGCCCACGATCTTGCAAAGCGAATATCAAATCTGCGTTCGATGGCTCACACACTATTACATATACATATTTATGTACTGTACGTATCATAACACGAACAAACGACCAAAGAGACCTCAATACAGGAGCGTCAGTTGAATTGTCCTCTGCGCGCTCAGCATCCGCGCGCGTGGGATGCGTTGTTGCTGCTGTGTTGTTGTTGTTGTTATCTTCGCGCTTTGCCATCGTGGCATCTTGGACATCAAGTGGGGAGGGGAAAGCTTTTCAGATCCACGGCCTCACCGGCACAACTCAAATTCTTTTTGCGTTTGTGCACTGTCAAGTCCCCGTGTCGTGTATAGTATGCACGGCCAAAGATAAATACTGCAATGAGGACAGTAATGTTGAATAATAACTTGTATATAATTTTTTTTTCAACGAAAATTCAACAACAACGAACTAAAAAAAAAAACCTTCTGCACGGGTGCACATCGAATATCGGGGGAGATGGGCTTGGAGGGCGCGCACTCTGCGTGCTGCCGCAGAGTCTCTTACACCGCTCGCTGTACGCGCAACGACGCTTGTAGCTCGGGAGGAGAGACCAGACGGCAATGGCCCCATCGGAGGGCCCTCCATCTCCCCGCCAGCTCTCAAACTAAAATCACCTCGCCCCTCCCCTGCCCCCGACTGCACACACACACACACGGCCACCCACTCTACCCCCACCACACCCACTTGCCTTGCACCCCCCCCACCACCACCTCCCCGCCAAGCAAAAAAAAAACCAAAAACTGCCCTTCGATCTCCCTTCACAGCGGGAAGATGAGGAACCCCGAGAAGGTGGAGTACTTCCAGCCGCCCATGAGGTTGCCCCGTTCGAGCTTCAGGTAGACGCGGTCGCTCTTCTCCATGATCAGCAGGACGCCGTTGCTCGCCGCCTCCCGCGTCACGTCCTGGTCCCCGGCGAACGCCGAGATGATGGGCCACCCGTTGAGCATCAGGCTGACCTGGTCGCGCGTGGCGCGGGCGAGAGAGAGACGGCGAGAGAGAGGGACTTTTGAATTTTAAAGAACTTTTATTGCCGCCAGCAGCAAAAGCACTGGAGGCGATGTCGATATGAAATACACAAAGTCACCAGCAACACAAATAATAAACGCTATAAATCCACGCGCTGTAGCGCTAAAAGCACCGCGCACAACACAAAGAAAAGTCACGTGGTGGTGGTGGTGGTTGTGGTGGTCATCGCGCACGCCACGGTGACGAGCGAGCGCTTCAGAAGGTGAACACGAGGGTGCCGTCCACGCTGGTACAGAGAGGGACTTTTCCGGCCCCCCAGCGTTCAAAAAAGACGGGCACATCACCGGTATGTGTGTGGTACGCATGCTCCAACCGGAGCCGCACATTGAGCAGGCCCCTGAACATTGAAAGCACGAAACAGCCGTCGGTGTCACCTGGCAGCATCTTTTTCCTCGTTCTGTACACCGCCATCTTCGCCTGAGCACAGGCGAAGTTGGCGAGGTCATGGCGCTTGTTAGCAAGGTAATGCACCACCCCATTTACGAAGCTGCTGCTTGTGTAGAACGGCACCCCCAGTTTCCTGATAATGTCCCCCAAAAGGCAGAACATTGGTTTTAGCCACTGGTAGCGTAAGTACTGGTGGGGCAGATCCTCCCTGGCACCGCAGGAAATGCACAAGTCTGTTACCCCTGGCGAGATTCGGCTGAGCCACACGGCCAATGGCAACGTGCAGTGTGCCAATCTCCACTGGAGGTCACCGCAGCGTTTGGCTACGGGAGACTTGTACATTAGAGGGCGAGAGAGAGAGAGGGGGGGCGAGAGAAAGAGGTGGGTGGGTGGGGACGCAATGCGATGAGCCGCGGTGAAGAGTGTCTACCGAACAACCTGCGACTGCTGGATGTCTGTAACAAAGAGCTTGATAGCTCATCGGATTCCTCCAGTATAAATGAACATTACGATTCTGAACTCGGGGACTGGTTGTCTAATGAGAGCTCTCTGATGTGCATGATGTCCGACGTTTCGCTCCACATTGCCGGGAGCTTCTTCGGGAACGTCTGCAGGAACTGACGGGTGCTGACGAAGCTCCCAGCACATGGAGAGAAACGTCGGACATCGTGCCGAACAACACGCAGTGCCACCCGGAAACACGCCAGAGAGCTCAACACCATGACTGCAAAAATCCTGCACAGAAGTAGGTTCGGACTAATAAATGGATTCATTCATCACGCACATATATGGAAGCAGGAGTGTGTCCCTACCAAACAATCATTTAATGCTACCGTGCATTTTACTTTTTTACTCAAATGACAACATCATTTGCATGACACATGCACAGAACACCCACTGCTGGATCATGGCATCTTCAGCTGTGAATATCACTTGACCATACCCCACCACATTGGTCAGCGCTGGTTGGTGAAGGTGGGTAGCACATAAGTGGTGTCATAGAAGTACAACGCAGCAATGGATTTTGCCACGCTGCCCTCTGCTGCCCGTCACGCAGTCCATGCAGTCCATGCGAGGCCTGTGACAACCTCGTGACGGTTCCACCTAAAGACGGAAGCTTGTGTTGCCTCCGAAACGTTGTGATTTATATTTTATTTTTATTTTACTTTTATTAATTTAAAATGTTTACCTACGTGACTTTACCGAAAAAACCTAAGAATATAGAATGTGACAACCTTGTTTGTGCGCATCGCGGTTACCCATCCAAGCATTGTCCAGGCTCAAACTCCACTTAGCTTTTAAAAAATGTATGCGATCAAGTGCATTCTGGGTGATCTGCTCATAGCTCCATCCCCGGCTTGGCTTTTTGAGCGCATGCATCATGCAGCAAGCCCGCAGGCGAATTTTCGGCAATCGGCGCTGCCTCTTTATACATGCTTAAAAGCCTTGGGCTATTCACGACCGTTCATGAGCTGTATTATTTAAGCACGGGCAGCAGCGGTGAGGTACGAGGTTGATTGGGAGAGATGGAGCGAGGGTGCCTCACCTTACCATATTAATAAAAAGTGTGCCATACTTGGCCCTTCCCCCCCTCTCCAACCATTATATATACGGAGTGGTAGCTCTTGTAATCTCTCATTTACTTGATACAGTTGTCGTGGCTGTGACGGTTCCACCTGAAGACGGAAGCTTGTGTTGCCTCCGAAACGTCGTGATTTTTATTTTTTATTTTATTTTACTTTTATAAATTTTAATGTTTTACCTACGTGACTTTACCGAAAAAAACCTAAGAATATGTTGTCTCCCTGTTTCATTTCTTTGCCATATGCGACGCAGGCGGTTATGCCAACCGAATGGCATACCTGTGCTATGCCGTTTACAGTTGCACTCAGGGTATTCACATTCTGACACGGGCAGTCAAACGTGTCGAGACGGACGGAACTGCGACCCCCCACCCCTCCCCCCAAACTCGAACTCATCTCTGCACGATTATGCGGTCCGATATTTTTGATGTCACGGCCACATCTGCCTCGGTTTGCCAATCGCCAGATGCATGCCAACGGCCCGATGCTCATTCGGGTGAGAAGGTTCGCGAACGTGAAGAGGTGGACCGTGGAAGGACGTGAAGGGTGGATATTGGGACCACGCTCATTCGGCCACATTGTCATCAACTCGGGAAGATTTTGCCCGTGGCCTGAGCCCAGCCAATGTCAACTGGATTTTCTGTTTGCACATAGTCACATAGTCACTTTAAGATGTGTTTCTTGTTCATGTTTTTGTTTCATGTTTTTGTTTTTTGTCTGTTGCGGTTGCACCCGATTCAAGAGCCGAATGGCTCACAGGGCTATACCAAATACATGAAACTGAAACTGAAAGAAACTCGGTTGTTGACATGTGGAAGGGGAGACTGTCATCAATGTCTACCTATTGATTGCTTGACAGCAACATCTGCACCCACGGTTGTGTCCAGGAATTGCATTTTTTTGGGAAGTTGGTGGGGGGGGCGCACAATCAGCGTATTATGTTTTTGAAACATGTGGCTTCGTAAATTACTATCACCATTTTGTCAAGTGCTTCTAATTAGAACCCTTTGTTTGCTCACGAATGTAATGATTAAATGCACCCCTGGAATTGTTGCACACTGGCCCAGCCTCATATCTAAAGTGAAGGCATGCTGTGTTTTGTGTCAGCTTTCCATAATGTGGCTGTAATGATGGTAAAAGCTTTTCCTCGCACAATGTCATGTCTGCTTTGCCAAACTGTCATTAAATTGCACGCAATTATTGTGTTTTTCTGGGTCAAGGCCTCAATGAGAGGTAGGTTAAAGTCATTAGTAATATAAGAACAATTCTAAGAGAACAGGAACCTTTCAACGAGGCTGTAGATCTTTAGAATAATTGTCACTGGTTTAGCACAGGTAGCAGTCAACATATGTGTCTCCGATCAATCACCCGGAAATCTATCCGATCTCAATATCAAAAGCTTAAGCAGAACTGAACCTGGTTAGAGCTAGGATGGTGGTGTAGTGTTGAGACGTCAGTCCAGCACGGGATTATTGAATCCATCTGTGCGGAACTCTGAGCGGTACCTCCTCGTAATTGACACTTTTTTTGCAAGCACTCAAAATTCATTAAATGAGTGAAGGACCAAACCTGAAAAAGAGTATTGTGGCATGGCTAAGCTTTTCTGTGTAATTTTCAAGGCATCATTAATAATATTATACCAATAAAGTCACCAGGTCGATCTTGTGAAATATATATTTCGGCTCAGTGGGTGTTTAAACGAGGCCAACAACAACAACGCAAAAAAAAACGTACAGGGAGCTTTGTATAGGTTTCCAGCTATCTGCTGAGCACCCCTCAAAAAATCCAGAAACGGGTTCTGTGTTTTGACTGGAGTCCGTTTGGTCGGTTGAAAGTGAATAGAGGCAGAGTGAAGGCGGGGGGCGGTAGGGAAGGAGAGAAGTGTACAGGGAATGCAGGCTCCATACATTTTCCGTTATAGCCGTTAATATAACGAAAATGTGAATTGCGTCCAAGGTCAGAACCATCGCACAAAATGTATAGAGTTTAGTGCAGTTTGACCTGCATTGACATACGTTACTGACAGAACATTCCGGGTACTGTCAAGAACCGCACTGACATTTTTGCGTGTGTCAGGGATCTACCGTACACAAAGCAAAACTGTGCATATGTCACAGTGTAATTTGGAGGAATTGTTGGATGGATCCTGAGGCTGCATTTATTTGAATGTACAGTAATCACCTTCCCACTGTTATTTTAAAAGCCCTTGCTCAATCGTCAATGCTTTGCAGCTGCAATGTCTGGACTTAATTTTAAATGCTTCGCGATAAAAAATAAATAAAGGGTTTACGAGCTCACTGTTGCTAATTATCATACGGAGTTATAATTTCTAGGTGTGCACAGTTTTGTCCCGATATTTTAGACATTTTGGAAAATAAAAAATACGGAAGAAAAGCGAAGCCAGCTGGCATAGAGGGAAGAGCACTCAGCCAGTTCCACTGAGATCCGAGTTAGTATCAAGGTATTCCACCCGAGATTCAACTGAGTTCTCTGCCACAGTGAGTTGATGGCCTCAGCCTGGTCGCCAATGACTGCAAAAAAACATGAAATATTAAATTTCGTTTTACACCAATTTTAGCTGTTGAGAATAGCCGTAAGGAACATTTGGCGGAATGAAAAAGTTTAAGCATCAGCAGAAATTACTAATATCTTCGAGGTGAGGAAGGCGAGAATTACATGGTTTGGGCACGTGCTGAGAAGAGACAGAGTGGATGCGATGAGAATGGCTCTGGAGATTGGAGACCCATAGGCTCAAATTGATACCCAGAGTCTCATACAGAGAGCCCAAGACTCACATAGAGACCCATAAACTCACAGATAAACCCAAAGACTCACATAGAGACCCATATACTCACACAGAGACCCATAGATTAGAAGAGCTATGGAGATTGGAGACCCATAGGCTCATATCGAGAGCCATAGTCTCATACAGAGACCCCATGACTCTCATCGAGACCCATAGACTCATACAGAGACCCATTGACTCACATAGATTAGCAGAAGAGGTATAGGCAGGAGACTGAGTTTGAGATGGAGGGATGCGGTGGAACGGGATATGAGTGGTGGATGTGATGAGTGAAGAGCACAGATTGCAAACGCGGTGGATGGAGAGAGACAATCCTAGCAGTCTGAGATATTGGGGCGTTGGCTTCGAAGTAAACTCAATTTGACTAAAATTCAGCTCCAAGATTAAAGAACATCTGCTTGACTGCCACGTGACAACAGAGGTTACTTGAACGGATCTCAGAGTTAGTTCCGTGATATCCCCTTCCACGGGCCCTTTTCTAACACGGGACACGACAACCGAGAGTTCTAAACGGACGCTTCGTATCATGACACGACACCAACGACGCAATTGGAATAGCATTCGCGAAGGGAGGTGGCGGGGGGGAAGGGGGCAGTGAATACCGTATTTTTAAATCCTTTATATTAAGTTCACTTGCTTGCTTGCTTGCGCGCTTACGACCGTGCAAATCTTTCGGTCGTTGTTTAACCCACTTCCCGTGATCCAATCGAGCTGACATTTTGCACACAGGCTCGTTGTTCGTGACAATTTAGTTTCGTGAAAAAATGTTTCAAAAATTTTACACTTTTTAGGAAAATTTTTTTTTATATTTAATTACCAATTGCTTAATGGTGGCAGGCAATCATCTGACCCATAGGTGGCAGCCATCTCAAGCCAGAGGACGAGAGGACTCTAGCCGCCCGTTTCAAAGACCAATGTGGGCTGGGTTGTGGCCCATTGAACACGCATATAAAGGATTTATAGTGAAAAACTTTGTTTTTACGGGTTAATTTTTTAAATAATCAAACTGTACGAGAATGACGAAGTACGAAGAATTGCATCTTAGTTGCACGGAGCTAAAATTCACTCGGCTCACAATGGGCCGCATTCTGCATTGCTAAGCCTTGACTTCAAGCGTAAATGGGGTTGGGGGGGGGTCGGTGAGTGAGTGTGCGTTTGTCTGCCTATGCGTGTAACTTACAGCTTTGGCGAAGCGTAAATGCTAGAGGACGTGGCTTTGGCGCGGTACGCGTGGGGAGAGGTCTTGCCAAGCAATTCACTGTTTTCTACGTTAATGGGACCACCTGCTGCTGTCGTCTTTGCCCACTCTCTGTGGCTCCTTCTTCTGTCGTGCTATAAATACAAATTTCCATGTACCTGTCTATCACGATTGGATGTGTTGAGACGGTACACCCTAAATAAGTAACTGCGTGCTTCCAGGGATTCTTTTTTTTTTCTTTGAGAGTGCAGTTTTTTTTATTTATTCGGCGTTGCGCCGGCTCAAAACGTGAGCTCTCATTTCCCGACGACTGCATAAAAAATTGTGCCGTTGGCATGGCAACAAATTAAAACAATACGCATTTATAATTTTGTTTTAATTACTCAACGCTGCCTCCAGCTGTCGGTAAAATCAATTTGCGCGAGCTTGCCAATTTTCCAGCGAATCTGCGCGCGCCATCGCGAGGGAGCGAGACGCTGCCGCGTTAATGGGCGATACGTTCACGGTGGCATGGTGTGCCACCTGCGGTAGTTGGAGACCTGGAGCCAACGCGGTTTGGCTATACTCAAGTTTCAAGTTTATTCATTAGGTATAGCCCTGTGAGCCATTCGGCTCTTGAATCGGGTGCAACCGCAACAAACAGAAAACAAAAACAAAAAACATCTTAAAGTGACTATGTGACTAAGTGCAAACAGAAAATCCAAGAAAAGACAGCAAAATATTGCAGAAAAAACACCGCACACCAACGCTGTGTGCAAAAATCCCAGTGGGATGCAAGTCAAACAACCAACAACAACAACCACAAGACAACTTAGATTAAGGCCATCACTCATGCCGCGATCGGGCGCCTCACTATAACGTCGGCCGCCAAACGAGAGAGCGGCGCCTACTCCTTGATGATTTAATGGTCGTGGATGTTGCTCTTCGTTTACACCCCGTGGAGAGCGAGAGAGAGAGAGCGAGAGCGAGAGAGTGAGCGAGAGAGTGAGCGAGAGAGTGAGCGAGAGAGCGAGAGAGTGAGCGAGAGAGTGAGCGAGAGAGTGAGCGAGAGAGTGAGCGAGAGAGTGAGCGAGAGAGAGAGCGAGAGAGTGAGCGAGAGAGTGAGCGAGAGAGTGAGCGAGAGAGTGAGCGAGAGCGAGAGAGAGAGCGAGAGCGAGAGAGTGAGCGAGAGAGTGAGAGTGACCGAGAGAGTGAGCGAGAGAGTGAGCGAGAGAGTGAGCGAGAGAGTGAGCGAGAGAGTGAGCGAGAGAGTGAGCGAGAGAGAGAGAGCGAGAGCGAGAGCGAGAGCGAGAGCGAGAGAGTGAGCGAGAGAGTGAGAGTGACCGAGAGAGTGACCGAGAGAGTGACCGAGAGAGTGAGCGAGAGAGTGAGCGAGAGAGTGAGCGAGAGAGAGAGAGCGAGAGCGAGAGAGTGAGCGAGAGAGTGAGAGTGACCGAGAGAGTGAGCGAGAGAGTGGGCGAGAGAGTGAGCGAGAGAGAGAGAGCGAGAGAGTGAGCGAGAGAGTGAGAGTGACCGAGAGAGTGAGCGAGAGAGTGGGCGAGAGAGTGAGCGAGAGAGTGAGCGAGAGAGTGAGCGAGAGAGTGAGCGAGAGAGTGACCGAAAGAGTGACCGAAAGAGTGAGCGATAGAGTGAGCGAGAGGTGGGGGTTTACATAAAGCAAAGTTGAAAAAAAAATTACGAAATGATGAACGAAGCAAAGTGCCCAATACACCGAGCATCTTCTTGTTTCCACTGATCGTAAAAAAAAAGAGAGAGCCTCACCTATTCTTGCGACTCCTTCCTTATACCAGGAGGGTCCCCGCCATTTGGAACGTTTGGCCAATTCCAACGAGGAGCGGCTTGGCTTCGCGTGGGAGGACATTGGAATGTGCGGAGGGAAATTCGAACGTGCGAATGGGGTGGCACTTAAATCTCTGCGCGAATATGTTCGAGGATCCGTTGTTGTACCATTGCTCTTTTTGGCGAGCCTCACGGCCCAAGTCTTCTGACGAGATCGAGCGTATTCGTGGTGAATTCGTCATGGATGCGTACGCGCGCCGAATGGCTCACAGGGCTATACCTAATAAATGAACTTGAATTTGATATTCCGAAATGCAACGTACATTTTGTTTGTTCGATTATTGCTGAGCATTGCGTCAATGCACGCCTGTAATCTGGATATTTGTCGATGAGGTTCGTGGATCATGCAGTGATGGAGTCGTCGCGCAAACGAGGAAAGACATTCAGGGAAATACATTCAGGGAAATATATTTCCTCGGTGTACTCTACGTGTGTTGAACTTCTTTGGCGCCGTACATAGCCAACCAGACTAATCGAAGGCACGTGGAAGGGTAAGCAGACTCGACAAAAAAATCATCTGAAAGGGCTTTTGATCGGATAACTGCCTCGAGTTTGAGTTGTCTGGCGTCCTCCCACACTCAGATCAACTCATAAAAAGCTGCTGGCCAAAAGTCCATCTTGTAACCGCACTCCAAATAGTCCAGAGAGCTGGCTGGACCTCTCAGGGTACAGAGTACTAACCTAACGTCAGGGTTTCAGCACTCTTGTCGAAAACCAGCTTCTCCAGTGGAGTGAGCTGATGGCATCCACCTAGTTACCCATGACTGCACAAACACACAATAATGTTAAGTGTGGTTTTTCACTTGATTTGGTAAAATTTCACATCCATGAGAATTAAAAATAAATATCGCTTGCGCTGCCAAGCGATGCACATTTCTTCGGGGCAGGGCCATGTGGGAGAGTGTGTGTGTACATATCCTCAGCCTCACATGAGTACCTGGTGCGGTGTGTAAACATCGCCACTGGGGAGACAAAGGCGGCCGGGCGTGGTGTGGTGTTTGCCACCCACCCCCTTGTGTGCCGTGCCGGCCTTCATAGGTGTTCGCTAACAGCACTTGTCCCAACAGTCTGCTAAGGCTGTGCGGGGGAGCTTTGTCTTTGTTTGTTGTTTATATATCCCACTTGAGGATGAGGCTTCGTGATATTACAGAATAGGTAGTGGCGTAGGCTTCGCCCCTGCAGACAGACTCGCCCCCGCCATAGGAACGTGGACTTTCCACTGCTGGCTTGTGTCAGGCAGTGAGATGACCACTGCTGCAATGCTCCTTTTAACAGGAAATCACTTTTGACTCGACCCCTTTGGCGTCGGTCAAGTCTCCCAATTTGCATATTCTGTATTATACTGTAAATTAGCTTCCTTAAAAACTGCCTCTACGTGCGCGCCTCGTGAGAATGAAAAATGTAATTGTAACAAATTTACAGCATGCAACGAGGGACCAATTCTCATTGCCCCCCCCCCCCCCCAAAATAAAAAAAATCCTAACAACGTCTCTCTGAAGCAAACGCCAGACGCAATGTGCGCGCGTGCGATGGCAACCGACGGCGGCCGCGCTTGGCGTCACGTGCGACAAATCCGTTTATCGCGACACGCAAATCACATTGACCGCAGGCGAACGCCGGCACTCTGCCAGCCAGCGGCCCGGCTCGCCCCCGAAGTCCGTATTAGTTTAAACAATTTTAAAAATAAAAAGTGAAGTCCCCTGAACAGACAGACTTGCGTGCCGCAGGGCCAGGAGTGACAAAGACAAAGATCTTCTTGGTTCTTTCGGTAAAGTCACGTAGAATGGAAATAATAAAATTATAAATAAATGAAACATAATAAAATGTCAGAATTCTATTATTTTATTTTATTGTTTTTTTCTCCATTCTACGTGACTTTACCGAAAGAACCAAGAAGATGAATCCCTGCAGTCACGAAAGCTTTAAATCGAAAGACAAAGATCCCCCGTATAGCCTGAACAGACTGTTGGGGCAAGTGCTGTTAGCCAGCACCTATGAAGGCCGGCACGGCACACGAGGGCGTAGGTGGCCAGCAAGACGCCCGGCCGCCTTTGTCTCCCCAGTAGCGATGTTTACACACTCATTTGAGGTTGAGTCGACCTAGGGGAGGCCCAGGACCGGTTCAGATAATCGTCACCGGTGTCGGCCGTGAGCGGGAATCGAACTCGGGTCGCCAGGTTCGTAGCGCAGCGTAGCGCCAACCCCCCCCCCCCACACACACAAACCTGCCGCTGCCTCAACCTCTCATTGTCCGAGACGAGGCCTCTCCAAAGCATGTAAGGTCGAACTTCTTTCGCACCGCACGTAATCCAACCGTGCTAATCGGAGGTGCGGCAGATCGGCGCTGCTCAGCTCGAGTTGCCGGGGAATTACAAACACTTGAAGTTCGTCAATCCAGCGTGTGTTGACACGGAGCGAATGTCCAAATTGCCCCCTTGGATTGAGTCGTAATGATGATATTTGGCCATACCTGATATTTCAGAGCCTGAAACTAATATTGCCATCGGTAAGTGTAAGACTCAAGAGACCTTTCAATGATATGACATTGCGAAATTAACATTACGTTGCGTGTTGATGTCATTCGTTGAATCTGGATGCTTTAGCGAGCTTGAGTTTGTTTATTTTGTTATAACAATGGGGTCAACTTGCAATGTTGCACGGCAGTCGCCCGCTCACGAAGGCACGGACATGGCTCAGAAGTGCGAGGAACGAGAGGCAAGCGGACAGGCAGCCACTCGGCACCGACAATTTCCCAAGCTCTGCGATCCTCTGCGCATGAAGATATCGACCACATTAGCGAATGTTCACCTGTGGGAGGAAACCGGTTGCACCCAGAGAGGGAGCGGGGGGGGCAGACACAACGTCCCACACAGGCGGGACAGGCAGAGTCCACGTGTTTTGCGGCACAGTCCTGAAGGGCAATGCCACTTGGAGTGCCAAGGGATGGCAGTTGAACAACATTTGTGTTCGGTGATCCACCCACCCTGGCTCCCTCCACAGTGCTGGATCACAGGCCGCGTGCGAAGCCACCACTGCCCGGCTTGACTACGAATGCAGGCAAATTTGGCAGATTGTGAAGTAAATTTTAATTTGAATGGAATCATTAGAATTGTGTGATTGTTATCGTGGTGTACGTGTAATTTTCATTTGGTCTTGGAACTGTACGATTGTGGTTTAATAGGCATTGCGTGATGTTTCGATTGACGCACATTAATTCTTAAGCACGTGACGCGCGAATCAAATTGTGCAATTGAGTTACTAACTTAATTCAACTTAAGTGCACAGAGTGTATGCTCATGTTGCACGAAGGACACTGCGTCAAACTCGACAGTAACAACAACAAAAGAAGAGTAGTAACAATATAAACAATACTAAAGGTGAGATGAAAATAAAATTGGCTCTTGAATCGAATCGTGACGTTGAATTGTGTTGATGTAATCTCTGGGGAGAGGGTGTGTATTGCCACGACACTGTACTATTTAAGATGATCCTACTAATCGTTTATAGTATTTAAACTCGCCATTACTTATCATGGCTCCTCCTGTATTGTTTCATGCTCGTCGCTTGGCCAACACTCTGTTTGGTTCTCCTATTTACCCACAAGTATCCCATTGCCAACGCGATTTTGCTGCCTGAGTGTGCGCTTGGCTGGCTCTCGATAAAGAAGACTTATCTGCCTGGAGGAAGGGGGGTGGTGGCGTCAAGGTGGTTAGCGCACTCGCAGAGCCGTGGACCTGGCGACCCGAGTTCGATTTCCATCCGTGGCTGACGTCGGTATCGAGGGGTGTGAACAAAAACAGCCACGCCCCTCTTGCCCCTTCGCTAATCCACGCAAGATCGGCGTGGTGAAGTATGGTCAACCACCCCCCCACCCCCCCCCCCCCATTATTACCTACCTATCTGCCTGATCCATCAATTAAAATTGTTTCTTCCCATCAGAGTAAAAGCCGTGCGCGAAAACGAGTCAAGCAATTCTCTCTACTTGTATACGCCGTATTCATTCCATCCTGTATTCATTCATTCCATCCTGTATTCATTAATTCCATCCTGTATTCATTCATTCCATCCTGCTCCTGCTACTGCTCTAGACGACCTCAATGGCAAAAAGGGAGAAAAAAAAATTATTCTCGGATCGAACCGTGACCTCGAATCGGGCCGTCCATCCACCAAAGGTCAGAATATATCCACGCAAGTTTATCGGTAAACGATCCATCGATTTCATCAGCGCACGTTCGTGGCCCAACTCCTCCTGCCATGCCAACAGCTCCCTCGTGTCAGGGGGCGCCATGGTGGCGGGATGTTAACTCCCTCGCCGGGTGTGCAGGAGGTTGCGGGTTTAAACCCCGACCCTGGCGCCTGCTGCTGCTGCTGTATATTTGGAGTTTGTGTGTCTCTCTCCCCTTGGGCGCGTGGATTTTTGGTCCGGGGACCTCCGGGGACCTCCGTGTTTTCCCCCCCCCCACCCCCCCTCCACATTTAGAAACACGCATTCAGATTATTTGGCTGCTATACATAAACCATTTGTAACTTTTCGTGTAATTGCGACATGCTGCCATCGTGAAATCTACTGCTTTGAATTTGGGTCCATCTTTTTGAAACACCCTGTACATTGTCCACGCGATAAGCCACTTCGTTTAGCTATCATTTGTGATAGCCAGGTCGTTTCTTTAAAACATATATCCATATAGCACTTAGTGGGCCTTACCCGCTAAACACAAGTTATCGTGTCGATGCCCGCACGCGATCGCCCAACGCTGGTTGCTAGAATGTCGGCGAGTGCAAACCCGCTGTTCTCTGTGCCACCACCGACTCACCCACCTGTATCGTCTGCCTGTTGTACACTTTGACGACGTGGAAATTGAAGCTGTAGATCCCTTTCCGCGGAGCGACGAACATGCTCCGTTCGGTGTCGAAACTCGCCCCGTGGTTCACCAGGATCTGCGTTTAAGGAGAGAGGAAAGTGAGAACCAACGTAACCGCGTTAATCCTCCGCGACCCCTGATGGATTACGCCGGGGGTGGTGGTGGTGGGGGGTGGTGGGGGGGGTCACACTGGCAGGAGTAGAAACGGCTGTGGGCAGAGTTTGGAACGGATCCCAGACGAGGGATGATACCAGCGTGCACCATCTGCAGTGGAGTCAATATTGAGAAGGAAATGAATGCTCAGTGATGTTATTCGCTCCGGCTGCCCATTGCGTATCTGTGCTAAATGAAACAAGTCAAGGAGTTGATGAGTCACAAAAGCAGCCTCGAGCCTCTGCCTTTGAATTAATCACGAGGTATCAGTGTGCCCATGCTTGTTACAATCGTACAAATGACGACTCCCTGTGACCATCACCTGTACTCTATGTGTGTTGGATTTCTTTCACACCGTACGTAGCCAACCGTGCTGCTTCTCCTAACCTCACCTGCTCGAAACTCTCTGTGTGCGTGTTTAATTCTCAGTGTTTCTTCATATCGATGGATCTCAATTTCTCTCGAGGACTCTTTGCTTGTCTTCACCCAGCTGGCCCCGTGGTGATGTCAGCCTCTGGGCAGCTTGGCACTGGCCAGAGTATTGCCCGCGGCACTCTCGAATTGTGGATGCCTTCCACGGATTTTTTTTTATTTTCTTACGAAGGAGTCCCGACACAACACGCGTAAATAATAAGACGGACGTTGCACCTTCTGAAAACGGAGACGATTTAAGGCTCGCATCGAACACTGGGGACCCACTAGAGGAACCTGGGGAACAATTTATTCAGCTTTCCCATATCTACTTGCGCTCACCTCTGGCCTTTTGTGGAGAGAAATGAGTCCCCAGGTCGAGAGCTGTGACCCACTGGACGGAGGACCTCACTGCGCAGTTTGCCAATAACTCAGCGCACCTTCCCCTGCGGCTTGCTCAGCTGATGTGCAGCTGATGGGCACGGCAAGGGGCAGTCGAGTCTGGTTAGCCCAGGACGGACCTCTCTTCCGTGGTCACTAAATGTTTGCGGTGCCTCTCTTATCACCGGGCAGGCTGCCAACTCATCGATTCAGGAGCGCAAGAGCTGGGATACTGGGCCCGGCTTACGAGGGGCCATCCTGCCATTCAAGCACTAATCTCTGCTCAGCATAGCATTGCATCTCCTTAGGCTGCGTTTGCTCGGGAAGATGGAGGGTGTCCATCAGCAGCTCCATTGTCAGCTCGTTTGTTTAATCCGCACGTCTGCAGGCTTCCCATGATTGTTGGATCAACCTTGCCTCTTCCTCGCTCAACCCGAACATTTGACTGTTAATGTTTTTTGTTCTTCTTCATTGGAGTGAGTTTGTACTGGTAGGATCCCTCCTGGTTATACCAGCCCATAGGAGATTATTGTGTCCGTCCGTCCGTCGTGCAGAGAGGGGCTGGGTCTGGAGGTAGGGGCTGGGTGGGGAGGGGCTGGGTGGGGAGGGGAGGGTGGGGAGGGGCTGGGTGGGGAGGGTAGGGTGGGTGGGGAGGGGCTGGTCACCCCGTGGTGCCCTTATAAAACTCAACGTTTAACCTACTCACGACGGCTTGTGCCCGCCCTCACAGTCGGCCATATTTGCGGAATACACCACGCCGCCGTTGACCCTGGCCATTGACCGAGCAACCCAACATTCCTACCAGCTCCCTCCGCAGGAATGTGGTTTAATTGAAACTTATGCAAGGGCCTGAGGGCTAATTGAATTTGCAATTTTGTGAATGCCAGCCATTAATATGTGTTTTGTTGTTCTGATATTGGATTGGCTAATTAGTTGCTACCATGATGTCAAACTTTTTGCAGTAATTCTTGCTTCTTTCTGGGGCCTTCGGGAGACTCGCGTTGGATGCTGAAGATTGTGAAAGATGGATAGCAGCTGTCACGGTCATCCACAGTCGTTTATGAGGATGACATTCGGCACACGGATGCAGCTCAACGGTTCCCACTTGTTCAAGTAGGTCATTGGTCAATTAACCGCACACGTGTGGTGGAAATGTCATCGTTGTGTTCCCCTTGCTGTTCAAACGCGTACTGCACGATTAACCTGAGAGTTTACTTGGTCGACGTGTGTTCAAATTGTGGCCCGTCACTCAAATCCGAGTAGCCCATTCTTTGTGGAGCAGATTGCGAGGGATTTATTTTATTTTATCATTTTAATTCGTCGCTACGCTGCTCTTCAATGCGACGTCTTTGAATCCGACGGGTGGCGAGGGTTGCGGGAATCGTGGCAGAGCGGCGAGGGTTGTGAACTCCGCGAGCCCAGGTTCAATTCCCAGCCACGGCTAACATCGTTGGCGGATGATCAAACAAAACCGGTCCTGGGGCCTCCTCCCTTCAACCGACCTGCACTGACCAGCGTGGTGAAGTATGGCCGAAAACAACAAACAAGCAAACCCCATCACATGACAGCCGTAGCAAGGGGAGGCCTTCATCCAGCAATGGATGCACACAATGTATGGACATTTTAATCCGACGAATCTCCGCGTCGTTCTTTGTGCCGTCCTGGTTTAATCCGCGGGAGGGATTGACAACGGCACGGTGCGACAGGACACATTGTTCTCTCGCCCCCTCGGAGTGAGATTGCGCAATTAGGATATTGAACGTAGTCTAGGAAGATTCCGCGCAACGGACGTGGTCATTTGTTCAGGTTTCACGCGGCTGCTAATCCGATTAGGCTGTCGTGTGTGTGCTGCAAATGAGTTTCAACCCAGGTAAGTTTTGAACGTGCACTTTGTTACGTCTTCAGCACAGCGAGACAGCACGGCAGGGAATTACTCCGATCAGGCCCCCTAAACTTCAAATCTAGAATCTCTGTCCTTTCTGGAACTTTCCCTGAATCTCCACCCTTGTTTCTTCCTAACGGTCTCTCAACCGACCCCTCATTTCAATTCCCCCCCCCCGTCCCTCCACCGTCCAATCAGATTGCGTGCCCTGCGTCAGCTGACCATGCGACAGCCGCTCGCTAATGTAGAGAGCCGCGCCCTCTGACCTCGCAAGCCGTTATAACACCCAGTCAGCGTATGTTTATTTCTTAACAGGGCTCACCTCTCGGCATTCTTGAACACGTTAGTTCATCATTTATTTACCGTCGACGCGAGAAAACCCTTAAAAGCTGGTGTAAATATTCATGATGAAAAAAATATTAAGTTCTAATGATCAAATTTCGATTTAAAGCTTTCGTGACTGCAGGGATTCATCTTCTTGTTTCTTTCGGTAAAGTCACGTAGAAAGGAAATAATAAAATAATAAAAATATAAATAAATTCTATTATATTATTCTAATGATCAGTCACCAGTGATTGAGGCCATCGAAGGTCAACTTTAAAGTTTGCTAATCAAACAGGTGCTTGCAAAATGACGAACAATGTATTTTTTTACCAGGGAAATGCGGCCTATGCCGTAAAACATCCGGCCAGTTTCTTGTTGAGTAAGTTTGTTTCAAATCGGAATACTGAAGTAATGGACGAAACAAAATTTAAGCAAATACAGTAACATTTCGATTTAAAGCTTTCGTGACTGCAGGGATTCATCTTCTTGGTTCTTTCGGTAAAGTCACATAGAAGGGAAATAATAAAATAATAAAAATAAACATAATAAAATCATATACTATTATAAAATAATATAATAAAATAATATAATAATATAATCAACTAATATAATAATATAATTTGGATTATTTTATTATTTCCCTTCTACGTGACTTTACCGAAAGAACCAAGAAGATAAATACAGTAACAGTTAGACTACACAGACAGCTCCACGGCCTACTTTCTGTACCGCCTCCAGCGGGCGCCATGTCACCTAACGGGTGTGAGTCTCACACTTGGGAAGCTTTCATCTCTGCACGGTCCTCCCACCCCACCCCTCAAGATCTTAGACCACAGGTGCGATCGTCTGCCACTACGTCCGGCAAAAATAAAATATTCTACTGCGATTACTTCCAATTTGAAAAGAGCTGTGGGATGGGAGTCCCCCGATGTTTGGAGTGTTTCTTCCCGCAGATTCCTCGGCACGGTAACCCGACTTGGCATAAGCAGTCTGGACCGATAGGGCCCCACAAGAAATTAATCCCACAGTAGTTGTCTCAGCGGTGAGACGCGAAGCTGGTTTGGGGGGGAAATGGGTTCTGTCTGTTCCCGTGTTTTATTCATGATATGCTCCGCCTCGGTTTATATATAGCGTATATATAGTACCGGGATAGGTAACACGACTGAATCATGTTGGAAACAGGGTGTTTTGTTGTACCCAGCCTCCAGCGGCGTCAATTAGAAACGTCTGTCACAGACTTAACAGTCCTTGCATGCGGAATAAGTTGGGGGGAGGGGAGGGGGTTGAACGGTTATTTGGCATCTTTCATCCCACAAATCATGTTTTTATTTCTCCTCTCTCTCTCTCTCTAGGGCCTCCCTTGTGAATGAAACGCATGCGTGGTCTCGATGGCCTCTGGGTCGGCATTGCAGAATGATTGCACGGATGATTCGATGTCTCTCCAAGACTGCGTAGGGACCGTAGCACCGCACCTCCACTCGGTCGCCAGTAAAAGTCTGCGATGCATACGGCCCCTTAATGCCGATAGCTGGCCGTCATTTTAAATCCGTGCGTTGAGTTAATTGCTCGGCGCCGAAGTCTTTGCACGTGCCTCGCAGTGGAGGCTATGATCCGCTGCAGTCCTCACTCAATACGATAACTCACAGGCACTGCGTTGTGGGACTGGCTTCATTGCCAAGGTAGCCGAGCGAAGGCTACCGTGGCCAGATCGTCAAATCCACGCCCCTCCCCTCTCCCGCCTCCGATCAACCAAAGTACATTTTAACTCAGCTTGTTTGATTCCACCCTTTCAATATGTATATTTATTTTTGTATTTTTTTTTGGCATGGGACACCAACAGCAAAGTTGTCTCATGCTCAGATAAAGCACGTGTGGGTCGGTCGTTTTCAGCGCTGGCTTTTGAACCAATGCTGGAAATCCACGTTACCATGGCGAGGTCCGGCCACTTGTTAGAAACACCTGCTGCTGACCTTTGAACCGAGTCGCGTGACATTACGAGGTGGTGCCCAATTGACCAGCTCCGCATCGGGCTGCGTTGACCCCTTGCAGGTCGAGCGGTGGGACGGGTGATGGGGCTGGTAATTCCAAATCGTGATTTCACACTGCACGCCACAAAACGTAGCTCTATGTCCCCAGTCATTATTCGTACGTAATTGCGGTGCGTGCCTATGTATACAGCACGTGATGGAAGTGGCTCTGGGGAGCGGTCGGGAGCTTGATGAATCTGAGGCTGTGGGACCAGGAGTGATTGCGGGAGAGCTTCCAGATGATGGGATCAAAGCCTCCAGCTGAATCCCAAAGCGTGTCAAGCTGCGTTTAGATGCTTTCCATCACTTTGTGAGGCTGGAAAACAAGCTACAGCGCCAAGTGCTGTTCACAAATCATGCACTCACGTGTGTCGAACTTCCTTCGCGCCGTACGTGGCCAACCGCGCTGCGAATCATCGGCCGTTATCTATCCGCTGCCACGTGCAGGCCCGCTTACACCACTACCATCCCTCGCAGGCCCGGGAGGTCGCGATCCATCTCATTCCTGTGCACACTGAACACATCGCTCGTGGCGCAGGCGGCAGTCCTCTGGGGTGTGATTCTCCTTTGGCTGTCATTCCGTCAGCAGTCTTTCGCTTCGGCCATCGTCAATTCCAGCGACGTTGCTTTATGTCTGAGCTGGTTGACTATTTTAAGTAGATATATTTAATTTTACCAGCTAAGGCCCACTGACCTGGTAACCAATGACAGCCCAACGAAGTGGCTGGTCACGTGGAAGTTTATGGCAGCCAAATGCTCTAAGCGCACGTTTCTAAATGTGGAGGGGAAAACCGGAGGACCCTGAGAAAAATCCACGCGACCACGGGGAGAGACACGCGCAAACTACAAATATACAGCAGGTGTCAGGGTCGGGATCGGACCCGCGACCTCCTGTATACCAGGCGAGGTTGTTAACATAAACGGGACGCAAAGTCACTGGTTAAGTGTGATGGAGGAGGGCGGGTGTGTTGTATGTATCTATAATAGAGTGTTGAAGGACGTTCCTGGCATAACGAACTCCCTTAACATTTTCATCAATCGAAGATGAAGGGCTTTTAATACAGAGGCTCCACGTCCCGCAGTCACATCGCATTGTGTGTGCGCGTGTGTCTCTGTGTGTGTGCACGTGTCTATGTGTGCGCGCTTGTCTCTGTGTGTCTCTGTGTGCGCGTGTGTGTCTCTGTGTGTGTGCGTGCCTCTGTGTGTCTCTGTGTGCGCGTGTGTGTCTCTGTGTGTGCGAGCGTGTCTCTGTGTGTGCGTGTGTGTCTCTGCGTGCGCGCGCGTGTCTCTGTGTGTGCGTGTGTCTCTGTGTGTGTCTCTGTGTGTGTCTCTGTGTGCGCGTGTGTCTCTGTGTGTGCGTGTGTCTCTGTGTGTGTCTCTGTGTGTGTCTCTGTGTGCGCGTGTGTCTCTGTGTGTGCGTGTGTCTCTGTGTGTGTCTCTGTGTGTGTCTCTGTGTGCGCGTGTGTCTCTGTGTGTGCGTGTGTCTCTGTGTGTGTCTCTGTGTGTGTCTCTGTGTGCGCGTGTGTCTCTGTGTGCGTGTGTCTCTGTGTCTCTGTGTGCGCGTGTGTCTCTGTGTGCGTGTGTCTCTGTGTGTGTCTCTGTGTGTGTCTCTGTGTGCGCGTGTGTCTCTGTGTGCGTGTGTCTCTGTGTGTGTCTCTGTGTGGTGTCTCTGTGTGTGTCTCTGTGTGGTGTCTCTGTGTGTGTCTCTGTGTGTGTCTCTGTGTGTGTCTCTGTGTGTGTCTCTGTGTGGTGTCTCTGTGTGTGTCTCTGTGTGTGTCTCTGTGTGTGTCTCTGTGTGTGTCTCTGTGTGTGTCTCTGTGTGGTGTCTCTGTGTGTGTCTCTGTGTGTGTCTCTGTGTGTGTCTCTGTGTGTGTCTCTGTGTGCGCGTGGTGTCTCTGTGGAGAGCGGTTGCGCAGGGGGTTGCACGCTGCTCTATGTACCCCGCGACCCGAGTTCGATTTTCGTTCACGGCCAACACCATTCACGACAATTATCTGAACCGATCCTGGGTCTCTCCTAGGTCGACTCAGCCTCAAGTGAGTAACCTGGTTCGGTGTGTCAACATCGCCACTCGGGAGACAAAGGCGGCCGGGCGTGGTGCTGGCCACCCACCCTTTGGCGTGCCGTGTTGTCCTGCATAGCCTAAATCGTGCGATGGGTTGTCACGCGCGGATCAACATCGATACGTGTGCGCCGGGGGCGATCCATCCTAGCGGACGCGTTGACTGAGAGGCAAAAAACCAGAAACGGGAGCGAGAGAGAGAGAGAAACCCCATCGGGTACAAACGCAGCGATCTCGTTTGTCAAAGTCCTGTATCTCACGGCGGCAAATCACTCATCGCTCAAACTGCATGCGCTCCCGGCAAAGGCCCGCTACTGCCCCTGCATGCCTTAACGTATGCGCTCGAGATGTATTGTATGTTAGGGTATGTTGAACTTCTTTCGCGCCGTACGTAGCCAACCGTGCTAATCGGAGGTGCTGTGTGTGTGTTGAACTTCTTTCGCGCCGTACGTAGCCAGCCACGCTAATCGGAGGTGCGGGGGTAAGGACAACACACTAAACACAATAATTCGTTCTTAACAAGTGAGTTTGCAAGCTCGATTTCAAAGTGCATAGCTCCAGTGATTTCTCAATATCAGAAGGAAGAGACACACACACACACACAGACTGTTGGGCAAGTGGTGTTAGCGAGCACCTGGAGTGATGTGGCCAGCACCACGCAAGGTGCCCGACCCGGCCACACTCTTTTTGTCTTCCCCTCGGTGTCAGATGTTTTACGCATTCACTTTAAGGCTGAGTCAACCTAGGGGAGCGCCGCCGCCTGCCCCAAGGGACCGGTTCAGTTCCTGTACAGTATGCGTACTTCACCTGTTCCGTCCGAATGGGAGAGAGAGTGTTTTCCCCCCCCTCGCATTAGTGTGTTGCCTTATTCATTAGCAGATAACACCTCGATATATAGAGGAGCGCAGAACTTGGGCAATCGTTTGGCTCCGAGTCTCCGCGTGGCTGCCTTACCCCGCGTGTCCATGATTCATCCTCGCGCCTCCGAGCTATCATTTGTGGCCAGGTCGCTTGTGAGAAATAAGTGAATACCTCGGTGGGCTTTGTCTGGCAGGATGGTTTAGTTTGATTTGCAGGCGTTTGGGTGATTAGTTGGCCTTGCTTGGACTTTGCACTCCTATCGTGTCTCTTGCACTGTTTGTTGTTGTGACGTTCTTACCCGTCCCTTGCTGGACATCTGTGAAAAATAACTTTATAGCTCATCGGATTCCTCTAGGATTTATATTCTGATTCTGATGATTCTGCTCTCCACGTGAATCAGCGACGGCTTTGCCCGCTACAAGTTGGACTTAATATTATTATGTTTGTCCAGCAGTGGATTGACAACAGGGCTGTGTGCACAGTGCCGGATTAAGCTGGTGCGGGGCCTGTAGCATCTATATATATAAAATCGCAAATCCGTCTGTCTGTCTGTGTGTCGCCGAACCATACGCAGTTTCATTGGACGGCGGTTGCCCCTGGCAACGGGTAGCGACGCATTCGCTGCGGGGTGGACGCCATTTTTAATTCCCGTTAAAAATATGCGCACGCATTAACACGCGACTCTGAGGTAAATTCATCAAAGTTTCACGTCCTCTTCACTCACTCCCCCCCCCCCCCACCACAATGTGTGCAATTACTATTATAGGGTCGGTAGATTATAAAATTATAGCGATTAGACAACATTATTGTAGCGCGGGGGGGGGGGGTAACGGCCCCGGTACCCAGCCTCAGCCGAGTGGGCAATCTAGGCGAGGCCGGAGGCTCTGCACGGTACTAGGCCTCGACACCCCACCACACTATAGGCCATACATATTACTGCACAGCGGCAGAGGAGATCGTGGCTGGGGGGGGGGGCAGGAGTAGCAGCCCATCTGTGTATATATGTAAGGTTATTAAGAAATATATTTTTCACCCGGGCAACGCCGGGTACTTATGCTAGTATGCTATAAAGGGGCCCTAAATATATTTAAAAAAATATTGAAACACGTAAAAAATGTACTTGCATAGTAAAGTAATTTTATGTTTTCATTTGCTATACAGACAGATAATGCGACAAATCGCTAACCTTAAACACCCAGCCGTTCATAAAAGTTGAAGGCAGTATAGTACTATAGTAATAGAGCAAGTGCAGAATCACTGAACCGAAATTGATAGCTTGAAAGAATTTAGCGCGGGGCCCTTGAAAGTGCGGGGCCCGTAGCTACTACACGTGTAGTAGCTACTACATGTGTAGCTACTACATGTGTATCTACTACATGTGTAGCTACTCTTGCTACGAGGATAATCCGGCACTGCCTATGCACGTGCATGCTATTATTTGCACACTGCGCTGTGGTTGACGGAGAGCAAACTCAGGTATCGCCGGTCAGTGGAACCCCTTCTCCAGCTAAACAGGCCGTGGTCAATCACGTCGAGGGAAACGGATGACAACCGAGATGCCATACCCCGCTAAAGCTGAGTCTGCACATACCTATATTTGCTGTACTTTTGCATGCCTCCCCAATAGGCATTTGTCCTCGAAAGAGCCGGCATTAACGAGTGCGCTATTGAGTTACGAGACATGTGCGTTTGACTGGCCCATAAGTGACTCGAAGCCTTCATCCAGCAGTGGATTGACAAAGGGCCCATAGCCTTGCATCACGCACATACATATCTCGTTGTACAATATACCCGGACGTGACACTTACGCACACACCACCTTTCATCTTTCCGTAACATCTCTCTTCTATTAAGTCGGATAGACTGGTTACGAATCAATAACAATTTGCAGGGATCGCTCCAGTGAAGGCGAGTACATTGCTTTCATTAGGGAGGACGGGAGAGAAGGTCGGGATGAGATCTCGATAATTTACTTGGCGCAATGACAAGCCGTTAACGCTTTTTGCGGCACTTCAGCGATATGGAGAGTATAGCGGATACGTGCGCGCGTGTGTGTGTGTGTGCGTTCATTGTGGAGTCGGTCATCTCGGTCAGTCGACCCGTGGCACCTGGGTCTGCCCCGTGACCTCCTGCCAGCGGGCATTCGACACTTCACGTGGCAGCCTCAAGGTGCACATGGCCTGGCACAAGCGTCGTGGTGACGTCACCGCCACTTAGTGGCGAATGGCGGTTGTTGTTGTTGTTCATTGTGGGGAGCGGTAGTGTAGCGGTTAGCGCTCTGCACTACAAACCTGGCGACCCGGATTCGATTCCCGCTCACGGCCAACACCGATGACGATTTTCTGAACCGGTCCTGGGCCTCCCCTAGGTCGACTCAGCCTCAAATGAGTACCTGGTGCGATGTGTAAACATCGCCACTAGAGAGACAAAGGCAGCCGGGCTGTGTGTTGGCCACCCACCCCCTCGTGCGCCGTGCCGGCCTTCATAGGTGCTCGCTAACAGCACTTGCCCCTACAGTCTGTTAAGGCTATACGGGGGATCTTTATCTTTGTCTTTGTTCATTGTCCCATCGCCTGTGAGTGCATTTAGGGTCAGTGTCACCCAACCCTGTAGCCGTTACCTTGTTTAACACGGGCGGAGGGGGGGGAGGGTCATACAAGACTCGTGGGCGGGGCACGGCACGCGTGAACCAACTCTGACATAGCGGTGAACGCCACCACAGAACGAGAAATCGCGCCATCAGCCTCTGGCGATCACACGTGTGCCGTTCTCGCTCCCAGCTCCGGTATTTTTTTAAATCCTTTATATTAAGTTCACTTGCTTGCTTGCTTGCGCGCTTACGACCGTGCAACTCTTTCGGTCGTTTTTTAACCCACTTCCCGTGATCCAATCGAGCTGACATTTTGCACACAGGCTCGTTGTGCGTGACAATTTTCGTGAAATTTTTTTTAAAAAATTTTACACTTTTAGGGATTTTTTTTATATTTAATTACCAATTGCTTAATGCTGCCAGGCAATCATCTGACCCATAGGTGGCAGCCATCTCAAGCCAGAGGACGAGATGACTCTAGCCGCCACGCATATAAAAGATTTATAGTGAAAAACTTTGTTTTTACGGGTTAATTGTTTTGCTCTCGGCACGGCTCGTGGGGGTCAGAGAGCCCGGTTCCTTTGGGTACAACGAATCGGGGCGACTGCACCGGGCCTCGCGCTTTGGGGGGGGGCGGCGGGGGGGGGGGGCGGGGAGCGCGCTGTGACGTCACGGTGTCAGATGTAATATTCCCCGTTTAGTTTGAAGGGATCGTGGGGACCCAAAGTGGAATTTGCCCAGAGCCCCCACACCCCCCCCGCCCCCACGGCCCTGCCTGGGGGTAAATGGAATGGGCCCCAATGTCCACTCACCGCTTCTCCTCGTCATCCGGCGCATCGAATTCTCCCGACCTCGGGGTCGCGGTGCAATTGCACCGCCCTGGACACTCGATAGTAGCTACTGCCACCGGTTGCGGTCGCGTTTGGACAACGTCGTGGGTCGGGCTGCGCGAGCATTGAAATTCGGCATCCCACGAGCAATTGGAGGGAGCATTGCGGTCAACCCTTTGGAGGGGGGTGGGGCTGCGTGATGAGCCACAGGGGAAGCAGATACCCCAACACGACTTCTAATCTAGGCCGGGCAGAGGATGTTTGAATGAATCGGCAGCAGTTTTGTCGATGGTTGCTATTGTGACCCACATTTATGATTTAGACGCTAGAGTGGGAATAGCGGTGGTGATGGTGGTGGTGGTGTGGTGGTGATGTGGTGGTGATGATGATATTGTGATGATTATAAAGATGGTGATAATAGGGATGGTGGTGGCGATGTTGATGATCGTAGTGTCGATTGTGCTCGCCGAAATAGATTATTAGCCACATTCGCCATCGCTAAGATGAAGCGACAGGTCACATTTAAAGGCATGCGTAAAACACGCGCAAATGCACACGCCAACTCCCTACGGTGCAATGGTCTCTTCGATACGGGTGTTGCAATGTTCCTGCCCACCAGCTGCGCGGGTGTGCGGGAAGAACGCGAGCAGAAATAACACCGCACACGAAAGGTGTGCATCGCATCTGCCGGAAGTTTGCCGCGGTGTTCGAAGAATGGTTGTTAGCGGCAGAGCGAGCGGGTCGGTTTGACCCTCAACTAGCCTAGTTTGCTTGGCTAAAGAAAGGCAGCAGACGCTAATGGAGTTGTCAAAAAAAAAACACAACTACCCCGTGTGTTATCTCATCGCCGCGCCACGGCGGAAAGGACGATCGGTTAACCGGCGCGTGAAGGTGTCGCGCGTGCGTCAATCGCCGATGAACGCAATGTGCAAGCGCAGGGAGACTGCCAATAATGCAAAGGTGCATCGTCATCATCATCATCCTCAGGGTTACGATTATAAGTATTGCTATTACTCGAGAGCACAAACGACGTAAAGCAACGCACATCCCTTTAGGTCATTCCACTGACAGAATAATTGATCGTAATTCACAACACTGCTCAGTGCGCGTTGGTGAAGGTGGAGGAGCATAGAAGTACCGTACAACAAATTGATGTTTACCTGCCCTGCCCTCTGTTGCCAACAGCGTGAGACCCCGCAGATGATGATGATGACGATGCACCCAACACGTGCCCAACACGTGCCCACCAATCCAGACACTATCCAGGAATTAAACCGATTTTCGCTTCCGAGATCTGAAGAGATCGGGGCGCATTTCTGCGTGATCTGGTCAGATGCTAATTCTTTTTTTTGGGACGTTCACACAACGGGCTTAGAATACTCGGCCCACACGAACACGAGCCGAGGACATCGAGAACGCCATTTAGACGGTGGTTCGCATTTTCAGAGTCGAGAACAACGGCGTTTTGGATCGAGAACAAAGGCTGTGAGAGAACGCCTCTATGGCATCACATACCTTCTGTGTGCATGATTACCATTGCCATCACGAGCACCGTCAAAGACTAAATCATCCCCCGTATAGCCTTAGCAGGCGGTCGGGGCGAGTGTTGATAGCGAGTAGCGCCTATGAAGGCCGGCACGGCACACGAGAGGGTGGGTGGCTAGTACCACGCCCGGCCGCCTTTGTCTCCCTCGTGGCGACTTTTACGCATCGCACCAGGTACTCATTTGAGACTGAGTCGACCTAGGGGAGGCTCGGGACCGGTTCAGATAATCGTCACCGGTGTTGGCCGTGAGCGGGAGTCGAACTCGGGTCGCCAGGTTCGTAGCGCAGCGCGCTAACCGCTGCACCACCGCTCCCCACCACCACAAGCATCATCATCATCATCGCCACTTCGAAACTAATGCTCATGAGTAAGTGATAACACAAACCATTCCATTATCATCAAAGTTGCCATGTTTCTGTAATCATGATTACAGGTCGTTCTTAACAGCACTTAAGGTGTAAGTGACATCATTAATATTTTTTGACGCCATCGTAAAGTCGATGTAATTATCACGGGCCGCTCGTAAAGCGGTCAGGATTAAGCGATGAATGCCAATAATCCGCCGTCACCAAAGTAGCCCCAACTGCAATGTTGAGTGCGTGCAGTTGATGAAGAAATCGTGAAATATAAGAATATTCAGCGTCGTTATCATCATCGTCGTCATCGTCGTCGTCGTGTGGAAAGAGTTGTTTTGTGTCTTGGCAAGTGCGATCTGAAGAGGAAGACGGAATGATTTGACTCTAACTCCGCAACTTGACACGGCAGAGAGCTGTAACGAGTCTGGGTTATTCGGCAAATACGAATGTACAACAGTGGGCGTCACGACACCCGAAACCGTTGCGCCTGACCGAGCCCTCAAAACAATTCCGTGATGCATATTGTTGGGTGCTTTCGGTAAAGTCACGCAGATAGCTTCTTGTTATTTTCTTTGAACCTATCTCCGTGACTTTACCGAAACACCCAATGACATGAATGCCTGCAGTCACGGAAGCCTTAAGTCAAGATTTCATTCCGTGATAAATCTCCACCCCCCTCCCCCACCGCTGCCAACCCCCTTCATGTTCTTCGCTGTTCGCGTTACCTTCGCCGTACAGAAGCCCCACATTGGCACACGTGAGCTGTGGGCTCCCTTTATGTAACACTACCAATAATTTATATCTCTATAGCGTGCGTATTGGCTCACAGGACGCATGGACCCCCTGCCCCGTTCGATTATCCACCGGGAGTGAGGAATCCATTTCTCGACGAGAAGTGAAAATTCTCGTCGAAGTGCGCACGGTAACGTCCATGTATGCGTGCGTGTGTTGGACTTCTTTCGCACCGTACTCCGCACCACCGCGCCAATAGGAGTTGCGGTCCTATTATTTTGCGCACCTGGCATATGCGCGCAGACACTGCCCATAGCGCACCGTGCCAGCACAGCGCTATTCGAGTTTGCGGTAACATCCAAGGCACGCGTCGTTGGGTATAATGTCAAATTAAGCTCCGCTTGTCTCAGCGAATTATGTAATGTCCCAACTCTGATGAGTGGGGGCCGTGTCGAGTTGCGTTGCTCTTACGAGGCCTCACCTTGAAGTTGGCGAACACGCAGCGAACGAGCGAGTAACGAGCGGACACACACGCGCACTCGCCCACCAAAGACAAAGCACCCGCCCGCCCGTATAGCCTTTGACAGACTGTTGGGGCAAGTGCTGTTAGCGCTTAGCACCTGTGAAGGCCGGCACGGCACACGAGCGGGTGGGTAGCCGACACCACGCCCGGCCGCCTTTGTCTCCCTCGTGGCGATGTTTACACATCGCACCAGACACTCATTTGAGACTGAGTCGACCGAGGGGAGGCCCAAGACCGGTTCATTTATTCGCCACTGATGTTGGTCGTGAGCGGAAATCGAACTCGGGTGGCGGGTTTTGTAGCGCGGTGCGCTAACCATTGCGCCACCGTTCACCCACCGTACAAAAGATCCCCCGTATAGCCTTAACAAATTGTAGGGGCAAGTGCTGTTAGCGAGCACCTATGAACCGGTGTCGCCAGGTTCATAGCGCAGCGCGCTACCCGCTACACTACCGCACACACACACACAGACACACAGGCGCGCGCCCACACAGACACACCCCAAACACTCAACAATCAATACCTGATCGAAGTAAATGACCATGGTCCGGTTGCTCATCTCCGACGGCTCGTGGTTCGTGCTCCGGATGACCGAGAAGGCCACCTTGGCGTTGCCGGATCGAACCGAGATCCCGAACGAGGCTCCAGCCGCTCCGGCGTGCTCCACCGAGGGGCTTGAGTCGCACACGACCAGACACTTGCCCTCCAGCACGATGGGCTCCGTCTCGTTCTGCCCGAGAACGGGCGCGACCCTGGCGAGGCTGAAGACGGCGGCGGCGAGCAGAGCCCACGGGGGCCGAGTCCGTGGCCGCAGGGACGCGCACCCGACGAGCAGCAGCAGAAGCCCCGCGCGGATCGCGCAACGATCGTGGCAGCCGTGCGCTGCCATGCTCACGACTCGCGACTGCCGCTACGCCTCGCCTCGCTCGCCTCGCCTCGCTCAGGGGGGCGAGGGATGTCGCGTATCGTGATGGGACGCGGCACCGGACTAACGGCGGACCCACTCTGTGTCGGCGGCGACGTGAGCGAACGAACGGAGGACTGTCAAGAAGGCGGCTATTGTCGTCGATAACGAGTTGCGGCTCGAGGAACGCGACACGCACGCGCGCGCGCACGTGCGTACACGCGCGGCGCGTATAAGCGTGGGGGTGGCGGAGGGAGGGGGGGTGGCGGGGATGAGTTTGAAAGACAACAGAACCAGACGCGCGAGGAACGGACGAGCGCACGAACTGCGCCGTTCCCTTCTCGGCGTGGATCGCGGCGTCGTCTCAGCGGTGCGCGCCGCCTCCGAGCGTCTGAGCCGAGTCGCCTCCCACTGCGCTCGCCGCGCGTGCCGCGCGCTCCGAGCGAGCGAGCGAGGAGGATGAGGAGGGTGCGGCGTGTCGTGCGTGCGGCGCGCTGTCTTGGGGCTGCTCAATCGGACCACCCACCCCCCCACCACACACACCCTCCCGCGGCGCGGCCGAGTTCTAGCGCTGGGTGCGCGGTGCTGCGCGCTTGTCCATTCTCGCGCACCAACACCGACTCCAACGTTAACACCCCCTGCGTGGAGCTCTCTTGCCTCTCTCGCCTCTCTCTCTCGCCTCTCCCTCTCCTCACTCTCTCGCTGCGCTCTCTCACTCGCCCCTCTCGCCCCTCTCGCTCTGAATTATTTATGAGAGACGGTTGAGAACAATGCCCTATTTAGAGACGTTCATGGAGGCTGTGTGGTTTCACCCCCCCTCCCAACCCGGCCCTTCGCCCCCCCCCCTCCACACACACGTACACCTCCTCCCCCGACACATTCGCTGTCCCATCCTCTTACAGTTGCGTCGTCGTGGTAGGTGTTGGGAAGTTTGTGCTGGGTGGGTTCGTGGTTTGCGGTTGGTTGGTCGCGTGAAAGTGCAAAATTTGCGGCCTTTTAAGTGGCCAATTAGCGTTATGGTTGCCGCTGACTCTTATCAGATGGAGTAGACGATGGCTTGTGCGTGCGTGCGTTTTTAACTCGTGTGACGTTGCTAGCGTCTTGAAATTGGTATTTGATGATTATCTGCATCAATATTTTCAGCAGGATATGTTCCCAGGTTTATGGAGCCGTGCAAATATTCTCAATGTTCCGGTATAACAGCGCATTAGCGGAATTGAGCATTATGTCTTTACATAACCTTACTTTGCACGATGCGAAATGCCACGTAATGTATGAATGCTGCAAACACACGCCTTAACACAATCACGTGCGCATCATCAAATGAGAAAAAAGAGCAAAAAAATAATCAGGTGGCAAGTTTATTTGTCCACGTGATGTACGTTCAGGCAAGGTGTTGACGTATTTGTCCTGTGCACACACAAGGCAAAGATCCCCCTCGTTGCCTCAACAGACTGTCGGGGCAAGTGCTGTTAGCGAGCACCTACGAAGGCCGGCACGGCGCACGAGGGGGTGGGTGGCCAGCACCACGCCTTTGTTCCCCGAGTGGCGATGTTAACACATCGCACCAGGCACTCATTTGAGGCTGAGTCGACCTAGGGGAGGTCCAGGACCTGTTGGGTTAATCGTCACTGGCGTTGGCCGTGAGCGGGATTCGAACTCGGGCCGCCGGGTTCGTAGCGCACAACAACCGCCATTCGCCACTTAGTTGCGGTGAAGTCACCACGACACTTGTGCCAGGCCATGTGCACCTTGAGGCCACGTGAAGTGTCGATCACCCGCTGGCAGGTCACGGGGCAGACCCAGCAGGTGCCACGGGTCGACTGTCTGAGATGACCGAGATGACTGACTGATGCACTGTACCAACTTGCTGTGCTTTAGCCACCCGGCGCTCCGCTCATTGTTTTGAGCGTCGCTCCTCCGCCCTCCGTTGTTGTTGGAGGGCGACTGCCTCCAACTGCCCAGTAGCAGCGTCCTTCACGAACCTCCTCCACAGAGGCCGATCTTGACACCGCTGGTACCAGTAGCACACGCGCACACACATTGACAGACGTGCGTCGCGTTATAGATGGTCGCATTTGTTAAATCGGATCCAACGTCGGTGTCAAAAGGCATCTCGAGACAAATCTCAGACATCGCATCCAGTTTGTGCCGTGAAATAGCTGCGGCCGTTCTCAGCTTTGTACTCCCTCTTCATGGCGTTGTCATCGTCAAGGCCACCAGCTCGGGTTTATGCGTCGCATCTCATAATCTTTATTTGTAGTGGAGGAATGCGCTGAGCTAGGGAAGTTATTTTTCACAGATGTCCAGTTACGGGCGCGTGAAAAAGTTTCCGACAGCAAAATAATGCAGCAACATCAACAAAAATTCGAAGCAAGTCACTAAATATGAATAAACAATTAACGCAATTACTTATATAAGTCCGATTTATCAAGTTTGGGCAAGGTGGCAAAAAGAAAACAGTCACAGACCACACCAAGATAACGCCACAAAGCAGTAGTCCCTCAATACAATTGCCACGTTAACATTGAACTAACCACAGGCAAGGATCATAATTACAAATCACATTCGCAAACGCGACTGAATATCTTCCTTTGCGAGGCATCGCCCGTTGTGACCAAGAGAAAGTTCCATTCCGACCCGGAAGATGTTGATTTCTGCGCATTTACAATGCATAGCATTGAGGGTGGTTATAGCGTTGGCCTGGTTTCAGCGTATGTCACCGTGCAAATGTCGAAGGGGTGGTGTGTGTGGGGTTATTTTGTTTGTTATCATCCGTGGAAACTGTGACGTGGTCTCGCCATTGCAGAGTGATCGCCCTTATTGCTTTTGGTTAATGGCAGATGGCGCTTATCTTATCGGATCATATGTGTCGGTGAATTGGTAGACTTCATAACGCGTGCGGGTTGCCGCTGTGAGCCCCCGTGACCTGAGACTGGTTCTCGGCCACAGCACCGTCACTAACCCTTTGCCATAGACCGATTTTAAACAACTAGACGCAATCCATAATAGAGTTGTTTTCAGTTAGATCGCGCTAATATATAAATGTGTCGTTAAAACCCGCCACCACCCGACACAGCCAACTAGTAAGGGTTGTCACGTAAACAGAACGTGGCCAATTCGTCACTAGTACAGCACTAGTGTATAGTGTAGTGTATAGTGTAGTGTATAGTGTAGTGTATAGTAGTGTATAGTGTAGTGTATAGTGTAGTGTATAGTGTAGTGTGTAGTGTAGTGTATAGTGTAGTGTACTAGTACAGCACTAACCGGTGTGTTGGAGAGCCAAGCCACAACATTTACCATCTGAGGACGACCCTTACTAGTTGGCTGTGTCGGGTGGTGACGGGTTTTAACGACACATTTATATATTAACGTGATCTAACCCAAAACACCGATATTATGGATGCTATTGGTCGCGTTAGCCTACTGCCTGTTAAACTATACACAAAGCGCTTTAGCGCTCTGTAAATATTAAATAAGATAAGATGATCTCTTAATCGTTCCTGCACCCCCCCCCCCACCCTCTCTGCACCAATCTGCGTGGTCAAGTTTGGTCAAGGAACGCACATGACGTGACACGGAGCGGGGAGGCCTTCATCCAGCAGTGGAGTGACGAGGCAGTTGAGAATTATGTTGTCTAAATGTGGCTCTCGCACAACGAGGGAATGTAAAATAACACTACGTTTTTTTTAAAGACTTATTGCCCTGTAGTCGATATGGAAATTCATGGGATTAAACCCAGATGTTAGATTACTGTGGATATCATTGATAACAATTCCGCTTAAAGACATTATATCATTTACTGCTAATACGCCATTGATGGGTTTCACCGTTGGCTTGTCCGATCAGCTGATTGTTACATCTGTCATTGTCATTCGTATTCATTCAAGTGTAGTAACATTTCCTGGAATGTTATTCCAGAAAATGTTTCAACTGAGCCATCTCGGCAATGTGCTTCTTGTGCGATTCGCTATTCATATGAAACATTTCACCACAACGACAAAGATCCCCGTATAGCCTTAACATACTGGAGGGGCAAGTGCTGTTAGTGTAGAACCTATGAAGATGCCGGAACGGCACACGACGGGGATAGGTGGCCGGCACCACGCCCGACCGCCTTTGTCTCCCCAGTGGCGATGATGTTTACACACCGCAACCAGGTACTCATTTGAGGCTGAGTTGACCTAGCAGAGGCCCAGGATCGGTTCAGATAATCGTCAGAGGCGTTGGCCGTGAGCGGGAATCGAACTCGGGTGGCCCGGTTCGTAGCGCCGCGTAGCGCTAACCGCTGCACCACCGCTCCCCACGACACACAACACGCACACAGATACTGTAGCTCGCCCTTCTTTCCTAAGTCCTCTGCCCAGTGGCAGGTCTTTAGCTCAGACTTTACCATCCTGTCCTATCTCGAGCTTCCGTCTTTATTTCGCCGTCCTATTTTCTCTGTCCCGTTTTCCTTGTGTCTTTCCAACATACTCTTAGTTCTTTCGGTAAAGTCAGTAGGTAAAAAATGAAATTAAAATTAATAAAAAAAAACAATTAAAAAAAACATCCCCGAACCTGCCGGAACTTCTCTCTATCCCAGCTCGGACCTCGGACGATGCATCTGCTTCGCGTCTTGTTCCAATTGAGACTTCTTCCCTCCATCCTAAACCAGTCGTCTCTGTCTCTCTCTCTCTCCGTCCAACGGGAGCTCTGCACCGCAAAACTCGACCGTGAACGCCGCAGACGCGAAATAACAAAGCGCGCGCGTGTGGCGCTGTGCCCTTGCTAACGACTCGGCCCCGAGGATCGATACGAATGGAATAGATCTGCGCTTGAGTTGAGCTTGTGACTGACACTGATCCACGCAACTCTTCTGATACCGTTGCCGGAGCACGGCGCTTTTTGCTTTGTTTGTTTAAATCGCATTTGCATGGCACGCACATTTTTTTTAATCCTTTATATTAAGTTCACTTGCTTGCTTGCTTGCGCGCTTACGACCGTGCAAATATTTCGGTCGTTTTTTAACCCACTTCCCGTGATCCAATCGAGCTGACATTTTCCACACAGACTCGTTGTGCGTGACAATTAATGTTCGTGAAAAAATGTTTCAAAAATGTTACACTTTTTAGGAAAAAATAAATTATATTTAATTACCAATTGCTTAATGGTGGCAGGCAATCATCTGACCCATGGTGGCAGCCATCTCAAGCCAGAGGACGAGAGGACTCTAGCCGCCCGTTTCAAAGACCATTGTGGGCTGGGTTGTGGCCCATTGAACACGCATATAAAGGATTTATAGTGAAAAACTTTGTTTTTACGGGTTAATTTTTGCTTTGTTTGTTTAAATCGCATTTGCATGGCACGCACATTTTTTTTCTTCCGTGTGTGTTAGGTCTGTTCTTACGGCGATTTAACGATGAGCAAATCTGACACTTCAACGCGCGTTCGTGGCCACCAAGGCTTCGCTGGCAAATATCGAGTTAGGTGCGTTGGAATTAAGTCGTTAATTAGTAAAGGAACCGTTATCGAATTGATTTTATTGACACAGCGGTGTTAGTGAGCGTCGTTGTTGTTGGTGAGCAAGGTATTCAGCACCGGGGAGGGGGTGAAAAACAAACATGGGCCCCTTCCCCAGCAAGATGCTGACCGCACCGCTGCCCCTGTGAGGCTGAGCACAAAGACAAAGCTCCCCCGCTTCGCCTTGGCAGACGGTCGGGGCAAGTGCTGTTAGCGAGCAGCACCGATGAAGGATGGGACGGCACGCGAGGGGGTGGGGTGGGCAGCACCACAACCGGCCGCCTTTGTCTCCCTAAGTGACAATGTTGTACACACACCGAACCAGGTACTCGTTTGAGGCTGAGTCGACCTAGGGGAGGCCCAGCACGGGTTCAGATAATCGCCACTGGTGTAGGGGTCGTGAGCGGGAATCGAACTCGGGGTGCCGGGTTCGGAGTGCAGCGCGCTAACCGCGACACTCACACAAACACAGACACACACACAGACACACACACAGACACACACACAGACACACACACAGACACACACACAGACACTGACACACACAGACACACACACAGACACTCACACACACAGACACACACACAGACACTCACACACACAGACACACACACACAAACACACATACACACACACAGACACTGACACACACAGACACACACACAGACACACACACAGACACACACACACATAGACACACAGACACACACACACACAGACACACACACAGACACACACACAGACACTGACACACACAGACACACACACAGACACTCACACACACAAACACACACACACAAACACACATACACACACACAGACACTGACACACACAGACACACACACAGACACTCACACACAGACACACACACACACACACAGACACACAGACACACACACACAGACACATACACACACAGAGTACACACACACAGACACACACACAGACACACACACAGACACACGCAGACACACACACAAACATACACAGACACACACACACAAACACGGACAAACATACAAACACACACACCGTGCCATTTAGCCTTATTGTGCGCAAAATGCCCTTGAATAAAAATTCCGTAAATTTACACACGCACACAAAAAACACATTGCTGACAGCTGCTTGGCAATACATTTTATGTAAAATAACGGAAGTATGTTTAATAGTTGCGCGTGTACATTTACGAATATGTTACGGAAATATTTGCATGAAATATTCAGGCATTTCGGTGTAAAATTTCCCAAATATTTTCTGTAAAATTTCCGTAAATCTTCCAGAAAACGATTGTTTAGACCCCCATTATTTTGGCATAAAATGTACGACTACGTAACTGCCATAAACTTCCTGTAATTATACGGGCGTTTTTGTTTTTCTAACGGCGTACAGACCATTGGGACGAGGGCTTTTAGCGATAAAAGGTGGCAGTACAAAGGTGGTGAATGCGACAGAACCATGCCCAGCCACCTTTGTGTGTTTTTTATTTTATTTTCCCA
Source organism: Lampetra planeri (assembly GCF_965212315.1). Lineage (NCBI taxonomy): Eukaryota > Metazoa > Chordata > Hyperoartia > Petromyzontiformes > Petromyzontidae > Lampetra > Lampetra planeri. The sequence goes on from NC_136132.1 coordinate 4,378,632, forward strand.
GTGCTGATCTTCACACGAAACACCGGTTACCCTGTTCGAGACCGAGTTCGACCTCTGAGCGCAGGCTTTCGGACAGCTTGACGCGTTTTCGATCGACGGCTAGCCGCTGATGGTACATGAGCCGTGTTCGCCAACAACCCAACCGGTAAGTTGAGAATCTCGATTACAAATCCGTGCGTCCGCTCCACGTTTCAAGCCGGATCCTCGGGTTTCAGCGAGTTTGACGGCCTCCGCCAAGTCGCAAGTGACTCCACAAAGACAACCGGTGGTACACGATGCACTTTTTGTTTCACTTGAACGATAGATTCCACGTGCGACGAACCGCTTCCTCTAACGGCTTGTCAAATAATATAATCTGCGTCGCGGTTGCATTTAGATTTCCAAATGTTTCGCGTGACGGACCTTCGTTAGAATCACGTTTACGAGCATCGGGTCGCGAGACAAACAGCAAGTTTCGGCGCGTGCTCTGCAATGTCACGGGGGAATTGCAATTACGGCTTTGTTCTAAAAGTCAGTTCTTAAAGTGAGTTATTAAAGTGAATTCTAACAGTCAGTTCTTAAAGTGAGTTCTTAAAGTGAGTTCTAAAAGTGAGTTCTTAAAGTGAGTTCTAACAGTCAGTTCTTAAAGTGAGTTCTTAAAGTGAGTTCTAACAGTCAGTTCTTAAAGTCAGTTCTTAAAGTGAATTCTTAAAGTGAGTTCTAACAGTCAGTTCTTAAAGTGAGTTCTTAAAGTGAGTTATAAAAGTGAGTTCTTAAAGTGAGTTCTAAAAATGCTAGAAGTGATTTTTAAAAGTTATAAAAGTGCGTTCTAAATGAGTTATGCAACGTTGTGTTGCGTGCAGAGGGGGTGGTTGGGCAGCTGTCCAACAATAACGTTACACATTCGCGCGATTGCCATTGAATTCGGAGAGAACGAACACGTGACAACGGCAAAACAAACGGGCACAAACAACAACAACCGCCATTCGCCACCACGACGCTTGTGCCAGGCAATGTGCACCTTGAGGCCACGTGAATTGTCGAACGCCCGCTGGCAGGAGGTCACGGGGCAGACCCAGCAGGTGCCACGGGTCGACTGACTGAAATGACCGAGATGACTGGCTGATGCACCACCTGTGCCCCCTACTGTGCCAACTTGCTGTGCTTTAGCCACCCGGCGCTCCGCTCGTTGTTGTGAGCGTCGCCCCTCCGCCCTCCGTTGTTGTTGGAGGGCGACTGCCTCCAACTGCCCAGTAGCGTCCTTCACGAGCCTCCTCCACTGAGGCCGATCTTGACACCACTGGTACCAGTCATCGGCAAGTCCACTCAGCTCCGCGTCCTCCTGTACCACATCACTCCATCTCTTCTCTAGCCCGTGCCGCGCCCGTTTAGCCCCCTCTATGCGGCCGAACAAAAGCTGTTTAGGCATGCGGTGGCTGGGCATGCTGGCTACATGACCCAGCCAACGCAGCCTTGCCTGCCGGAGGAGCTCACCGATGGGACTTTGCCCAGATCTTTCAAAGATTTGTGAGCTCCTCACACAATCCAGCCTGGTTAAACCCAGGATGGATCGTAGGCAGGCCAACCTAAATGTTTCCAACCGGCGAAGATGCTCCATTAGGGGGGTCCACGTTTCGCAAGCGTAGAGAAGGGAGGGAACGACTGTGGCCGAGAAGACCTGAAGCTTCGTGCGGAGCGACACAAACACACACAAACACCCCCCCTCCCCCCATAGCCTGTAACAGACTGTAGGGGCAAGTGCTGTTAGCGAGCACCTATGAAGGCCGGCACGGCACACGAGGGGGTGGGTGGCCAGCACCACGCCCGCCCGCCTTTGTCTCTCCAGTGGCGATGTTTACACGTCGCACCAGGTACTCACAGACACACACAGACACACACACAGACACACTCACAGACACACACAGACACACACAGACACACACACAGACACACAAACAGACACACACAGACACACACACAGACACACACACACAGACACACACACAGACACACTCACAGACACACACACAGACACACACGCGCAGAGCAAGAAGCGGCACATTTGCCCACGAGTTACAACGCGCGGATTAGTTTGTCGCAGCCTTGTCCGTAATTACCGCCGTGCTCGGCTGGACCGGGGAATCACCTCGATCGGCGATTGCTGCTGCGCCCTCCCAAACGTCTCAGAGTCGCGCTCCCTTCACTACCGCCAGCCCGTGGCCATGCGAGAAGCCGAGCGAGATTAGCAAGGGAATTAAACGAGCGTCTCGCCGGGGAAAACACATTTCCCCCTTTCGATTCCAATTTGGGGGCAAGAGGTGAGCGAAGGTGTGGTGTGTGTCTGTGTGTGTGAGCGAGAGTGTGTGTGAGAGAGAGAGTGTGAGGGTGTGTGAGAGTGTGAGGGTGTGAGAGAAAGTGTGAGAGAGAGAGTGTGAGATAGAGTGTGTGAGAGATTGTGTGTGAGAGAGTGAGAGAGAGTGTGAGAGAGTGTGAGAGAGAGTGTGAGAGAGTGTGTGAGAGAGTGTGATAGAGAGTGTGACAGAGTGAGAGAGTGTGAGTGAGAGAGTGAGCGAGAGTGTGAGAGAGTGTGAGAGAGTGAGCGAGAGAGTGTGAGAGAGTGTGTGTGAGAGAGTGAGCGAGAGTGTGAGTGAGTGTGAGAGAGTGAGAGAGAGTGTGAGAGAGTGTGTGTGAGAGAGTGTGTGTGAGAGTGTGTGAGAGAGTGTGTGAGAGAGTGTATGAGAGAGTGTGAGAGAGTGTGACAAAGTGAGAGAGTGTGACAGAGTGAGAGAGTGTGAGAGAGTGTGACAGAGTGAGAGAGTGTGAGAGAGAGTGTGTGAGAGTGTGACAGAGTGAGAGAGTGTGAGAAAGTGTATGAGAGAGTGTGAGAGAGAGTGAGAGAGCGAACGATGGCTGGTGGGAGTTGGGAGGGTTGCGGTGTTGGGAGGGAGTGTGCAACAGAGGGGAGAGGGATGTATGGAGTGGAGGTGGCCGTTACGTTACTGGGCGATGGTTATTTTGTATTTCTCAAATTGGCCGCATGTTTTCGGTTCTATCGGCAGCTTTTATCCGTCATCAGCGAGGTGCTCCGAGGGCACGGCTGTTGTCGGGACCCAGGGCGGGAGGGCGAATGACAGACAAGCCGTCAGGGAATTTGCCAATTTCCAGGACTTGATGTGCGTGGTGGTTGGGTGGAGGTGGAGGGAGGGGAAGGGGGAGCGGTGAACTAACGAAGAGAAGGCGGCCAATTCGGCACAGCGGCGGGGAAGAATAAAGGCAAAGGTCCCCCGTGTAGTCTTCAACGGACTGTCGGGGCAAGTGCTGTGAGCGAGTAGCAGCTGTGGGCTTGCACCACGCCGGGCCGCCTTCGTCTCCCCAGTGCCGATGTTGACACACCGCAACCAGGTGCACATTTGAGGCTGAGTCGACCTAGGAGAAGGCTCATCAGGACCGGTTCAGATAATCGTTGACTGGTGTTGTTGGACGTGAGGCGGTAATCGAACCCGGGTCGCCAGGTTCGTAGCGCGGCGCCGCTAACCGCTGCACGACCGCTCCCCACAAAGACAAAGATCCCCCGTGTAGCCTTAACAGGCTGTTGAGGCAAGTGCTGTTTTGCGCGCACCTATATAGGCCGGCACGGCACACGAGTGGGTGGGTGGCCAGCAACCACGCCCGACCGCCTTTGTCTCCCCGCACACCGCGCCAGGCACACAGACAACTCCCCGCGCCTCCAACGCTGCCCGAAGGGGGATGGCATTTGGCATGGGATGGGAGAGACGCTCACAGAGAAATACCGGCGGCCCGGCCAAAGTGGATCTTGCAAAGGCGATGGTTTGTTGCCCTCTGCTGGGAGCCGCGCGGTGCTGATGCGAGTCGGGAACAAAGTGTAACTGCCAGGCTGTCATTCTGTTTGTGAGATTACAGGAAAGGCGAATAGTACGGGGAACGCCGCTGGCGGTAGCACGGCAGCGCGGACAATAATTAATGTGATCAAAACAGCCTAACCGGAGCTGTCATTAACGATGCACTGTTACGTTCTGTTCTTCACACGGTGTCATACTGGTAGGAACCTCCTGGTTACACCAGCCCACAGGGGATTATTGTGTCCGTCCGTCCGTCGTGCAGGGAAGGGCTGGGTGGGGAGGGAGGGCCTGGGTGGGGAGGGGAGGGTGGGGAGGGGCTGGAAGGGGAGGGTGGGGCTGAGTGGGGAGGGGAGGGTGAGGAGGGGCTGGGTGGGGAGGGTGGGGAGGGGCTGGGTGAGGAGGGTGGGGAAGGGCTAGGTGGGGAGGGTGGGGAGGGGCTGGGTGGGGAGGGGCTGGGTGGGGAGGGGCTGGGTGGGGAGGGTGGGGCTGGATGGGGGGTGGGAGGGGTGGGGCTAGGTGGGGAGGGGCTGGTCTCCCCGTGGTGCCCTTATAAAACTCAACGTTTAACCTACTCACGCCGGCTTGTGCCCGCCCTCACAGTCGGCCATATTTGCGGAATACACCACGCCGCCGTTGACCCTGGCCATTGACCGAGCAACCCAACGTTCCTACCAGCTCCCTCCGCAGGAATGTGTTTCCCAGAAATGTCAGCATATTCTCTGCATTCTTTGTCGTGCATCATCCATCATCAATCCACTGCTGGACGAAGGCTTCCCCAAACCGATGGAAGAAGAACAATAATAATCATAATTCACCTTAGCACCTGCACACGAGCTCATTTCATCGTTCCATCTCCTCGGCGTCCCACCCCTTGGCGTTTCACTCCGTCGACGAGCAGTGAGGCGCGGGGGGGGGGGTGCGGACTGTCTGTAACTTTTACTGTGGTGGCCAACGCAAGAACTTTTATTTCGATTTAAAGCTTTCGTGACTGCAGGGATTCATCTTCTTGGTTCTTTCGGTAATGTCACAACGCAAGCAGCCGTCCTCAGGTGAAGAACAGGTCTGTCGAGAAGACAGAGTTCAGACTCTGTCTTCCCGACAGACCTGTTCTTCACCTGAGTTCAGACTCTGTCTTCCCGACAGACCTGTTCTTCACCTGAGTTCAGACGCTGTATCCCCGACAGACCTGTTCTTCACCTGAGGACGGCTGCTTGCGTTGTGGCCGAAACGTCGTGAGAATTATTTTATCAGGTTTCATTATTTTTATAATTTTATTATTTCCATTCTACGTGATGACTTTACCGAAAGAACCAAGAAGACGAACCCAAGAACTGTCGCGTCTTCGACCCGGTTGCTACTGATGCGCGATGCCATTCGCTGAGTCGTGACGCCGCTAAGTCGACATCGTCAAAGGGCGTCCGTCCCGCAAGCGCCTCTGCCGTTGTCCGTGTGGATTACTCTTCTCGTGCAAAGAGCACGGGGCGCAGCGATGATCGATTCTCTTGCGCGACCGCACGCGCGTTCCCCGTTGCACATATATGAATGTTCCACAGCGCAGACTGTCCTACAGCTGATCAAAGAGTGTTGGAGTGATGGCTGATGTCAGGGCCGTCCATTGTGGGGAGGGGGGCGAGGGAGAGGGGTTGGACATAGAGGCAATTCAGAATCAGAAATTATTCATTCATACTGAAGGAATCCGATGAGCTGTGAAGCGCTTTGTCACAAACTTCCAGTCGGGGCAGCTAAGAACGTTACAACAACAAAACAATAATAAAACACGATGGGAGTGCAAAGTAAACAAATCACTTAAATATATTAACAAATCAAATTTAACAATTTTTTTAGGCTAACTGTGCTATTAGCTTCTTTTCTCAGAAGCGACCTGGTAAAAAAAACGATAGCTCAACGAAGTGGCCGATCGTGCGTCAATTTATAGCAGCAAAATCATCTCAATAATCTAAACGTCTGTTTCTAAATGTGGAAGGGAAAAAAAAACCAGGAGGGCACAGAGGAAAATAAATCCACGCGACCAAGGTCCTGCTGTACTGAATTATCCACTTGCTGTACTGAATGCTCAGCTTGCTGTACTGAATGCTCTGCTTGCTGTACTGAATTATCCACTTGCTGTACTGAATGCTCAGCTTGCTGTACTGAATTCTCTGCTTGCTGTACTGAATTATCCACTTGCTGTACTGAATGCTCAGCTTGCTGTACTGAATGCTCTGCTTGCTGTACTGAATTCTCCACTTGCTGTACTGAATTCACTGCTTGCTGTACTGAATTCTCCACTTGCTGTACTGAATTCTCTGCTTGCTGTACTGAATGCTCTGCTTGCTGTACTGAATGCTCTGCTTGCTGTACTGAATTCACTGCTTGCTGTACTGAATTCTCCACTTGCTGTACTGAATTCACTGCTTGCTGTACTGAATTCTCCACTTGCTGTACTGAATTCTCCACTTGCTGTACTGAATTTTCCACTTGCTGTACTGAATTCTCCACTTGCTGTACTGAATTCTCTGCTTGCTGTACTGAATTCTCCACTTGCTGTACTGAATTCTCCACTTGCTGTACTGAATGCTCTGCTTGCTGTACTGAATTCTCTGCTTGCTGTACTGAATTCTCTGCTTGCTGTACTGAATTCTCCACTTGCTGTACTGAATTCTCTGCTTGCTGTACTGAATTCTCAGCTTGCTGTACTGAATGCTCTGCTTGCTGTACTGAATTCTCAGCTTGCTGTACTGAATTCTCCACTTGCTGTACTGAATTCTCTGCTTGCTGTACTGAATTATCCACTTGCTGTACTGAATTCTCTGCTTGCTGTACTGAATTCTCCACTTGCTGTACTGAATGCTCTGCTTGCTGTACTGAATTCTCAGCTTGCTGTACTGAATTCTCTGCTTGCTGTACTGAATTCTCCACTTGCTGTACTGAATTCTCTGCTTGCTGTACTGAATTCTCCACTTGTTGTACTGAATTCTCAGCTTGCTGTACTGAATTCTCCACTTGTTGTACTGAATGCTCTGCTTGCTGTACTGAATTATCCACTTGCTGTACTGAATTCTCCACTTGCTGTACTGAATTCTCCACTTGCTGTACTGAATTCTCAGCTTGCTGTACTGAATTATCAGCTTGCTGTACTGAATTCTCCACTTGCTGTACTGAATTCTCTGCTTGCTGTACTGAATTCTCCACTTGCTGTACTGAATTCTCAGCTTGCTGTACTGAATTCTCTGCTTGCTGTACTGAATTCTCCACTTGCTGTACTGAATTCTCCACTTGCTGTACTGAATTCTCTGCTTGCTGTACTGAATTCTCCACTTGCGGTACTGAATTCTCTGCTTGCTGTACTGAATTCTCCACTTGCTGTACTGAATTCTCAGCTTGCTGTACTGAATTCTCCACTTGCTGTACTGAATTCTCAGCTTGCTGTACTGAATTCGCCACTTGCTGTACTGAATTATCTGCTTGCTGTACTGAATTCTCCACTTGCTGTACTGAATTCTCTGCTTGCTGTACTGAATTCTCCACTTGCTGTACTGAATTCTCAGCTTGCTGTACTGAATTCGCCACTTGCTGAACTGAATTCTCTGCTTGCTGTACTGAATTCTCAGCTTGCTGTACTGAATTATCTGCTGGCTGTACTGAATTATCAGCTTGCTGTGCTGAATTCTCAGCTTGCTGTACTGAATTCTCCACTTGCTGTACTGAATTCTCAGCTTGCTGTACTGAATTCTCAGCTTGCTGTACTGAATTATCTGCTTGCTGTACTGAATTCTCCACTTGCTGTACTGAATTCTCTGCTTGCTGTACTGAATTCTCCACTTGCTGTACTGAATTCTCTGCTTGCTGTACTGAATTCTCTGCTTGCTGTACTGAATTCTCCACTTGCTGTACTGAATTCTCTGCTTGCTGTACTGAATTCTCAGCTTGCTGTACTGAATTCTCTGCTTGCTGTACTGAATTCTCAGCTTGCTGTACTGAATTCTCAGCTTGCTGTACTGAATTCTCCACTTGCTGTACTGAATTCTCTGCTTGCTGTACTGAATTCTCCACTTGCTGTACTGAATTATCTGCTTGCTGTACTGAATTCTCAGCTTGCTGTACTGAATTCTCAGCTTGCTGTACTGAATTCTCCACTTGCTGTACTGCGTTCTCCTGGAGAGCCAGGGTATGGCACCTCAGCAAACTCGTGCAGGGAGTTTCAAAGCATGTGTGCGATCCATCGAGCCATTTGTGTGGTAATCCAGCAACCCTCACTTCTTCTTGGTTCTTTCGGTAAAGTCACGTAGAATGGAAATAATAAAATAATAATAAAAAATCAAACATAATTAAATAATTCTCACGACGTTTCGGCCACAACGCAAGCAGCCGTCCTCAGGTGGAGAACAGGTCTGTCGAGAAGACAGAGTCTGAATGACACACCCCAGGCTTGGAGCGACATGCAAATTATTTTGTCAAGGCGCTCTTCCCCCCTCCATCCCAGTTTAAATAGTCGCTCCAAGCCTGGGGTGTGTCATTCAGACTCTGTCTTCTCGACAGACCTGTTCTCCACCTGAGGACGGCTGCTTGCGTTGTGGCCGAAACGTCGTGAGAATTATTTTATAATATTTTATTATTGTATTATTTCCATTCTACGTGACTTTACCGAAAGAACCAAGAAGATGAATCCCTGCAGTCACGAAAGCTTTAAATCGAAATTTAACCCTCACTTCCTTCACAGCGCTGGATTGCCGGCCACGTGGGTAGCCATCGCCGCGGGGATCTCGTTTGACCACCGTGGAGGTCTAGACATGGTACGCACAGTCACATCATTTGAGATTGTGATTTGGTGTAATTGGCTTTGTTTTAAACCGGGTAAGAGCGCCCTTTGAAAAGCAGAAGTCTCCTTGTTTCCGCGGGAGACGTCTACGCGATAAATACAGCACCACATCAAGTAACGAAACAACACACAATTGTACATTTCAAATAGAAGAAATGAAACGAATGCTAGGGGAAAAAAAGTTATGCTAGTACAAATTAGGGGGAATATAAGACGACGTACGAGACGTTTTAACATGAGAAAGCGTTTAATGCGGATACGGTACTTTGTATCCGAGTTGATGCCATCTGTCACGGTCTTCGTCTAGCAACGGGATGGATCGTGGCTGATGAGGGTGCTTAGGCTGCATCATCCTTCCAACGAATCACATGAGTGAGAATAAATGTTACTCTTTGGTTCTTTCGGTAAAGTCACGTATAAAGAGAAAATAATAAATTAAATACTAGCATACGACGTTTCGATTGCAACACAAGCAATCATCATCAGGTATAAATGAAATATAAACACAAATCTAGTATACTTAGAAATGGAATGTAATACAACAGAGACTGTTATGTTATCCGACTCTCTGTTGTATTACATTCCATTTCTAAGTATACTAGATTTGTGTTTCTATTTCATTTATACCTGATGATGATTTCTTGTGTTGCAATCGAAACGTAGTATGCTAGTATTTAATTTATTATTTTATCTTTATACGTGGCTTTACCGAAAGAACCAAAGAGTAATTCCTGCAGTCACGAAAGCTCCAAATTAAGAATCAATGTTGTCGGCGTGAATATTTCATGAGCGGTGGAACCACGTGAGCAATGTAACCACAGCCACGTAATGCCGCTACACGATTCGAGTCTTAAATCGAATTGTGGCGTTTCGTAGAGTCCCAATAACTGTGGCCCATCTTTTGTCCTAGATGATTGTAGCTGCCATTGCTGACAGTACGGGAAGTGCTTCTTGAGTCTGTGTATATATGACGAGCAGAGAGTTATTCTCTCCTTGGGTGTTGTGGGGGGGGTTTCTCTGGGAGCTCCGGTTACCCTCCGCATGTCTACCACGAGTTAATGGCACTGGCCAAACATTCCAGTTGCAGGACCGTCCTGAAAAGAAACAGAGGCTTCAAACTCAGTGAGGCTTCATGGATTAATTTTAAAAAAATCACCATTGTTTTCTTATCATGCATTGTCATTATCACGACCACCGCGACCACCATCGTTATCATTGTCACCACCACGACGGGAAAGACAGACAAAGATCGCCTAGTGGGTTAAGTGAAATTCGCGAACCAATTAAGACCGGCACGGCGCACGAGGGGGTGGGTGACCAGCACCACGCCCGGCCGCTTTTGTCTCCCCAGTGCTGACGTTTAAACGCCGTAATCAGGTTCTCGTTTAAGGCTGAGTGGACCTAGCGGAGACCCAGGACCAGTTCAGGTATTCGGCACCAATGCTGACTGTGAATGGGAATCTAACTTGGGTCGCCGGGTTCATAGCGCGGTCAAAATACGATGATCGCCACTTCGACACTGTTAACACCACCATCAATGACCACCGCCGCCACCACCACCATGACGTTACAAACACCGTACTGACCAGCGTGGTGAAGTATGGTCAAAGAGAGCCCGTGACCGACCCGGCGTGGCTTTCATCCAGCACTGGGTTGGACACGGGGCTCGTTGATTGACTGATTTGCGTCGATGATCACTGCAGTTGGCTTCGTGCCTCGTCCCCTGCAAGCTCGTCTCCAGCTCTGCTCTTTTATTCTCGCTGCAGCAGCGCTGCTGTCAAGCCCATTTTGTTGCAATCGTGCAGGAGCAACGGTGCGGACAAGCGTGCGCGTGGCGTTTAGCTTTTTCCGAATAATTGTTTTGGACGGCGCAAGGCGTGCGAATGTAATGGAATAGGATGGCGAGCGGCACTGCAACGCCCCCTCGCGCATGATCGCTCCAACTGCAAGCTGGGGGGCATTCATCACCGCGTGGATCCAGGGCTGCAAATTCGTTCGGTTCGTTCGTTTCGTTCGTTTCTTAGCTCGTTCACGGCGAGGGTCGCGGCGGCAGCAGCGTGTTGAGCAGTTTGGGGTCCACACCTCCCTGTGCCTGGCGACACACTCCAGCTCGACTACATTATACACTACACATTACTATACACTATACACTACTATACACTATACACTACTATACACTACTATACACTACTACACTATACACTACTACACTATACACTACTACACTATACACTACTATACACTACTATACACTACTATACACTACTATACACTACTACACTATACACTACTACACTATACACTACTACACTATACACTACTACACTATACACTACTACACTATACACTACTACACTATACACTACTACACTATACACTACTACACTATACACTACTACACTATACACTACTACACTATACACTACTACACTATGCACTACTACACTATACACTACTATACACTATACTATACACTACTACACTATACACTACTATACTATACACTACTATATACTACTATACACTACACGATGCACTACTATACACTATACACTACTATACACTACTACATTATACACTACTACACTATACACTACTATACACTATACACTACTATACATTACTATATACTACTAGACATTACTACACTATACACTACTACACTATACATTACTATACACTACTATACACTACTGTATACTACACTATATACTACTATATACTAGACGATGCACTACACTACACGATACACTACACTACACGATACACTACACTACACGATACACTACTACAAACTCGAGCACTTCCTGGAGAATCCCCAGGCGTCCCCAGGCCAGCCGAGCGACATCGTTCCATTAGCAGCGTGCAGCCCTTGGCGTTAAACTTTTTATGTTTTCACCAGAGAGGCACGCAAACTCCAAATAAACAGGCGTCAGGGTCGGGATCGAACCCACGACCTCTTGCATAGCAGGCGAGGGAGCTAACATCTCGCCATCGCAGCGGTATGTTGGGGTACGGGGGGGACTTTGATCGCCCCCCCACCCCCCACTAGATCTGGACCGTACCCGAGATGTGTACGTATGTATGTTAAACTTCTTTCGCACCGTACGTAGCCAACCGTGCAAATCGTAGATCTGAGGAGGAACTTCGCCCCGTATGTGGGTCACTGTATGTGTCTATGGGTATATGTGTGTGGAGGGGGGGTTTCTGTGTGTTTCTGTGGGTCTCTGTGCGTTTCTGTGGGTCTTTGTGCGTGTATGTCGGTCTCTGTGTGTTTCTGTGGGTCTCTGTGTGTTTCTGTGGGTCTCTGTGTGTGTCTATGGGTCTCTGTGTATGTCTGTGGGTCTCTGGGCGTGTCTGTCGGTCTCTCTATGTTTCTGTGGGTCTCTGTGCGTGTCTGTCGGTCTCTGTGTGTTTCTGTGGGTCTCTGTGTGTTTCTGTGGGTCTCTGTGTGTGTCTATGGGTCTCTGTGTATGTCTGTGGGTCTCTGGGCGTGTCTGTCGGTCTCTCTATGTTTCTGTGGGTCTCTGTGCGTGTCTGTCGGTCTATGTGCGTGTCCGTGGCTCTCTGTGTATGTCTGTGGATCTCTGTGCGTGTCTGTGGGTCTCTCTGTTAGTCCAGGGGTCTATCTGTGAGTCAAATAAAAACAAACAGATGAATCATTCTTTCCTTTTGGAACGCAGTCACAGGGTTCAACATTTTCACTCCCACAATCGGCGTTCCGGCCCATTTCCACCACTGCGTAAGTTGTGCTGTTGTCGGGACTGCTTCATCTTATCTGTATTCCCAGAACACAAGATCTTAGACACCCTCCGTCTGCTTCTCGTTCTGTCGTCTCGAGCTCCATACCCCCCCCCCCCAGCCATCCGTGCTATCGACTCCCAGTCCCATTCCATGGCCAAGTCCAGATTCAAGACTTTATTTATTTGCCCTCAACCCATGACTGTCTCTTCCTATTAAATAAACGAGCATTGCATCCTCCTCCCCGCCACGGGACACTGTTCTCCGCAGCACTTTTGGGACGTGGGTGCATTTAAAGAGATATATAATTATCTTGCACTGTCAAATTGTATTGTATAAGACATTGTATGAATGCCTTGTAATGTATCCCTCCATTTTTAGTCTGTTCGTGTCATCCGTGTCCTCTTCATTATCCTATGCACCTCATTGCATGGTCATCATGGCGCCTGCAAGGCAGTACATCAGGTAGGTTGTACGCGTGGTTTGTCTCTCGCACGAGCAAACTATAGCCGCGCGGGAAAGGGCCAAACGTCTCAAGGAAGGCTTTCTTGAAAATAAGTCTTGGAGATTTCAGGGATTGCTCTAGGATGCGGGGGCTACGTGGTGCAACGCACAGTGGAGTCCATCTATTGCCGTAGTCTACCCCGTACTGGGCTATGCTCAGTTGAACACGTAGCAGGCTTTCGCGACCAATATTATTCATAATCAACGTTTTTGGGTTTAGATCGCGTTATTTATAAATGTGTCGTAACCCTCCACCACCCGACACGGCCAATCAGTAAAAAAGTGTCACGTTGACAAAAAGACAAATAGTTCACTGCTTTAGCCCACCGGTGTGTTGAAGCGTGAAACCACAACATTTACAATTTGAGTAGCACGACGTTTCGCTGGTAATTGCATCCAGCATCATCGGGCAATTCGCCAGAATGGTGGGCTATGCTGCCAACCCGAACTGACCAACGTGGCGAAATTTGGTCAAATAAGCCTCACGGCCCGCAACGGCCTGGAAATGACCTCGTCCAACGGTGGACTGACATTAGTAGGGGCTAGTCGACACGTTGCATCTCTCGCTGCAAAAAGGTGACTCAAGGTGATGAAAGTTGTAGCATTATTTCTAGTGTAAAGCCACTTTATAATTCAGCATAACGAACTGTATCTCGCTCTCTCTCTCTCTCCCTGAACAGTGCAGGCTTCTTAAATATACAACGAGGTAGTTTACAGAGTGACCCGTGCGCAAGTTCTAACGTTGTTTACGAACTGCACGCTGCATGTGCGGGCGACGTGACCACGTGGAGACACTCACCGCGTGCGTTGACACGCAAACTTTCTCGGCCAACGCCTTTGGCGTTAACGATTAAGGGGGGGGGGACCCCTAAATCGTGATCGGAGTTATTAACACTGATCGTAAAATCACAACGAGTCAACTCGCTGTATTCTGGCTACGCGTGAGGTGTAAATGCCCTAACGCATGTGCATCATTAAACTCCGCATGGATTGACACGAGTACACGACTACATACACGTGGATAATGAATCATCAGCACAGCGTTATAGACGGCTGGGTTAGAGCAAGTGCTGTTAAGGCACGTACCAGATACTCATTTAAGGCTGAGCGAACCTAAGTGAAGCCCAGGACCGTTTCAGACATTATCGCATGGCTGTGGGCCGGAATCGAACTCGCTCGGCCCCAGGTTCGCGGTGCAGGTGACCTCACCGCTGCGCCACCGCTCGCAATTAACAATGCACAAGAAATATAGTTAGACCAATCTTGGCAAGCTCTCGCCGGCTTTGATGTTAATGATAATATAAAGGTTGGTAAAACAAAACGCACACGCAGTCTTACATTGCGCATTATTAATGAAGGTGAAGCGTGTGTGTGTGTGTGCTCCTTTAAAATATATGACGCATTCATACAAACGTGCATTTTTTAAGAGATCCCTTAAGCCGTGATTAAGGTGAGAAAATAACACCGAATTAACGGCCCGCACTTTTGCATTATCTGGTATTATGCAAAGTGCGCGTAATCCTCTACTACATCGGACGCAACGATCGCTAATTAGCCGGGGTGATGTTTTTGTGTGGTTCGTCGGCGATTTATCGGCCGTTATCTCGTCGCCTGCTGCAAGCAGCGCTTGGAGAGTGTTCTCTTCCACTCGGATGACGCAGCTAAGGGGCTGGCAGGCGTAATAGTACAGACCGCGGGGATGAGACTGCGGTTGTAAAAAAATAAAATAAACGGTACAAAGAAAGCCGAGGTGATAATCAAAACTGAAGTTCGTCAACACAGAAGCGATGTTTTGCTGATGGGCGAAAAAGTCGACGTTGGATGTGGCTTTCAATCGGCTACCACTCCCATGCATGGCAAGTTGTCATCGGCAGTTTGTGGATAGCAGAAAGGCAGCCCAGTAACTTCTTGGTTGTTCGGTCCTTGCTTTGCTTTCACGTCGGCAGTATGTATGTCACGCCTGTCAATCCTTGTACATGGAAATTGAGTTTTCAGGTCCATACCGCGTATATTCGTTTCAATACCCGCACATTTTTTTGTGTCTATTTGTTTGTGTTTCTCCCTTGCTATGGCACTTTGTAGGATGAACGTTGAGATTTATAAGTGCGCGGGGTGACCAATAAGATCTGATAGGGCACTGATAAGGGGTTGCCAGGTTAAATTTTGATTTAAAGCTTTCGTGACTGCAGGGATTCATCTTCTTGGTTCTTTCGGTAAAGTCACGTAGAAGGGAAGTAATGAAATAATAAAAAATATATTTTATTATGTTTTATTTTTATTATTTTATTACTTCCCTTCTACGTGACTTTACCGAAAGAACCAAGAAGATGAATCCCTGCAGTCACGAAAGCTTTAAATCGAAACGGTCCATATGCCTTGTGACCCACATTTAATTCTCTTATTTATTTAAAATGTGTATTTAAAACGGAAATGAATGTGCATAGGATAACATAATTAATTGGGGGGGGGGGTGTGACAAGACATCTGCTGTGGGTTATTATGGTCGATGTAGTTTGGGTTACATGGGCAAAAAATGTCACCACTGCGGCTTGTCTTGAATTCTCCATCCAACCAAAATACGCACTGATCCGCGTGGTGAAGTATGATCGAACAAACCCCTACGATCTTGCACGGCGTCAAACGAGGCCTTCGTGCAAAACGGGCTTCAAAATACACGCGCTCGGCCTAATACAAGTGACTGCGTATCTAGTCAGCGGGCATACCTCCCCCAGTTCCATTCTGTGAATGAAACATCGTCCGTCTCCCCATTGGCCCGAGTTGCGGTGGTGCCCCCCCCCCCCACCACTAACCCCAACCCACCGCTCCCATTGGTCGGCGTCCCCGAGCCAATGGGAGGACTCTGGTGGGGCGGGGCCATGCACGACAGACAGACAATTAATCCCTGGTGGGCAGTGTGGAACTGTTGTTCCTACCTGTAATATACACTACTACACTCTACACTACTATACACTACTACACTCTACACTACTATACACTATACACTACTACTACACTATACACTACTAAACTATAGACTACACTATACACTAATATACACTATACACTACTATACACTACACTATACACTACTACACTCTACACTACTACACACTACTACACTATACACTACTATACACTACTACACTATTACACACTACTACACTATACACTACTATACACTACACTATATACTACTATACACTACACTATATACTACTATACACTACACTATATACTACTATACACTATTACACTATACACTCCTATACACTACTACACTCTACACTACTACACACTACTACACTATACACTACTGTACACTACTATACACTACTACACTCTACACTACTACACACTACTACACTATACACTACTATACACTACACTATACACTACTACACCCTACACTACTACACACTACTACACTATACACTACTATACACTACTACACTATTACACACTACTACACTATACACGACTATACACTACACTATACACTACTGCACTCTACACTACTATACACTACACTATATACTACTATACACTACACTATATACTACTATACACTACACTATATACTACTATACACTACTACACTATATACTACTATACACTACTACACTACTACACACTACTACACTATACACTACTGTACACTACTATACACTACTACACTCTACACTACTACACACTACTACACTATACACTACTATACACTACACTATACACTACTACACTCTACACTACTACACACTACTACACTATACACTACTATACACTACTACACTATTACACACTACTACACTATACACTACTATTCACTACACTATACACTACTACACTATACACTACTATACACTACACTATATACTACTATACACTACACTATACACTACTATACACTACACTATATACTACTATACACTACACTATATACTACTATACACTACTACACTATACACTACTATACACTACACTACTACTACTACACTCTACTACTCTACACCAGGCCAGCCGAGCGACGTCATCCCGCCAGCAGCGTTGTGATTCACAATTTAATTTTTTGTGGGCCACATCGCGTCAGTAAAATGTTGGATCGGGTAGAGGATGGGTGCACGACGCGATCTGAAGCAACAACCAAAAAAAAAACCCACGCAATTATGAAACGTGGTGATCCATTTATCGATACACCGTGTGTTTCTAAGCCTCGATATGGGGCGCCACCAATCTCAACAACACACCGATTAAACCTCGCCGCGCCTCCGTGAGAAATTGAGCCATCGCTTTCACAACATGCAATCGCCTGTCGAGAAGAAAATTAGGAGGGGCATTAGAAGCCAGTGGGATAGATTGCAATGGATCGCAATGTATTTTCCACGTAGAACGTGGATATGCATTCACCCTACTCGCAGCCATACGGCAGTGGTATAGTGCAGACGATGCTTATACTGGTAGAAACCTCCTGGTTACACCAGCCCACAGGGGATTATTGTGTTCATCCGTCCGTCGTGCAGGGAGGGGCTGGGTGGGGAGGGGCTGGGTGGAGAGGGGAGGGTGGGGAGGGTGGGGAGGGGCTGGGTGGGGAGGGTGGGGCTGGGTGGGGAGGGGAGGGTGGGGAGGGTGGAGCTGGGTGGGGGGTGGGAGGGGTGGGGCTGGGTGGGGAGGGGGCTGGTCACCCCGTGGTGCCCTTATAAAACTCAACGTTTAACCTACTCACGCCGGCTTGTGCCCGCCCTCACAGTCGGGCATATTTGCGGAATACACCACGCCGCCGTTGACCCTGGCCATTGACCGAGCAACCCAACGTTCCTACCAGCTCCCTCCGCAGGAATGTGTTTGCCCCCCCCCCCCCCCAAAATACAAAAGTCTATTTTTAGACTTTTTTGCATTGTGTACAATCTGGAAGATACCACATGCCAAATTTCAAGTTTGTTGCATGTTGAGAAGTACGCTAAACATTTCGAACAGACACACATTCACACATTTCCCTTCTTATATATAGAGATGTTCACTCATTTGAAAGCACGTCTTACGATGTTTTGTCCTTTATTGATATAGGGCACGGGTGTTTTATTATTATTATTAACATGCAGTCTTAGATAATACGGATGTTACTCCTTTTAAATTACACAATTGTACTAATTAATAGCTGCAGCCTTACGAGTTTTGCAAACCTTTAGAATATAGAATGCCCTGGGTGATCTTGTGCAATCACGCTACATTGTAGCCTGATTTTTTAATACTTTTAATCAACATTAATGGTTTCCTTCCATCGAGAATGATCTTTGGCTCGTGTTTAGATCTGCAGGCCAACTTCTCTTGCGTGGAAACATCATGCCGTTGAGGAGGTGCGTTGTCCTCAACTGTAAGTGGATGGGAACAGTGGCACATCATCCCTAAGGTGCGTGTGTGTGTGTGTTGCGGCAATACCCATAGCCATACGGGGAGCGGTGGTGTAGCGCTTAGCGCTACGCTGCGCTACGAACCCGGCGACTCGAGTTCGATTCCCGCTCACGGCCAGCACCCAGTGAGGATTATCAGAAACGGTCCTGGGCCTCCCCTAGGTCGACTCAGCCTAAAATTAGTATCCGGTACGGTGTGTAAACATCGCCACTGGGGAGACAAAGGTGGCCGGGCGTGGTGCTGGCCACCCAACACATCGTGTGCCGTGCCGGCCTCAATAGGTGCTCGCTAACAGCACTTGCCCCGACAGTCTGTTAAGGCCATGCTGGGGGATCTTTGCCCGACAATGCCACACAATCTGTTCCGATCACGCGTCCTCGGTACAAAAGATGCGAATGCCAAACCGGTTGGGTGCTAATCTTAATTTTGGAGCTTTCGTGACTGCAGGAATTATTCGTTGGTTCTTTCGGTAAAGTCACGTATAAAGATAATGTCTGTCTATAGTTTTCTGGTTAGATTTTTGTTGCTATTTCTTTTATACCTGATGATGATTGCTTGTGTTGCAATCGACACGTCGTGAGAATGTTATTGTTCTATTATTTTATTTATTATTTATTATTTTATCTTTATACGTGACTTTACCGAAAGAACCAAAGAATAACGGTTGGGTGCTGGCTGCGAGATCATTAACGCGAGCGAGGGGGCGCACGGAGCCGAGGGCAAAGCGATCTGACTGCGTCGTCGTCGTCAACGCAGACTTGCTGGAGCTACAAAGTCTTCGGTTTGGAATGAAATCTGTGCAAAAGCCGAGTGGGAAGTACAACGCAGCGCCGGTTGAAACCCACACCCGTATGTATACATCTCAAATTTAGCAACAAATATTGCCGGAACCATCATGTGACCAAACACGGTACATTTTCACGTCATGTGATTCGTGGCATTGCGAGACGTCGCAACAGATACGGTCGCAACGTATTCGTGAACAAAGTTTTGTGTTTGTTCTTCTTCAAAGTGGTGGCCACATATGTGCGTGTAATGTATCTACCCTGGAATGTGTGTGTGTGTTTTAATAAAATAAAGTCACGAGTGCACAAGTAATTGGCACGGCTTTCTTTATTTCGTGTGGGGGCGGCGGGTGGAGGGGTGGTATAAAAGACAATTCACACTGCCCAGTATAATGGCCCACCCTCTCTCGACACTGTGTGAAGACCACGTGCATTCATTCATTCATTCGCTCTTGTCCTTGTTTGGGCTGTCAAGGTCAATTGCTCTGTCGGGTGGATATGGGGTGGAAAGAAGGTGGCCACTTCGAGCAATTGTTTGATGAATCTGTGCAGAGCTTTGGGTGTGTCCCCGCGTCGTGTCGGTGGTGTCGGCTGTTAGAGAGACCGTGCCCTTGTCGGTGTGGCTAAATAAGCGGCCTCCGCTAAGTATTTAATTTATTATTTTCTTTTTCTTGGTTCTTTCGGTAAAGTCACGTAGACTAGGTCTGTCTCCCCGACAGACCTGGTCTTCACCTGAGGACGGCTGCTTGCGTTGTGGCAGAAACGTCGTGAGAATTATTCTATTGTTTTATTTTTATTTTTTATTTTATTACTTCCCTTCTACGTGACTTTACCGAAAGAACCAAAGAGGCCTCCGCTATGGCACGTTTCTCATGAGAATTCTAGATTTGAAGCTTTCGTGAATGCAAGAATTCATATTCTTAGGTTTTTCGGTAAAGTCACGTAGGTAAAAACATTAAAATTAATAAAAGTAAAATAAAATAAAAATCAGGACGTTTCGGAGGCAACACAAGCTTCCGTCTTCAGGTGGAACCGTCACAGCCACGACAGCTGTATCAAGTAAATGAGAGATTGCAGGAGCTACCACTCCGTTTATATAATGGTTGGAGAGGGGGGAAGGGCCAAGTACAGCACACTTTTTATTCATATGAGAAGATGATTCATGCAAACCCGCTGGCTCGGGTGGCGTAACGGTTACCGCGTCCACCTTTTGTCTATGCCATCCCGGGTTCAAAGCTCGATTGTTATCGATTGTTATTTCGGGAGGAAGAGGAAGATACACACACACGTGCAAAACACATTTTGAAAATGATTTTTTTTTGTATATTAAAAGAAAAATGAAATGACCACTAGGGGGCGCTGTTGCGCTCATAATCCTCATTTCACACGGAGGTTAGCAATGCAATAAAGCTGTTAAACCGGTTTGCACGTATGGTAGGCTGTAGAATGGTGTTTAGTGCATATTTGTGATGAAATTTGATCGCTAAATCCCCAAAACTGCCTTCAAATGGCCTAATAAATTCGCTCGCCACTAGGGGGCGCTGTTTTCGTTAAAAATGCATAAAACGAAGTTTAAAACCGGTAAAACGGTATTTTAAACACATTTTTACGAAAATATGAGCAATAAACCCAGAATTGTACATACACGCAAGGTATAAACCCACGAACAGTGCAAAAATACTACGTTTTCAACTCTTACTTAATTGACCTGCAACCATTTATCTTGTAAAAAAAATTAAACAAACTCATTAGGTATTTTTAAACCACGGCATTAAACGACTAAATGATTTCTCCGCAATTTAAATGTCAACGCGAAACATGTTTAGAAATCAAACGTGCTTACTTTTGAAATGTGCGGCACATTTCGACAGCGCTGTGCGAACCTGATTCTTATCACGTGGACATTCACAGCACCAAGAATAATCTCAACAATCTCTGGTGCGGTATCACGCTTTCCAACCTCGTACTCGAGTGATAGTCGTTGTTCTTAGTTTCTTCCTTTTCCCAGACAGGCACCGCAACATTTTCCCTTACACATTTCCGTAGCGTTGTCACTTTTGCGCAGTTATTCGCAGCCGAGACGTCGCGGTCGTGTGTGTGTATATTCCGCGCGGTCCAGCTCTCGCAACGGCATCTCGAAATGTATAGCAGCCAAACACTCTAAACGCGTGTTGCTAAATGTGTAGGGGTACAACTGGAGTAAAATCCACGCGACCACGGGGAAAGAGAGGCGTGAAAACTCCAAATATACAGCAAGCGTCAGGGTCGGGTTCGAACACCACAACCTCCTGCACACCAGGCGAGGTAGTTAACATCTCGTCGCAGCGGCTCCCACACTATTCCCCCACCGCAATAGCCAAACTGCGATGGAGCCAACCTATTTATACTGCTGAGTGGATAGAGGCGTGGGTGGGTTTAAGAAATCTGCTGCCCTGTAATGATATAGTAATGACACAGTGCTGGATACATAAATTAAAACGACGTGACAGGCCAACCTGGGTGTGGGTAGAATATAACAACGTTACAGCATTGCAGCAACGGTGAATAGACCGAAAGTATGAAATACCGTGTCGAGACGTGGCTGTGTAAGATTAAACACGAGTGCGAGATTGTGCAAATCAGGAACAAGGAGGAATCAAAGCGAATCTTTACGAAGGAAAATAACAATTACGTGGGAACCGAATGTTCAAAGTTAAATGTCACGTGACCAGAACTATTAAAACGACATGAAGATCAACATATGAATGTGAATGAGACTTCCCCATGCTGAATAAATCAACCCCCTAGGTGCAAATATTTAGCATGCATAATTTCTTAACCTATTATTTTCATCACGCTCCCACAAAGAAGTTGTAATGGCTTGGACGGCTTTGTGTTTCTGAGCAATGCTGAACACGGTTCAAGACGGCCACTTGCATTGCGACCTTTCAGATGCCCTTCTGCTGTCGTCTGGGACGATCTTCCTTTCTGATATTAGGAAGCCACTGGAGGCTATGCACTTTAAAAAAGAGAAAGTTTGAAAACGAATTTCATTAAAACTTAAATGTTTGTGTGTTTAGTTTGTTGTCCTTCCCCCGCACTTCCGACGAGCACGGTTGGCTACGTACGGTGCGAAAGAAGTTCGACGTACGGCTTACACACAATCATATCTCCAGAGTCACACGCGCCAATGTGCTCGAATCGAACACTGCCACTCAACAAAGACGCGCTGCTCATTTCCGACGGCATCAGCGACGGCGAGGTGAGTAGCGCCCTCTCGCGGCACAGGCCACACCAGACACACACACACGAGTGTGCGTACAGGGGATGGAGGTGGAGGGGTGGGCTGGTGCGGGGGGAGGGGTGGGGTGGAGTGGGGGGAGGGGTGGAGTGGGGGGAGGGGTGGAGCGGGGGGTGGGGTGGAGGGGTGGGCTGGTGCGGGGGGAGGGGTGGGGGGAGCGGGAGAGGGGTGCGGGGGAGGGGTGGTGCGGGGGGAGGGGTGGGGTGGAGTGGGGGGAGGGGTGGAGTGGGGGAAGGGGTGGAGCGGGGGGTGGGGTGGAGGGGTGGGCTGGTGCGGGGGGAGGGGTGGGGGGAGCGGGAGAGGGGTGCGGGGGAGGGGTGGTGCGGGGGGAGGGGTGGGGTGGAGTGGGGGGAGGGGTGGAGTGGGGGAAGGGGTGGAGCGGGGGGTGGGGTGGAGGGGTGGGCTGGTGCGGGGGGAGGGGTGGGGGGAGCGGGAGAGGGGTGCGGGGGAGGGGTGGTGCGGGGGGAGGGGTGGGGTGGAGTGGGGGGAGGGGTGGAGTGGGGGGAGGGGTGGAGCGGGGGGTGGGGTGGAGGGGTGGGCTGGTGCGGGGGGAGGGGTGGGGGGAGCGGGGGAGGGGTGCGGGGGAGGGGTGGTGCGGGGGGAGGGGTGGGGTGGAGTGGGGGGAGGGGTGGAGTGGGGGGAGGGGTGGAGCGGGGGGTGGGGTGGGGGGGTGGGCTGGTGCGGGGGGAGGGGTGGGGTGGAGTGGGGGGAGGGGTGGAGTGGGGGGAGGGGTGGAGCGGGGGGTGGGGTGGAGGGGTGGGGTGGAGGGGTGGGCTGGTGCGGGGGGAGGGGTGGGGGGAGCGGGAGAGGGGTGCGGGGGGAGGGGTGGGGTGGAGTGGGGGGAGGGGTGGAGTGGGGGGAGGGGTGGAGCGGGGGGTGGGGTGGAGGGGTGGGCTGGTGCGGGGGGAGGGGTGGGGTGGAGTGGGGGGAGGGGTGGAGTGGGGGGAGGGGTGGAGCGGGGGGTGGGGTGGAGGGGTGGGGTGGAGGGGTGGGCTGGTGCGGGGGGAGGGGTGGGGGGAGCGGGAGAGGGGTGCGGGGGAGGGGTGGTGCGGGGGGAGGGGTGGGGTGGAGTGGGGAGAGGGGTGGAGTGGGGGGAGGGGTGGGGTGGAGCGGGGGGTGGGGTGGAGGGGTGGGGTGGAGGGGTGGGCTGGTGCGGGGGGAGGGGTGGGGGGAGCGGGGTGCGGGGGAGGGGTGGTGCGGGGGGAGGGGTGGGGTGGGGAGAGGGGTGGAGTGGGGGGGAGCGGGGGGAGGAGTGGAGCGGGTGGAGGGGTGGAGCGGAGGGGTGGAGCGGGGTGGAGCGGGTGGAGCGGGGGGAGGAGTGGAGTGGGGGGAGGGGTGGAGTGGGGGGAGGGGTGGAGCGGGGGGAGGGGTGGAGCGGGGGGGAGGTGACTCACGTGTGCTACGTGAAGACTCCCAGGGGATTTTGTTCCGTCCGGCTCCGGGTCGCGAGTTGACAGCTTCGGTTAAAATTCGGAATTAAATGTAAGAGGAGTCGGTGGAGTGACGCTCGGAGCTCGCACACGAGGGCGTTGCACCGTGCAAGTGCCGCGGTTCGCTGCGATGTTTGGCAGAAGGAAAGAAGCGACGGCGCGGAGTGATTGCGTGAACGGCCTCGGCCGTGTCGAGGCGCGATTCGTCGATTTAACTTTGGCGATTTCTGCGTTGTCCATTACGGGCTGCATGATCCCGGGCCCTCCCACCGCACAGAAGTGAGGTCACAAGACTCCCAGGTCTCTCTCCATCTCTCTCGATGTGCAGGAGAGCCCCAGCACCTTCGGATCCGCACTATTCCAGGACTCATCTTGAGACGTCTCCGTTGGTCGCACGTGGCCCCGCAGATGCTCACTCGCGCAACCCACCTGGGCAGGCTCTGCATGGAGCGGAGCTGCATGGATATCTGTGTCCACGAGTGGGAGACACCACACGGGCACGACAAATACATTGCAGGTAGAGCCGTACTCTCAATACACTGGGCGTGAACTACCCTGTAGAATCTTCTTGGTTCTTTCGGTAAAGTCACGTGACTTTACCGAAAGAACCAAGAAGATGAATCCGTGCAGTCACGAAAGCTTTAAATCGAAATTTACCCTGTAGTAGTAATAATTGCACGTCCACACTTTAATTTATGCTCCCGTAAATTTGATCAGGTTTGATTTAATTTTCGATTTAAAGCTTTCGTCACTGCAGGGATTCATCATAAAATATTACTTCCCTTCTACGTGACTTTACCGAAAAAACCAAGAAGATTATTCCCTGCAGTCACGAAAGCTTTAAATCGAAATTTAAGACAGGTTTGATTTGATAAACAAAAATTTAGTTCTGACTCGTGCATTGTTCGATTCTAAATTATAAATGCAATTTGCATTATACACATTTTTTAAAGTTTAATTTCAATGAAAACTGGTAATGCATGCAAGGAAATGTATCTTTGAAGGATGCTCAATATTGGATAGTATTAGTATATCCTTATTTTTCCAGCTTATACATTTGGCGCGCTGTTTATCCGAGTTTCCCAACAAAAAGGTAAAGTAGTTCAAATGTTTTCCTACGAACAGATTCAACCATACACGCGTAGTCCGATAGAAAAAGTAACAACTGTCAAGTTATGAGTTCACACTCTGCCCAAGGCGAACTAAACCCACAATTACTACACTGTGGACGTGTGGACAGATCACGGCGATGAGCAACGCTCGCTTGACGGGAAAAACTTTGCAATGCAATGCCACGTAACAGACTTGATTTGAAGCTTTTGTGACTGCAGGAATCCCCATACTCTTTGGTTCTTTCGGTAAAGTCACGGAGGTAGAAATAAAATAAAACAAATCACGACGTTTCGATCGCAACACAAGCAATCGTCATCAGGTGGGACAACCACAGCAAGAACTGCTGAAGAAGGCGAGAGAGACAGTTTAACACGTAGGCTTTCGCGACCAATATTCATAATCAACGTTTTTGGGTTTAGATCGCGTTATTTATGTGTCGTAACCCTCCACCACCCGACACGGCCAATCAGTAAAAAAGTGTCACGTTGACAAAAGACAAATAGTTCACTGCTTTAACCCACCGGTGTGTTGAAGCGTGAAACCACAACATTTACAATTTGAGTAGCACGACGTTTCTCTGGTAATTGCATCCAGCATCATCGGGCAATTCGCCAGAATGAGAGACTTTACCGAAAGAACCAGAGTATGTAACAGACTGTTGGGGCAAGTGCTGTTGGCGGGCACCTGGGGGGGGGGGCGAGTTTCCAAATCCACGCCCGGCCACCTTTGTCTCCCTTGTGGCGATGTTTACACACCGCACCAGGTACTCATTTGAGGCCGAGTCGACCTAGAGGAGGCCCGGCTCAGATAATCGTCCCTGTCCGTGAGCGGGAATCAAACTCAGGTCGCCGGGTTCGTAGCGCAGTGCGCTAACCGCTAGACTACCGCTCCTCGCAATGCGGAACGAGTATCTATATACACACACACGCTCGTTCAAAACACAGCGACGCAATGGAATTACACCAGTGTACTTTTAATGCACACCACGTGACCAACACAACCCTGAAGGCGTATTTCTACTGCAGCGCATTGCATTTAGTTAACATATGCGCGGTTACATTCAAGCGGGTAACGGTGTCATGATTCTTATCCGTCCGCATGTTACAAACAAAACCACTTTAATTGACACGAGTGAATCGACTAAACGCAAAACACGATTTGACACGGAAAAAAAAGGACGGAAAAACAACAACAACAACGTTGGGCCCCTCAACGAGGAGGTGCCATTGTGACACGGGAAGAAGTGTCGAACACTTTGAAATGATGCGAGGCGTCCTTGTGTCGTGCTCCTGTGCAATGTGAAACGTGGAAAGGCATCTCCATGATCTGAATGAAATCTAAGGTAGTACGGTAGTTTACATTTCAACACTGAAAGCCAACAACAACAAACAACATCTTGACACAGCAAAGCCAACGCTCACTTATAGAACAAAAAAAATTCCCCTAAAGCAAACTCGCCATAGGAACATCGCTTTCTTACATAACTCCGGTTTTTTTGTGTGTGTTGGTAATGACAAACACCACAAAGCGCACACACACACACACTCCAACTGCAGTCACGTCTAACGCTCAACATTGCACGCATTACTTACTGCTCTTAAAACCTCGCATACACAAATCGCACCCGAGCTGTCCGGAGTTCATCCCACCTATCGCGTGCCATCGCTCGCAACAGATCGCAAATGCTTCGGGGGAAAATAAAGGACCGATTCTGAGCGATCCCAAGTAAATTAAATTTAAATTTGGTAATAGCAGGAGAAGCTCCCAGCCCTGTGAGTTGACCTTTGCAGTTACTCATTAACCGGATTAACTGCAACAAGAGTTGTTAGCTGCGATGGCGCGTTGCATTGAATCGATAGCAATTTACTCTCCGTATAATTGTTGTTGAGCTAATTTAGCGTTCCTTGTTTGAAATATTACATACGACACCTAAACATTTCCCACAATTCCAAACCTGCCTAGATGTTGGGACGTTGCAGGTTTTACTGATATCCACTTTCCTCCCCTCCTCTTCCTAAAATGTTTTAGATTTGTTCAAGGGATTTCATGGTTGTTACGAATTAAATGTTCACCTATAGAGTTTTGGATAAAAAAAACCTGGACAACATTCGCCACTGGACCCATATGCGGTGTGAGTGTGTGTCACACATCTGCTGAAGCGTTTGATTGACAGAATGGAAGTTTGCTGAAGTTTTGTCACTTTTGTATTTGTTCCATTAATCTTACACTGCAAAAAACACACACTAAAAACAGTGTGGGACTTTCATATATATGTTAAATAACAAAAACAGCTTGGAACTCACGTGAATTGTTCCTGCTATGACCATAACATACAATACAGTACTTATTTTTAACTCCCATACACAACACCTTAATATGTAACACGTAAATACATTTTGCCATTTCCTGATGGAAATTTGCATGGACGTGTGCACGACACAATCGTGCCCGACAAACCATTGTGTAACCTGCTGGTTGTTATGAATGTCATACGTGGCCACGGTGACTTGCGCATTTTCCCAGAAAACCTCCGTGAAATGATCTCACTCCCTCTGTAAGAAGAACTGGACCTCTCTGTTAGCACTGGAATGCAACGCAATTTGCATTTATATAGCATCTACACGAATCAATCACCTCTGCTACCCCTATACTTTGGAACTCCATCCACCCCCCACCCAGTCCCACGTGCGCTTGACTTCCTGCCCCCATCGGCTCAAGGCCTTGACTCCCCCACGCCCTGCTCGCCTTACTGCCTGCCTCTCCAACATAATAGAGCCATGGTCTCTGTCGAGTGACCTCAGATGTGGACGCATATACACCTTATGTAATTCCGAGTATTATTGTAATTGTATTGCAAAGGCAAACCACGTATCAGGACGCTCTACAGAACATCGGGCATGATTCATTAATGATGACAAGGAGGAGTGGCGATTGAACAGTGGCAGGGAGTCAACAGCGAGGATGGCTGTGTTGCATGGAGTTTCAGACCATAGGGGCAGCAGAGGAGAAAGGGCGACCTCCCAGTGAGCGAAGGATAACTTGGGAGGCCTTGACGGAAGGCATTGGTTGCCGGAGCGGAGGGTGCGTGGAGAGGAATGCCGGTTAATGAGAAATGAGATGCAAGCAGGGTGTGCGAGGGGCCTTCAACAAATCTGAGAATGGTGCTTTAAAGTAACGCACGTTTCGCTGCCAGTTATACTCTTTTTAACAACGACCACTCGTGAGCCTCACGCAATTGAACATCGCTGTTTGTGCTTGGGGCTCAAAAAAACATCCCGACATAAGTTTGCTGCGACCCGTTTAATAACAGCTCCTTAACAGATTTTGGTGGACCCTCATATCATGCATGCACCTATATTCACGTGGGTACTGTATGTTTTGTACTAAAGCATGCACACCTGTACATGTGCACGCGTGCACGAGCTGCATGCTGCAATGTTTATCCGTTACATCTGTAAGCAATGCACATAATTCTACGGATGTATTTAGATTTTAGCTCCCACCGATGAAACTTTTTTAAAAATTTCATTTTAACTCGCAGAAATGTTACGTCGGAAGCTCACGGTGCACCACAAACAGTCCCCTTTGAACTCAGTGGCACGGCTCATCCGGCCAATTCGCCTTAAATACACGCGGCATAATACAACGCGGTGGCAGCGGCCAAACAGATGCGAGGTTTGGACCAAATCGGGCGGCGGGCAACCGTTGACGGCGGCGGTGGAGTAAGGGAGGTGGCGGCCGTGGCAAATCAGCTGATGAGGCAGGGGTCGTCGGGGTTGAGCGTCTTGAGTTCGCCTTGCAGGAGCTGATCGAGGACGGCGCGGGTGAGGTAGCTGGCCGTGCTGTGCCTGCCCACCGGCGAGATGTTGTAGAACGCCAGCATGCCGTCGTTCTGACGGGGCGAGCGCGGGCAGATGGGGAGGACGGGAATGTTTTCAAAGACCGTGGGATCGATTGAAACGCGTAATGCGGCAACCGCATTGTAAACAAATAAAAATCAACAGTCGTTAAACCTGAAAATAATGCGGTCGATGCTCAACGCCACACTGGCAATTTATCAATGAAACGAATTTGCCGTGGTGACATTTGCTGTGAGGTC
Organism: Lampetra planeri; assembly: GCF_965212315.1. NCBI lineage: Eukaryota > Metazoa > Chordata > Hyperoartia > Petromyzontiformes > Petromyzontidae > Lampetra > Lampetra planeri. The sequence continues at coordinate 4,407,645 of NC_136132.1, forward strand.
AAAGACAGAGATCCCTCATGTAGCCTTCACAGACTGTTGGGGCAAGCGCTGTTAGCGAGCACCTATGAAGGCCGGCATGGCACACGAGGGGGTGGGTGGCCAGCACCTCGCCCGGCCGCCTTTGTCTCCCGAGTGGCGATGTTTCCGCACTGCACCACGTACTCATTTTAGGCGACCTAGGAGAGTTTAGATAATCGTCACTGGTGTTGGCTGTGAGCGGGAATTGAACTCGGGTGGCCGGGTTCGTAGCGCTGTGTAGCGCTCACCACTGCGTAGCGCTCACCACTGTGTAACGCTCACCACTGCGTAGCGCTCACCACTGTGTAGCGCTCACCACTGTGTAACGCTCACCACTGCGTAGCGCTCACCACTGTGTAACGCTCACCACTGCGTAACGCTCACTACTGCGTAGCGCTCACCACTGTGTAACGCTCACCACTGCGTAGCGCTCACCACTGTGTAACGCTCACCACTGCGCATCGCGCAGTACGTACCTTCTTCTCCAACAGCCCCTCGCTCTTCTGGTCCTTCTGGAAGTTGGCGACAGCTTCCTTGACGAGCGCGTCGAGGTCCACGGGGTCCTGGAAGTCCAACTCTGGGTTCCTCTCCAGCACCACGGACACCACCATGAGCAGCTGCATGAGGTGGAGGGACACGTTTAGTTTGGACGGCGTGCAGAAGCAGAACACGAGCGACGAGACGTTATTATACATCAACGGACAAACATACAAAATGCGCGAATGTGAGAAGACTGTGCATGCAGGCGTTGACCACGGGTGTCTATCGGAGACGAGTCTTTATGCGCAGCGTGCACATGTTCGTGCCTCCACGATGATCTGCCGGTATTCTGGCTCCACAATGTTCTGCAGGATGTCCTCCACCAGCAGAGAGAAGTTCATCTCGTACATAGTCATGTCCGACAGGGTCGGTTGCTGATCAAAGGAAAAGAAACACATTCGCACAACAACAAAAACAATCGTGAGCAATCTGAAGTTTACAATTTTCAATGTGCATCCCGTAGTGCATGTGTGCAAACACAGCAAACACACGTTTATGATATTCTATCTGGGTGTGGTGCAGCAGTAGTTTCGTAAATACAACAATTTTGAGGGTTGGTGCACTGCACAGATTAATTAAATTTCTAAAGCTACAGGAATGTGATGGGGTCGCTAGGCAATAACGGTACAGTAGTTGGTTTGGTGCCCTGTGTGTTTGTGTGAACCTTGCTATCTGTTCATGGGAATGTGTTATATAATTGTCCCCACATGAAAACACGTTAATGATGAACTATGCCAAACACGATCATCCTCAATGAGGTTTTTCACAATAAACAAAATGCCATTATAATTACTTGAAAAAGTCGGCACCCAACAATTTAGCCAGTCGTGCTGGCTAAACACGCTGTGCCTCCTACACACATTCCAGACAAATGTACACCATGTGTTTCCTCGGACGAGATTTATACGTAATTATGAATGTAAATTTGTCATTTCCAACAGCTGCGATGAGCCTAGACATCTCAGCCTAACGGCAAAAGCATTTCACGGTTGCGGACTTTCCCACAACCATACTCTTTGGTTCTTTCGGTAAAGTCACGTAGGTAGAAAATAAATGAAATCACGACGTTTCGGGCGCAACACAAGCGTCCGTCATCAGGTGGGACAACCACAGCAAGAAACAATCTCAACTTTAGCGCAACTACCACCACCACGACCACCTCCTTGTTTTCCCACATCCTCGGTACACCACCCTGCCCCCCCCGCCCCGCCTCTCTCACCTGCGGAAGGATCTTCTTCGACACCATGATGCCCCCGGGCGTGCGCTCCAGCACTTGCCACACGCGGTCGTAAAACCCCGGCGGGGTCCTGTTCAGCGACCCGTCCAGGTGGCGTCTGTTCTCCCAAGCCCTGAGTTTGAATGAAAATCCGAGTGAGAATCACGACGGCTCTCGAACCGAGGACCCGTCGGTGATGCAAACATTTCAGATCCCTGTGCGTGCATGTGACAAGTGCAGGTGATGTTCATGCAGCCACAACACATTTGGCAATCACGATGATCCAGTCCTGCCTAAACAGCCTACACGTGAACAACTCATGAGTACACGTCTTCTCTTTGTGTTAACAAACGGGTGCGTCGGTGACTTCCATTCACGTAAGATTGCAGTGGGCCAAATTGGTTTGTTTTGGTAGAGTGTAACGTCACCAGCGGGGTGAAGCGGTTGGGCATTAGCGCACTACGCTAAGAGTCCGGTGACCTGAGTTCTATTCACAACCAGGGCTAACAGCAGTGGCGAGTGATTTCTGAACCGCTTCCCTTTAGCGATCTGCACTGACCAACATGGCGATGTGTAATTAACACATTCCTGCGTAGGGAGCTGGTGTAGGAACGTTGGGTTGCTCGGTCAATGGCCAGGGTCAACGGCGGCGTGGTGTGAGGGCGGGCACAAGTCGGCGTGAGTAGCTTAAATGTTGAGTTTTATAAGGGCACCACGGGGTGATCAACCCCTCTATCTAATAAATAAGAAAATATCTAATAAAAAATACTTTATTGTTTTTCTATCTACGTGACTTTACCGAAAGACCCAAAGAGTATCATTTGTATCATTGCTGTAAAGCGCCTTGATACGAGACGCCATATAAATCTATGCAAGATTAATCTTGACCACTGGCCAGTCCCTGCTAGCGGAGTGTCCTTCCCCAAGCCCACGGAACTTTTTTCGTGAAAATTCTCGTGGCAACATAAATCATTATAATTTTACACCCACCGACTCAGTGATGCGTGCACCGACCACAAAGCCACTACGGCTGCGAGCAAAGCTCATGTCATTAGCCGGTGCCTAATTGAGCCGCGGGCAGCCAGCGAGCGGCTGGCGGTGGCTTTTATTTAAACGCGGCCGTCGCGGTTCCGCGACCCGTCCAGCCCGCACCTGCTGTGCTGCTGGGGCTGCAGGACGTCGAGCAGCAGTTGCTTGACGGCGCTGGGCGACAGCGTGTACAGGTCCTGCGCCCCGTGCGGCTCGTCCGCTCGCACCTTCAGCTCGTGCTTCATCGCGTGGATCATCCACCTGTGCGGGTGGGGTGGGGGGGGTCAGGGTGGAGGAGGGGGGGTTAAACAGCAGGGGCTGGACGAAGCGTCCAACGCGACGTCACGTGGCCCGCGCACCCCCATCGCAGACTTTCAGAGCGTGCTCAGGTGTAATTACACTGGTCAACAAAAATATAATGTTTTTTTCTGGCCTGGACTTTTGCAGCTGTTTTAGACTAATTTCAGGGTGCTGATTCCAAATCTGATCTCAGATTTGCTCTATCACATCTCATTTTATGCTATTGGCATACCCCATTTTCATTGATTTTACCCGAAATTAACTCTGTCACTTATGATTGCAAGTTGTTGCGAGTCAGTGACTGCTTTAGTGTTCAAATATGGTGCTGTATTTTTAGGATAGTGTGTTCATAATATCATTTTATGTAGATATCCACATTTATTTAATATTTCTCTTCTGCAGTTTTTATTGAAAATGCAATATTTGATATCTCAAAAACCTGATGTGATAGACAAAAACTGATGCCAGATTTGGAATCAGCACCCCGAAATTACATTAAAACCGTTGGAATACCTTATGCCAGAATAAGTGTGTTGACCAGTGTAATCTGTAATAATTGCGAATCAATCTGTCCAAGTTTCTCTATTTTACACGCTTTTATTTAACTCACTCCGTCTGTTGTCGAATCCTTAAAAAATATTGTAACTCAATTTTTACCCACTTACCAATGTGCTATCGACTGCAAACTTGTTATACTCATGTCATGCTGATGACAAGACTATATTCTATCATAAAAAAAAATATATATATTTTAAAAAATTTTACACGCTTTTATTTAACTCACTCTGTCTGTTGTCGTATCCTCAAATATTCTAACTCAATTTCAACCGTCTTCCCAATGTCGTATCGACTGCAAACTTGGTATAGGTATGTCATACTGATGACAATACTATATTCTATCATACAAATTTAAAATATATATTTTGAAACGATCTTTTTTACGGGTCTAATTGTCCACGCTGAACTCACGTTGCCTGTAAATCACCACGGCTCCTTACGCTGTGGCAAGCTGCGGGGCCACTTCCTGGAGTCGTGGAGTTCTGCCATTACGAGGACGGTACATTTCATTAAAGCGTGTTTTAAAAAAATAAGTATTTTTAAATATTTAATTTGGCAGAATTGAGTCCAAATGCAAGTCGGCTAATATAAGATGGCTTGTATTGGCCTGAGACTAAATGATGATGGGGTTTTCTTGAAACCCCCAAATATCCAGCACATGATGAGTTACCAAGGTTACGATATTTAATATAGAACAATGAAAGCAGAAAGAATGCCACTGTGTGTATCAATTTAGAAAGTGACATGAGATAGACAGCAAATAGAAACATATGTACCGCAAAAACGCACCCGGTGTTAACCAGCACTCATCGTTATACACGGGAAGGCCGCACTCACTTTCCCACAGGAGACTGCTTTGTCAGAATTTACTCTGGAACTAATTTTCTGCCATCGGCGCATAAAATTCCATCTTTACTCATTCACAGGCCGGTCGTGACCACTGTTTAGGAGAGTAAGTCATCTTCATAAGGCACCGCGCGGAGGCAGGAGGGAACACACGGTAGTAAAGCACAAACGAGGCAACGTAGCACAATGGCATGCCGGCGATTTGTTGAAAGCGAGAGGTTTATGCTCTCGGAATTTCTCGCGTCGTTACATGCTACTTTGTCTGCGTCGAGGTTTTATTTCTGCTTTGAAACCGCTGCGGTGCACCTCGGGACGCTCGTCGTTTCTCCCGGCAGCGGCGATTGAACTCGGGACGCCGTGGCGAAGAGCTGGACCGCGCGGAATACACACACACGATGCGACGTCCCGGCTGCGAATAACGGTGCAAAAGTGACAACCAGAGGTCGCAATCGGGTACCCGATACCCGTACCCTATCCGATACCCGGCTACCCGTACCCGGCTGGGTACGGGTACCCGTTTGCGACCCTGGTGCGGCCGGATACGGGTAGGCCGTGAGTCACTGGTGAGTAACCGTTTGTCACTCATTTCCCAACGTCTTGTCTCTTCTCACAATTCAAGTTCCTAGAATCAACCCACCTGCGCCTGCAACATGGCTTCATCCCAGAGGTCGCAATCAGGTACCCGATACCCGTACCCTACCCGTACCCGGCCGGGTAGGGTACGATGAGGTCACTTCTGACCTCGCCACAAAAGAAGCTAATAGCTCAGTGGACTTTGCTTGGTAAGATAAAAAAAAGGTTTAGTTTTATTTGTATATATTTTATTGATTTGTTTACTTTTCAAATACGTTGCGCTCAAATCATGTGTTTGTATTGTTAGGTTCTGATCCGCTCCGACTGGACATCTGTGCAAAAGAGCGTTATAGCTAATCGGATTCCTCCAGGATAAATAAATATTCCCCTTCTCACACACTCTACTCAAGTCGTCAATGTCTTGTGCACCTTACCTGGGATTAATACCTGGGGACGCACTCACCTTGAGCTTACCCGTGGGAATTTCTCAGTCGGTGATTTAATGCATTTAAAGTCAGCCTAATGCGAATAGGCGTGACATCGACACGCCCTGGGGATTTATTGAGAAGGTGACAGAAACAATAAGAGCCAAGGCACCTGTTCGGATTTTAATTGCACATTTAAAAGAAAGATACCAGCACCGTGAACCAGGAACATGATAATTAAGGGTACCCTGATGTCAAGCAAATGCTGAGGTTCCTTTTTGGTAAAATCCATGACATTTATTCATTCATTGCTCGTCATCAGCGAATAATTGCAAAGCACTCCGCCACCACGTATTGTGATTAAGGATCGTGAGACATGTCTGCCAGAGACATTTGCCAACTGTAACTTGTCTATGAACGGCGATAATTTATGAGCACGTCTGCCCGTGCTCACGAGGCATCTGGGTGAAAAGTCTGAGATATGAATTTTGAAATTGGACACTGCAAGAAAACTATACATCCCGAGTCAGGCGAAGCGCCGAGGCAATTATTGACGCAGAATACAGTGCTAAGGGACATCATTAACTTTATAAATGAGGCTGCTCCCTCATCAGAGCTAAGAGCTGGAGTCTGCCCGAGAACAACAGCTGACACAGCAGCTCATGGGGCCCCGTGGGTCCATGAAAGGCATTCTTACAACCAACCTCACGGGGAACGCTGCCTAGCGATTTGCATTCACCGCCTCCTCACGAAATGGAGCCTCGTAAAAGCAAACTTTCCGTTAAAGGGACGAAAACGAGCGGCTCCAAATTACGGGACTGTCGCACCATTGGTGGTCAAACCAAAGCAGCGTTCGTGTCTCGTGGCAGTTGGGAATCTGCAGGAGGCTATGAATTAATCTACAAACGTATAGAATGGGCACTAGGATATTCATACATTTATATGTTATACTAGGAAATGATCGCAACGTTTCATATGAAGGCCACCGCCCCCCAAAAAACAACAACTGGAGTACGCCACTAAGTGGCGGTGATGTCACCATAGCGCTTGTGCCAGGCTAGGTGCACCCTGAGACCACCGCCCCCGGCCACCCTCTCAGCCACACGTGACCTGAACTTTTCTTAATTTTCCTAAAACGTTCTGAACTTTATTTTTTTTTACAAATGACACGAGTCTAAAAATGTGCAACACCCCATGAGATAAGCATCACGGCAATACATCAACAATTGCTAAGATCCTGGTTTAGTTCGACCGACTTCAATGGTCAAATTTATTTCATATAAATGTAGATGTATTTCTGCAATTTGCTGTTTATACCCTTCCATGTCAATGTTTTCTACAATGACGTGATGACATGGGTTACCCCTGTGAGGGCACCACCAATAGCATTAAAGAGGGTGCTTCAAAAAAATGTGAACACTTCCGAGAATTTTCAACAACACCACAATAAATGTGCGTCCAGGCTCTGGAGACCACCTGGAGAAGATTACAGGCTACGCGTTGACAATGATGGCGAACAAGTAGAGACTCTTTGACTTTTTGAAGCTATTAACCTACATTTGTTAACATGTTACAGTGTATTACCCGTTCTTTTTCCATTAAAAACTATATAAGTGCGAATAATTCTTTGAAGCACCCAGTATTTCACAACAGCTATGCACAGCTATGGATATCGGGGGGATTCATAGGACATCTTTGAAGGTTCATGTTAAATATCCGTGTTTGGGGTTTAATTGAGTAAACACGAGAGTGGAAAGAGACGTTATTCACGGTCACAATCCAGCAGCTCGCAACCAGGGTTGGTGGCAGTCCAGCCGTGCGAGGCTTTAGCACTGCCCCTCTTCTCTGTACGCCCATCACAGTTAATCTACTCCTGGGCAATGTCCAGCACTCCGGCGATCCAACTGCAACCACCAATCAAATTTAACGGCGTCCGCGAAAACGTTTCGAAGTGACATCTGCGCGCAAAAAAAGAACAAAAAATCTGCTGCTTGATTAAACACGGAGCAATTAAGCTCAGAGTAAATATAACGTGAAACCTTCCCCACCGCGGGCATAAATTACACGGTAATTTTGAATCGTCAAAAAATATTGAATTTTCGTGTCGCATTAATCTCGCGCCCGTGGAATGGCGGGGGCGGAGTGGGGAGGGCCCATCTCGCCAGGAGGATTGTGAGCCCCGTGGTGCAGGCCATGCCTCTACCTTTTTACCATTAGCGCTCTGACATTTAAGTTGCGCTTATACGGCGCGCGCATTAATATTCATCCTAACAACGGCACAGCCCCCGTGAGCTACTTTTCTCTTCTGCTTTCTTCATCTGCCTCTCGTATGCACGGCAATTGGGACGACCGTGGACACATTGGCGCTCTCTGCTGTGATGAACGGCCGTTGCTCCAAAATGTCGCCTATTACATATAAGCGCGGTTGGCTACGTACGGTGTGAAAGAAGTGCGACATACATCATACGTATATTTCTTTTTTACCGCAGAGTTATTGACGAACGTATTTCGTTTTTGTTATTTGTGCTCATGCACTACTGACAAGGCATTATTACAATTATTTTGTTGTTTTATTATAAAATGTATGGTTTGTTTGCACACACGATAATTGCCAACGCCACACTGCATACACATACACTGTATACAAACGCTACAGGTACGTAGTATGCTGTTTTACAACCCATCCCATTATTCGTCACAATACATGGTGTGCGAAATATATAAATAAACGTGCCTGGAAATATTGGCCAACGTGAAATCTCATCTCCGCGTTGTTTACTCTGGACGCGCCGGTTCTCGCGGCAAACACTCGTACGCAAGAAAGGGTTACAGCGGTGGACAGCCGTGACCCTAGGTACGCCCGATTAGAAGTACGGATTTGGATAACCGTGGGTGGACAGTCATGCCCTCCCAAAGATATAGAAATGTGTGTGTGCGCGCCCCGCGTATAATGATGGTGCCACGTGCGGAGCGAGTGAACGTTTCCCATCGCGGCTCTCGCCAAAGCCACCACGGTGCGAGCCGCATCGCAATACCGAGGAAAGAAACGGGCGCGGGCTACGATCGCGGGAAAAGCCACGTAAAATGAACACCCTGAGTGCGCTACTGCCAAGGGGTCACCTTCATTATGAAAGCCACACAACCGGCCGAATGCAGACGATGTTTTTTTTTCGCTCGCCCTAAAAGCGTGGACATGCCGTCGAGGCAATAGGACGAAATAGCCGCGGCACAATGGAGCATGTCAAAGCATCTTTTTTTTTTACACGTCTGACTACATCGGGTTTCATTACGGAGAATGTTAATACACACCGCTGGCACTGCGGGAGGGGGGGGGGTGTCTGGCTCACGTGGACAATTTTACGGCACATTAGAGGTCTGATTAATGTTTGTCCCTGCCGAGGCGTTGATGAAAAATGCTGCTCTTAAGACGAGCGTACGGAACGTCAACTTGCTGCTGCTGCTGCTGTTGTTACCTTCTCAAGAAAGGGATGGCTCATAAAAAATATATAAACAAGCAAATAAACTGGCCGTGCTAAACTTTTCATCTGGGTGGAATGTAGGGCAGTCGGTGTGAATTACGGGGCCGTGGGCTCGCGCCTGCAGGGTGCCGTGGGATGGCAGAGCGAGCGGTGTAGGCGGAGAGTGAGAGATGCTAAGCGAAGGGGTTTTTTTCTTTGCATGGGCATGACCAAGCAGCTACCGGGCAATAAGCGCCAGAGAGCAGTTAGCAATCTTGCAGGTATTTCCGTTCCCTTTATGAGAGGTTTGTTGGGGAGGGGCTGTAAACCTCAGTGGGAGTGGGCTTTTGTCAAGCGCTTTGGCACAATCGCATTTGCGAATTGTGCCATTTATGTGCGTACGCTCGCGTGAGTGTGAGCGTGCGTGCGTGCGTGCGCTTGTGGACGAGAGAAAAATACCCCGGCGAGTGTGGGGTTAGTAAAAGTTCGCTGTGCGAGTGCGTGCGTGCACGTGTTTGTGCGTGCGTGCACGTGTTTGTGCGTGCACGTGTTTGTGCGTGCGTGCACGTGTTTGTGCGTGCGTGCACGTGTTTGTGCGTGCGTGCACGTGTTTGTGCGTGCGTGCACGTGTTTGTGCGTGCGTGCACGTGTTTGTGCGTGCGTGCACGTGTTTGTGCGTGCGTGCACGTGTTTGTGCGTGCGTGCACGTGTTTGTGCGTGCGTGCACGTGTTTGTGCGTGCGTGCACGTGTTTGTGCGTGCGTGCACGTGTTTGTGCGTGCGTGCACGTGTTTGTGCGTGCGTGCACGTGTTTGTGCGTGCGTGCACGTGTTTGTGCGTGCGTGCACGTGTTTGTGCGTGCGTGCACGTGTTTGTGCGTGCGTGCACGTGTTTGTGCGTGCGTGCACGTGTTTGTGCGTGCGTGCACGTGTTTGTGCGTGCGTGCACGTGTTTGTGCGTGCGTGCACGTGTTTGTGCGTGCGTGCACGTGTTTGTGCGTGCGTGCACGTGTTTGTGCGTGCGTGCACGTGTTTGTGCGTGCGTGCACGTGTTTGTGCGTGCGTGCACGTGTTTGTGCGTGCGTGCACGTGTTTGTGCGTGCGTGCACGTGTTTGTGCGTGCGTGCACGTGTTTGTGCGTGCGTGCACGTGTTTGTGCGTGCGTGCACGTGTTTGTGCGTGCGTGCACGTGTTTGTGCGTGCGTGCACGTGTTTGTGCGTGCGTGCACGTGTTTAATGATCAAATCAAATAACCCATGTCATCCAAAATGCGCCTGATCTCGTCACAGCTCGAAAGCTAAGCAGGTACGAGCCTGGGCAGTGCTTCCATGCGTGACCACCGCACACAGCAGGTTACTAAGTAAAGGCTACGTGGCTACGTAGAGGGCAGTGCAGAAGCATTCATCATTGTACTCTGCTTTAATGCTACTCCCTGCCCTCAACCCATACCGACGAGCGTGGTGAAGTATGGTCAAATAACCCCTACGGCTCCTATCGCGTGGGCGGAGACCCTCATCCAGCAGTAGATTGACGAAAGGGGCTGTGCATGCACATGTACACTGAGACAGGAGCGATGTATCCGTGAACTGCGCCTTGATCCGTCTACATGGGTCCCATCCCGCACGACGATCTCAGCTGGGATCCTAAACCTCATCTGAGCCTGCCATGTGTCGAGCCATCCCAATAAACGGGCGCTTGGTGACACGCACGAATGTCAGCTCCGGGGAGATTTGTGCGCTGGCTTTTAACAGGCGCCCATTAACGGGACTCTTCGCAAACGGTGCCAATGGCTAAATGAAGAGTCTTTGTCTTTCTCGTGATGTGCGCTGCCGACTACGCGACACACGCACACCGGGAACAGATGAGAGACGGCCGAGTGTTGACGCCTACCGTGGTGGCGAGATGTTAACTACCTCGCCTGGTATGCAGGAGGCCGTGGATTTGATCCCGAACTCGACGCCTGCTGCTGTATATTTGGAGTTTGCGTGTCTCTCTCTCCCCGTAGAGATGTTAACTACCTCGCCTGGTATGCAGGAGGCCGTGGATTTGATCCCGAACTCGACGCCTGCTGCTGTATATTTGGAGTTTGCGCGTTCTCTCTCCCCGTGGTCGCAGGGATTTTTATCCGAGTCGTCCGGTTTTTCCCTCCAAATTTAGAAACATGCGTTTCGTGTATTTGGCTGCGATAAGATTCCACATGATGACAAGCCACTTCTCATTAGGCTATCATTTGTGCCCAGGTCGCTTCTGCAAAAGAGCTATATAGAGCTCAGCGGGCCTTACCTCATAAAATAAAAAAAAATTGCTTCGTAATAGTTGCCCCGCTGCAGTTCAATCAAAGACGCAGCATGAAAATTAGGGGGGTTGGGAAGGAACTAAAAACGTGCCCATCAGGCAGCGGAGGATCATCGGCAATCGCGCCGGGCATCACGGCAAATTACCGGCGTGGCCCGGGCCGCCCCCCGCCCGTTGTGGCGCCGCGTCGGGCAACCGCTGACGGTGGGAACGCGGCGGCAACTGAAGGGCGGTCGGCAGCTTCGGCGGCAGCTGTCGCGTTAAACTCGTCTCGACGCGGGCGGACGGTCTGTCCCCGCACGCACGCAGCGACGGCGAGGTAGTGGTCGCTTTTTGGTTCTTTCGGTAAAGTCACGTAGAAGGGAAGTAATAAAATAATAAAAACAAAACACAATAAAGTAAGTCTCACGACGTTTCGGCCACAACGCAAGCAGCCGTCCTCATGTGAAGAATGACGGCTGCTTGCGTTGTGGCCGAAACGTCGTGAGAATTATTTTATTGTGTTTTGTTTTTATTATTTTATTACTTCCCTTCTACGTGACTTTACCGAAAGAACCAAGAAGATGAATCCCTGCAGTCACGAAAGCTTTAAATCGAAATTTAGTGGTCGCTCTTATGCTGTACTAGCATCCCGTCGTCACGGATGTGGAGCACCGTGAAATGTGAAACATCAAAACGCCCAACTGTAATATTTTCGGGATAATTAACGTTTTCTTTACCGATGTTCTGCAGGCAGTCATTCTGACTCGTGCTGAGACGAGCTGACAAACGTTTTAGACAGCTCGCAATTTCCACGACTCAAAGAGGTTGGCAAATAGAATAGTTTAAATATTATATCAATGTTGCGTTTTTTATTTTATTTTTCACACTCTGTGGATTTAGAAAATGTCAAAGGCTGAATAAACAGCATACTCTCATTTGTCTGGATATCAAGACACTTTGTTTTACGAAGGTGCTGCTGACAACGTGTGGCCAATTTGTGACGGCGTATAATTTCAAATGTGGGTGGAAAGCTGTGCAACCTGAGATAACCGACACGGACGTAACAGTGAAGACCACCAACCCTCCACAAAACCAATATCCTTATCCGGAATCCAGCTCGCTCTCCTTGCTTATTACAGGCACCGGTTTGCCCCTGCAGGTGAGTCTCACAAGTACAGGGGTCGCTAATCTGCGTGACACACCTAGCTAGGCCATGCATCGCAGCTACCACACAAAATTAATGAGCTCTCCACTCAAAGACAAAGATCCCCCCCACCCCCACCCCCATAGCCTTAACAGACTGTTGGGACAAGTGTTAGCGAGGAGCACCGATGAAGGCCGGCACAGCGCACGAGGGTGTGGGTGGCCAGCACCATGCCCAGCCACCTTTGATTTCCCAGCGCTAATATTTACACACCGCACCAGGTAGTCATTTTAAGGCTGAGCCGATCGAGGGGAAACCCAGGACCGGTTCAGATATTCGTCACCCGATGTTGGCTGCGAACGGGAATCTAACTCGGGTTTTCCGCGTTCGTAGCGCAGCGCGCTAACCGCTACACTACCCCCCCCCGCACACAACCGACGCTCACACAACCATTCGCAGCTGTGTGCAGCCACGGCTGGGAGCGCTGTCGGGATTCTGCCACTTTACATTCATCACGTGCTCGCGCTCCCATCGCAGAACACCAAGTCGGCTTCGCTAGACCTTTAATATATCGTCGAGAAATAATGAAAATCCATAATACAGTGTAAACACTGACGCAAATAATGACCCTTTTTTTATATCCCCATCTTCCTCATTCATAACGTAGGCAATGCATAGGTTGGCTTTCGACCATGCTGTGCTTTGGTAAACTGTAATTACAGAAAATGCCCTTGTCATTTTAAAGACGGACAGAAAGCTGCCTCCAATCCCGGTGGTAATTGCCAACTGGTGGAGGCAATTCAATTTGCATTTTAATTTAAAACATGAAAATAACTCCACGTGATTTGAGGGGAGGTTGCTATTCATCGCGCGCCACCACAGCGCGTGGAAACCCACGAACGTCGGGCCCCCGTAGCGTGCGAACGTACACAAGTGTCTGCATGCGGATTTGTACTTTTATTCTTCGCCGAGAACCACCCGCTAATATTTGCACAATTGCGAGTGACTAAAATATGCGTTTTGTTGCGAAAATTCTTACTTTCCATTGTTATGCTCTGCACAAAAAAACATGAAATCGGCAAAATCTTTACAATTAGTGTTTTATGAATTGTTAACAATGACTTTTGCAGTCAGGAACAGCAAGTGCTGTTAGCATTTATTTAGGCAAAACATTGCACGCATGTGAGACGTTTACGGGATTACTGTGTTCCTTAACTTTGATCCTTCCGCTCACGACTCACGCATCATCAAATTTCCTGAGTAAGAATCATTGTTTTTTAAATCCGTGTACGTTTTACGTTGTACGTTACGGGCGTACGTGCCTACTGCAGAGAGAGGCTCAATTCACGACAATGTAAAAGAGTGCGTCGCTATTAACGACTATTTAATTTCACGACCCTCATTTTATATCGCAGCCCTAATGAGCCAGGAGTACACCTAAGCGCCTGTATCTCTCCAGGGGCAACGCGGTGATGAGATGTTAACTCCCTCGCCTCGTATGCAGGAGGTCGTGGGTTCAATTCTCACCCTGACGCCTGCTGTATATTTGGAGTTTGCATGTTTTCCCCGTGGTCGCGTGGATTCTTATCCAGGCCCTCCGGTTTTTGCTTCTACATTAAGAATCATGCGTTCAGAGTGTTTGGCTCCTATGAATTTACACATGACGAGCCACTTCGTTGAGCTATCATTAGTCGCCAGGTCGCTTCTGAAAAACGGATATACAGCTCAGTGGGCCTTACCTGGTAAAATAAAAAGTGTTTAGTTTCATAGATCATTTTCATACTCGGGTATTCCTTCAACCTAAGGGAGGCACTTAACCATCTTCACCGACCAATTGCCACCAGTGTTATGTCTCCTCCTCCCTCCTTGTCCTTTCCTAACCCACAACTGAACCTCATGGCAGAGACCCCGGGGTCCCATAAGCCCCCGGCTCTCGCATAAACTGCGCTGCGACGTCATTTTATGTCTGGTGAAGGCGAACGACGCGGCAATCTATTCCTCTCGACGAGCTCTACACGATTCGCCAAAGTTTATTGTTAATGACTACAGCAATTTTGGCAACGACGGGTGGTCGGTGAAGAACGAGAGGATTGATTTCTAGTGGGCTGCCGCGGCGTTTATGTGGTAGTGGGACGGAGTCGCTAAAAAATAATTCATTAATTACGATTTTGACTTCCGTTTATTGGGGACCCCCCGGTGGTCCCGCGGGAAGGTTCAACTTGCTGGATCTGTGCGAGCTGCATGACGCATCCTGACGGGACCACCACTGGGGCTGCTCCCAGAGTCGGCCAGCGTGGTAGCAGCAGTGGCGGTCGTCCATCACATACTCCTTCAGCCATCTCAGTGCCAACGGAAACACAGCTCCTCCACGGGAGGCTGCCCTGACAAGCACATCGGCCCAGCGTGGGTTCACAAAACTCGCGTGCCAGGCATCGCAAGGCAATCCTCCACACCTTTGCTGTCTTGCGTGTGTCTGCTGTGATGAGATTGCACTCCGCCGACTACTTTCTGGGATAAGATTTAGCGCGGGATTTAGTCTGCGTGCCGCAGAGACCCCGCGATGAAATAGAAGCCAGTTATTGCCGCAATAAAAATATAAACCCCAATGCTCAATTCCTTCCGTATGTCAGAAATGGCTCCCCTGGGGCATTTCTGCAAGGATTTTAAACATCAGCAAGTCAATACGAGGCCTGGTATTTTTTATAGCCACTGTGATCGCCAGTCGAGAAAAGTTTGTACATTGTGATCATTTCAAGCAGCGGTCGTTAACCGATGAAGGTCATTTGATTTTGCATGTTTGCACTTCTAGACAAAATGATAATATGCCCACGGACAACGATTGCACATTTCCGTGATGATGACGATAATTATGATTATTATTTTTCATTTTGCATGTGGAAAAAAAACTATTTTACAAACGTTAACGTGAGGCAATGGGCCATTAGCGGTGAACATGACCTACACTGAACAGGGAAATAACTTTTTCAAATCTATAAGGGAATACCGCAGTGGATATTTGTTCAGTGTGCGTTCCCTTTGAAGCCCCGAAGTAGACTATTAAACTATAACAGAGAACAACGATGAATCTTGCCATTGGTTGCAGCTACACAAAGCTAGTTCAGCTGTAATAATGTTACACGCATTAAAAGTTACGTAGTTTAAAGGTTCGCAATTTCCCTTCAGAACACTCCCTTTGAGTGTGCTCTTGCAAATGACACCCAGCCGACTGCATGATTTGCAAGAGCCTCATATACCCTAACACATTTCTATTTCACATCAGGAAAAAAAAAACGTACATTGTACCGTCTGTCAAAAGGCAGGATCATTTCAGAATGTATGATTTGGGCTTAGGGAATGTTGCAGGGGCAAGATGTCTGTGCAGAGTTAGGACGACAATGATGACGGACAACGTGATGCGGGCACTGCGGAGCTCCGGCTCAATGTCCCAAACTTGTGCAGGGGAGAGAGGAACGGCGGCGGATTGCGTCCTGCGTTGTGAGAATGATCGGAGCAACTCCACCTGCTCCTGTCCCCGTGTGACGGTATTATCGAGGTAGGAGACGCTGCCTATCGGCGCATCAACCGCGTACAGACGTCGGAGCATCCCACGTGAAAAAGGCAGCGACCACCGTGATTGCAACGTCAACAATCGACGGGAGACGGGACGCGAGAGACCCGACGCAGTCAATGTTCGCGCTCCCTTTTTTGTCCCCTGACCTCGCCAAACTTCAATATTAATCGGGAGCCGCGAAAGCACTTTGCTCGCCGTGCCAGATCGTTGCGAGTAGAGGCGGTGTTCATTTAAGTCGGCTTTTTTTTTGCCCGTCGTATTGGTTGACAACAACGTGTAGTCTTCGGCTGTGGATTTCACGTTGTCATTCTCCTCGATCTGGTCGACTAAAGCCATCATTCATTTGGTCCACACTCGGTTATTAAATGTTGGATTTAGGGGTGTGCATTTCCCACCCCCAACCCCGCCATATTATCAGGGCAGCTAATCGCTGAACTCAGTAAATCTTTGCATGTTCATTTATAGCAAAACACAATTTTGGTCCTTCTCGGCGCACTGCCGCCTATAACATCTTCGTCTAGTCACCACCACGCCGGTGCGTAGTCGCAGTCATCATCAGGTTGGATGACTTTAGTTCGCCCGGAAGCCGTCGTCGACTTAAAAAAAATGTAAACTCTCAGCTGGGTATTTCCCCTCCCCCCCCGCCACGCTAACTTTGGCAACAAAATAACACCACCGGCGTGCGGCACCCACCCGATGCGCAGCTTTAGCATGCCGCGGAAGAGCTGCGGCGAGTTGGAGATGAGCCAGCCAATGTGGATGACCAGCTCCTGCTGCAGCACAGCCTCGCGCGGGTCCAGGTGGCGGCAGGCGTCGTAGAGCAGCCGCTTGATCACCGACGGCGACAGCGGGTTGGAGATGATCACCTCCTCGTGGCCGAACGTGCCCAAGGTCACCTGGGCGAGTCGGTGGGAGCGAGCGGGCGGGCAAGCGGGGGGGGCGGGCACGCGGGATCGAGCGTAGGAGGGTAACAATCACGGTGCCCAGAGTGAGATGTGCCGCAGCGAACATTTTTTTACGTTCAAGATTAACTTAATTGCCGTTTTTTATTTTTCCGCGGTGGAAATCGCCTCACCAACTGATGGTTCTGGGATTGGAGCACTGAGCTGGCACTGCTGAGACGCTAAGTTAATATCTGGGTTTTCAGTCGCCCATGTTTAAACCGGGTTCTATAGTGCAGTGGGGTCAATAGTCTCAGACTGTTCTACCAATGAATGTGCAAACAAACCCGTGACATTAATTTATGTTTTTCACAAATTTGGTGAATTTCAGCCGGAAAGCGTAAATAATTGGTTTAATAGACATGCAATGAACAGAGTTTCCAAGGCACTAAAAAGTGTGCCCTTCGTGTGGATAAGAGGTCAATCGACACGACTTCAGAAGAAGGTTCCGTGACTTCATGATAAGGGATGTTCTCTGACACAAGGTGATGCACTGCTATCTGCAAAACGCTGAATGGAAATGTCTTCACCTCACGGTGTGATGCCAACAACACAAGCGGAATAAAACTGTCGGAGAAAAGGCCAGCCTTATTTGTGAATGTCGGTAGGGTTACATACAACTGCACCCACTGTATAAGAAGCATGTGTAAAACGTGTTACTCTAACTGATTTGTCAGAGAAGCGGCTCCAAATTTCGAATAAAATATCGTCCTCCGATTCTGCAGATCCGTGAGTTATATTCACAAATTCTGTTCAGAATACCCCTGCTCCAGAGTTCGTCAGGCATAAAGAAAGTTTCCGAAGTGTATTTTTCTGCGCATGGGACTGCTGTTTCGTGTACTTGTTTCCTGCGAGTGCTCTATTGCTCAGCTCACAAAAGATGACCTCGCCAATTGGGAGCGATTACTCTGGAAGGTTCCATCCTGAACGACATCATCATTCTAGCTTTGCGGCGCCGTGAAGGACGACGACCAACATGCGACGTTCACACGAACGTAAAAGCCTCACTTCCATCTCGCTGTGAATGCGACGCAGAATATCCATGCGTGACCGCAAGTGGCGTCACATGTCCGAATAAAAACTTTACCAATCTCTCGAGCGTTGCATTCAAGAAAGTTAACACGGCAAGGTTTAGTTGAATTCTAGATTGTCATTCCAAGCTACATTTTGACTATCGATAGAATTTTCTTTTTGGGGCAAATAGTAAACGGTGCAATTCTGCCTGGCAGCGGTGAGTAGGACTGTGATTTATTTTTGCAAATTCCAACCTTAAGCAGATTTTTATTTACATCCCATTGTCAATGCACTGCTGGATTAAAGGCACCCCCATGCTGTGCCGGTCATGGGGTTTAATTGATTGCACACTGCTCTGTGTGGCCTGTTGAAGAGGGGGCGGCGGGGGGTGGATCCAGGAATGGTTCCGATATCACTCGCCAACTGATGTTCTCTGTGGCCTGGAATTGAACTGAGATCTCACCCGGGTTCATAACCCAGCGCACTGACCAATGTGCTACTGCTCCACCCCCAGCTATTCACTAATCGATTATAATCATACCGTGCACACGGATAACGTAACAACCAATTCAGCTATGTTGAGCTTTGGTTGCTCGTAGATGAATCCAAAGTTGAACTTGGCACTCTTTTCAAGTAGTGTGATACCTCGTGCCAAAACTCGTGCTATA
This sequence comes from Lampetra planeri, assembly GCF_965212315.1. Taxonomy (NCBI): domain Eukaryota; kingdom Metazoa; phylum Chordata; class Hyperoartia; order Petromyzontiformes; family Petromyzontidae; genus Lampetra; species Lampetra planeri. The sequence goes on from NC_136132.1 coordinate 4,426,221, forward strand.
AACGAGCGAGTAGTTCTGCCCAGTGACCTCCTGGCAGAGAATACCTTTTCCACTCCACATGGCCTCAGTGCAGTAAAGAGGGTTTGTGCCGCACGTCGACATCAAAACACGTAGGCAGGCATGTGTAAAATCATATACGCGTGTAAAAATTTCAAGACACAATTCTACCGCGACTGTCATTTGTCGGTTTACAAAGATGAAATCATGAAGGTGCTGCCATCCACGCGTGGTGCAAATCAGGGGGCGACTCAAACAGCAGCACAATTTCGTCGTTGCTGCGGTCACCACCAGGGGTGTGACTCAATTCCACAGACGCCACCACCGCGGGGCTCCGTCAGCTACGGCCGTTGGGGGCCCACACCTGCCCGAGGTGAGAGACCTTCCCACTGGCAGTTTGGAAATTAATGTTCACACCCGTGTGCCTCATTTACTGGCAAACGTTAACACAATTAAGTGCAAAGATTTGAAGGGGGAAAAAATCATGAATCATCTCGGTAAATTGCATCTGGCTTCTGTGGAAGATGACAGCCACCAATGGACAAATTTAGTTAAAATCGGGTGATCGGTGGTTTACTCTTTAACAATTCAACAAAAACGTGTTCTCTCCACACAAGCACTATGAATTCAGATGTTGAACAGCCCACAGCACAGCCTTTCATCTCAGCAAGAGCATTAGTACCAGCCAGCAAGCTTCATTAGTTTCAAATATGTCGTGGAAATTTGCGTTTCAATTTTACGGCACTAAACGACGCAACTGAGCATTGCGGTTATGGATGCGCGTGGAATTCCGTGCACCCAGACGGATTGCTTAGCTTTGTCGATGGATGATACTGAAGCTTTTCCCCAATTACGCACCACGAAAATGTGGGTTTTGGTGAAGATCTCTGCGTAGTAAGGCACTGCGCAACGAGAATTGTGCACTTCTTAACCAACTGATCTGGTGGTAATGCAGTTTAACTAGACTTCATCACAATTGATCAATACAGTATGGTCATTCAAAGAAGCATAATGTGTCTCGTCTTGTATATTTCCACGATGGAAATTTTGTGAAAAAATAGAAGTAATTTTGTCAGTAACGTTACAATGAAGGCAAGGTTGTAGCCCAATCACATGATGTGAAATAGGTTTAACTTTTGATTCCCTCGCAAGGTAATTCACCACGGTATACCACAACACCGCAGTAATTTTACAATGGTATATTGGACCAGAGGTAGAATGTTGCATCATTTTTAACACCAAGTCTCCAGATACCAAAGTCGATCCAATTTCCAGATCAGACAAAAAAATGAGTAATGTCACAGTTAAGAGATTTGCAGCACTGAGGAAAACATGGTTAGCATTTTCAAAGGTTATAAAACGGACCAAAATCACTTCTTATAAAAACTGTAATCTTAAGCTGTGATTAAATTGGGTACTGGTAAACCCAGATGCAGGTGGCATTATTCTGTCTAAAATTACCCAGAGATTTGCTTTGAGGGTGTCAAATGTGGTTTGGCTCTGATTAGGCAAGGATGCATAAATTGAATCAGTGTGGAAGTAAATGATGCTATTTTGCACACAAAGCTGCTTAGTTTGTGAGATAAAAGCAGGGAAAGACTTCTGCCAATCTGTCAAAAAACAGTTTTTTTTTGTCTTGAGGAAGAAAAAAAAATGCGTTTGTCATTACGTGCAAAATGCCGTGATTGCCATTGCAATAGTATGGCAAAAATAGTTTCCGCTGCGTATAAAAAGACATGGCTCGCAATTTAAGCTTTCAAAATCCACGTTGGGTTCGTAGAAAGTGGGTAAAAAAAAAGCAAACACTAAAAAACTACCGAAATTAGCTTTTCAATATCCTGCTGGTAATCATGAGTACAGTATGTGCATGTAGCATGGGGTGCACGTGCCATTCGGTTTTCTTTAAAATTGGGAAGAGGGGATACTGCAGACATTGAATTGGTGTGAACCTATGGGCTATTATTGACGTGCGAAAATCAATTTTAACTCTACGAAGGCAAAATTAGCCGGGGAAGATTTCTCTAGGCTGTTTGAATAACGTGCACCCGAAGGATTTAATATGAATTGAAATGCATCCCGTAATTAAATTACAAAAAAATTGCCCATCACGATATTCACGATGCGCGTGCAGTTCATCACATGGCAGCACTTGATATATACCGGATTAAAGTGGAGTATAAATATACCTGATCGGTCACCAACATACCATTGTAAACGTGATTAAAATATCGTATATCCAAAGTCATTATCTTTTAATCAAATGTGATTTTTTTTGTTTTTTTAGGTGTCACTGTTAAAAAAAGAACAGATTGGCCAAACTCACCTGTTTGCTATGCACTAGGACGTTAGTAATGGACGGGGCAAGGCTGTCCACAACCTTATCTAACAGGCTTGCGGTGAGCCGCACAACAGACCTGGTGACATGGACGAGAAACGTGGGGAGGGAGCGTACATGCAGCAATGCACACTGGGAAAAACCAAAGCATGCGCGAGCGGCGAGGCGCACGGTGCCGGCCGCCAGCCGCCCAACAATGGCCAGCGGAGAGACACCGATCGTCCTAAAACCGCATTCCACCTCTCGCTTTTCTCGGGAAATTTGTGACGCTGCCAACAAGGGAGCCCGTCGCATTCGAGGTGGAGCACCGACTTTCTACCTCGCCTGTGCTTTCCGCGAGTCAACGTAAAGTAGCCGGGTTAGACCGACGGTCTGGCGCTAACCGATTACCAAGCACAAGTCGCTCGCTCACCGGCGGTCGGACGCCTCCCCGTCACCCCATAGCTACCACCGTGAACCCTCACTCGTCGATTCGTCCACACACGTCGAGGACTCGGGTCTAGCAGGCTGCCTGCTTCGTCTCGTCCGCACTGCGTTCCACCAACACACCACAGGTCACATCACTTCCCTTCCTGCTACTCTCCTCGCGCTGCTCTACTTCGGAATTCCCTTCAATCGTTCGCTTTCCCAAATTTCTTATAACATTAACTCGTATAAAAATTATACCGTGCAATAGTGCTGTTTGTTGCTGGTCACTTGGTATTTTAGGCCTTTGATCAGCATCCATGATTTAAAAACAAGATAGAGCGCCATGCCAAAAAGCTACGCTAATGTTTGTTTACGCTGCCATTCGTTTTTTTTACATTTTAAATTCACAAAGGACAACTCTTCAACTGGGAAGCTCTACGTATTACAAGCGGGCATGGATTGAGAGACTTGATTCTGAGATAAAGGGATTCTTTTCGAAATGACTTCAGAGCTAGGGTTTGGTATTTTTGGAGCTTTACCGAAATGACCGGATAGCAAACACGGCAAGGGTCGTTTCAAACAACCATCGTTAAAATGTGAACGTCAAAACTTTCCTGGCGTCGCTGAACTTTCACTCTCAAACACGAGCCAAAGTTCTCTGCCAAGAACTAGCACAGACAGCGCCTTGCCCTTCAGCCTCAACACGTCAATCTGCCTACCCATTTTTGTAAGCGTCGAATATATTTAGTTTCCTCATTTTACATTTCCCTCACTTATCGGAGGAACCCAATAATTGAGTTTGCTGCCCTTACAAACCAATAAACTCCACGGTGTTGCATGCATGTATGTTGAACTTCTTTCGCATCGTACGTAAGCCAATCGCAAGGTGCGGAAACAACAGAATTTTGATCGCCGATTGAAATTCCTGAACGGGATGGAGTGGCGGTCAAAGAACGATGGGTGCTCTCCTTGCTGCATTGTTGCTCAACACTGGAGGTAGTCGGTACACAAGCGGCATTGGTGGTGGCGGTGGGGGCGGGGGGGGGAGGGGGTCGGGAAGGGGGTCACAGCATGGGAGCACACGGCACGGCAAAGCGGGTCGACCCCCACAACTGCCCCTGCAGGTGGTCACAGAGACACGGCACGATGTGTGAGTCCACAGGTCTCCGCCTGAAAGTTCGGGCAACAAAATATACACAACAGGGAGGAGCTTGCTTTGCTGGGTACTGCAAACGAGAGGAGGAAGAAGAGGAAGAAAAAAACATTCCTACGTACTATTGGTGGGGTTAGGAGCATTTTGTACATTTGCAAAGTGGCCGTGTGAACACCAAAAGTGAGACTTTATTTGTTGAGAATATTAACGTACATTGATGTAAGACCAGTGAATGACAAATCACATGATTGGGGTCACTGGGAAATGGGGGAGGCCTTCACATGTTTTTGCAACTCTCCCAAAGGCACTCATCTTACCACAATCCCCTCTAAGCAAAAATGACATTAAGCAAAGTCAGGGCCCTGCCTTGTTCGTGTACAGGTCCGTGAGCGTTCCTCTACCTGCTCGGAGCTGGAGGAACACGGGATGACGTCTTAGCCCTGCGCGAACAAAGCAGGCAAGCGTGACTCGAACGCGGATCCCCAGAAAAAAGTCTCCCTTTCAAGCCTGCAGGGCCACTTTGCGATCGGTCAGCTCAAGAGTGTGGAGTTGGGTTACGCGGTAGGAACGGTAGACGGGACGGGGTCCGGGGAAGACGCGGGTTCGGCCCGGGGACGAGGAGACGGCGGCACACGTAGCCGGCCGTGCGGCTGTCCCAGTACCTGTTTGCCCTCCACCAGGATAGTCGTGAGTGCCGGGGCAATGGCTCCAGCATACCGCTGAGTCAGGTAGGCTGTCTGTCGGAGCACACACCTGGCAACAACCACAGCACGCCCATGCGGTTCACTGCAGTCTCGGACGCTGCCCGGTGGTGTCGCTCGGAAGGCGGGCACAGCGCAAAGGGGGTTTTTGCATTTTCATTTCGTTGTACTCTATGCCGGCACTTCCTTGACAAATAAGATACCGGACTTGTTATATAACATCGGGTTTCATACTTATGTTGTTACTTATTCATTGCACCATGTTAAGATGTGTTTATTATTTGGGAAATAAACCAAACCGTGGATGTTTCAAGGTTTTAAAATAATTTTTCCAAATAAATGTTGGTCTCTCACTGTCAAACGAGAAATGCCGAGCGGTTGAAAAGTTCCCCCACAATGCAACGGAAGTAAACACCGCTGCAGCAAATATTCGTAACAAAAAGATTCCACCTCCCTTCCCGCCCACGCTCCGCGTTGCTCCGCAGGACACGGCGAGGCGCGCAGTATCAAACGCACCCCAAGGGCCGTACAGCTCCCGTCCGTTAGGTGGACGCATGAGAGAGGTGCCAGTGTGGGCTCAATTTGACACCTCGGGCAGCAGTGAACAATGCAGTCACCAAACGCCTTCGTCCACAATGGAGACGTTCAAGCAGGCACATTTGGGCGACACGCTAATCTCCAGACGAAAGACTCGCCGCCGATTTTTGCAAGGTAATAAAATAAAAATCTTGACTTAAAGCTTTCGTGATTGCAGGAATTCATATTCTTTGGGTGTTACGGTAAAGTCAGGTAGATAGGTTCAAAATTAATAAAAAATAAACAAAAAACCACGACGTTTCGATCGCAACACAAGCGACCATCTTCAGGTGACCAAGCGACTGTCTTCAGGTGACACTTGGGCTACGCCCATCTTAAACCTTTAAAAGCATCTTGCCTTTAGGAGTTTCCCCCACCCCCCCTTTTCTACACCTGAAGACGCTCGCTTGTGTTGCCATCGAAACGTCGTGGTTTTTTGTTTATTTTTATTAATTGTGAACCTATCTACGTGACTTTACCGAATGACCCAAAGAATACAATGAACTCTACTCTTGCCGAGTGGATGATACCAAGGCAATAATGTATTTTCACACACCTACAATTAGCACAGTCGGCTACGTACGGTGCAAAGGAAGTTCAACACATGCGCATACAATAGCAGCAATTCGTCCGACTCTCACTTATTGAATAGGTCACAACTGCCATTGCCGAACCGCCATGCGGGAGTTTGCGTTACGACCCGTTCGCGCGTTACCCCAGCCCGAGCAACGCGTCACCCAAGGCGCCGCTCCTTTTGGGCAAGTCTCGAGCACGTCGCGCCGAGCCGAGCCTGTTCATCCTGGTTAAAGGTGCGTTGGGGCAAGTGGAGGCGGCGTACCGAAGAGCGATGTGAAATGAATTGGAAACCCACAATACACAGCGGTACGCCGCGGCCACGCGGCGTTACGCGCGATCCACCCTGGGGGTACGTGTTTCCGCGCTGCTTAAGCGCGACGTCGATTGTGGCTTTACGAGCTGTAATATTTCCCCCGAACCTCCGATTAGCACGGTTGGCTACGTATGGTGCGAAAGAAGTTCGACGTACTGTACATACGTAAAACATACAACCCACCTGTCGGACACAGTCCACATCGATCGAACGTGGCTATTATGCTCCCAATTATCCGACATTACAATAATTAATCGCCAGCGAAACCATCTGTGAAAAATAACACATTGGCTCGTGCGATTGGACAGATGTTTTCAGTGGGCTGAGTTGATTACTCGAGTTATGCTGTGCGATGGCATTTGCTTACACTTTGTGGATTTGCACGCCTGCCAACTTAAAACAGTTGGTTCAAGCAGCCCATGGGTGAAATATATTTGATAGCCCTCATTTGGTTGTTATTTGTTTTCCTTTGCTGTAGGCTTTTAAATAGAGCTACTAATAGGTAAGACATGGCATTCTATCACTCAGGCATCTTCTTTGTCAATTCACTTAATATTTGCATTGGTAAACTTTCATTACTGTCTATTTAATCAAGTCAATATGTTGACGGAGAGAAGCGCCACATCCCAAACTGCCATTCTTGTTGATGCGAAAGCCACGTTGAGTTTGGGAGGATCTCAAATTTAAAAAAATGTCGGTTTGCGGTTTGATTTTTCCGCATGAGCTCAGGATGCCTTGCGAAGAACCCAGTTGGGGGTCGTTCAACTCGTGAAACAACGGCAACAACGGCACCAACGCAACGTCACTTCTCCACCTTCGTGTTACCGACGCCAAACGACTTGACGCCTTGCGCCCATTTGCCGGGCGCATTTTAAAAAAATTGAAATCCCAGGAATTTCTGTTGAAATTGAAAATGTTTACGCAATGCCCTCCCTACACCCCCACCCCCCGCAGCCGTTTAAATTAATTTCAATCTTTTCCGCTAAGTTGAAAGGAGATGAAAAAAGACGGGAACATTTCTCACTTGAGGCGAACACCACCGCCGCAATAAAACCTCACCATTCTATTACGCAAACAGATTGTAAACGTCCCTCAAAAGGGGGAGAGGGGGGGGGCACCTATAAGAATGCCACTAACCAGAGCTTGCGACTCCCGGCTGCGCGGTAGATTCTTTCCAAGTGATCCATCACCGTGCCTGCAATCGGAGACAGAGACGGGGAAACGGCGGCGCGAGCGACACCGTTACACAGCCTTCGTGGCGGCGAGACCGGGGCGGCCCCGGAGTTGGTCCGTTCCGAGCGCTACGCCTCAAAAGAGCCACGTAAATCAAACTCCGCGAGCCGTCGGGCTCCATGACACACCGGCACTTTTTTTTTTTTCAATTAGCGCAGAGCGGGCTGGCACGGCTGATAAACGAGGCATTCACGTGTGCCAGCGTGCCTCGGTATTATGGGCGTAATGAAACGTGAACATTTCGCTGCAAGCTATGGGGAGGAAAACTTAAAAGAAAAAAGGGAGAGAGATGCATTGTGCAGAAAGATAAACGTGAGCCACGCCAACGTGCAAGCGCTCCAATTTACGGGCGTGTGTGCGTAGCTGCCGTGGCGTGTTCTTTAGTTCATTCGTTTACGCAAGTGGAACAACAGCTGAAACATGCAAAGAGACATGGACAGAGGCAGCTGGAACTTTGCCTTCCAAACAGAGAGAGAGAGAGGAAAATATGGATCGGAGAACACATATAAAATTAGAGACATCATGTTCACGGTTTAAGAAAATAAAACGGGCTTGGGTAGGACGCATCGCTCGAAGTGACGACGGACAAGACTGGAGACAGAATGACAGCCAAAGGAGAGAAACACTCCGCCTGATAGGTAGACAAAGGCAGACCTGGAGCGATGGGATCAGCTGATGTGCTGACGCAATGAGGATTGCGGCATCGCGAGACCACATGAGGAATGAATGGAATTGACATGGGGAGGGCCCGTATCCAGAAGTGCTTCGATCAAGTCTCATGATGACGTTGATGATGGCACGTGTGAATCGAAGCAAGGGATTACAAAGAGCAGCACAGTTGGCTGAAAAAGACAGCGTGCTTGTAATGTCGGAGAGAATTGCATAGAATATTGCAAGCGAACCAACCCAAATATCTCTGCTAGAAGAACACTAACCGTACAATCCGTGGTAGATTTGTTTTTTTAGGCTACTTTCATTAGTTTTTGCTGCCAATGGATAGAAACATCCGCACATTTCTCTGAGAATGTGTACACAGGGTTAATGAGATTTGTATGCGCACGGCAAGAGCAGCTCCAATCTTTTGAGAACAAGGCACCGAGACATGTTGTACCGACCTAATACTCGGCGCCCACTTCAAAGCGCCGTCCTTTTAGCACTGCTCATACAATGTTGACAAATGAAAATAGCAGAGCGCGCATGTTGCACACACAGTCCGCTCTCGCCGTGCCATTCTCCAAACGTTCCCATCAGCCTGTCGTATTTATGCACGATTAGAAGCAATAATTACACAAGGTCCGTGCGAAACCACAGGGCGTCGTACGAATTAAGCAAAGGGCATGCAAATGTTTGATGCAGAAATATTATACAAGCACCCGTTTACGGAAGCCACTCATCACCAACCACACTGCATGCTGCTCCAAGTCGGCACGAGCTATAAGATGAATTCAACTCAACGTGATTGGCTGCTGCGAGCTATCCCCCCACCCCCAACTCCTTTCATTTCACCTGCACAAGGTACATCTGTTTACACACCATCCAAATTCATTATCATCAGCCATGATCAATCCACTGCTGGATGAAGGCTCCCACCCCACCACTCACCCTCACCTCCCCGCTCCCCCTAAGCCATTTCCATCTCTCGCGATCTCGCGCTGCATCAATCCAGCTTTCACCTGCACACTTTGTCGATTTCATCATTCCATCTTCATCGCTCGGTGGACGCCCTCTCGGATGCGTTCCATTCCTTTTGCCGCCCCCCCTCTCCCTCCGCTTCTTGCGACTTGCCCTGCCCAAACCCACTCGCCCAAACTGAGAACGACGTTGTGACCCCACGCATGTTCTCCGGTCGGAAGCGCTCTTCCATCTCTCGATGCAATTCCGAGCAAGCGTCACTTTTCAATCGAGCGTTCAACCTCCATCGCCGTCGTCGTCGTCGTCAACGACCGCGTTTCCGAGGCCCGCCGTCATAGAAGGCGGCACGCGCCGATGACGACAAACTTACACCTCTCGGCCACACTCGCACGTCGTTCATTTTAACGGTGAAAAATTGCTCAGCGGGCGGAATAATGAGCTGGCCGGGGACGCCTGCCGCGGGGCGTGGCGACCGACGGAGATAAGATGGGGGGGAGGGGGGGGGGGACGACCCCGGGCTTGGCAGCGAAAACCTCGCGCGGCGGCGGCGGCGGCGGCGATCGCTCACCTTCCCCGGTGATGAAAGCGGCCCCCTCCCGCTTCAGAAGAATTCCAAGCAGCATGGCCTGGCTGGCCAGACAGCTGACGTCCTGTAGGGAGACGGGGGGGGGGGGAGAAGGAACAAATAAAAGACCACTTCACTCGCTCGCCGTACATTTTTTTGTTACTTGACAGTCTCGTGCACGTACGGCCCTGTGAATCCACTGCTGGATGACGGCCTCCTCACGCCGAACGACTTCGTGGCGGTTTATTGGCAATCCTCAACCACGTGCGTAGGTGTTGGTTGGTGACGGTGGGCGGCGTAGACGTTGGAGCGTAGTACGGTATAACATTTGATCCCCGAAGCAGCCTACAGCAACCAGGTTTGAGCCGGCGCCAGCCACCCAGGAAACCTGACGAGATTTCAGGGGGGTGTGATCCGGTGTGCGATTTAATCGCAGGCTAAATTGTTACAGCGATGATATATTCCCTCCCCCCCCAACCCCCCCCCCCCCCAGGTCTTCCTTGCAATAGAGGCAGGCTGGTTAAATGGGGTCTTCGCCTGACTGCGCAGAACCTAATGTACGCGCACGCATTCTAGGGCGTAACTCACTTTGCATGTGGAAATGCAAAGTTTCAGTTTCCCTGGATTACACCCTCCTCTCAATGTGTTGTTTGGTGTCAAAGTCACGGGCTGAAAATGTAATTGTAATCTGTTAACATTTCACAGGTTCCTCTCTGCATGCTCTATGTGCAGTGACTGTAATGTATGTGGAACCCCACTGAGAACCACGTAAATATTGAGCGATTGTCTGTAAAGTTGCAGCGCTTCAGTTTAACGGGGAAATTAAAACCGGCAAGCGCGACGTTGAACATAACGTGGGAGTGTTGAGCGTCTCCCTAACGCACCCAGACACGTGCTCATAAATAGGCCCGTAACTATTAGGTTTTTTCGGTAAAGTCACGTAGGTAAAAAATAATAGAAATAAAATTATAATGAATTCAAATAAATCAATTAAATCACGACGTTTCGGAGGCAACACAAGCCTCCGTCTTCAGGTGGGACCGTCACAGCTAAATTTAGCAGCCCCAACAATTTGGCAGCCCCAACATTCTGGAACGATATCCCTCTGCACATTCGCAGCATCACCTCAATCGCCTCCTTCAAGAGAGACTTAAAAACTCACCTCTACAATCACGCTTTTGAGCGACTCTGAGCTTGGCTCCGCACCTCTGAGTTGCGGCCACTACGTCTGCAAATTTGCGCGCGTTACAAATTGAACTATTATTATTAAATTTGGCTGTGATGGTCCCACCTGAAGACGGAAACTTGTGTTGCCTCCGAAACGTCGTGATTTAATTGATTTATTTTCATTTATTATTATTTTCTTTCCATTATTTTTTACCTACGTAACTTTACCGAAAAAACCTAAGAGTATGAATCCTTGCAGTCACGAAAGCTTCAAATCTAGAATTAGACCCTTAACGTTACGATACGAAGCTTATACTCTGCAAGATAGATTTGTGAATTTCATGGGTCTAACAAGCTCATAATAGTTTGTATGAATCCAGTGCCACTTTCTTTGCTGGTTTTTAGCTTCGGAACAAAAAAATAAACATTGCTTTTTATCTCCCATCTACTTAGCATAAAAAACATATTCAAGTTTAATGTTGATGTATACTTTCTTCAAACTTTCCGATAGAACTAAGTCGAAGCTCGCTTATAAACACATTTGTTTTATGAAGCCACGCAAATTGAGGCTTGTTTTTCAGAACGCGTTTCTTTTCATGGAGATTTCCTTTGTTATTTTCTTTTCATTTGTGAGCATTACTTATCCACACAGGGTACATATTCAGTTGCTTTCTAATTTAGTTATTTTCAGTCTTTCCTGGGAGGAAGGGGGTGGAGGGGGAGTCATCTGTTTACAAGCTGATACTACGGATGTGCTTAAGTCATTAAGCCGAGTAAAATCGGACGTAGCGTATTCCTGCTCAACGATAAACCGATGTTCAGTGGGACAGCTGGTTGGCTCAGTGGGTTGAGCCACCAACATAAGAGTGCCTGCGCTGACAACCCAAAGCTCCCGGCAATCAAATCTCCGCAGCTGTGGGCACCGCAGACGCCCGCTTCTGTTGTACGCCAGTACCACTCGCGCGTGACTGCACTTGTTTGTGCCTGCATATATGTATTGTGTGTAGCATGAATTCTAGATTTGAAGCTTTCGTGACTGCAAGGAATCATATTCTTAGGTTTTTTCGTGACTTTACCGAAAAAACCTAAGAATATAATAGAATGTGTGTAGCATTGGCTGTGAGTGTAACGCACCATGGATCCCATGGACCCTGGCTCTATTACTGCCGGTAAACAACACTGATGGCAAAAGAAATGTAAATCTGGCCTGTGTCTCTTCCAGTCTGACTCAGATTAAAGTATGCAACCTGCACTGTTTGCAAAAGCACTGCCTTTGGGGAAACAAATGCAGTGGTATAGCACCGGCTGTACCACTACCCCCTTTGTATGCCAATTGTTTTATTGAATGAGTGCTCGGTTACAACGTTGAGCCTCAGCAGGGATTACTTACATTGTCGAAAAGCGAACAGAGGCGAGCCTCAGATGGTTTGGGCTTGTGTTGAGAAGAGGCAGAGAGACCCACAAACTCACACCTAGTCCCATAGACTCACACCGAGACCCATAGACTCACACACAGACCCATAGACTCGCAGGGCTATGAAGATGGCACCTGTACACGACAGTAGTGGAAACCCAGGGTGAGATGGGAGGATAAGGGTGGAATGAGAGAGATGGTATTTATGTTGAACTTCTTTCGCACCGTACGTAGCCAACCGTGCTAACTGTAGGTGCGGGGGAAGGACAACAAACTAAACTCAACACGAGATGTGACGACAGTGGAGCTGACCAGGAAAGAGGCGCAGAACAGAAGCAAGCGGAGAAAGAAAATCCCAGCAGCTGACCCCATGCACTATGGGAATGTCGCCTAGAAGAACGTAGCAACGCCTATCCAGTCTGCATGGCGGAATAGGGCGTAGATCATGCAAAATTAAATTCCAGCCAACTTCTTTCACAACCCTTTCCTCGTGACAATGAAGCTCAGGACAAAGAAGCCTCCACAAGACCCCAAGCATCCGGGTTACCACCGTTGTCCAACGCAGGCCCCGGTCGACCAGCACGTCAAACAAACGTCGCGCGGACGTGCACAGATGGAGGGGAGCGGGTAAAGAAGGGTAGGGGCACGTGGCGGCGGACTGGGTTCGGCTGCTCGGGGGAAGGGGGGGGGGACCGCGCGAGAGGGACCGCACACGCACGCACGCTGAGCTTCATGAGGATGTGCGCCGTGTCGGTGGCGGCCCACTCGGCCGGCGACAGGTCGGCCTGCTGCTCCATCTCGCTGGCGCTGGGCGTGCTCGACTGGCGCTTGACCCGTAGGTGCTTGGGCACGGAGAGCTCCTCCAGCCTCTGGAACTCGGGGACCCTGCTCGCCGCAAGCGCCCACAAACGGAAGGAGCGTGCGCGCCGCGTGAGAATGTGCACGTTGAAACTCTTTCGCGCCGTACGTAGCCAACCGCGCCAATGGGAGGTGTGGGGAGAAGGGAGCGTGTAGTTGATCGCGGGCATTCACAAATTATGAAGGGCCCACTGCACTGGCTGCATGCTGCCCCGGTGCAAGGTCAGCACACAGGGACTCGTAATCCAGAGGTCGCTGCTTGCAGCTCTCGCCACGGCAGTGGCAAGTTTATTATTATTCAGGCCACAACTCAAAACGCATCTCTTTGCACTTGCATAAAAGAACTGACTCATCGCCACAAATTGCTTTTCTTTTTCATATTTTCAACAACTGTAGATAGTATATAAATGTATATATATATATTTTGTTGTCATTGTTTCGAATATTTTAATTTAATGTTCAGTTTTAATGATGCTTGGTTACATTTTTTTTATATTTTCAACAACTCTAGGGAGTATGTACACGCATATATTTTTTTTGTCAATGTTTAGAATATTTAAAAAATGTATGTTGAGCTTTAATGATGCTTGCTTTTAATTTTTGATTTTCAACAACTGTAGGTAGTATGTAAATGTATAAATATATATATTTTTTGTTATTTTTTGAATATTAAAATGTTATGTTGAGTTTTAATGCGTTTTGAGTGGCAGACGAAAATAGCATTGACTCGACTATAACTGGGAACAACATATTCGAACTGTAAGTCACATGCGTGGGACAATTTGTGGGTGCTCCCTCCTCTTCCAAGACATCTGGCTAGTGTGGAAGAGTAGGCCAAACACCCAATCAAGGGGCTCTCTAGAGCTCTCTATTGCGAAGGTCACTTCTGCCAGCAATTGCAGGGATGCACCCTTTTTTTTCAACTTTTTATCCGACTACGTTAATAATGGGAATGGTGAAACACGACCGCTATCCAAAGACTCCTACATAATTCAGTCGCTTGAGGGCAGGCAGGATTGGTGGCTCACACAGGGAAGGAGTCATCACGTGCTAGAGAACCAGTGAAAGGTGCCCCCATTAAGGAAATGTATTATTAAATGCACTATTTTAATGAATTACTTCTTTTTCCCAGGGACGGCTCCAGTTCTCTCTATCATCACGAGATACAATATATATTTTGGCAGTTTAAATAACGCACTATGTCTCGTATTTGTGACATCTGGCAGTGAACTAAAAACCGTATTGCTTTTGCGAAACATGTTTAAGCCGGCTAAATCCAGCGAGACGCGTAGATACGGTGCACGGGGATGTCCAACTCCGACAGGGGAAGAATTCTAATTTAGCCGCTGTGGATAATTTGCAAATCCGGCACTGTACATTTGGGCCATGACTCCAGCACACGACGGCCCGCTTTAATTAATCTTGACACGTGGCCTTTAATGTTGACTTCATAGTGGGGGGAAATAAAGATCGTTTCATGATGTACGTACGTATATATATAGATTTAACTTCTTTCGCACTGTGCGTCGCCAACCGTGCTCACGTGATACCCACAGTATCGTGAGTCACACATGGAGGTGTGCCTCGCTGTGTGCAAGTGAACACGACGGCAAAGTTCTCCAACCGCCCGGCTGCCTCCCTGCACTCGAGCAAGCACGGCGGGGGCGGTTGACCGGCAATGTTCGTACGTTCGTGTCCGAGCATTTGGCCGGTGGACTGATTGACAAGTCGCTTGTGCGGAAAAGGTCTGATGTGCCGCGAGGGGGAACGGCCGAAGCGGGCCACGGCGTCACGACGGCGATCCGCGGTTTGTGCACCGCTGGCCGCGGGTCACGCCATTGGGCAAACTCTTCACTGCGCACCGATGTGTTGAGAGACAGCTACGACGGCCGCGCAATGTTCCCACGTGGTTCGATACGGCGGCTGACCGATGGTGCGCGCGTGCGGATCATCCACGACAACAACTCAATCGTCACGCGCAGCGTTAACAGCGTCACCCGTAACATTACGGCATTCGAGCAGGGCGGTGCGAACATAATGGGCCAAACACCACGGAGGTGCGACGCTGACGGGGGAGACGATAAATGAATTTGACACGGCCTTCGCAGCACTTTGCTGAACATGGGCTCGATGGCCATTAAGGGATTCCCGCTTCCAACATAGGCAGCCTTGCCTCTCGTATTTTAACAAGTCGTGGGGACGGCTCCTCCCCCCCCACACCTTCCCTGCCTGTGGGGAATCACACAACACCCTGCCCTAATGGCCCCCGTGCTGCCAGAGAAGGGCCCCTCCCAGCTGCCTACAAGGAAGGTCAAGGTCTGAAATGGGGGGGGGGCCCGAACGCTCTTTGCTATAAGACGCGACTCGCTTGGCGTGCTATGAAATGCGAAAGCAAAACGTGTGATTTGGGATTAAATCTGTTGAAATTTGCAGTTTGCAAGCTCATCGTGTGAAGTTCCATCGGTAGACACGTATAAACAGATCCCTTTTTTAAGTCTCCACATGGCGATAACATTTATTTTTATTCCATCAAACCATTCGCTTTCTGACCAATATTATTGAGCAGCATTTCTTTGAACAAGCAAACTGTGGACCAGTTTTAACTTCACGGTCACGTCACAACTGCTCCAGGGTTCCCAAATGTTGAGCGCTCCAAACAAAGAATGGGGCTCCTGTTCAAAGCAAAAACAAAAAAATTGCATATATACCGATGCATTATGCGTTGGTGTGGAGGATTATGGATAAAAACAAATATTAACTGGTAAAATTCCCAGCTTATGTGTTTATTTGTTTACTCATTGAGCAATGTATTTATCTCACACGCTCCGCTGCGATGCCACAGCTTATGCGACCGAGTGTGGCACGGCTTTCTAATGACGATGCGGCAGAGCCAACTTAAAAAAAAAGAAGTGCTTCCTCCCGCTGACAGTTTTAATTCTAATGCAAATATTCTCATGAAATATAGAGCACCGGGGAAATACATTTCACGACTCTTAATTGCTACGGGTAATGTATTTGGAGTGGAATCTGGGTTGTAAAAAAATGCATGTACTATCAATGTGTGTATACGTGTGCTTTTTATATCCACTGCATTGGCGCGGCGGTGTGTATACTGCACGCCGAATCCAGTGACCTGACTTTGATTCCAGATCGCAGCCAATATCCTTGGAAGAGTAATATCTAACCCAGTTCTGGGCCCCCTCTAGCTGGACTCAGCCTAAAATCAGTACCCGGTGTAGTGTATAAACATTAGCATGTGCAAGACAAGGATGGCTGGGCATGGTGCCAGCATTAATAGGTGGTCGTTAACAGTAATTTCCCAAAAAAATCTATAAGGCAGCACAGGGTGACTTTTTTTGTCTTTGATGATAAACAGCCTTGCACTTCATATGTTCGGCCTTTTACCAGCTTTCGTCTCTGAAGTATTGCCTACAGCTCCTCAAAGTGGCGTTAATTACCAGCAGACATTTACAAGTAGCAACTGGGCAATGCTGTTAAATCAAGAGTGGCACTCCAAATCTGGCAACGGCACTGACACGCACTTGTCCACTCTCGTAAAGTGAGGTCAAGGAATGTATGAGTCCGTGCAAATTAACAAATGACACGCTTGTTGGAGAGTGTTTTGCCTTCGCCGTTTTGCATATCCGGGGAGGGGGGGGGGGAGATGAGGCCACATTCTAGTCTCAGAACCTGGGACCAAAGCGCAAGTGTGACGATTTCTCGGTTATCCACAGACACACACACACAGATGCCAACGGGATAAATAAATTATGCAACACAAGAAGAAGGGTGACGTACGGTTCGTCATCGTTGATGCGCAAAAAGTCGAGCTGCTCCATAGCTGCTCCAGAAATGAGTGTCTGTTGAGGAATAGTGGGGGGGGGGGGAGAAATTATTTCCACTTGTTTTTGGAAGATAAGATAAACCTCACCACAAGCTTTCCGTGAACTCTGCTGCATCCAGTGATCGGGTACAGCACTCTCGTAATTGACTCACATCCCCAAGTGTGTCAGCCACAGAACCCCCACTAAGGTGACGATGAAGATACCCAGACATGCCTTCTCCCACACCTCCAGCCATCGCTGCAGAAAAAAAATTAAATCTCACCTTATCCAATCATAGCCCATCGTGAGATCGGACCGACTTAAAAAGACACACAATGAGCCCAATAATTAAGGATATAAAAAACTCCGCAGAAACCAGTCTTCCTTCCCCGCCTAATCTGATTAGAAATGTCTTAAAATCAATTTTAAAACAACAACAGCCAATGTTAAAAGCACTAAGAATCTCCTGAATGTCTAATAATATTCACAGAAATTTAAACATTATCCATATTTGTTTATTGGGTTGGGCCACGTGGTAGCTTTATGCCAAATTTCTTGTCATTAACCCTCCACCCACCAGACAAAAATGTCACGTTCACAAAGACGGCATATCCATGTGCCAATGCGCCGATCGCATTTTGACCCCATGAATCTCCCCACTCGTGGCTGGCTAAAGGCTTTTCACGACCGAATATCAAACCATCGAAGCGAGGCATCGCTTCAAACTGCTCTAAGCCTCATGAGGCAGTGAATGATGGAAATCGAGTGAGAGACTGCTTGTCCTTCGCAGGCCGACTTGAATAAATTGAATCAAGAGGCACGATTTCCAAAGCGTACCGTTTCAAGGGGTTGACTCTCGTTACCGACATCGCGAGCACAACTGGGCCACCGTAAGAGGAATGTAACTCACCGTTGCCCAATTTTATTGTTTCTTTTTTTCTCAACTAAATTCAGAATCGTTCTTGGTGCAATCCCACGCGATTGAAATCATCAAGTGTTCAATTTGAAACTCTCTCTCGACTTGCGATGCACCACCCTGCATCAAGAAACTGTGCCGGAAGATTACGTCACAGAACTACTTCTGAAGTCGTTCAATAGGCATCTTTAGCCACATTTTTTGTTGTATATTTTCCTTTAAAAAAATTGGTTCATAGGCATGGCAATCAAAACTAATTATGCTGAGCTGAGATAACGCAAAGTAAGTGAACAACTACATTTCATTTTTCGATTTAAAGCTTTCGTGACTGCAGGGATTCGTCTTCTTGGTTCTTTCGGTAAAGTCACGTAGAAGGGAAGTAATACAATAATAAAAATAAAACATAATAAAATAACGACGTTTCGGCCATAATGCACGGGCATAATATGACTTTGAAACCCCCCGCCCACCTCCTACACATTTCCCATAAATATGCTAAATTCATCTTGATATGCAAATTCTTTTGTCAAGGCGCTCTTCTTCCCCCCTCCAACCCAGCTTAAATATACGCTCCAAGCTTGGTGGTGTTTCATTCTTCACCTGAGGACGGCTGCTTGCGTTGTGGCCGAAACGTCGTGAGAATTATTTTCTTATGTTTTATTTTTATTGTTTTATTACTTCCCTTCTACGTGACTTTACCGAAAGAACCAAGAAGATGAACTACATTTCATATGATGGGTTTTTTGTGCACTGTGTTGAGACCATACATTGGACAAAAAGACTCGGTTTAATTAAGGGTGGTTGCTGAGGTTTGAACCCAGAAGCTCAACAGCACTGCCTCAGCACTCCAACACAGTATTAACCTCAAGGCACTTGGCCACATTCAGTGACATGTAATTTAATTTCGTTGGTCACAGTTTGCCGATTGCATTGCATCACACACGTGTCCAAAACGAGTTAGCCTTGAATACCGATGACGGGGACGTACAGGTAAAGTGAATTTTCATGTTTCTGGGAACATTTCCACCGTCCGAGAGCACATTAAGAGGGCAGCAGAAAAGCAGACGTGGTGACATTGCACACTAATCTCACTCAACCTAATGAGGCGAAGTGGGAGATTGGGGGGGGGGGGCAGTTTGGACCAGAATCTCAAACGGTTGCACCCCAGCAGCTATAACATTTCTCGTTGCAAAACAAAGTATCCAAATAATTTCTGCAAATTTTGCCTGAATTCAAATATGCCACTTGCAGGTTTAGCAGCAGTGTCATGATTTCGGACAAATGCTCTTTAAGGTAGTCAATCGATTTATGTTTAAACTTATGTTATACATTTAAACTGAATGTATTTACCTCAGACTCCTGAACATGAATGCGAGCGCAAACAACCATGAAAACCACAGTATCAGGTTTTCACACCTGACGATGATTGCTTGTGTTGCAATCGAAACGTCGTGGGAATTGTAATGTTTTATTTTTATTATTTTCCTTCTATGTGACTTTACCCAAAGAACCAAGAATATGAATCCCTGCAGTCACGAAAGCTTTAATCGAAACTTAAAATCATTGCTAACTTTTGGAAAGCAGCAAAAATAAAGACAACAACTACGTTTAAAAGGATGTGTGTAAGATTATTTTCTCGCGTACACATTTGTAACGGGCCTAAGCCCTGAGATATGTACTGCACAGGAGACTGAAGTGTGTTTATGAAAAATTGATTCAAATTGTGCTTGTTGTGCCTGTGGCCCCAGAGGTCAACAGCGGCTCTTAAAATAACAGTGACTGGCACTGGGGAGGCCTCGCAAGCAGCACTGCCTCATGTGTCAAAGCAAAAGGCGTCATTGTTTTGCTCCTGCACCGCCGCTCTTGAATTACGACATCTCGGGCTCACGGCGCGACGTCCGGGGAGGTCACTGCGGTCACAGCGGAACGTGTGGCCGTGCCACCCGCCACGGTAACAAGGGAGTCATGTTTTTAGACGAGCCGCGTGGAGCCGTACCTGTAGTCGATCAATGCGAACTTTGACCCCTTCGAGGCTGCCTTGCTTGAAGGAGGCCAGCATGTCCAGCACTGGGTTGAATCGGCTCCCCCTTTGCGCACGCGCGAGCACACACGCGCACAAAGACAAAGATGCCCCCCCCCGTATAGCTTTAATAAACTTTTTGTGGCAAGTGCTGTTAGCGAGCACCTATGAAGGCCGGCACAGCACACGAGGTGTTTGGGTGGTCAGCGCCACACCCGCCTGCCTTTGCCTCCTGAGTGGTGATGTTTGCACACTGCACCAGGTACTTATTTGAGGCTGAGTCGACCTAGGAAAGGCCCAGGACCGGTTGAGATAATCGTCACTGGTGTTGGCCGTGAACGGGAATTGAACTCTGGTCACCGGGTTCATAGCGCAGTGCACTTACCGCTCCCCACATTTACCACAAACGTATGTACACACGCACATATACACAGATGGTAACATAGAGAAGAGTAAATCAATTAATTATCCTATATACAGTTAGTCAGGGTGCATCTGGAGGGTGATATTGAGTGGGGTGTTTTTGAGCATCTGGTTCTGTGGCATTGAACGCTTTCGAGCATGATCATTTCGCAGTTTGTGCTACCCTAAGCGTGCTGCATTTGTTACCTGTAAACAAGATCTCGCACAGACACACATGAAACAAGGCAGCCGCGTTAAGCACGCTCAATTACAGAATTACGAACCTTGCGAATAATTAACGGCGTTTCGAAAAGGTCTGCGGAAATTCTCACAAAAAAAGAGTGTAATCATTTAACTCACCTTCCTTCTTAAAGCACGTGTAAATATGTTTAGAAAATCGGCAGGCTCTGTTGCACGGATCCCTCCTAGTTTAACGCTTCACCATTACATGATATTTTCACCATCATCCACATTTATATCTCCATTTTCGTGATCTCTCTTCCAATTCATTCAATTTTTTCTCTCTAGTGTATATCATGGCGTGCTGACTTCAGTACTGCCGTACACCGCAGTTCCCCTTTTTCGCCAGCAGCCAGCACTATGTCACTACATATGTATGAATACAACGGTTGTCGATGTATACAATGGTTGTCTGTCTATACAACGATGGTCTTTGAATGCGTCAGTCACTTGATAACCGAGTACGCCGGTTGCCTTTGTTTCTGTAACGTTGTTGAAAATAATACGTGAAGCCGCATGTGCAAGAAAATATCTAACTGACAAATTGTCGACAAGCATGTTGTTACTACACTATTACTCCTAATGTATATGAGAGACAAAGATGCCCCATGTAGCCTTTAACTGACTTTCGGGGCAAGTGCTGTTAGTGAGCACCTATGAAGGCCGGCACGGCACACACGGGGGTGGGTGGCCAACAACATAAACACATTGTCTTTACGACAGCTCTGTTTCTTCACCTGAGGACGACTGCTTGTGTTGTGGTCGAAACGTCCTGAGAATTTTTATCTTATTATGTTTTATTTGTATTATTTCCGTTCTACGTGACTTTACCGAAAGAACCAAGAAGAACAACATATATACACACACACACATCTGTGTGTACATTTTTAAGACTCGGGACACATTCACTTATTCGGTGTTGTCAGGCTGAGTCAAACAGAATGAAGAGATCGCTCCTTCAGGTAAAAATCGTTGGCATCTTGAGCTGCCGTGAGTGAGTACGTTGGCTGAGGAGTCAGGCTTCATCCCGGCGGGCTGCCATGTAAGGGCCCAGATGACGCTCGGCGCTCATCACGAAACGACACCCACTTCGACTGCTGCCTCACGGGGCATACGCAGCAGTGGATCAATTTAGCGGTAATGTGTCGGTCAGACACTCAAACTAATTAGCCAATCGGATTTTTTTTTGTTGGCGCATCAAGCTAGCCGGGGATACCAGTGTACTCATAAAACCACCCTGATTTGTTCCAGGTTTGTATTAGGCCGTTCGCCTGCGTCGGAGTGTGCTCGAGAGCTTACGTGTTGGGGGAGTGGAGTGGAGGAGGGGGGGGGGTGTTAGGTTATTTAAGCTGTTTTGTATTTTTGCCAATGTGCCAGCGGTGAAATTGTTTTACGAGCCACGCTCCACAGGGAATCACTCTTTCCATATTGAGGGCCCCCCTCTGACCAGCACGGTGAAATATTTCCCAGACAGAAAACAGCGATGGGATGAGGCATTCCTGAGCTTCTCCCAGTGACCTTCTACCGGGCTAAAGCAGACAGTGATGGCTGTGTGTAATTACGATAACATAACTTCAACAAGCAAACTCATCGAGATATTTTAGCAACAGCGTTTTCTCATTCTATTCACTGAAAAGTGAACACCGTATTCTCCGGATTACAGAACATACCTTTGATCACTGTGGTTTAAAGTTGAGAAGTCAGGGGATGTGTGTTGTAATCCGGTGTGCGTGCGTGCGCGTGCGTGATTAGATTCGTGTAACCTTATTGACACCGGGAACAAGTTTTGGGAGTGTCTCTTTGGAGAAATTTTACAATCCAGAGAACAAAGAAATGCCTCGAGGCTGAATCCAGAATTGTCATTTGCAAGCATTCACTAAAACCCCCACGTGTCACATTTCAGGGTGACAATTTTACATTCGTCAATTCTATTAGAAAAAACACTGCGGTGAATGTAGCGGCAACTGGCGGATCCCGATGCCCCACAAAGCCACTACGTACAATATACACAAGTGAAAAACATTCCATTTGAATTAATGCGCGCATTGTGAGCTTGAGAATCGATATTAACCAAATAACTGAGCTAATGTTAAGACCTTTCAGAGGCAGCCTGATTACGAAAGTCATCCATATTGAGCTTATTCTTCTGGGAAAACATAAACGATGGCCCAACCTGGGAAGACAAGTAGGTCATAAAGACAGATTCTACTCACTCAAGTTGCCTTGGATCACTTAGAATCGTAAGACCAGCAAGGGTGACACAAGGTGTCACTGAAGGCTACTGTGTGGATCCCTCTAATGGCCCGAAGCCACTTGTGATGTTTAGGCATCCTGACCTGCTAAGCCCAGAATCCATGAAAAAAAAATGCCCTTCATGC
Organism: Lampetra planeri; assembly: GCF_965212315.1. Lineage (NCBI taxonomy): Eukaryota > Metazoa > Chordata > Hyperoartia > Petromyzontiformes > Petromyzontidae > Lampetra > Lampetra planeri. The sequence goes on from NC_136132.1 coordinate 4,448,929, forward strand.
CTCCCACTGGCAGAGAAATTAAAGGACAAGGGATTGAGGCAGACCCCGCTGGAGAAAGGCATAAGCTCCGTCGCCAAATATGTGCACTGCCGAATTGATGTTCCCTTAGTGGCCCTTCAATCGAATTGGAAACCCCAAAATAATCCCTACAAGTGGCCTACACTTGCGAGTAGTGGTGGTGGTGCAGGTGCAGCTCCTTCAAACCCATTCCAACAGACGACAGAGAAGGCTCAAACACACAACTCTCTGGGCCGCTCCGCTAGGGCCTGATAGAACACACGGTGCACTTTGCCGAGGCGAGCGTACGATGCACGACAATTAGGGAGCCAACTTCACCGTGGGTCCCACCCAACAAAGTGGGTCGCAATTTACATTCGTGGGTCTGGGCATAGTTCAGGCTGAGGTTTAAAGGGCTGCATGGACACGGCACGTGGCAGGGCACGTCACGCGCACCTCGGCGTGCGCTGGGATATATGTGCAGCTGCTGTTAGCGCCGCTGTATCTGCACACGCAAGAGTGCGTGCTCTAAGCTGCATGTGTACATACAGGCATGCCAGGATAAGTCTGTGTGTGTTTTTGTCTGTGCGTGTGCTGCGCTATGAACCTGGCGACCTGAGTTATATTCCGTGGCGCTGGCCACCCACACCCACGTGTGCCGTGCCGGCCTTCATAGGTGCTCGTTGACAGCACTTGCACCAAAACACTCTGTGCGAAGGCTACACTGCGGATCTTTCGTCTTTGTTTGTGGCAGCGCGACATAAAATTCGTACACGCGGCGCGTGTGTGCGTGCGTACGCAGGGGATCGTGCGCGTGCCAAGCGCGCGTGCCACACGTGTAGGGGAGGTGGGGGGGGGGGGGGTGCTTCCCTTTACCTGATGTTATCTTCCCTAATGATGACCAGGAAGACGGGCCGTCCGTGCATCTTCCAGTTGTGCTTAATGAACTGCAGCGAATTCTGTGGGAAGAGCACGCGCGGAGGGGGGGTTGGGGCGGGCAGTTAGCTCGCACGCCACGGCAAGCGGAATAAAGTAACGGCACAGAGGAAGGCGGTGGGGGGCTGGGGGGGGGTGGGGGGCTGGGAGGATGGCATCGCGGGGCGAGCGCTCACGGAGACGAGCGCACGAGAAGGAATGGCGACGTAATAGCAAAGTTAGGGCGGCGGCCATTGGAATTCAGCGTCAGCGAGCGACGCGGGGCAAAGAAAAAAGGTCACCAAAGTATCTTCTTGGTTCTTTCGGTAACGTCACGTAGAATGGAAATAATAAAAAAATAAAAATAAAACATAATTAAACAATTCTCACGACGTTTCGGCCACAACGCAAGCAGCTGTCCTCAGGTGGAGAACAGGTCTGTCATTCAGACTCTGTCTTCTCGACAGACCTGTTCTCCACCTGAGGACGGCTGCTTGCGTTGTGGCCGAAACGTCGTGAAACGTCGTGAGAATTGTTTTATAATGTTTAATTTTTATTATTTTATTATTTCCATTCTATGTGACTTTACCGAAATAACCAAGAAGATGAATCCCTGCAGTCACGAAAGTTTTAAATCGAAAAGTCACCGAAGTATTTAAGTTCAAAACGAAGGGGCGCGGGGGGGGGGGTAAAGGCTGCGTTTCACATATGGGTGACAGATTTGCAGTTTTTTTTACGGCGATAAAAACTTGCCGTGTTAGGTACAGCTGTCAAAATTTCGTACTCAAATCTTTTTTCAAACACGGACACGTCACTCGTGATTAATACAGCCCACAGTGTAGTAATTACATTGTATATCATCTAATATTCAAGCTGACATATAGGTAGAGGCAGTCATACTTCATATATAAATACGTTATCTCTGCATTTACATATAAATTAAACTCTTAGAGAATTATTAAAAATACCACGAAGATTAACCAGGCCATAATATAAAATTTGCCCATGCATATCATTAAAGTTCATTTCCTACTTGGTCTACTTTGAACAAATGTGTACCAGAGGTGATGATAACGAACGTAAATACAGAGACCGCAGGACGCTATCGGTCGATGTTTATCATTAAGTTAATTGCAGTGTGTCTCACGAACATCACACAGGGTCACAGTTAAGCTGGTTTAACATACCAACGTGAATCTAAGCCAGCTACAATATCTATTACACGCAAGGAGACTTAGTAAATTAGAGGGATGATGATAAATGTGCTATTAACATGCAGTTAAATACTGGAATGACGATGATGGAACTTACGTGGGGGTTGAGTGCGGCAAATACTTCTCGATGATTATATCCAACACGTCATTTATTTTGTGTAACGTCATCATGCAAGCCACCTCTTAGCACAGTGGGGCGCAGGTTTTGCATGAAACTACTTTCCACACTTATCCATTCTCCATCGAGGGTCATTAAGAACATTCACGACCTCTGAAATAGTGAAAATGCATTGAGTGTCGCATGTTGGCACGGCTATTGCGACCTTAAGCAATGCGTGAAAGTCTACGCGTATTTTCAATATTGCGTTTTTTGTACATTTTGACAGCTGCTCAATTACGCGAAAATGTTTGCACGCTCGCGCGCTCGCGCGTGCATCTGTACGCGTCCGAGGGTCCGTCAGGAATGTTTATATGCAAAAACCCCGGTCAACGTACAATATTGCAGCGACGCTTCATTTGGGCACGGTCAAAGGCCACGAGTAATGCTGGCTGACGATCCAGAGTGTGGCCGTGCTTTACATCGGCTCATTAATCCTATCGGTCGCACAGCTGTGCCTCTATAATCCCGCACGGCCGCGAGGCATGGCCAGGGGACAGAGGCGACGGATGTTTGGCCCAGCAGAGGGCGCAATTTGGAAGCATCAGGTCAGGAACATTAACTTGGAGAATGTACCATGCCTTCGAGGGACAGCACTTCAATTATCGAGTGTGCGTGCGCGTGTCTAGGAGCGCACACTCCGGGGAGCAGTGGCACAGTGACTAGCCCATTGCACTACGAACCTGAGCTTGATTCCCCGACATTATTAACATCGTAATAGTAATAGGTTTTGACCCTTTCAACTGGTACAAAAACTGACACCTTTATACAAGGCATCATGTTTGCAATAACCACAACACAAGCAGTCAAAATGCAAACAAAAAGAAACAACTCTGATGATGATGATAATGATATGCACTGTCCTTGAAGTTGATTGGTACACACCCGAGACAGCTTTTCTTAGAGCCTAGTCTCCATTGGTGTTGGACTAGATGACGCCAAAAGGCGTACAACTCGTAGACAGCGCACTATCAGAGTATTGAGAGCTCGGGGTAAGCATTTACACTATGAGACCTCCTTTACCAGTGGCAAAATATAGTAGTAGGTTTTTACCCTTTCAACTGGTACATTATTAACGTCGTTAGCAAGTGAGAACAGGAACTAGGCTTGGTTTCACAGAGTTTGACTTATAAGAGGAGCCGATGCCACGTGTGAAAATCAACACCATCAACCCACCCCTGGGCTGTGTTGATGGTAATAGATGCTCGAAAACAGCACCTACCCCAACAGTCTACAAAGATAAATGGGGGTATCGTTATTCTTAGGTTTTTTCGGTAAAGTCACGTAGGTAAAACATCAAAATTAATGAAAATAAAATAAAATAAAACAAAAATCACGACGTTTCGGAGGCAACACAAGTCTCCGTCATCAGGTGGGACCGTCACAGCCGAATTATCTGCATCACCCTTGATGCAGCTAATTCGGCTGTGACGGTCCCACGAAACGTCGTGATTTTTGTTTTATTTTATTTTATTTTCATTAATTTTGATGTTTTACCTACGTGACTTTACCGAAAAAACCTAAGAATATGAATCCTTGCAGTCACGAAAGCTTCAAATCTGGGGGTATCGTTGTCTTTTTTCCCAAACTGTGAACCGTGCTCAGAAATACAGCGACGTTACAATACATCTAAATCCAAGGTGCACACATGTGCTATTGATATGGGAACGGCTAGAACAGTGGTTCATTCACTATACCATGGTCCCAGTAGCGTGGATTTAATTCCTAGCGAAGATACACAACATGAGTAGCACCGAAGCTATGGAATGTCTTGCCACTTGAAATCAGGCAGAGTCGGTAGATATATTTAAGTGTGGTTTAAAAACGAATCTCTTTAAACTGGCCTTCATTCTTTAGTTTGGTCGGTTGTTTTCGTTTATTGAGATGGCGCAGTAAAATACAGCAAAATATCAAGCCACCAAACTGAGTGCATTTTTTTACTTAACAGATGTTCGCGAAGAGAACTTGTCCCAACAGTCTATTGGGCCAGACAGGAAATCATCGCTGTGTTTATGTAATCTAATATTGTTTAAGAAACCTAACATCGATTGCCCGCTACAGAGAAATAGATGTTAATGGCTTGGGTGACTGATCTCAATAACATTTAACTCATATTTCTTCATTATCAAATGCTTTATTACCCAGCCACAGAGGCAGTAATGCGTGTGCACGTACAAATATATAATTAATTGGGCGTGGGTTCATCCAAGTTTATCAGGGCGCCTGTGTCAAGCATGATCACCAGATGTAATGTGAATTGTCATAAAAACTATCAATCATTAAACAAACCACGATGACCCCGGCGATGACGTGAGCAAAAACAGTGCTGCTACATTTAGCTGATAGCCCAATGCATTATTGCATATAAATATTCATACACGCGGCACATGCATGCGTGTCCTATATCCGGCATGTATGCATGAACATAGACGTGAACATCCGAATGTGTGCATATTTGCAAATATACAGAAACGCTTCTCTTATCCGCGCTGATTTGGGGCAATAAAGGCGAATCGTAATTCTAGATTTGTTTTCTCTGATACCAAAGTACTCTGCAAACCTCCCGGGTACTACCGAAGATTTGTCCATGAAGCCATCCAGATATACAAACATAGACACAACTTCAACCGAGATCGTTTAGACCCTGTCTTTCCGACAGACCTGTTTTTCACCTGAGGACGGCTGCTTGCATTGTGGCCGAAACGTCGTGAGAATTGTATTTTATTATGTTTTATTTTTATTATTTTATTATTTTCCTTCTACATGACTTTACCGAAAAAACCAAGAAGAAACAAATGAATGTTTGCCGCCATACGTGGGCGAGTCCTCTTATCTGCGGGCAAGCGGGGATGACGGGAGGATTTCTCGTGGAGATAAATAGGAGATCCGCGGATAACTTTGCGCCATCAATAACCGGAGTGGACAACGGCGACAGCGCGGTGGTTAGCACACCGAGCTCTGAAACCCGGCGACCCGGGTTTGATTCCTGTCCATAGTCTCGCGTCAGCGGTGAGTGGTATCTGAACTAATCCTGGGTCTTCTCCCCAAACCCGCTTCACCAACCTGCGATGATCAGCATGGCGATGAGACACTGCATGTCAAAACCGGCCCGGGATTTGCTTGTACTGAATCAACGCTGCTGATTATACGCACTGCCAAAAGGCAGTTGGGCCAATGGGTGATGTAAAGAAATACCGTATTTGTATGTGTGCGGAGATACATAAAGGAAAAATATTGTCTGCTTATATATGGTACGATTACGTCCATGTTTATAATTCAATGGCGATGTAGTGATGTCAAAAGAGTTATAATTCCACAACAGACTGTAAAATTAAATGCGTTCTTCTTATTAACAAAACTTGTCAACTCATATCAGACCGATTGGGACACGTTACCAAGGCTAGTGTTTGCAAGATATCAGCTATTTGTCTTTTGGATTGGAATCTTCGTGCTCGCTACAACACTTGCCCCAACTGTCACCGTGGACAAATGTGCAGATGCAATTGCTCTGTTACCAGGATGTCATCGATGAGGAGCATGACATCTTGGGACATGTAGAAATCACTCAGGTCGAACACGAGCGGACACGGCACCACCGTCTGCCCCAGGATCCGGTAAATCTGCCACAAACACAAACGCTCGTCACCATCCACTCATCCCTAACGAGCGACTTGAGCTGAAGTTAAAAACTTTTCTCGCGCAAAATCTTTTTTGTTGCCATATTGCTGTGCAACGTCCCGTGAGAAACAATGAAACTGCACAAAGTGAACCGTTCAAGTGAATCGCAGCTCATGAAAACAAATCAAATGACTGGTGTTTGCGCCATCCTTATACCATATGGCTGTAACGAGGCGCAAATGTCTCATTAATAAAGTCGAGGCTGGAGAGACCTAAGTAAGGCCTGACCTTTCCACCATCCCTATCCTCTTGCCTAGATGTCCAGCCCAATGGAGCCTGGCAGCAGTTCTATGCAAATAAAGGCACTGGCTTGGCCTTTTAAAAAAATGTCTTTCAAACAAACAAGGTTGGAAACAATTTAAAAAAGGGTAAAATAACTACACTGAGTGTGTACATTAAATTAATCAAAACACAATAATTCAGCTTTCTGTCATAAATATATCCATGCTGTCAATTATAAATAAAATCCTGCCATGTTTAAAGTTTTCTTTGGGATTTCCTCAATGACCCCTGTGACTTAATCCGGCCAATCAGCGTTGTTGTTTGCACAAAAGCAAACATCAAGAGGGGTTAGAACAGTTGCACGGTGCATCCTTGCATGAAACTTAATTTCTAAAGTGAGCAGCCCATGGTGAACATAGCAGCATAAACAACATCATTGTAAGTGACACTTAGGATTGGCAAATGTCCTCGTAGCTGCTGTCCTGGGAAATCTGCAAGTCTTCCCGGGACATTCAAATTCTCAGTTTTTGTCAACTGTGTAATCATACACCACTCAAGACAATGCATTTACGTGTAGTTCTCGCCTGTTTAACTAAACTATATTTTCTTTAACCAGGTAAGGCCTGTTGAGCGATCTAGCTCTTTTTCAGATGTGGCCATAAATGATAGCTCAACTAAGTGGCTTATCATGTGAAAATGTACAGCAACCAACTACTCTAAATGTGGAGGGGAAAAAACTGAGGACCCGGAGAAAAATCCACGTGACCATGGAGAAAACATGCAAATTCCGAATAGTCAGTTTAACATGTAGGCTTTCGCGACCAATATTATTCATAATCAACGTTTTTGGGTTTAGATCGTGTTATTTATAAATGTGTCGTAACCCTCCACCACCCGACACGGCCAATCAGCAAAAAAGTGGCAATTCCTTATAGGGGAAACAAATACTAATTAACTGATTACTAACGGAGCATATAACATATGCACCATCCTCGGAGTCTGCTTTATTGCTAAAATAAAATAAGATTAATGTCCACGAACCGATAAGCCTTCTGGGCCAACGTAAATTTCCATTAATTGCAATGCTTAGCTCACCTTTGATGTCCCAAGGCAGCCCAGAGGGCGATCGGGTCTCCCAGAGAGCCCCAGTTTTTCGTTCACTCCCAGGTACTGATAGGCCTGTGGGGAGACACAGCGAGCGGTGATATTTGAATTCAGGGAGAGCATTTTCCACTCAGAGCAGAGAGGGCTTCTGGGAAGGAGGGAAGGGAAGGCAAGGGGAGAAGAATGAGATGGGTCTGAGCTCTGATCGTTGAGTTGGGTGTGACTCCTTGTTTCTACAACATTCACACAATTTTTGTTTGAAAAATAAAATATATTTTGCCAAAGACTTTAATAATATCCCCGTTGTCACCAGTAAACATTTCATGCACTCCTTCAGCCTAGTGAACATGGACGGCAAAATCAATGTAAGTAATAAAATAATAATGTCCAGCAGTTTGTCAATCCCCTGCCGGATGAAAACTTTGGGGGGGGTCATTTGGCCATACTTTACTCTGCTGGTCAGTGCGAGGTGGCGAAAGGGGAGGCCCAGGACTGGTGCAGATATAATTTAATTCTAGATGTGAAGCTTTCGTGACTGCAAGGATTCATACTTTTAGGCTTTTTCGGTAAAGTCACGTAGGTAAAAAATAAAAAATAAATTAATAGAAGTAATAATAGAAATAAAAAAATCAATCACGACGTTTCGGGCGCAACACAAGCGTCCGTCATCAGGTGGGACAACCACAGCAAGAAACACTTCAGCAATTGTCTCTTGCTGTGGTTGTCACACTTCAGCAATTGTTTCTTGCTGTGAGTTGTCCCACCTGATGACGGACGCTTGTGTTGCGCCCGAAACGTCGTGATTTATTATTTTATTTCTATCATTACTTCTATTTTTTATTTTACCTACGTGACTTTACTGAAAAAGCCTAAGAGTACAGATATAATTTGCCACTGGTGTTAGCCATGGCCCAGCTAAGAACGGAACTCCGGTCGCTGGGTCGTGGTCTATTGCGCGAACTCACTGCGCCACTGCTCCGCCGCACAGTATCGATGTGCAGAGTCCTAATGAGGGCGACGCTTTAAATTAAAAAGGCAGACGAGAATAGAAAATGACGAAAAACAGGGGAGGAAGGGTAGCAGCTTTTCTAGAATAAAAGCAACGGCTTGCACATTTAGCGCTCGGCAAAGATGCTAACTTCATTTATTTTTTTGCTCCCGTCAAGACGATCGATATAACACATAGATCAGCGAAAGCCATCTTTCCAAGGCACTGGTGTAATTCCAGCAGCAATAAAAGCTTTCGCCCACCATTCCATCCCATTAATCTCGAAGCAGCCTTATCTACCGAAGTTGAAAGTAAACAAAAAATTACTTCTTACACAAGGTACTGTGAGCCACAAGTCTATTTAATCAATCCTAATGACCGTATCCTCATGCAATTGAAAACGTTGCTGTGGATTTCAATTACTTATATAAGTTTTCATCGGCCGCTGTTTTTCTCCACTCGAGAATCAATATGAGTCTTGACATCTTGCGGCAGACTGAAGAGACTGGGATTGACTTAAGAGGGCTGCAGCTGCTGCTGCTGCTCGAGTCTGTGAAGCTTTATTAAAAACAAGATCACGCGTCAGTGCGATACCCAGGCCGCGGCCGGCATCGCCTCTCCAATCTCCCGCAACTGCTCGCTATCGCGGCCAACATGCCGAAACTCTTTTTCCCCAGCGTTTGTGTCAACAAATCCAACTTGAACCTACAGTATTTTCACGACAAATGTTAAAACTGACGGGGAATAATTAGGGGGAGTGATGCACGTAGTGGACAGCACACTGCCCTCTTGGGTTTCGAGACGACACATTGCATTCTTGATTCCTGGCCGCGGCCAAAATCAGTGGCGAGTGACATCTGTACGTTTCTGCGGCATGTTGAACTTATTTCGCATCGTACGTAGCCAACCGTGGCTAATCGACCCCGAGCCCCCTACTTGACCAACCAGCACTGACCAGCAAGGTGAAGTATGATCACTCGACCCTCATGATCGACATTATGTGGGTGGGAGGCCTTCATACAACAGGGGACTTGCAAAGGGCTGTATAGAGTACAGTACTAATGAGTTAACTCAGCTGCAAATTTACCGGCAAAAATAAGTGTCTCTGCGATTGTTTTGCTGCTTCTAACACCATTGATTACATTTCCGTTACTCTCATAACGGAGGGGAACCTCGAGGTTCGTAGCCTAATTGGTGCTTCTTCTTGGTTCTTTCGGTAAAGTCACGTAGAATGGAAATAATAAAATAATAAAAATAAAACAATAAAATAATTCTCACGACGTTTCGGCCACAACGCAAGCAGCCATCCTCAGGCGGAGAACAGGTCTGTCGAGAAGACAGAGTCTGAATGATACACCCCAGGCTTAGAGCGACTATTTAAGCTGGGATGGAGGGGGGAAGGGCGCCTTGACAAAATAATTTCCATATCAATAGGAATTTAGCATATTTATGGGAAATGCAGATATGCGATTGGTACTACTTGTGAAATGCGTAAGAGGTGCTGTTTCTTCGCGCTCCTGGTCCAAGAGCAGGCCTTTATCTCACCCTCCTCTCCTCTCTACACACTGCAGCTGCTTGAACTCCGCGATGCACATCCCGCGACGTTGAGACATCGTCAAAGAAGTGCGGTTGAACTCACTCGTGAGACAAATACGAATTTCAATGCATCGCTCACCGCTATGACACACAGCCCCATTGCTCCCTGATACTTTCACATAATATGGGACGCACGTCCAACTGCTTTCTCACCATACGTAGCCAACGGTGCTAATCGGATGTGCAGTGTGTGAAGCAAAATGTTATCAACTTTTGCCAATTAATTATGAAACATCCATGCATAACGTTACATTATTTATTCGCAACTACTCCTTTATGTTCGAATACCGTACCAAGTGGCACACAGAAAGCATACGGCCATCAATCTTGCCACCATTCGGAAGACATTATAACGTCATCCCGTGAAAGTGTAGACCACTTCAAGATTAAAGCACCCCGCCTCTGATAAGACTCCGATTGCATTTGACAGACGTGGAAGTCTCTCTTGAATGCACAGTGGCTTTCTGAAATTAATGGGCTTCGATCGCACGCACGAAAACAGAGAAATCTCATTGGTCACACGCTGGGCTCAAGCAGCTGTTCAATCTGAGATGGAGCCAAGTGGAGTTAAAACACAGGGCTTTGTGATTCTACACGAGCAGTAAGATAAGATATACTGGGCATCTGTGATACCGGACATCTGCGAAAGAAGAGCTTTGCATCTCATTGGATTTCTCCGGTATAAATAAATATTCTGAAGATGCTGAAAGCCCATCGATGGACTTCAAGGTTCAGTTGATTTGTCTCGGTTATCTTCAGGTGAAAATGTCAACAGCTGCTCATGAGAGCAACTGGGGCGAGTGTATGAACGCGACGGTTCTGGCTTGCACTGCGAGTGTGTGAGGCTAATGCTGACTGGACAAACATAATTCACGTGTTCCGCATGCACTGAAGTTTTCAGCTGATCGAGTTCGAACTGGGGAAGCTGAGAATATTGGAAATCTATACACCTACATATCGATTGCCAATATCCCCCCCCCCCCCGCCAATCGTTTGCTGAGAACGACTGGCGAATCAGTTCAAATGTGACGGCCGCATTGATCCGGATCGGTCACATGACAACCGCACCCCGTCCAATTCGCGTGGTTGGTGCGAACGAAGTTGAATGTGCGTACGTACACCTGTGCGCCGTGCAACGCTTACTGCCGTCGCCGTGGCTCCTTGCGAAGAAGGTGACACATGCATGTCACTCGATTTCAAACGAGAAATGCCGGCGAGTAGATTCACCGCACGCACGAGCAAAATCAAACCGACGCGAAAGCAGCCTGCCTTCAGAGTTCATCACTACCTCTTACGGCAGAGATTTAAACCCAGCCGGCCGTGAAAGCACAACGCACTCCATTCCGTGCGTTGACTCCGCGTCGCGCTTTCAGTTTCGCAGGATGCGCTGCGACTACATCGCGCATCCAAGGGGAGGCGCTCAAGGCCGCACCAACGGCACAGTACGCGAAAGAAACCCCCGCACAGATGCGCTGGCAAAAATTCATTACGATTGTACAACGGCGTATCCTTGCTTGGTATGCGTCTCACATCCCCTGCGTTATTGCCGCCGCTGTTTAGCCGCTCCTCCCAACTACAAGGTGTCACTCTGCGTCGTAAAGTGCGCATTAAAATGTCATCAAGCCTGTAATAATTGTAAAGCAATCGGGCTAAACTCCAATTACGTGCAACGCAAAAGGTGGAATGCTAATAATGTGTTTTCTTTCCCGAGGCGTGTGTTTGTAATTTGAAGATGTTGCCCACGAGTGTGTAAGGGAATGCGCGACTCCCGTTATTGCACGGACGAAAAGGGGGAACGCATTTCATAGGCAAATTCAGTGACACTGCCTGCATACCAGGCAGTGTCAAAGCCTTAACCGCATCTCAAACAAGTAAATAAGGGGAGTTTTTCACCGAAATATTTCATCTCCCTTAATTACCCCCCTACTTGCAACAAATACATTTATGTTTCACAGAGCAGATTAGTCAAAGGCTACCGACTGAAAGGAAATGGGTGGTAAGGTATCGACACATTTTTGTTTAACTACCAAAAGGTTAGAAACTCGTGTTCGGGAATCTAAGATGTCTTGGCAGGGTTTGCAGATAACAATGCAAAACTGTGAAACATCCTGCTAACTCCTGAGGCAGTGAGGGATGCATGCCATAACAAAGTACACGGGATTGGGTTAATGTTTGCTGACGTTACAGACACTTTTTAATTTGGAGCTCAATTTTACTCAAATTATCATTCTGACTTTTCCAGAACACTTGCCAGGGCTAAATGTTTGCTGCGCTCAGCGACTCAAAGAGATTCCCTTTGGATTATAACATGCTCAGATTCCGTAAAACACACACGCAGAGTTTGTGGACTATGATGATGATTATAATGCTTTCAGAGTTGTACAGGTCAAAGGACTAAAATGATACTTTCTTCTGCAAAAGTTGTACAATCAAACCTTTGTTTTAAGGATTAATGGAAACGCATGCCAATTAAAATGTCACCGAAGTTTGACACTTTCTCAAATCGTTAAGAAAAATCACATGGTTTGAATGTATTAATTTAACAATGGATTTAACATTGTCTATCCCATGGACACTTAAGCTTCAACTTATAATGAGCAGTCATAACTCATCCTGTCTTCCAGAACCATCTAAGTGTAAGCTTATTACATGAAATACACTTTCTCATCGACGAAATGTTACTAAATGACGTTCTGCTTTACGGACCAAAAAGAAATATATTTTGGCCTTTAATTCTGATGAAGAAGCAATGATCTAAAAACTTGCGTGTGGTGGCATAATTATTAACACAAAAGCTTGTGCCCAAACTCATAACCTCAGTGGTGCTTTGATAAATCTCTGATTTCCACACAAAAAAAGCAATTTATATCAAATGGATCGCTTAAAGGGACACCGGGAGATGACAGCCTCCATGAAATCACGCTGTGAGAAAAGGAAAAAAAATTACAGAGGGTAGGACACGCAATGACAAAATACATTCATCTCAGCTTGCATCCAACTGTCTGTCTCTTTGCTGCAGCGAATCCCATTCCTTTCTGTTGCGCCTACACTTCTGCAAGATGGGCCACTGACAGGTCACAGGTGTCATTGTTTCTATTATTATTATTATGATGGGACATTTGAACCAAACATTCATATTTATTACGCATGCCGTTCCAGAGAAGTAGGACATCCTGGAATACGTTCAACACCACGCTGTAATGAATTGGATGGAGGCAGTGCCAATGTTTCTCTTGATACGCTTGTGGGTGTGAGCGTGTGTTTGTTTGTATACGTTTTGAAGGAGGGTAAACACTGGTGGAGCGGGTCGCACAACGCACTCCACCCTCAACGGCCTGGATTCAAGCCGTGGCCAAGGCCAACGTGAACGGAAACTTGAAACCTGAACCTTAGCCCAGTGTAAAATCACCGCCTGGTTGTGGTGCAAATAGGAACCCCCGGTAATAAGCTAGAGACAAAGCTGGCCATGCGAGGTACTGGTCACATCACCACAGTGAGTGCTGTGGGTCTGAATAGTTGCTCAATAGCAGCAATTTTCCCTGATGACCTATATCACTCAATGTAGAATCTAGTGCATTTACTCCAGTTTATGTACGTGTTCATGGGATCACAAAGTTACAACAATATTTTAGAGAAAAAAATAATACGTACAACACAATTATATTTGGAATTAAAGAGCATCTAAACACAAACCGAATCACAAGGTCGTGTGCAGAACAGTAGCCAATATGTATTTCACTGAGGCATATTTACATCACGGGACATGTAATTACGTTATTGAATTTAATTGGATTTTTTTTGTTGGAGTGCTACCTTATTTTTGGGGTTTTTCGGTAAAGTCACGTAGGTAAAAAAATAAAATAAATTAAAATGAAAACAACTAAATTATTTAAATTTATTTTATTCTTTACCTACGTCACTTTACCGAAAAAAAGACTAAAAGTATGGATCCTTGCAGTCACAAAAACTTCAAATCTAGAATGCTACCTTATTGTTTGATCAATTAATGCAAGAGAAAGACCAGCGGTCAGAGTACAGGGCCTTGGCTCTTTTGCCTTGGGTGGTGCCTAGAATAGAACAAGGGGCCTCCTCCTGTGACCCTCCAAGATTGGGTGACAAGCGCTTCAGTGTCACATTGTTTTTTGTTACTTCAAAAGTCAAGCTTCAAGGCAGAACAATTTGTATTCTTAAGTTTTCGTCAAAAGTGACGCGCTCGCCATTCTACCCCACTCCCCCATCTCGAAAGTGAAAAAGGTTAGCCCGTGTACAACCCCATGTTTAATCAACCCAAGTTGCCGTAGATTCATCATCATTCATCATCCTCAATATTACTCCTGTGGCACTTCTCAGGCACAAAGGTGAAGCAAAGTGCTCACCCCCCAAAAAATAAACAATCAGCTTTCAAAGAGAACGAGTTGCGTTCCGGGATGTGTGTCTGTGCGTGTGTTCAACTTCTCTCGCAGCGTATGTAGCCAACCGCGGAAAAAGTCGGTGCGAAACGCCACACAGACACACGTGAAGACGAATGTTTCACACGTACGCACGTACACAATGAGTGTCCCCTGTCACGCTGAAGGCAGAAAAGACTCAAAACAAACGAAAACCATCAAGAGAGAACACGGTTGTAAATACCGTACGTAGCCAGCCGTGCTAATTTGAGGTGCCGGATGGGCAAATACACAGGCCAGTGAATTCAACGCAAAATGAACCAGCCCACACCTTGACTCCATTGCACGAAAGATCCTTCAAACACGTGATTTTCAGGTAGCACTTCAAAGCAATTAAACTTTCAGACAAACGTTTAAAAGAATCACTTCAAATCGGAGTCATTTCTCGGAAGGGCAATGAGACGTGTTGAGAAACCATATTGACCGCGGGGTGCTTGGATGGACGGTAATGTGGTGGGGGGGAGGCGGCAGATGTGGTGGTACCTTGACGAGCTCGTGTTGAGGCCAAATCTGAATGGGCTCCACTTGAGAGGGCGTCTGCGTCGCGATCCCGTAGGTGTTCAGGAACGCCTGCAGTCTGCCGGAGCGCGGTTTGGGGACACAAAAAGTGACGGCAGGGTTGGAAAAGTTCCGGGAGAAATAATAAAAGGGAACGGGTGTGAGTAAAGCGGCACACGGCGAGGACCCACGGCTTTGCGTCCGCTGCATTCGCGCGCCCTGGTAAACGTTTCGTGGCAGCGGCCATCTCCGCTGGGCATTTTTAATGGGTGCAGTGACTAACCTGAGTGGCCAATCGTAGTTTGTACAGGAGTGGTTATCTTGTTAATTTGATGAATAGTAACGCATGCTTTGACTGTGAATCCACTAAACAATCCAGGCAAGTCATGATGTAGGAATGTGAGAGATGCCCAACAAAAATCCACATTTAAAAAAAAAAATACTGACTGAAAATTGTGTATATTCATTCATGGGCAACAACATTTCAGGTAGATTTTTTTTAATTATGGGAATGAATGAGAATCCACCCTCTTTCACCAACGTGGAACCAGGCCATCATCGGCCGCAAACTCATTTGTATACAGCAGTGGAATTTTCGAAACATCGCCCGTCTGGGCCCATCCTTCAAAGGGGCTAACAGAAAAAGAAAAGAGAAAAAAACGAACACAAAAACGACCATGCCAAATCTGTGCTGTATTGTGGATGGGGCAGCAAAAATCCCCCGGCTATGTGTAAGAGCTGCTGATGTCTTCACGACAGAGGTCGCAACCGGGTACCCGATACCCGTACCCTACCCGATACCCGGCTACCCGTACCCGGCCGGGTACGGGTACCCGTTTGAGACCCTGGTGCGGCCGGGTACGGGTAGACCGTGAGTCACTGGTGAGTAACCGTTTGTCACTCATTTCCCAACGTCTTGTCTCGTCTCACAATTCAAGTTCCTAGAATCAACCCACCCGCGCCTGCAACGTGGCTTCATCCCAGAGGTCGCAATCAGGTACCCGATACCCGTACCCATTTGCGACCCTGGTGCGGCCGGGTACAGGTAAGGAATCAAAACCCGTTTGCGACCCTGGTGCGGCCGGGTACGGGTAAGGAATCAAAACCCGTTTGCGACCCTGGTGCGGCCGGGTACGGGTAAGGAAACAAAACCCGTTTGCGACCTCTGCTTCACGATCATGTGTGGTCTGGAATTGTGACGTTCGACGAGGACGTTTCGATTGCTAAATGTTTGAGCGTACTCTCTTGACTATTTCTGTATCAAAAGCCATCGTTTTGTTTGTATATATAAAGAGGCGATAGAAAATGTAATGAAATATAATATTAGGAGGCATTGCTTTTGGAATATTCCTCAACATCTGGTAGAAATCATGAATCAGCATGCTTCACCACTGCATTGTTAATTATTTGATATGGTTATACATAATTACGTTTCAATATTATTTTGCATACAAATTAAAACGACAATCGAGTGAACAATACAATTTCGCCCATGCCTTTATGTGCACTAAAATGAACACTTATTAATCCTGTCCATTCATGATAATAGGCCAACCACATGTACAATTAGTTTCATTTTCTTGACAAACACGTGATTTGAAACAATGTGTTACGATTTCTTTATTCCGTGAAAAGCCTGTAAACGTCTGATATATTTTACAAAAACACAAAATACCAAGTCAAATTCGAATTTGACAGAAAATGATCGCTACGGAGATGAGTCAATTCGTTGTTTACCTGTCAGACATTTCCATAGCTTTAATGTAAACTGTCCGCGGTGTTGTTATTTATTTTACAGGAGACCCACTATAATATTAAATTTAGGCTCATTACCATTACAGATCAAAAGTGGCAAGGGGAAATGTGTGCCAGTTTTATTTTAACACGTTCAAAAACCCCCCCCCCCCGCCCAATACTAACAACACTAATGAGCAATTCAGACCTCACTGACCCAGCCTGTCATTCTGGAATAATTCAACTTTTTATAGTTCTCCCACGAAGGAGATCCGACCCATTCCTGCCATCGTAATGCCCCATTTGTATGAAAACTGCCACCAGATCCATTAGGTGTGCCCTCCTGAACCCGCAGTAAGTCATAATTAGGGCCCGGTAGATTCAGCTGTCTTGAGATTTGCTGTGCATGCACCACGCTGTCCCACAGCCCTTGCGGGGTAACTTACGTTGCATAGGAGTTGGTAGTCGGGGCTAAACTACGACCAGGTAAGACTTGACACATTAATGAAGTTAACAATAAAATGGCATTAGACCATTTTTTTTTTATTGCTTGACCATCTAGCGTTTAGCAATGCACACGTACAGCTATAATACATAAAAACTGTGTGGGTTGTTAAAGTGGCCATATTATTTTTTTTCAACCCCCTCATGAACAAAAATCCTCCAGCTATCGCTATAGACAGAGGGCCTGTTAGTAAGCACCTATTACATGTGGAATAGCCAATGGTGGAGAGGTGTAGCCAGCAACACACCTGCTCAGCTGCACTATCCCTCCTCAGTCCGATGGCGACCACTTCTGTACCTGGTACTCAATTTGGGTCGAGTCAACCTACGGGAGGCCCAAGTAAAGATATTGAATACGGGTGACGGGGATCGTAAGAAAGTGCATTCACTAATACAACTCCCTTCCTCTCGTGTGTTCTATGCCTAAGGGCAGGTCCTTGGTTCACGCTCTCCTGATCCTCTCCCGTCTTGGGATTTCATCCTCATTTCACCGTACGGACTGTCTTTCCTTCAAATCGTCCTGCAGGCTTTTCCTTTTATTGCCTCGTGGCCTTTTCGCCGGTATCTTTACTTCCAGAGCTTCCTTCAGCAGGCCTGCCTTTCGAACAATATGTTCAATCCAGATATTTTTCCTTCTGGCAATGTTTTCAGTTACAAATCTCTCCTCTGGATCCTGCTCTGAAGACATTCCCAAGAAGCTTTCTTTCTGTTTGTCTCAACCATGTTCTAAATATTCCTCAATGTACGTATGCATGTCGAACGTCTGTCGCACCATACGAAGCCAACCGCGCTAATCGGCTGTGCGAAATGCCACAGACAAACGTAAAGACAAACGTTTCGAACGTACCGCAAGCGCATGATGAGCGTCCCCCGTCACTTTCAAGTCGGAACAGACGAAAGACAAACTATACCCATTGAGAGGGAACGGCGTTATCGTCGTGACTAACTCCGCGGGTTCCAAAGCGACTCAGCTGCACTCACCTCTGGCTTTCAGCAATGAGGGCCAAGTGCACGACCACGTCATTCTCCAGCTCTCCCTGCACACCGCACACCGCACACCGGATGTAAAAAGGGAATCTGATGGTAGACTGTGCGGCCGAGACGAACAGCACCGCGTATGGAAAACCTTCGACCACGATGAAGCTTGGAGAGCTTGCTTGCCCATCGCCACATATATAGCCTTGTTGTAGCTGATTCTAGGTTTGTTGTAGCTGATTCTAGGTTTGTTGTAGCTGCTCTCTCGCTAGTTCAGCAGTTCCACTGCTGGATTATATTTTTTCCGCCTGAGGACGACCGCTTGTGTTGCCATCGAAACGTCATGATTTATTTTATTTTATACCCACGTGACTTTACCGAAAGAACGTATGGATTCCTGCAGTCACAAAAGCTTCAAATCAAGATTGAAAAGAACTCACAAAAACAAACACCACGTGAAAGACCCGACATAGACAATTCCTGGGTTTGATCTTCCACGAAGCTCATGGTCCATCCAAAACCGCATCTACTGCACAAACCATGGCAGACGCGAATACCTGATGCACAAATGGAACATTTAAAATTCTCCCGTGCGCGACTGTGGTCATCCAGAAGACCGTACAACGCACAATGACGAAATGCCCAATCCATAAATATGAAGGAGACATCACAGCGAAACACTCCGCTTCTGCTGACGCGGTTATCTGGCTAGACGACCTGAATGTGAAATTGTAGTTGTTGCTCTGCATCTACATCAGCAGTACGGAGGAAGAAGACGATTAAAACCCTCACTGTAAGTGGGCACGCCACAGAGCCCAGACTTTCACACTGCTCCTAACAGCTGTGCAGTACCCACACTTTAGCCGACCGCAGGGAATTCACCGACTGTGTTATTCATAATTGCGTGAAGCTTCATTTGTATAGACCGTAAAAAAAAACCCCACAACTCACCTGGCACAAACTGTTGGAGAAAGTGGTGTGAGCGAGAGCCTATTAACCCCTTCCCGTTCCAATGACGTACGTAAAATAACTTCATCGTTGCCGAGGCTCCCACAAGGCCACGCGGGAAGGCGTGCGGCACAGTTTGGCGCCGGCTATAGTAGAGTGCGATCGCTGTCGCTACGCTTCTCCGCGGGAAGTACAATGTCTCGATTTAAAGCTTTCGTGACTGCAGGGATTCATCTTCTTGGTTCTTTCGGTAAAGTCACGCTGTCTCCCCGACAGACCTGGTCTTCACCTGAGGACGGCTGCTTGCGTTGTGGTCGAAACGTCGTGAGAATTATTTTATTATTTTTTTCCCCCCATTCTACATGACTTTACCGAAAGAACCAAGAAGATGAGTACAATGTCTTTAAAAACAATGGCGCTATGCCTCTAAATAAAATGAACGCTGATTCGTTCGCATGTTCCAAGATTCGGCGGTGAACGAGACACCCACACCCTGCAACTTGCAGATGTCTCGGAATGGCAAAGGGTTAAGATCAAAAGGAGACACGTGGGGAGGGTGGTGATCAATGCGAGGCTCTGCACTGTGGTGTACGCAGCGACGCTCACAACAATGAACGGAGCACCCGGGCGGCTAAAACGCAGCAGGTAGGCACGGTGGGGAGCGCAGATGGTGCAAATGCCGGTCATCTCAGTCGGTCAACCCATGGCACCTGGGTCTGCCCCGTGGCCTCCTGTCAGTGAGTCTATGACACTTCACGTGGCCTCAAAGTGCACCTAGTCTGGCACAAGCGCCGTGATGACGTCGCTGCCACTTAGTGGCATATGAAGGTAGTTCTTGTTGCATACATAGCCTTGGAGACTTGGTGAGCCGTTCCGTGCAGCCCCACCTCTCAGCGTGACTAGCAGGAGGTCCAAGAGGTCCCATGATCCCCCCAGGTACCACTACAGCATTTGGACAACAGGAACCAATGGGACTACAATAACTAGTATTTAGACCACTGAGACTCCTATAGGGGCCACCATAACTACCAATGGGATCACCGGGACTGACATAAGATGTATAACAAAGATCGCCCTTATTGCCTTAACAGACAGTGGGAGGAAGTGCTGTTAGAAAGCACCGATGAAGGCCGGCACGGCACACGAGGAGATGGGTGGCCAGCACCACGCCTGGCTGCCTGTCTCCCGAGTGAAGATGTTTACACACCGCATCAGGTCCTCATTTGAGGCTGAGTCGACCAAAGATGCATACACATGCCGATGCTCACTCGTTTATAATTGAACGAAGATTTTAACATGGGATTCACCCATGGAAGAATCGTGATCCCTGCGGGAGTCATCAAGGGTGGTGACATCGTGGGCATCGATTCGTGAAGGAACCACCCAGCTCCAGAGGGCATCGCCATCATCACCGCAAGACGCTCTAGAAAATAAGGCGGACGGAAGACGGTGGTGTAACAAAAAAGGAAACCATCTCGGCCTGCTCCGAGGCAGAACCTGGCCGAGGGGGGGGGGGGGATGGAGCCATGTGCGAGCGACCAGAGCGGGAAGTGAACAGTGGGGCGCCGAGAAACTGGCGGTGAGCGTGGGTGAACGTAACGGGGGAGGGCAGCCACCGCGAGCTCGCAGAACAGATCAGCAGCAGTAGCAGCAGCGATTGAGAACGATTTACTGAACGATTATATTTCGGATCTATCATTAGCCTTGTGAGATACCAAAACCCTCTCGGTTATGGTTATGCACGTAGAAAAAAAATCTGAAAAGGCGTTTAAAAATATTGTATGCCACACACACGCGTGCGGCGTTGCGAGAAAATGCGAGGCCGATGTTGATGACAATGCGTTGCGCCATTGTGATGGGACGCGGCATAAGTCAAAGATTTAATTTGATGCGGAGGTTCTCAGAACGCATTCTGTGTTTATGTTTCACCGTATATCTTGAACAGGATCTCAACACCACAGCTTGTGCTAAAAAAACACAAGATACCGCATGTCAGCAGCATGTCGCTTTAAAATATTTTTAATAAATTGTAAGAAATCTAATAAATATATTACAAGCTGTGAGGGTTGGGTTCACGTATAGGCGGTGAAATAAAATGTTTTATTTAAAACCGGCTGAGGAGCCGCTAAGGACCAATATCCATTTGGCAAGATTGCCTGGGGAATAAAACAATTACATGTCACGTGCACTTGTGATTAAACACTTGAGTCCAATGTGATAACAATTTGAAAATATGCACATCGCAATGAGGATTTATTATAGGAAGGCTGCGTAGATCTCTTCATAAGATACTTAGCTCATATATAACATGCAAACAAATAAATGAACCTTTCCGTTTTCATCAAAATAAATACTCAACAAACTATTGAAGCTGCATGGCACAGACTCAGGCATAGATGCAACTCATAACAATATAAAATTATTCTTCTCGCATCCAGATAATCCCAGCTCAAAAATCAGATCAAAATATTTTGAAAAGCAATTTTCACCTGTTGCTAATATTAAAACATCAAAAGAATCTTCATACTTATTCGAAATAAATCCCCCTGCATCGGTGAAGTTCTCAGCAAAGGTGTGTTGTTGGCCCACAAAAGACAACAACAAAAAAGGTGATGAAACAGAGGAATGCAAAACCCCTCTCCCACAGCGGAATAACGGGCGGTCGGCGTCAAATCCCTCGATTTCGTGGCCGCGCGCGGTTTTTTTTTTCCCCTTCGCCTACGAGGTCTCGCGAGCCACTTTTCCAAATGTCACCGTGGGTCAGCGAGCCCGCTCCACCCCCGGACAGCTGAGCACAGCGATCCAGAAGCTGGGCCCCCTGCTCACGCGACTCTTGTTTGTTTGTGGGAATTGGGTTTTGGCGGGGCCCGCGACAAACAAGACGAGCCACGCTCGCCGCCGCTGCACGGCCTCCCGACGACGCCCGACGCCGCCGCTGCCTATCCGTCAGGCGCTCAAGACATATCCTCGCGACGCCCCCCCCCCCCCCGTCAAATCAAACACTCGGCATAAACATCGCACGCCCTGCCGGCCGGCCCCGGCAAGAGACGCCCTCGGCAGCAGCGAGCGGCGGCTCTCTTCGCTGCTCCCCGCACGGCATGCGCAAACAATTCGCATTGTCGACAGTGAGAGGTAGAAGTTGTATTATTGAAATAAATAAATGAGCATTCCGATACGTATCATAAGTAACATTATTATTTCTGCTGTTTACAAATGAGCCTGCGATGTCAGGATCATGTGCAAACATAAGTTAATAATGCAAATAAAGACCCAATATTAGGAAATTATTGATAAGATTTTTATTAAAATAATGCCTGGAAAATTTAGCTCTTTCACAATCCAATGGTGGATGCAGGCTTGTCAACGCCGGGTCGGTCACACCAGTTGTTGGAGCATATCTTGCCGTGCTAGTAAGTGCGAGTTGCTTCGAGTTCGGGTTATGACTGGTTCAGATATTGGTAGCCATGGCGATTTTATAGCATAATTGAATTTTGGGTGAGCCCACTTAATGATCTGAGCAAACGTGTCGTGAAAATTTCTCTACCCGGCATAGCCAAATAAACTGCAATTGTCACGTATACAAAGCAATTTAACGTTCCTTTTATGATTGCTTCAGCTAGCTCACTGCTGAATTCAAGAGCAATTCTCACAACTGAATTTAGCAATTAGATACGACGCTTCAATTGGAAACAGACAATCAACACGATCAGGGAAAGGATCCAGGGTCTAAAAATGAGAGCCACGGAAGACTAACAATGTCACCTTGTCCAGGTTTCCAACACACAATTGGTCAGCTCATTAAAGTGGGAATATCTTCTTGGTTCTTTCGGTAAAGTCACGTAGAATGGAAATAATAAAATAATAAAAATACAACATAATACTAGATTTGAAGCTTTCGTGACTGCAATGATTCATATTCTCAGGTTTTTTCGGTAAAGTCACGTAGGTAAAAACATTAAAATTAATGAAAGTAAAATATTTTATTTTGTTTTGTTTTATTTTACTTTCATTAATTTTAATGTTTTTACCTACGTGACTTTACCGAAAAAACCTGAGAATATACAACATAATAAAATAATTCTCACGACGTTTCGACCACAACGCAAGCAGCCGTCCTCAGGTGGAGAGCAGGTCTGTCGAGTAGACAGAGTCTGACGACTCTGCAGTCACGAAAGCTTTAAATCGAAATTTAATGTGGGACTAATCCAAACGACAACAAAAATCAGTTAGGAATCATATCTGGCTACGAAAACTTACGCGTTAAGCCAACCACTGATGTTTGCCGTGGCGGGGACTCCGATGCGCGACCGTCATGTTGGGAACACGGTGCCACTAACCACTGCGCCATCGCTCCTTCCCAAATTTAAAATTAACAATCGATTTTTTTTCGACTTAAAGCTTTCGTGACTGCAGGGATTCATATTCTTGGTTCTTTCGGTAAAGTCACGTAGAAGAGAAATAATCAAATAATAATAAAACATAATAAATTTTTATTATTATTTCATAAAACATAATAAATGTGTTATTTTTATTATTTTATTATTTCCCTTCAGCGTGACTTTACCGAAAGAACCAAGAAAAACAATCGATTGTAAATTTGCACGTAAAGCTACAACTGCTATTGTGGCAGAAGTCTGTCAGAGTGGTAAGTAATTTTTTTTTTGTCCGACGCCTATGAGGTGTGTAAATCCAATGACTCATACCAGGCCACCCCGTGTAAAAGGCGATGACACATCTCAATATCTTCTCAACTGTTTTAATCGCGGCCGTTATTAACTAAACTAAAAATCACCACCAATCGTGACACAACAATACAAAGCATCGCCAAGGCGGCTATATTGTGGAACCTTCACTGATGCCCGTCATCATAACGGCAGCGCTTTCCCAACGTGATTTGACCTCCATCGGATCAACGCTTTCCCCAACGTGGGCGGCGGTGGCTACTCACGCCTGTAATCCAGCACTGCAGAGGGAGCGAGGGTTGGTGGGTTACACAGTGGCGGAACAGCAAAGAGTGGAATAATCTTCATCTGTTCCAAATGTATGGGATACAGCGTTGCCCCCTCCAATGCGTGGGTTTACTCCGTGTGAGTTCCCAGTTTCCTCCCACACACACGAACGCTAACCGACTGAAAATATCATCATACGTACTCGACTCCACGGTGGTGGCCGATTGTGCAGCGTTGTGAAATACAATTTGCACGCATGACGTTAAAATTGTTCCTCTCAGTCCGCTTGTCCTGGTGAGGGTCACGGAGGTATCATGTTGAGTAGGGGGTCCAGATCTCCCTATCCCCTGGCGACAGACTCCAGTTCCACCTGGAGAATTCCCAGGTGTTCCCAGGCCAGCCGAGCGCCATAGTCCCGCCATTCTAGATTTGAAGTTTTCGTGACTGCAAGGATTCATACTCTTTGGTTTTTCGGAAAAAGTCACGTAGGTAAAAAATTTTAATAAATTAAATCACGACGTTTCGGGCGCAACACAAGCATCCTTCTTCAGGTGAGGACACCTTAGCGAAAGCCACCTCTGAGACCTCTGAGACACACTTAAGCGGTGTGCTTTCGCTAAGTTGTCCTCACCTGAAGAAGGACGCTTGTGTTGCGCCCGAAACGTCGTGATTTAATTTAGTTTAATTTTTTACCTACGTGACTTTACCGAAAAAAACAAAGAGTATAGTACCGCCAGCGTGTTTTCAGACCATCCCTCTCCCTGCCGTACTGACATCGCACCCGCCCCTCACCCTTTGTCCTGCGGATGGTGGGCCCACAGGACCTTATTTAAAAACGCTAATTATTATTTTATATTATCAATGTGACTACTGTAATTGAAAAAAGTCATCTAAGAAACGGAAAATAATGCTGTAGCATCAACAGTTTCTCGACGTGAACAATCCGTCGCATAGGCACCAGCACTGAGTATGATTATGCCCATTCTGCAGTGACTCAAAGACCATTTCCTTTCCCAGACAGATCACGTGGTGATTTCCCACCCATTTCTGCATATAAACCGCCACTAACGCTATTCACCCCACGGAAGTGAAGAATATGCATCACGTATCCACTTCGTCGGACAATTATTACCCTTTTTTTGGGGTACTTTTCTCTGGAACTATTTTTCACCATTCCTCCAAATGTGATTAAAAAGCTGGTTGCTTAATCTTTTTCCCTGGACCGTTCCCTGGTAAAAAAAAAAAAACTGCCAACCTATGTCCTTTTCCTAAATAACTCATTTTCTACTCTCTTAGCCTGGGCCCCCACTGTTTTTTTTCCTTGTTATGAAATGTAAAAATATGCACGTAATAAAAAAATCCCCGCACGGTAATATTGCGGTTTACTGCGGTTTACATCGGGGATGCGTTCCTGAAATGTGCGGCGACGAATGTCAAAACAACGTACAGCAAAGCAATTTACAGGGTAGGGTGGAGGCGAAGGCTGAGAGGCGACGGATACGAGAAAGGACCGATGATGCTGTCAGCGAAGTAAGTGTGGGTTTGAGGCGACGCGAATCAGTCAGTGGTGTGAGAAAGTAACGACGTATCAATAAAGTGACGATGCACCTCCGATTAGCACGGTTGACTACACAAGGCGTGAAAAAAGTGCAACGTACACACATGCCTTAAAAATAAACATATATACGCGGCGAGGCAATCCTATATTGGACTAAATGTTCAAAGACATTATTTTTTGGAAACACGGACGCCTTAAAGACCGCATGGAGTTTGTACAAAACCTGCCCATTGTTATGAACATTATGTAAAAATTGCACAAGCTAAAGTATAATAAAATGAACCATCACAGTTTTGAAATGAACAAGTTTTGGATGAATCCATACCAGTTTGGAGGGTTAGGGGGGAGTTGCGGTGTGGATATACCATTGGGCTTTCTCTTCCGTGGTTTCAGTGGCCCCAAAGGAGTCCACTGAATCTCTTTTGAAAATGCCTAGCAACTGGACCGTTATATTAAAACAAAAACTAAATTTTAAGAGGGAAAATCAGGATCCTATGAGAGTGCAAAAAAATCTCAGGCCGAGGTGCACTTTCCGTTTTCGAGTAAAACAACACAATATATATTTGCCAAACAGTAATTTGATTCATCTTCTTGGTTCTTTCGGTAAAGTCACGTAGAAGGGAAGTAATAAAATAATAAAAATAAAACATGATAAAACAATTCTCACGACGTTTCGGCCACAACGAAAGCAGCCGTCCTCAGGTGTGGCCGAAACGTCGTGAGAATTGTTTTATTATGTTTTATTTTTATTATTTTATTACTTCCCTTCTACGTGACTTTACCGAAAGAACCAAGAAGATGAATCCCTGCAGTCACGAAAGCTTTAAATAGTAATTTGATTTCCTGTCAGTTTGGGGGTTTATGGGTGAAACTTTTAAAGCCAAGTGGGATTCTTGCTGTTTTACAACATTTAAAACTCCAGGCTACCACCATTAAATTGACCACACTTCTAACATTCAATCGAAGTTAGTAAACAATGACAATGTGACTGCAAGTGGGAGTTTGCAGTGATTGATGCCGGTTACTTTATTTCTGAAAGTTATTTATTTCTGCCTCTCTCCACTCTGTCATGTACTCTAGGGTGGACTGGAGAAGGCACACACAGCTTGTGCATTACTTGTCCACACATTCTCACGAGACAATGATGATGTCAATACATTGCTAAATTCAAGGGCTCACCATGCAGTGCCACTTAGAGGGGTTGTTTATCCATACTTCAGTACATTGTCAACACCAGTTGAATGGGGGGGGGATACGTACGAGAGGTTCAAATATCACTCACCACCGTTGTTAGCCATGGCCAGGAGCTTAGGTCACCGGGTTTGTAGCACAGTGTGTTAACCACTACACTACCGCTTTGCCCTCGGAATACCAAGTATGCTCTTCCTTCCGATGTAAGGAACCCACATATCGATTCAAGACTCGTTTCTTTAGAACGTCTCTGTGTTAAGTTTGTTGTTCTTCCCACGGCACCTCTGATTAGCACGGTTGGCTACGTGCGGTGCGAAAGGAGCTCAACATACAATTAATGCATTTAGATATGCTCCAACATATTATTATTGACCCATTACAAAAAATAAGAGATCGAATCTGAAGGTGCAGCCTTGCAACTGCTGCTCTCACCTGGAGGGTCTCCGCAAGAGGAAGCTCAAGCAAGCACCTCTACAGTATGTGTTGGCCTACTCATCCATGCTGGTCGGGTGTCTTGGACAGAGGCTCGATTGCTCAAACATTGAACTCACCACACGAGACCTACCGATGGACCCCAAAAAAAGGATAATCAGGAAACGAAAAAACCTTTACGTCATTTAAAACATTGCCACTCTGGGAGATCGAACCACTGACCTGTGGATTGTAAAGACCAGGAAGCGAACCGTCACACCCCATCAAACTAGCACATATAGGGTACTCATTTTAAAATAAAACGGATGTGTGTTTTTAATTCGTACACCCAGTTTTCAGAAAACGATACGCACGTTTGCCCCTCGCTCTACGCGGTAGTAGATGCGTTCCAAACAAAGGGCGCACAAAGAGAAATCGCGAGCAGTGGGGCACACAGTCACCCAGCCCACAATGCACCGCACGAGAAAGCTGCCCTGTCAAGTAAACACGATGTCATCCCACGTCAGACCGCATAGCCCCCCGCCCCCCCCCCCCCCACACGAGTGAATCTAAAGCATCTACGTAGCAAATTATGGGTAGCAATAGGTGAAGGCACACATACGCGAAATTGCACAAAACGAACCCGCATAGAGTGGGGGGGGGGACGGTGTGGGGAAAAATCTTAAATTATTTTTAATCTCCCAAACTAATTCTGGCGATGCGGAGGTCATTCTGTGCAAGAAATGATGAGAGAACTAATTCGCTAGTTAATTTTCAGTGGAAATTAATCGCAGGTTCCGTGGTGATACAATGACCACTTAAAAAAAGACAACGTACACTATGAAAGTAAAAATATTCTTAAAACGATAAATTGCTTAGATATATATATGTTAAGTGGGTGTATGCTATATATAGATAACATATTAAGTGATTATATGCGAATGGTTCCAAGAAATCGGCTAAGGTCCCAAGCGATGGCTCACAGCAGGACAGAATTCACACAGTGTTCTTGTTATGACTCACCCCGGCTGTGACTCATGTGTTGTTGGTCGCCGTTAGATAACTCAAGAGACGGTCTCAAAACCGCCGTGGCAAATGCTGTGTGCTAAAGTTGACTTGCGGGAAAAAATTAATAGCACAAAAATACCCAACACCAGGAAATTATTCATTACACGTGGTGGAAATAGCTTTTAAATGGTTTACGCATCTGTCACATCACCGCTGGATGTCCGTAGCTTACAAAGAATTGTTTGGACATATAAATTTCGATTTAAAGCTTTCGTGACTGCAGCGATTCATCTTCTTGGTTCTTTCGGTAAAGTCACGTAGAATGAAAATAAGACCTGGTCTTCACCTGAGGACGGCTGAATGCCTTGTGGCCGAAACGTCGTGAGAATTATTTTATTATGTTTTATTTTATTATTTTATTATTTCCATTCTACGTGACTTTACCGAAAGAACCAAGAAGATGTTTGGACATATGTCACCACCCTCGTCATTGCACGTTGATATTCTTAGGTTTTTTCGGTAAAGTCACGTAGGTAAAAAATTAAAATTAATGAAAGTAAAATAAAATAAAAATCACGACGTTTCGGAGGCAACACAAGTCTCCGTCATCAGGTGGGACCGTCACAGCCAGATTTTCTGCATCACTTGATGCAGCAAACCTAAGAATATGAATCCTTGCAGTCACGAAAGCTTCAAATCTAGAATTGCACGTTGAAATGGGCAAGCCGTGGTCAAGAATCTAACTCGGGCAGTCAGGTTTACAATGCAGTGCGCGCTCACCACTGCACGACACCTTTCCCACACATTTCATTCTAATTTTGTATACCTTGATACGTGTTATGCTATTGCGTGCCTGTGTGTGTGTGTGGGGAGCGGTGGTGTAACGGTTAGCGCGCTGCGCTACGGACCCGGTGACCCGAGTTCGATTCCCGCTCACGGCTAACACCGGTGACGATTATCTGAGCAGGTCCTGGGCCTCCCCCAGGTGCACTCAGACTCAAATGAGGACCTAGTGCGGTGTGTAAACATCGCCACTGGGGAGGCAAAGGCGGCCAGGCGTGGTATTAGCCACCCACCCTGTCGTGTGCCGTGCTGGCCTTCATAGGTGCTCGCTAACAGCACTTGCCCCTACCGCTACACTACCGCTCCCCTCCTATACACACACACACAGACACATGCCTACCCGCATGCATGCATGTATTATTCGTAGTTTGCTGAATACTGCTGTGATGGAAACATAATGATGTGTCTGCAAATGCTATCACGGGAATACCGTGATGAATTCATTGTGTTGATCATCTTAAGATTGTAAGCAGGCATACATAAAACATCTATTATTAATGGATTGCTTATCACACAAATGTTTAATGCATGCATAATGTTAACACTACCATGTCGGCACATCATTTTCTCATCAATGTATCGACGGACACTTTGAAAACGTATTCATTACTCATCGGATCCACACCGCATTAATTAGCTACAACGATATCCTTTTAGTGCGTTATCTATTCATAAACTCCAACGCCTGCAATACAATATACAAAGATTAAAAAAAAAACATGTTCTATTGAAGTGTACTATGTATGGCGTTATCTAAAGAAAACACACAAGCCCTTTTCCCAATTGGAAATGCTCAAGCTAAATAATTTTCAACAATTGCGTGGGTGGTACCGCAGGAACCAACGGTGATGCTAAAATCAGCTGTGACGCTGCTTCGCTCCTACAGGACCAAATGGCCGCATCTTTTAATGGGTCACGTGGGGAAACCAAGAGAATCTTGTCGCCCCCCCCACCCCCTCGTCATTCTCAGCCGTAATCAATCCTATGCTCTATGGATGTCCCCGCAAGCCATCACCGCCACCCATCACGATCTTGCGAGGCAGCAATCCAACCGAGCACGCACACGAGAGATGATTCCGTCGCTCTGTCTGCACGACGGCAGATGTACCGTCATCGTGGGCGCGTTCTTGGCTACCATGCCGTCATTATTCTCAACTGTCGGTTGTCACCCCAAACCAGTGACGTGTCCCTGCCCAAGCCCACTTATTTTTCTTACCAGTCAGAATGACGTCTCGAATGTGAAGATTCTCTCATCGTTAATTGCTCTCTCGTTATCCCTCTAATTCCAAGCGTGCACATCACCGCTGTTTTAATGCGCAATTCTCAGTTTTTAGGTCCATTTTGCTCATCAACACGGATGTTTCTGATCAGCATGTCATGTAGTACGAATTGATATTGGAAGGAAATAATGTTAAATCTCATTTTGAAATAGACGAGGGTGAAGACCGTCCAGGGATGCGAGCCTGAATATAGCCAGCTGCAGCGACGTGCGTGCAAAGGGCGCTGGCCTGCTCAAATACTCTCGCATTTGTGACACGTGCCGTGATCAATATCTCCAACTCGCTTCCCTCGAGCCATATGGCACAATTAATTGGCGGCTAGCATTTGTAGATTTCGCCTCCCGGGAGTCCAACACATACGGCTCGCCTCGTGAGTGTGAGGTCAGATCAAAGCGCAACAGCTTTACATCTCGGGAGAAGGTACGCACTCATTCCCGCCTCCGCGGCACTCCCGACGCGTAGAATTTCGACTTTGAAAATTGTCGCGAGAATACATCGCCGCTTTTCATTTTATGTACACCAATTTTTGTCGCACGAAAACTATCGTAGTTAGGATTCCTTTTGAAGCTTGGCTAGAACCTGTCTGTGAAAGAGCGGCCACATCGCAACATCTCTGTAATGTGGTCTACGGGTACGATTTTAATATTTCATCTCGGCGTTATAGAAATTGTAGGTGACGGGGTTAAAACCAAAACAGCACTGACTGGAAAATGTAATCTTGTCAATATTCTGCTACCCACAGGCAGGTGTATATATATATAAAAAAATGCTGACTAGGTTTGTGTCAACTGAGCAGAATATGGAATAAAATGTTCAATGTATTCACAGTACGTGGCTTTATAAAAAAAACTTAAGTTAAATGTATATATTTTTTAACAATTATTCATTCTTAGCTTTTTTCCACCTCTTTACTTTGTGCGAATGTCTAAAAATCAAGTAATTTATTGCACGCCCGCATATCCTGGAAATACATCATGGCAATCAATTAACTCCAAAGGACCACTGCAGATAATGACATTTTGCCATCGAGTCACGAGAAAATAACCTGGCGCCGCTTTGGAGGAAATTAATTAAGGGCACTGATTCCCAGTGAACCAGCCGTAAATAATATTCGCACCACTTGATGTACGTCTGCTTGCTTTGCCGCCAAACAGCCCCCCCCCAACCACCCCCGCTGCGCGAGCCGCGTGATCTCGCGTGAGAAACCGCTAACGGTAGACGCGTCCTCCGGTAGCAATGAATCAACCTGCCCAGGCGGAGGCTTGCCGATACTTCTGCGACGGCCTCGATCCCGCCGCCCCCCCCCACGTCCCCCCCATTACCCCCCCCACCACCTTCCCACCGCAGATGAACTGCCGCCCGTCGAACCGAATTGATGGGCTAAAATACTGACTTCCACAAGGGCCGTTCGCGGATACCCTGGGCCTGCCGGACGACGATATAATTCGGAAAAAATTTCACTGCAGGCTGGAGTTTGGGTAGAGTTATGAATTTTCTTTTGCAGAATATTTTTTTTCCGCAGCAAAACAGAATACACATTTGCCATTGCGCCTTTGAAGGGGAACTGCCATCGCTACGAAAGCCCATGCACAAGCACCAGCACCAAACATCAGTTACGATGACGAGAGAGATAAGGTAAAGCTCCCGATTATCTGCTCGGAGGCTCTATGTAAAGACAGTCATATGGCGCCAAGCTGCCCGTCATGTTTGGGCTATGCGTTGTTAAATAGGCACCGATCTCTAAGGTACCGAGCAATCCGAGTGAGAAAGCTTAGGATTAATTAACAAACACTACTTTTCCACAGCGAACAATTAGTTTTGTGATTTGTAATTGAAAGACAAAGCTAATCGGCAGGTACTTTCTGTGCAGTAGATTTCACGATTTAATCGTAAAACAATACGGCATTCGAAACTATATCGCATTAATTTTCCCATTATCAAATAAAATGCCTGCATTGTGCAACTTTCCCTGATGAGGGCATTACGAATAAATTGTCTTTTCAAATACTCATAACGCACTAAGACAGCTGGTGTTATCATGCAAAACAAATTTGTGCCAACGTTAAACCACTATACTTTTGGAAATGTAATGATAACATGTTTTTTTGGTTCGAATTTGAAAAGGGTTTAACTCAAGCAGGACTAAATTTTGATTTAAAGCTTTGATTACAATTGTTATTATTTTATTATTTCCCTTCTACGTGACTTTACAGAAAGAACCAAGAATATCAAGCAGGACTGTTGCATTCCTGGGCATATCCCACAATGCACTGCAAACGAGGGCCACGGCATTACACGGAGAATTCCCAAAGGGGTTGAACCAAGCCACAGGCCAAAATGAACCTTCACTGTGGAATCACAAAAACAAATGGGGCATGCACGCCTGCCTTAATTGCAGCTCAAGATGCACCGGGCTCCATGCACTGAAGAAATAAACAAACGCACAATCGTATGCACGCTTGCGAACGCAACAGCAAGAGTAACGCCACTAGGCTAGGTGCACTTTGAGGCTACGTCAAGTGTTGTCGGCTCGCTGGCAGGAGGTCACGGGATAAATCCAGGTGCAATGGGTGAAATGAATGAGATGACAGGAGGGTGGCTGTGTACGCTATATGGTGCATACGCTCATGCACAAACACATGTGCGTACACCGCACAGAGTGGAAAAAAAAAATAACAGTCTGCTTAATCGGCGACTATCAGTATAATATTAGTGAATATTTATGCTTTCAATGTAAAACCATATTGTATTTTCTGTGGTACCAGATAGAAAATGCCACAATGCATTGAGATGGAATATGATAAACATTGTGCGATAGAAACTACACTGCCACTAGCATTTAGCGCCGTGTCAACCCATTGCTAAATGACGTCCTCCCCAAGCCCTGTTAATCATGGGGGTTGTTTGACCATTTTGACCATTGTGGTCAGGATAGGTGAGGGGAGGGGGAGGAGGACAGGACCACGTTTAAATATCACTTGCAACGGATGCAGTCGCTAAAAGCAGTACCTTTGTGCTGCATGTAATATTAAATTGAATAGAAAATAACACGTTGAAAATCATAATTAGGCTGTGCGTAGTTTGCGCATGATTTCCATGTTGTCTTATAAATCCAACAATGGGGCGTTTCTCATCCATTCCGTCAAGAAGCGACTCCGGCCCTTTGAGTGATCTATTCTCAAACACAAGGGTTTTCTCTGGCCACCCCAGTTTACCCGAACAAGTAAAAACGCAATATTAAAAAAAATCTAAATAACGAGTCAATTCGTGCAGAGGCGACCAAAACGTTCGGGGTGCATGAACCACTACTAACGATTAGCAAAGAGGAGGTTGGAAGTTCGAATTGTTTGTCCACATCACTCGTAGACGAGAGGGATTTTACAAACAACGCCCTGCAGCGCCCGGTCAAAGGGACGAGGTAGAGAGGTTGGCCAAGTACCTGCTGGACAAGAAGATCAGCGGCCGACGTTCTGCTGATCGCAAAAGAGGTAGAGGGCGTTTATTGGCAAAGCGTCACTGGTGACCCTACGACCCTCAGCATGAAGGGATGACGATGATGACGATGATGATAATGGAGGCATAAATCTTAATTTTGGAGCTTTCGTGACTGCAGGAATTATTCTTTGGTTCTTTCGTTAAGTCACGTCTAAAGATAAAATAATAAATTAAATAATAGCATATTACGACGTTTCGATTGCAATACACGCAATCATCATCAGGCATAAAAGAAATAGCAACAAAAATCTAACTAGAAAACTATAGACAGACATACAAGCAGACAGACATCACAAGGACACACAAAGAGAGAACACATATCGGCACAAAGAGATAGGTCGTTTCTGTGACGGTGCCTTAAATATAAGGGGCATAAATGTAGACTTTTACTTATGTTCAGAAGGCAGGCTTCTGTTACAAAAAGTACATTCGGGAAAATGTCTATCAAACTGAAATTAATTTGGCTTTATTTGATAGTGTGCTCGTAACTTGAATTGCATTGATCCCTGAGAGAGAAAAAAAAAACATGTACAACACAAACTTAACTACATGCTTTAATAAAGGACATCGTCCCAAATTAGATACGAGTCTTGTTTCCATAAGAATTATTGTCCAGCGCACAGAAAAGGCCCACAACTTTAAGATGACTCGGGGCCACGCTTTCTAAACATTCTAAGGAAGGAAAATTGCACCTGGGAAATAAGAAGTGCAATTCATTTTTAAATTGCCAAGAGTCTGGTTAAAAATTCGTGGCAATGTTCTGCAGTAGAAAGTCTATAAAGCAGGCTAATAACCATAGAAATAAATCAATGAATGGTAGTTTTGGCAACAACCTGACTTTGGGTCGAATTCATTCTTCGTAAACAAATAAAAAATGAGAGAGCCGTGATTAACAGTCAAACAATTACCACTTATATTTTCAAACGGCGTACAATAAACACAATTATTCACATTCTGCTTTTGTTTTAAATAACGAGGTTGGTGAGCGCACGAAGACGGTCGTGCGCTCTCTCCAACACGAACACTAAACAACAGCGGGGGGGGCGGGGGGGGAGGAAATGAGCCCTACTCTCAGCATGAAACGACATTTTTCTTGTGGTTTTGTAAATGAGACCCACCGCACAGGACAAAAAGGTGTTGTTCATTAAGTTGCACTGCGCCATCAATCTGCACCGTGTGTGGTGGAACGACGGCAAGAAGTGCACAAAGTCAGCCCGCTTCGACGCTCGCCAACTCTTGGCACCGCCGGGGGAACCACGGTCCACTGGCTCTGTCCACGTGGCGGATTGCAGCAAAGTGGATCGGGGGATAGAGCAGACTTTGGGGGCAGGGGCCCAACAGAACGGTCGGTCGAGTTTCTACAAAAATCACTCCTACCGCTCAGACGGCAAACATTCTTGGCAACGGAGCGCGGCGACGCAAACCGTGCGGGGGGCGCATTTCGCCCGATCGTTTGCCGAGGTCCACGGTTCGTGGCCCAACGGCCGCCCTGGTTAATACTGCCGGGTGTATTGACAAAAAAAAATATATGGGGCGACCGCTTCACGGAGGACGTCGAAAAAAGCGATCCCGGTGACGTTATGCGAAAAAAGGGCTCGGCGTCACGGTGCGAATTTGCCAACTTGAAAAGACAACCCACAAATCACTCACTTGGGTAAAACCCACGCGGCAGCATCTCTCCCGACTAGTAGACTACACCCATCGGTGAAAATCAGCATCTTCGTGAGAGCATTGTGCTAGAAGAATGGCACATATATCAAATAAAATAAGTATTATTCTGCTCCTGTGTGCAGCGAGGGTTTGTAGGCATATGCGGTGCTATTCATGAGAACCCCCCCCCCCCCCACCTACATCACATCAACTCTGGCGCAATAGAGCAGAAACCACCGTCACAAAATTATGACTGCCTCAAAATGGATGCGCCGCGGTGGAGAGAGGAAATTCCATCATTGGCGGATTCATCCCTTCACTGGTGAATCTGCCTGCCACTGTCTGAGCTGTTCTGCACAGCTGACAATTTCATATGGACGCGAGCCCACAATATACGTAGAATCACGCAGGCACCCAGAATCACATCTATAAACCTATACAGTGCGTATACGTACGTGTTCATGCGAGTGTGTGTTCAGAGCAGTGTGACATTTTGCGAACAAAAAAATCAGCGACGAAATCCTACGTCAACTGAAGCGTATTGCATTTTAGTCGACGTTAACTATTTTAGTTGGCCAGCGGACAAACCTGGTGAAGCGTGGCGATGACTACGACTGCCCACAAAAGACAAAGAGCGAGGCTTTGACGAGATGAAATTAACGAGTCTGAACGGAGATGCACATTTTGATATTGTAGTCACGTTTTTGTCGACAGCAGTCCACCGAGGAAGACCAAAACAATAATAATTGGACAGAAATGTTTAATAATTAAGAGATTACTTCGACCGGCAGTCGGCAACCAAAAATATAACAAGAAGAGCCATTTTTTTCGAATTTGGCAAAGAAAAAATAAATCAATATTTCAAGAGCCGCAATGCATGACTTGGCCTGTGACCATCATTTTAACGAAACTAAGTGTCGACGACATGAAAACACTGGTTCAAAATGTTGAAACCCGATTGGCCAGTTACACGCGTGGGCGGGAAGTGCGTCACGACGTCATGAGGTGGCGGTCGAATTCCCTCGCCTCGTCTCTCGCACGGCAACAATTCTCCGCGGCTTAAAGTTTCCCCCCGGAACTTTCCACCCCGGTGCAATCTTCCAGAGGTATTTACGTGGTGCCTCTTCAAAACAATCCTTGACGGCGATGCGGCTGAAGGCCGAACAGAATGGGCCCTGCTTTTGTGTCACGACCCCATTCGCAACAATTGGGATTAAACTGGAGCGATAAAACAAAAACGATAAAAGAATAAAACCCACGGCAGTGATAAAGCATTGTGCGCATAAATACATCATGATACAAAAAAGTTATAAAACATTAAAACTGTTTGTCATGGGAGTTCATAATGTGATTTCATGCATTTTTGTTTCTTTTCTTTTGCCAATTTAACTCGTGCAATGTGCTGAGGCACTGTTTGGCAATTAATTTTTTTGGAAGCGTACCCAATACGCAGGACCGGGGCAGACGGAAAAGACGTTGACACAATTTCATAGTTGAAAGCGTTAAAAGCCGTCTCTAGACACTGGGGCTTATGATGTGCATTAGGAAGTGCTCCACATTCTACTCTGAAGCAAAGACCCACGAGAAAAAGACAAAACACTTTCTATGCCTTCATAAATTGAGCCAGCCATGTTCCTCAAGAGTACTAATGAGATAAACAGCACTGCTTTCATCCCTCTCAGTCGCTCCGGTGTAAATCCTACCAATTAAAAAACCAAAACAGAAAGGCTTTTTTTTTTTACAAATTTGAAAATGCCAGTTATTTCTGAATAAATGAATTCCTTACTCATCTCCACATTAAAAATGCAGTGCCACGAGACCAGTGCACTGCTGCGCATTGTTAAATGCCAGACAAGCCACCGAGGTTCAATTCTCATTCGAAACAACAATACACTGACCAGCTTTGACTCTGTGCAGTGGAGTCGTCTGCGGTCATTGCTAAATGGCCGTCGCCAACAGACGCTCATTTTTTTTCATGAAACAAACGCATTATAATCGTCCAGCGGCTTGAAAGGGTCACCTCATTAGCGATGAAAATGCCAGCGATTTCTCGTAGGGCGGGAACGTAATTGACAGTCGAGTCAATGGTTTAACCCTCCGACTGCCCAGGCACACTCACCGAACCACTAAACACGTGCGAACGCGGACGCTAAAACGATAAATTCATTAAATACGGCGCTTTCCACAATGAGCATTGGCTCACGGACAATTTTTCCGGAGTGCGATCATCGCGTTGGCAGCCTAACTTACGTCCAGGGCAATGGCGGCCAATGAAAAGAGCGGATTTTGCTGCAAACGCGATTGCCACTGAACATCAGGGGTGGCACGGATTGGCGTCACCTTGCGCACCATATTTGTTTCCGAGCCTTCCACAAAATGCGACGTCGAGATCGGAGCATCAGCCAGAAATGTACAGCGCAGTAACATTTCTCGGGTCGCGGCTTCGTGTCCGTGATAATAGTGTCGTGGTGGAATTCATTACCTTCAAGAATAAAAAATGCCAAATTATCAAAATGCCCTGAAGGACACAACCTTAGAGCTCGTATTTTTTTCTGGGAGCATGGGCTTTACTGATTGTGCAATGCGGTGGACATTGTCTCGTGTGTTAATGGCTTTTAGGCTTGTTGCTGATTTCGTTGAAGGCTATTTGTAAACAAAAGATAATGACGGCCCGCGGACGGTGTAGGGGACACACGCTCCCCCATGCTTCTCTCGCCCGGGCGAGAGTGAGCACGCGTCACTGCCGACGGCTTCGCTGCTCGCAGACATCCGCCCGTCCCCTGAGCACCCAACGGGCTCTGCTGCTTAGCTCACGACCTCGAATGAGATCGGGGGTTCACTCAGGGTGAAGCGATCACGGACACATCCCTGTACACAACACCGAACCCGACACGCAACACCGTACGTCAATTTACCGCAGCTCAATGAAGTTGACCAAATATCGATAGGGGGACCAGGCACAAAACCACGTGCGGCGCCTCCACCTCATCTAAACCAGTGACATCATTTATGGTCAAATGATCCGGCGGTGGGTTTGACCACGCGTTTATAATATGAATTAATTCAATGATGGTTCATCGTTGAGTTTTGGGGGAGGCCATGCGATGAGCTGGCCAATTTTGTCACGTTAAGAATTCATTAAGGCCAAATAAATTAATTCTCATGTGTACAAAGGGGTTTAAAGCCCCAATCATTATTGCTTCGGCTCAACCGGTAAGTTGAAGAGCAATCCTCACAACCAATTTGATGCAGCATTTGTTTCAATAATCAAACTCTGGATCGGTTTCAAACTTGTTGGAGAAAAAATGCAGCTGGATTACCAGAAAAAAGGGTGATTCCGTAACTCCATTTTCAGCAAGTCCATTCGTGCATTGGCTGCGGTGGAGTAAAAGGTGGGTAACCCCGTCTTTCGCCATGGAAGAACGGACAAAAGCAAAGCCCTCGGCTTGCGTGAGCTCTATGGGCAGGCACCGCGTCGTGCAGCTGAACAAACAAATACAGCTGCCCTCTTCCTAATCAAATCAAGGCGCAGTGCAACCATATCATCTCATGGCGACATTGCCTACAATGAGCTGCATCCGATTTCCACAAGGGACCTCTTTCCTTTTCCGAAATGTTCCGGCGACCCGTAGCCACATTTGACTCACACCAGAGTTCACCCTTTTTAATTTCTCAGCACTCGCACGCGAGTTTCAAAAACTAAGAGCTTCATACATATGCACGTACGTTGAACGTCTTTCGCATCGTGCATAGCCAACCGCCGCTAATCGGAGGCGCTTAGGAGTTCAACGCCCTGATAGGCAACACGAATTCTAATGCAGCAAAACGTGCGCACGCGCACTCCAAATTTAGCTTGCAAGTGCATGTGACGAGCAGAGAAGAAATAAGTATATCACTTAGTATGCAGGGCCAACGCATACATTTCCCTTTGCTGTGAGAATTCTACCATTTCAAGTCGTTTGCGTGCCACGCTTTCATGATGCCTTAGCATTGCTTCGTTCTTTTTGGGTGTAAGGTTAAACCATGAAAAGTGGGATTAATCTCAGGCTCGCACAGAGATACCACCATAGTACTTAACCAGGGGGCTCATCTTCACATGGAAAAGTTCCACTTGAAATCGTGGTGTTAATAATAATACTCATTACTTTTTTGAAAAAAAGCTCTTCTCTCCTCGTGGCGTTGCAGGAGATGGATCGACGTTTGAAATTATGGTCGCTATCACTCGTAATCACAGCGCAGTGTCTAAAAAAAATGTGCAACGTAGTTTTTGTACCAGCTGGCAGCGTTAACCAGATTGTTGTCTGCGAGCCTTCGACGTTTTTCGATTAGCATTCAACTCACATACCCACGCGAGCAGATCGGCCGATTGAATCATTTGGAGGTTTAGCTTTTCTTATTATTTAAATTTAGCATCAGCCTTCAATCCAGCCCAATTATGTTTTGGCTTGCACTGGCAGATCAAAAGTAACAATAACAGCTCTGTAACAATTTTACGGCTTACAATCGATCAAAAGTGTGGGTGGGCGTGCACATAACACTGGTCAACAAAAAAAACATTTTTTTCTGGCCTAGACTTTTGCAGCTGGTTTAGACTAATTTCAGGGTGCTGATTCCAAATCTGATCTCACATTTGCTCTATCACATCTCATTTTATGCTATCGGCATACCCCATTTTCATTGATTTTACCCGAAATTAACTCTGTCACTTATGATTGCAAGTTGTTGCGAGTCAGTGACTGCTTTAGTGTTAAAATGTGGTGCTGTATTTTTAGGATAGTGTGTTTACAATATTTTATGTAGATATCCACATTTGTTTAATATTTTTCTTCTGCAGTTTTTATTGAAAATGCAATATTTGATAAACCTGATGTGATAGACAAAAACTGATGCTAGATGTGGAATCAGCACCCCGAAATTACATTAAAACCGTTGGAATACCTTATGCCAGAAAAAGTGTGTTGACCAGTGTAATGAGTGTGGTTTGTTTTTAAAGTACGACCATAGAAGGACAGCTGTATATTATACACTATAATTTTTATTTTATTTTACTGGGTAAGGCCCACAGCTCTTTTTCAGAAGACAATTGGCCACAAATGATAGCCCAACGAGATGGCTTATCATCTGGAAAGTGATAGCAGCCAAATATTCTAAAAACGCACGATTCTAAATGTGGAGAGAAAAACCGGAGGACCCGGAGAAAAATGGAGAGAGAGAGAGACACGCAAACTACAAATGTACAGCGCCAGTCAGGGTTGGGATGGAAACCCACGACCTCCTGTATACCAGGCGAGGTTGTTAACATCTCGCCACTGTACACAACTCTCTTTTCCTCAAATGCACGACATTCATTTCCACCTGAACCAACGCCTCGACCACGAATTGACCGCAATCTCCCACAACGCTTTCTGCCATATTTTGCTCAAACGCTGCCGCATGAACAGAATCGAACTCGGGTGGAGGAGTACACATGTACGTTGAACTTCTTTCGCACCCTACATAGCCAACCGTGGTAATCGGAGGTGCGGGTGAAGAACAACACGTGTGAAAGGATCATCATCCTTACTCTTTGTTTTTTTCGTTAAAGTCATGTAGGTAAAAAAATCAATTAAAATGAAAACAAATAAATTAAATCACGACGTTTCAGAGGCAACACAAGCTTCCGTCTTCAGGTGGAACCGTCACCTCAAAACCCTTGTAACATACCTGGCCCAGTATCACTTGATACAGTAATTTTGCTGTGACGGTGCCACCTGAAGACGGAAGCTTGTGTTGCCTCCGAAACGTGTGATTTAATTTATTTGTTTTCATTTTAATTTATTTATTTTCACCTACGTGACTTGACCGAAAAAAACCAAAGAGTATGGATCCTTGCAGTCACGAAAACTTCAAATCTAGAAAAAAATAATCTAGAAAGGATCATCATCACCATCCACA
This sequence comes from Lampetra planeri, assembly GCF_965212315.1. NCBI lineage: Eukaryota > Metazoa > Chordata > Hyperoartia > Petromyzontiformes > Petromyzontidae > Lampetra > Lampetra planeri. The sequence continues at coordinate 4,490,226 of NC_136132.1, forward strand.
GGCAGATAGCCCGTAGGTGTCTACTGAACATTTCATATTTTTTTTGAGAGGTTAGTAAGCGGTTAGCTCGTGTTACTTTCATTCCATTCATCCCCACATTGTTTACTCAAAATTGGCATCGCCGAGGTTGAACTTATGCTGGTCATCTCTAAACATTTCGACCCATAACCTCTTTAAAGCCTCTGATCGCGACATATGGATATTTTTTTTATTTTATTGTAACCCACGTGATTTAGTGGTCTCATCAAAACCCTTGCAACATACCCGGCACAGTATCACTAAAACAGATGAATGAGGGGGGAAAAAACCTACTGCACAATTTAAGGTTTCATTGTCAGTTGTGGACTGCTGTTTGCTCCAGAGCATGATTGAATTTGTCGACCAAGATTGTGCTGTTTAAAATAATCCAAAGCAATCCCTGTGGATTAACATTGATCAATAATCCATTCATTATCTTTGACACTCCATGAGCACTGTGTCACACAGTCAAAAAATAAACAATTGCATTTGAAACGCACAATCACCTACGCATTTATTTGTCTATTTGTGCATCACTTCTTCATTCTGTACAAAGAAAACTGTTTTTTTGCAAAATAAGCAATCCATCTTGCTCTGAAATGAATTAAAAACAGGAAAGGTGACGACAAAAACAGAGCAAAGGCTAAAAAATAAGGAAAATATCGTGGCGAGATACAAGTCGCAGTCAGAGACGCAGCGAGAGACGCAGCGAGAGAAAAATAAACACGGGGATTGGAGGACACACGGGGGATTAGAGACACCTTATTGATGGTTAAGAAACGTCAGTGATCTTGGAGGGACAATGGATGGCAACTGATGGACAAGACCGGTAAAGGATTGCTAGGCCAAAGGAACACACGCGCAAGAGGACCACTGCCACAGAGGTGGAGCGATGACGACTGCTCTTTTGCAGGAGATGGATTGTGGCATTGCAGCGATGGTGTCATTATGGGAAGGCCTTTAACCAGCAGGGAAGAGATCGTGTCTGATGATGCTACAGACTGGAAGACGTTGTTTTACAACGCGGTAGATGTGTTCCTGAAGAGTGCCGTGTTAAGGTGAAAAAAAAACGCGTGAAGCGAAAACAATTTCCCCGTAAGAAACAATTTAACGATAAAGTTTGGGAACTCAGATAAGATGCAATGTAAGATGACAAAGAACTGTGATGAGGGTACGCAGCGTACTGTATCATTCCGCGTACTGTATCGCTGTACCGCTCAGCTAAGTAATTTGCCGCTCAGAAACTGCGTTACAACGGTGAGCGTCCCGCGTCATAACGGTGCGCGTTATGCATTCGGCGAAAAGTGTTCTCGAATGTAAAAACCGCGTAATAGCGAAAACATGTTGTGTGGATTGCGTGTTAAGTGAGGACCAACCCTATTTTTTTATATTGAAAAACAGGCAAGAATTTTTGTTAATGCCGATTGTACCAGCAGGGTGTTTAACCACTCAAACTGGGCACAGGTAAGTCGGCATCTTCCTCGCTGAACTAAGATAAGTCGGCATCTTACTCGCTGAACTAAGATAAAGTCACGTAGAAGGGAAGTAATAAAATAATAAAAATAAAACATAATTAAATAATGTTTTATTTTTATTATTTTATTACTTTCCTTTTTCGTGACTTTACCGAAAGAACCAAGAAGATGAATCCCTGCAGTCACGAAAGCTTTAAATCGAAATTGAACTAAGATAAGTCGGCATCTCACTCGCTGAACTATCTCTCTCGCAGCACTTGCCGGTGGGTGTCTCGCACATCACGGCGGAATCCCTACACAGTCCACCGGCTCGATCACCAAATAACCAGCTTACAGATATCCACCGCCTCTCGCGTTGGTTGCCACCTCCGAGGTACAATAGAAACCAGGACATGTCACGGGAAAAATAACGGCTCACAACACCGGAAGAGGGGAGGAACTGCAAGCAAATGCATTGCCGTGGTGCATTATCACGCAGTTGACGATGGGAAAAAAAAGGCCGCTTCCTCAATAAGAGATCGATCCTGGAAAAACCCAGGACAGGCGACAAGCTCAGTCACCGTGCCTGGCTAGGCCTTAACACCAACACTGAAAGAGAACCCTTCCTTAAAGAACTGCAACATCTTTGCTTTTCCCATGATCACTACCAATCCAGTTTTCCCAGGCTTATATATATATAAATAATGTGTGTGTGGAGTTATCAGCAACTGGGACTGGTGTCATCAAACTCTGTGCACTTGTGAACTCTTTCAGATTGAAAAGACAACATTCATTTTTCGCTTGTCATCTTCGGGGATTGAACTCTGGCCTCCTCAAGGCTAACCGGCTCAGTGCCCCGACACGGTGCATTTAGCAACTTGAGCCTCGCTGAGTTTCACTTCTACCGAGTCACTTCCAAAACCATCGTGATGAGACGCCGCACGCGTGGCTAACGATGGCCCACATCCTTGCAGCACGAATAAGACATTAATGCCGATGTGCGTGAGCAATCGGGGCAGCAGCCTTGGCCTATGAAATGTGATGAACTGTGCAGAGTGCTGTGGGGTTTTTTCAAATTGAGTATCGCAAGTCGGTAAATGAAAAAAACGATTAACAAAAACCCAACCATAGATAACCTTTAGGCGAGACCATAACACCTGCATTTATTTAATCTGTCGTTTACATTGATCAGGTTCAATGAATTACTCAAATTAAAATACAGATGTGACGTTAACGGTAGACGGAGGTTGTACGTCTTCTGCTCGTGTACATTAACAGTGATTGTTGAATTTTCGGTGGTGGGAAGAAAAAAAAGCAACCGATACAAAAAAAATCCCCCTACGTTTGGGAAGCTAAATAAATAGAACTCTTCCACATTCATGCTGTCAAATCTGTGATGTCCTGAAAGCTAATGCAATGCATGCTAAATAGACAGCGTTACCACCTGTGCAATCTGCAATGGTGTGAGCGCCTATCTAAGTCATCTCTCTCTAATAAGGTGTGGCCGACTGCTGCCTGTCAATAATTGCACACCGGCCCGAGCAGAGTTTAGCATCTTTGAATATACTCTTAGTTTTTTCGGTAAAGTCACGTAGGTAAAAAATGAAATTAAAATTAATAAAAATAAAATAATAAAAATCACGACGTTTCGGAGGCAACACAAGTCTCCGTCATCAGGTGAGACCGTCACAGCCAGATTTGCTGTATCAAGTGAGGCAGCGATTCCAAGATGCAAGTTCTTAAATACAAGTTAAGGGGGAGGAGAGGGGGGGGGGAGCTTATCAGAATGTGGTAGCCAATGAATGGAACGTATTGGGAGGGGGGGGGCGGGGCTATTTTATTTTTATTAATTTTAATTTCATTTTTTTACCTACGTGACTTTACCGAAAAAACTAAGAGTATGAATCCTTGCAGTCACGAAAGCTTCAAATCTAGAATCTTTGAATATGCATGGTGTGTCCGATCCACAGTGACGCGTGGCCACCATTAAGGGCCACTGTGTAAATGAGACGGTGTGCATTTCAAAGTGGCCAGAAATGTATCTAAAAACTCTTTCCAATATGCATACGTGGCCAAAAAAATAAAACGTATTTTTTTTTTTGGGTGTATGTGTGAGGGGCGTGGCCATGTACAGATGGCGGCGCTGACTCTGAGGAGGGCGGCAGGCAACTCTTTAGGCAGAAGTGAAAATAAATAGCACCTATTGGGTGCTGGTGTTGTCGCTGATGGGATAAGACACGAGGCAGCTTTGTTTAAAAAAAATTTTAGCCACGCATTTTCTCGCCCATAACATCCTTCCACGGAACTGTTGAGTTTCAAACATGTCGCTGTAGTTATTGTTTGGGGGGGAGGTGGGGGTAAAGGGGAGTTAGTGGTAATGCATTGCACTATCAATTTGCCAACCTAAGTTCAATTCCTGGCCACAGTTATTGTTGGTGGCAAACGATATCTAAACTGCTCCTGCCCCCTAAGTGCTACCCGTGGCCCCCATTCATAATTGCCCTCCCAGATGTCACCTATTAGATATTTTCTCCTCTTAAGGCAGAGTGTTACTGACGAACGCGTTGCATTTTATGCTGCACGCGCTTGGGCAGCAACTGGCAATCAGGCATCGCCACCAGATATAATTTGTTTCGTTCATGAAATGGGACAACCGTGTGAGAAAACTGTTTGTGGAATTCGAGAGGTTTCCTGACAAAAAACCCACACATAACGCTCAAAGCTCTGCCCAGATGAATTCAAGAAGCTATCGTTGGCCCAGCATCTACTGACCGCCCACCTTGCCATCTCCCATATGCATAACAACCGGGATTGACACTGCTTGGCTTCTGAGATCTGAAGGAATTGGGTGCACCAATTCGGTCAACTTTGAGCATTACAATGTCAACATCCATAATAGAGGTCTTTTTTTTGGGTTAGATCGCATAAATATATAAATGTGTCATTAAACCCACCACCACCCGACACGGCCAACTAGTAAGGGTTGTCACGTAAACAGAACGTGGCAATTGGTCACTAGTACAGCACGCCGGTGTGTTGGAGAGCCACAACATTTACAACATTGCTGCGCAGATCCTAACGCGTTTATTTTATGCGTAAATGTATTGCATCGTAATAATGTTACATAATTTTTAAGTGGGCAATTGAGAAAATCTAAATAAGTTTTCTTGTGTTTTTCAACGTATATATATTTTTTAAGTTGCATTATATTTAAGATGTGTTTTATCATTCTCCTCGTTCCACTGCGATACAACGGATAGGAAAATCCAATGGGTCCTTTAAGTCTCTGCACCTAACAGGCACCGTTCCAGGTCTTGTATAGTGAAATGCAGGAGCGTATGAAAACAAACGAAAAACAAAACTGTCCGTGGTCCCAAACAAAATGCACTTAAAGGAGTGAATAACCCGACAAAATCTGGCTTTAAGTGGCTGCTCATTTTCCATTAAACTCGTTTACATGAACATGCCAATCTCTCCCTTTAACGCAGCTGTTGTGCGTGTGTGCAGCGACGGGACTCCTTTCCATCTCTTACCCTCGGGTGACACCCACCTCAAACCTAGAAAAACCCTCTTGTTGCAGCAGCCCTTTCTTGTTCAGCAGTTCTACTGCTGTATCTGTCCACCTGATGACGATTGCTTGTTTTGCAATGGAATTGTCGTGACTTTTTTTTGTTCTACTGACATGACTTTACCGAAAGAATGGCTGTTTTTATCGCAGTGCATTGCCCCCGGTAAACCCTCTAATATATATTTTTTCCCTCGGCTATGATAGATAAAAACACAAGGGTGAAATGAAAGATGGACACGGAGGTTTGGCTAATGAGACTGGTAAACAATTACAAGTGAGGGCTCTATGGGTGAGAAACGGGGCGGGTGGCCATTTATATTCCAGCGCAGAGCAGCTTTCCACAGTTCTAGATTTATCCACAATTACTGCAACACTTATTTCCATGTCTGAATTGCAAAAGACCTAGGACACCACAAAAGGGCCTCGAAATGCATGCAAACAAAGCCATCATTTCACATGCAAGAGATGTACTGTCACAGAACATCGGCCTGTGATTCATTCAAAGTGCAGGATACTGCCCCAAAGCATGTGCAGCAATTCCTCAGTCAGCAATGACTGTAGTGATGGCACTGGAGGGAGCAACACGTGGCAGAGAGAATGAAAAATGTCGCGTACATCAACACCGTGAAGCACCAGCCCACCCGCACCGTGGTTGCACCGCCACACCGAGGATCACAACGCTTCCATTTCCGCCACTTCCTTCGCACTGATCCACTGGGAAAAAAATTCATCCAATCGTCCCTCTTTCCTTCAAGCCCTCACGCTAACCTTGCTCGTTTCAAGCAACGCGTTTCAAGCAACGCGTTCGCTCTCATCTTTTACAACTCTAACGGCGCCGTTTGTTGCTCGACGCTTGGATGTTTTATCAGGCCTTCAGGGGTCTGTGCTGAGCAACTGTGATTTTTTAAAAAATTGCTCTTAACAACCTCCAGCACCACTCACTGCACTCGCTGTATGCAAAATAAAAACACTTTACCAGTCTGCATGGCACTTGCACGGGCCACCAAGACCACCTACCTACATTGCGGCGTGTACAATTATGTGTGTTGAACTTCTAATCGCACCGTACGTAGCCAACCGTGCTAATCGGAGGTGCCCAATAGTGGGGGAAGGGGGGGGGGAAATTACTGTCGGAGCAGTGGAGTGGTGGGTGAGAGAGGCACCGCACCTGGTTTGAGTATCTCATGCTGATGTTGCGCCGATCCTCAATGGCAACAAAGCGATGCACGGGGTCCAGCTCGTACGGGCTCAGCAGCCTCTCGACTGGGAACACGGGGGGGGGGGGGAGATGGGAACAGAACACGGCACACGTGAGACGCGGCGCGACCGACGTCCGACATGGGACAAGGCCGAGAAATGTCGCGCGGGACACAAGGACACGGGGCACACGCGCACAACGAAAGATACACGACGACGGGATACAGGACGCCGAGACGCATGGTGTGGGGGATGGGAGGCTATGCAGCAGGGAATAACGATGGACGGATCGATTGATTGATTGATATTGATTGTTATTCTCAGGACGCGTGTATTGAATCGGATGTGTAATAATCGAGGTGTGCGTTTCAAATGGTATCTGCTGCAGGCAAGGGGGTTCGCATCGCCCCTTGCTACCATTCAACGTGATGTAAAATAAGAAATCGCGAGAACCTGAATCAGACACAAATCGTTCATCGCCAGGTAGGGTGAATCGTTCCGCACGTTGGACAACAAAGGGCATAAGAAGCAGGGACGATGCGCATTGTGTAGCACATGAAGGACACACAAGCAAGCATGTCTACTGTTTTACTTATCCTGTACAAAATTTCGCCACGGGAGGTAAATCCTTCGATGAATTAAAAGCCATAAGCCGGTGTTTGTGAAAGCTGTGATATGGAAATGGTCAGACCGTGTCGGTCAAAGAACCTATTTGACGACGGTTCAATTATTCACGTAATTAACACGAGATGGAATTACCTTTTCTATGGGAGAGGCTCAAGGGTGTGTTCACTATGTTCCGTGTCCAGTTAAAGGTTGTTCTTTTGTTAAATACCTATGGGGTGGTTAAATCAAACCTTTTTTCCTCAATAGAAAAATGAGAACTGTTGTTTACTTTGTACGTTTTAATTGATAAATACTTACAAGTACAATATACAAAAAGTTAGCCATTCTAATAATGTAATTAAAATGGTTATCAAACAATGTTCTTCGTCTAAAATGCTTAGGGCTTTAATGAGTTTTGGAATTTTTAATGCATTTGGTTTAAATAATTAAATTGCTGATTTCAAGAATGTAACGAGATAAATTGTAAATGTCACTAATTTTACCCATAATTAAATGTAATGAAGTCTTGACTTAAGTGATTAAATTAAAAACTTTGGTAATTTATCTGCTGAAAATATTAACTTGTTGACAAGGAGGCTATTTGTTGTAGTTTATTTAGATTAGTTTCCTTTATCATATAGCATCTCGGCGCTGTAAGACAAAGATTACCCATAATGCCTTTAAATAATGTTGCTGCAAGTTGTGTTCCCGAGCACCTATGAAGGCCGCGACGACACACGAGGGGGTGGGTGCCCAGCACCACGCCCGGCCGCCTTTGTCTCCCCAGTGGCGATATTAACACACCACACCAGGTACACATTTAAGGCTGAGTCGACCTAGGGGAGGCCCAGGACCGGTTCAGAAAATCGTCACCGGTGTTGGCCGTGAGCGGGAATCGAACCCGGGTCGCCGTGTTCGTAGCACAGCACGTATAGACACACGCGCGCTCACACACACACACGTACATACACAATCACACACAATTTAAATGTTCCTCCTTGAGCTTTGCAGACTGTTTGCAAAAGTGCGGTTTAGCGAGCCCCTTCTCGGGCTGGTAAAGCCTGTTGAGCAGTGGGAGGGGCCGCGGCACAACGCCTCGCTGCCCTCGTCTTCCCATTGGTCGTGTGTTCTTAACCACACCACAACAACGACCAGGTACTGATTTTAGGCGAAGCAGACCTAGGCTGAGCACACTCGTTATGTGTTATGCGGCGGAGCATTATGGGCTAAAGCCAAACATAAGAACTCCCTTTTGTGTCTCCGCATATTGAGACAATTATGTTTGAGTCAATGAGCCTATTTGGCCATCCAAACCGACATCACCAAGCAGGCAAACTATGGAACGGCCGGCACATCCGTGATCAAAAGGCTCTTGCCACTCGTGACGTGTGTTGCCAGAGAGCGAACCTGGGTCTCTGGGATTACACCAGTGAAAATACCGTACGCATACACACACACACGCACGCGCGGATACACTCATGCTGTTCTGAAGTAGGAATTTGCCATTACGTACCCAGCAGGTTGGCAATGCAGTAGAGGGCCTGACCCCACAGGAAGAGGCGACCGTCTGATCCGGTGTTGCTGGGGAAGCGTTTCTGGCTGCCCGGCATTTTCTTCTCCGCCTCGATGAAGTCGTTGGGGACGTAGTAATACTTGGGAACGACGGCATGGCCTGCGACGCGGGGGAACGGGGGGGGGGGGGGAGTAAGACGTTACAGAAAATGCAGCGGCGGGCAACGCCACAGGAGGCGGTTATGAGGCCATCTCCTGTGACTCTTCAGAATTGTGTAGCCAAGCAGGGGCGCAGTCACTGGGCGGGTGTCACGGGGTGGCCGGGAACCACTGGCAGTTTTTGGACATGGCTCAGACACCGGCAACGTTTTGGACAAATACCATGCCGAGTATGCTGACAATCGAACCTCTAAAGTACACAGCGCACACACATCAGGCTCAGCGTCGGGTCGTTGGCCAGAAGTTGCGTAGATTGAATGCAATTGCAGTGCAGTGCAACTCACCCGTGATGAACGTGGGAGGGAGGGGGGGGGGGCAAACGGCACGGATCTGAACTGCAATCTGACCCAATAACCACTGTGAACAGTTCACTTTCGCAGGACACACTCCCCAGCGTGTAACGTGTGGACGAGCCCCTGTATCCAATGAGGGCACGGGGAAGTCGCTGTAGAGGGTTGGGAGAAGGAGACAAAGGGGGCGGTGGTTGCTGGACAAGACGGAAAAGAAGGGAAGTGTAAAGAGGAGCCTACAAAGGCGCAACGAAAAAGCCCGTGGAAAAATTCTCAACGTGGTGAGGTGGGGAGGGGGGCTGCAAGAATGGTAGTCCAGAGTTATAATGGAAAGACTTGAAATTTGCAAATATGAGAGGGCATTTGTTTCGTCCGAGTTCACAGAATATGGTATTGCTGGATTCACTGGGCAATGCTTTTAATGCGGATGGGTGACACGTTACAGCTGATGAATGGCATTACTCTTTGGAGCAGAAATAGTATGGGCGTAGATTTGTAATGGATGACTCATCTTTGGTTGACATTCAGAGAGAAATCTCCAAAAAGCAATGTGCTACGTTTTAAACTGGAACTTTCTGATGTAAATCTGGGTAGCTTGTCTGCAGAAAACAAATGGACGATAACGATGATAGATGTGGACTATAAAACAGCAGTGGCATTTAATGTGTCAGTTAATACATTAAAGAAGAGTAAATATTAATGTGATAAAAAGCAACGTCACGTGTGTGCGCGCGCGCGCACGACGACCTACTAAAAATAACCAGAATGTAAGTTTGCAGATTCGACGAGACAGGTTAACCGTTCACACAGACCGTCATGAGACAATTTACCATAATATTTTCACAACCTAATTCTCTTTCGCATCGTTAAATAACTAGCCCAGCAGAGGCCGTGCCACAAAGATACCATAACCAAATTTCTATTTAAGAAAAAAAATGTAAGAAATAAAAAATCAAGGGACCAAAGGTCTTTTTTTTTAATCACATTTTCAGGAGGGAAAATGTCAAAGCTGCAACAACTATAATAATTTCCAAGTGGCTGCAGATGTTACAATTTAAATTCAAGAAATTTTTGCTTTATTCCTTCAGGCAATTTTCACAATTCCTTTCATTATGTCCTATTTATGTGGTTTTCTCTTTTACACTGCCTTTGATATTCATGTTATGCATAAATCAAAGGATGGGTCGATATTTTTAAGTGTTCTAAAAAAAAATTCTTTATTACGGAAAAATAGTGTGCCACTGCATATTAATAACGATCTAATTGCTATGTACGATATCATTTTAAATTGCTCGATTTTATTATATTGAGCCGTTCCCTAATACCGGGAACTAGCATTAATTGAATGGCTGTTGCACGTGGCTTACTTACGAGTTGTATACTGATGTAGAGTCGTACATCTAACAGCTGAACACCTTTACAGGGCATTCAAGGACATGCACAGGGTGTTAGTGGCTTCCAATACCTAACACACACCTCCATTGCAGACCAGGCAGTGGCACTGTATGGGCCCACACGGATTGATATTAAATGCATATGCCCATTAAGTAAGTTCGTAGTTGCACATTTATTCATCAAGTAGAACAGCACCATGAGATACACATGTGTTAAGACGCAATACAAATACGGACTGCGATATAAAAATTCTCATGGGAATTTTGTCTACGTTTATTATTTAGGTAACAAAATGCTGAAAAATAAATGAGAACAATCCGCAATGCGTCCAATCCGTGAATATACAATGCTGTAAGACAGCACAAGCTGTGGCTCACAACTGCTATGGGGGTGGTTTCCATTGCCAATTGAGAACAGCAACTACCCAGTCCATTAATAAAACAAGGTGGGGTTATCGGTTTAAGTGCCACAATAAAATTACATCTCAGTCAATCGATTGTCAAGATTACTTGGGAGCAGCAAACACCCTACTTCCCCGAGTTTAAAGTTCTTACAAGCAAATGAAACAGTTTGCCAGAGCGTTTCCCTCGTGTGAGTAACGAGGCCTTTCTCCATGACTTCAGTCGTCCCGTAACATGACGTTCTAGGGTTGTCCAGGAACACGTTGTTTCTCACGATACGAGAGTAAGCAATTAAGAGAAGAAAATAAACGAATTAATTAAAGGGGTTTGGGGGTGATACATTTGAGAAGCCCTTCTGTGAGAGTTACTTAAGATACAGCGTTGCTATCTAGATACTAAATGGCTACATTACACACAGGTGGCACGTTTAAATGATTTAGCGAATGCTATTGCATGTGACTTCTCACAGTCAAAACACCAGATACATTTACAATATATAGAGAGATAATTAAATAAATGCCCCAATTTATGTCAGCCCAGAGCCACAGAGCCACTCTGCAGCCTCCTCCTCCTCCAGCATGTGCAGGGCTACCGGTCCGCACGGCTACGCCCTGATGCACTTTACAAGCGGAAGACCATGTGTGCTCCATGGTCTCCCGCTCATTCAGTGTTGGGCTGTCACGTTGGCCCCGCAATGAATGCACGCACATGCGTGGTTGGCAAACGTGCGTTGTCTAATGATGCTTAGTAATATCGACTGTTTGTCTAGGATGGTCTTGGCACTCTTCTACAGGAGGCACCTACAACGGGAAGCTTGGCCATTAGAATTATTGAGGGTTTGGTAACCTGAGCACCCAGCAAACAGCCACGCATGAGGGGGGCAGAATCAACACCAAGCTAAGATATTTGTATTTTACCAGGTAAGTCCCACTGTGCTTTTTCAGAAGCGACCTGGCCACAAATGACCACGTGGAAATGTATAGCAGCCAAAAACTCTAAACGCACGTCGATTCGAAATGTGGAGGGGGAAAAACCGGAGGGCCCGGAGAAACATATCCACGCGACCACAGAGAGAGAAAATGCAAACTCCAAATATACGGCAGGCATCAGGCTCGGGGTTGAACCCACGACCTCCTGTATAACAGGCGAGGTAGTTGACATCTCACTCCCGTGGCACCCTATCATGACCCAGCCACTCGCAGGCCAAGGCTGTAACATCCATAACCAAACCAGTCTCAGACCTACTTAGCTGCCAAGATCCAATTAGATTAGGTGCATTTCAAGTTATTTTGTCATAGTTGTGGAAACTTCAATGTGTAAAAAATAAATCTCGAAAACGGGTTGGTGCTAAATGCCACAGAATGGTGATTTTGAATTGATCTGTGCCATTAAGTCATGTTCTTCCACAGCATCAAGCAGTGCGAAATAACCCTCACATGTACCAGACTGGCAGATTTCCATGGCTATGACCTTCACATTAAATTAAACGTTGCACCAGTTTCAACAATTCACTTGTTCGAAATTATTGTAATTCCATGAGTAATGCATCTAATTTGACTAATGTGTTCCCAAGTGTCCTTAATCCCACGTTAACAACTCGGTGGTGACAACCGAGCTTTATTACAATTGTGATATAACTCAGCCCCATTACAGATTTTTTTTCATACGGAAAAAAATGTCTCCTTCAAACACATTTCAATGTGTGGAAAAACATTTTACATTTTTAAACGAGCATCTATCTAAGCCTGCTCACGAATACCAACCAACAGGGCATACTTCTAAAAGAAATACCAGCATGCATGTTTTATTACACAACAAAATAATACTTGATCTATAACGCGCGTGCACATTACTCAAAACTAGCACCACGCAGCGCAGACTTGACCCATCTCATTTGAATCCAAGCCGCTCGTAAATTCAAATGACAGGAGAGGGGCAAATAAGACTGTGAGTGGAAACAACGAGCACAAACAGCTTAAATATACGCTCCAAGCGTGGTGGTGTTTCATTCAGACGCTATCTCCCCGACAGACCTGGTCTTCACCCGAGGACGGCTGCTTGCGTTGTGGCCGAAACGTCGTGAGAATTATTTTATTATGTTTTATTTTTATTATTTTATTACTTCCCTATCTTTATACGTGACTTTACCGTAAGAACCAAGAAGATAGCACAAACAGCTTGCGAAGACCCGGGCACATACGTAGAGCGGAGGGGGCACATACGTAGAGCGGAGGAGGCGCACTGCGATAACGGCTGGCAAGGGGTCAGAGGGCAGGGGACCAGGTGAGGGGTGAAGAGGGGTGGGGGAGTAGAGGGGTGGGGGAGTAGAGGGGTGGGAGGGTGCAGGGTTTGGTGGAAGCGGCGTTGATGGCAAAAGCCATATCGATGGCAGGCAGTCAGTTGGTTCAGCTCGAGGTATCAAAATATGATTGCATTCCATATAACCATTTGGAGTGTGCCGGCGCTGTGGAAACCAGATCAAGTTTTCCGCACGAATGGTTATGTCATTTTGCAGGGAATGTTTTTTTTTCATATATATAGTTCCTGTAACGAAATATCGGTTATGAGAATGAATGCATTATCCTTGAGCTGGAAAGGGGCGATCCCTGGAGAACCAAGTAGCAAAGGGCAATACTTCACATATCAATAACGAGGACGATGATGATGATGACATGCGAGTGTGTGAATGCAACAAGCACTGTGATACGGTAAAGGGGCGATTTTACCCTGGACTCGAAACCAGGATCCAACTCGGGTGTCTGTGAACTCGGGGTCACCCGTCGCCCTACGTGTGTGCGCTCGCTGCCCAGTTCAATTGCTCACGGGCCGCCACGCACGCATTCCCCGCGAGACGCAGCCAGTAAAACAGAGGGTTCAGTCGCACTCGCGTCGCAGCAAACTGTGTCGCTGCAAACCCTACGACCGCACACGGTCGGGGTCCATTTTCATGCAGCGCACGGTGCAACAAAGGCAGCGGGGGGGGGGGGGGGGGAGATAAGAGCAGGCCAAGATACTCAGAACGGCCGTCTCTGGCCGATTCACTTGTCACTAACCCATGCATTAAAGTGGTGCCCTCAAGCATTTTGCTTACAGGAAAGAAAGAAAGCAATTTTGCTGCACTCTCTGTGATAGTGACGCTTTTGTGGATAGCTTGCTAATAAAATTAACCTGTTACTTGTGCATTCAAAGGTCAAATCTGTTGTCTGCATTCCACTCGATAACGCTTCCCAAGTGACAAAGCGATACACAAACCCTGAAAGAACATCTCCCCTATGTTCATTTTACATGAAAGTCAGAAAATCCACAAATTAAATGGAAGCAATTATCTTTGTACTCATCAGAAAAGTACCCAAAGGCAAAACTGGCATTCACTTTTACAATTAACAATGTAGTGCCAAACTGACAAAGTCAAAGTGTTAAACTGGCTACACTTTCTGACAGACAAGCAGTAATTAGGAGACGTCTTAACGGAAGTAAAGTATTAACCAGCAGACTCAACAAAAATATTTTTTTAAAATAACTCGACGAAACGAAAACCCGCGCTCAAGCCACTGCGTTTGTTTTTCCCGCGAGCATTCCGCCACGCACCCAGCGCGACCAACACAGTGCCCACGTACGCAGCAACAACGCCGTCTTTCTTTCACTTTGACGTTTTCAAAATATGTCGTTCACATCATCCGTGCAAAATGGCGGGGGGGGGGGGGGTGGGGGGGGCCTCCAACGACCGCGGCCACGGGAAGGGTTGTCCGAGACCTGGAAGAGACAGCGATTGCTCGGACAGGCCTGGGTGCAGCAGGTGATGCCTATGGCCGGGCCGCCTTTTGCATGTGCTGCACCAAGACTGTGGAATGCCCTCCCACCCCAGTGGTTAGACAGGCGAGGCCACTCGCCATGTTTAGGTTTTCTCTGAAGACTCACCTGTTTCGGGTGCCAGGCCTACACTTCCCATATATGTATTATTTTTATATCTTAGTGTCGTGCATTGCGCACTGAGATCCCTGGATGAATTGCGCCGTATAAATGCAAATTATTAGTATATCCCTCGACCCTTTTGCCCCTCCCCCCCACCTGTGTTTACATAAAGTGTGCGCTTGTCAGGCTGACTTCGCGACTGCTCCTCACAGCTGAGTTTTAGCTGCAGGTAAGCGCTGCGGCTGAATTACAAGCCAGGTCGCAAGCAAACTCTTTCAGTAAAAACAACACGTTCATTCTGGTGGGGAAAAAACAGGGATGGTTAAATTCAGGTGAACTGACGTGCAGCCGTTGATGTTAAGCCACCGGCCCGGGGGTTCATTCAGTTTCGCTCACGTGTGTTATCACAGCTACGTGGCAGTTTCAACAAGATTGGGTTAATAAACAAACAACGCTTGTTGATTTTAACTTAATATATTCGTCCCGTTGAAACGAGCCACAAAGTTTATTGCATGACGATTTGTCCATAAATATGGGGGGGGGGGGGGAAGAATGAGATCACTCTCTTTCTCTTGCACAGGAAAAGAACAAATCCGAACAGATTTCAGAGCTCGCTTTGGCGAAATAGGTTAATTGCTTTATTATACATTTTCCCGTTGCCTACATCAACGGAGCCAGCCTAGTCAACACAGTGTTGGCTTGTTTGTTGGAAAAACATATAAAATGCATGTTTTTTTTTCCGTTGTTCCAGTTGGCAACTAGTACTTAATTAGCAAAGAACCGGCAATCACTTCAGGAAGTAAAAAAAAACAACACAAGACAACACCACCGACGGCTGCAGATGCCATTTTCGCTGCTTGCGTTCTGGCAAGGCCACCTGAATAAGCGTACACAGTTCATTTTTTTTTTTAAACATCTTCGAGAATAAGTCCTCTGATGGCACCAATTAAATATAATTATTCCTCGGGGACGGGATGTGTGCGCACTAATTACACGTTAAGTATTAAGTCTCAGTGAAGGCATTACGCAGTGGATTTTGGTTGACACATCTCGTTTGAGGGGGAATGATGATCATGCTGGGGGAGAGAAAAACACTTATTTACACCCAAGGATTTAATCGAATGGGACCCCCCCCCCCCCCTGTCATTTAAAAGCATCCTGAAATTTCGCTTTCTACCGACGTCAACTTAGAACGCCTGGCAGGTGCAATGCTGTTCACGACAAGGAAAGCTGCGTTTGAATTAAGGTCAAGAACAATGAATCGTGGACAATTCAGTGAAATATTCTCCACCACACATGTTGTCCCCTTCGACCATTTGTGTTCCGAGTCGTACCGTGTGTGGCTCGGCACGATGTCTCCAAGTAAAAACTAAACTGTAAACAATTTTTGTATTTCACCAGGTAAGACCCACTGAGCTATGTAACTTTTTCAGAAGGGACCTGGCGACCACAAATGATTGCTCAACGAAGTGGCTTATCACGTGGAAATTGAAGGCAGCCAAATACTCGAAATGTATGTTTATAAATGTGAAGGGGAAAAAACCGGAGGACCTGGAAAAAAAATACACGTGACCACAGGAAGAGAGACGCCACAAACTCCACATATACAGCAGGCGTCAGCGTCGGGATTGAACCCACGACTTCCTGTATACCAGGCAAGGTAGTTGACATCTTGCCACCGTGTCACCCCGAGTGCTGGGAGCACAATGCCGGGGACATCATTCCGAACCATACGCGGGGAACAAAAAAAATCCTCACATCAGAGAGCCACACAGTCGAAACTAGAAAAAAAAACGGTCGTTGCGAATATAACTGTGACTTCCCCAGGGCAGCTCGGCAACCGGCAGCCACTGCCATGCATGGGGGTAGTGCGCTTTGAGGTGGTAAAGGTGGCAAAAAGAGCCTTGCCAGATGAGACATTAACCCAAGATTATGTCTGCTTAGTAGATAGTTAAGGTCCCTCAGCGCTCTTAAATATATAGAGCGGGGGAGGGGGGTGTTAACCATAGTGTCCCAGTGAAAGTCCCACGGCGGAGAAATAAAACCTGGGGCCTGCTCAAATTATGCATTCCTAGGTAATTTCTAAAATCTGTGTCACCCCACGTGGGAGCCGGACATCCCCATTAAGAGATGTACAACACCTGAGAGGGTCTTTCTAGGATAGCCTAAAAGTTAAACAATTCAATATATATATAAAGTATAATCAGTATCATCAGTATTCCCTCAGCACAACGGCTACAGTCTCCATCTTTGTAGCGACAATAAATAAATGTGAAGGATATTTCTCCGAGGTCAGGATTCAAGCAGCGCAAAGGATCTATACAAAAATGCCACGGGCACACCAACGCTATCAAATGATTTAATGGTCACGATATATTCATGATAAAGGTTGTTGGGTGTTAGATCGCGTTATTATAAATGTGTCGCAACCCTCAACCGACGACACGGCCAATCAGTAAAAAAATGTGTCACGTTGACAAAACGCCAATTAGTTACTTCTTCTTGTTTGAAGAGTGAATCCACAACATTTAGAATGTTGATTTAAAGCTTTCGTGACTGCAAGTCACGTAGAAGGGAAATAATAAAATATTATTATTTCCCTTCTACGTGACTTTACCGAAAGAACCAAGAACATTTAGAATGTTCTGGATTCACTCTTTAAACACGCCTGTGGGCTGAAGAAGTAACCAATTGGTTAATTGCTTTATTACACTTTTTCCCCTTGCCTGCATCAACAGAGCCAGCCGAGTTAACACAGTGTTGGCTTGTTTGTTGGAAAAACATGGAAAATTCGTGTTTTCTTTTCGTTGTTCCAATTGGCAACTAGTACTTAATTAGCAAGGAACCTGCAATTACTTCAGAAAGAAAAAAAGATCACAAGACAACACCACCGACGGCTGCAGATGCCATTTTCGCTGCTTGTGTTCCTGGCAAGGCCACCGGAGTAAGAGTACACAGTTTGTTTTTTAAACATCTTCGAGAATAAATCCTCTGATGGCACCAATTAAATATAATGATTTGAAGAGTGAATCCAGAACATTTAGAATGTTGTGGATTCACTCTTCAAACACACTGGTGGGCTGAAGAAGTAACTAATTGGCGTTTTGTTAACGTGACACATTTTTTACCGATTGGCCGTGTCGGGTGGTGGAGGGTTGCGACACATTTATAATAACGCGATCTCACCCAAAAAAACCTTTATCATGAGTAATACTGGTCGCGAAAGCCTACGTGTTAAACTGGGCACGATATACGATGGGCATTCATGTCCTAATTCATTTTCAAATCTTAATGGCAGGCGAGTGGCTCCTTGAGGCTGCAAATAGCGTGTTTACAATGAGGGCCCTTCAGGCAGAGCTCAGATGAACCATTAGCAGCTGCAAACTCGAAGCTGGGACATCGGGGTTAATGTCCTGAAATCACTCCACATGTGCGTGCGTGTTGGCTGTCTTAACGCGTGCACGCGTTGCATTGTGGGGAGGCGGTAGCGTCGTGGTTGGCGCTTCGCACGCGAGTTCAATTGCCGCTCACAACCAATGACAGTGGCGAATATTTGAACCGATCCTCTGCCTTCCATAGGTCGACTCGGCCTTAAATGGGTACAGTGCCCGGTGAGGTGTACAAATATAAGCATTGGGTCGACAAAGACGGCCCGGCGTGGTGTTGGCGGCCACCCACCCTGGCGTGTGCGAGTGTTGGCCTTCAAAGGTGCTCGCTAACAGCATGTGACAACCATTTGATACCAGTGGGTTATCATATAAATACATTTTTATTCAGCCACGTAAATAGATTTGCTGAGGTGGTATCAATTTCTCCTGCAGCTTATGGATTATAATAGGTGGCGGCTTTCAGCACTTGTCACAGTCGTGCAGAAGGCTACACAGGGGTATTCATCTTTTCTGTGTGTATTGTCGGGATGTTGCCGCTAACTGGAACCAGTGGTATCAAGATTAAACTCTCCGGAGGAGGAATATGAAAGATGCTGCTCAGTAGCTAGTGGCAACCACCCTCAAAAGCAACACTTGGGAAGAAAATTAATAATACAAATAGGGCTGTGAAGGTGCGTCAGTGAAGTCAATTTACGAACAAAAAATCGCAAGCTTGCAACATATTTGTAAGAGGTTATTTAGGCCTCGTTAAAAAATGGCAGCCACCCCTACATTCTAACTCCTGACCTAGGGGAGGCACAGGATCGGATAAAGCCAAGTTCTATTTTGCTCTTAATTTTGGAGCTTTCGTGACTGCAGGAATTATTCTTTGGTTCTTTCGGTAAAGTCACGTATAAAGATAAATAATAAATTAAATTAAACAATAGCATACGACGTTTCGATTGCAACACAAGCAATCGTCATCAGGTATAAATGAAATAGCAACAAAAAATCTAACCAGAAAACTATAGACAGACATATAAGCAGACAGATATCACCAAGATACATAGAGAGAGTAACACAGGCACAGAGAGGGGGGATCGTCTCTGTGGGGTGGCCTTAAATAGACAGAGGGGGGCGGAGGCAGAGAGAGGGAGGGGTTATAGAAAAAAATAACATGTCAATGAGTACGAAGAACGCGTAGTAAAGTACGCAGGATCTCTCCTAATGTTCAAGCCTGCGTACTTTACTACGCGTTCTTCGTACTCATTGACATGTAATTTTTTTCTCTAACCCCTCCCTCTCTCTGCCTCCGCCCCCCTCTGTCTATTTAAAGCCTCGCCACAGAGACGATCTCCCCCTCTGTGCCTGTGTTACTCTCTCTGTGTATCTTGGTGATATCTGTCTGCTTATATGTCTGTCTATAGTTTTCTGGTTAGATTTTTTGTTGCTATTTCATTTATACCTGATGATGATTGCTTGTGTTGCAATCGAAACGTCGTATGCTATTATTTAATTTATTATTTTATCTTTATACGTGACTTTACCGAAAGAACCAAAGAATTCTATTTTTCTCTTGATGTGGCCTAAAAATCACCAGGTGCAATCGCTATTAAGGTATTTGTAATAGATTACTCAGGCCTCATAAAAAAATGGCAGCCACCCCACCTCCCGAAGGCGGGAAACCCCCCTGCAAGTCACGCACCAATGAGGCCATGACGCTATCAGGTCCAACCCATCACCTCCCGTCCAGCGGCACGAGTGGGACAAGAGGTGAGACTTTTCCTTTCCAACTATTCTCGTAATTCTCCCATTAGTCGAGCGAGTGCAGCGACCATTGGGTAGAGAGATTACTTTGGTTATCCAGCCCAGCTCCAAACGGAGCAATGAGAAGTGTACCGGGTGGCTAAACCACCGGCAAGTTGGCGGCGGTGGAGACGGTGAATCTGCCAAACGCACCTAAATCAATGAATGCAGGACATCTGGTTCTGTCAAAATGATCGCCTGCCAACAAGCCCTTTGCTGCTCCGTGGCCTCGCCTCACTCGGCGCAAGCGCTGTGTCGCAGGCCAGGTCGCGGAGAACCACGGCTTCGGCTGTTGCATTGTGGGGGAGGAATTTGCGCGCCATGCCGGCCTTAATAAGGGGCTCGCTAACGGCTCTTGTGGCGAGAAGTTTCCGAGGCTGAACAAGGAATATTTATCATTGTTACGGGGAGGGGGTGATGGTAGGTGGGGGGGGGGGGGGTCAAATGAATTGCACGGGGATTTTAAAACCAGCAAGTACTGGGCTCAGTGGCACGCCAGCAAGCCCACCAGGCATTTCCAATTTCTATGCGTAATTATAAAAATTCAGTTAGCAGCCAATTTCATTATGCGTTAAAATTCATGATTAAAAGAGCAAAGCCATGACACCCTGCAAATTAATGTGTCAGTTGTGGTTATGGAGGGAGGGGTGAGAGCAGAGGAATATGGAATTTTCGTTTAAAATAACATTTCCTTCACAAAAAGCAAAGCAGAGATGTACACAGAGCTATGAAGCATTAGAAAGTTCCCAACCAAGTTTTAGTTTGACTTAAAATACCAACATGTTGTGAAAGAGATTTGAGTCCATTAGGATTGGGGAGTTGAACACGGGAAGAGCTCCTCAGGTGTGTACTCTTTTCCTGGATGCGTCCAACTTCAAAGTGGCCCTCATTCGACAGCCATGTCAGGCATCTTTGTAGAGTTACGATTCCACGCAAAAATTCGTTATTCTTTCACAATTCAGTTAACAGACAATTATTATAACATGTATAATTGTTATCTCATAATACTCATTATAATGATAAACAATTTCATTCCAGACTTAAAAAGAGAGTAACATAAAACATTTCCTTTGTAGAGCAACACCAAAACAAAACTGCACGACCCTTATAGCCATGAATACGTAGGACCTTTATCTTCACTGGATATCAGACTTGCTTCAAACAATAGCATTTTCATTTACTTCCTGCAATTTCTAATCAATAGAACTCCTGCTGATCCATGATCCGTGCTTTTCTCATATCGTTCAATGCTCCAACTGCTTCTGTTGTGTGTTTGATGAAGTTTTAGGCCACCCCGAAACCTTCAAACTGACTGGCACTGCCTCGCATGCCCAAGGCAGGTAACAAACACCCGCTCACGAAGGCTTTTCTTTTAATATATTCTCTCAAGCATTTATGAAAGGCACGACGAATCTCAATGGAGTATACACCCTCGGCACAATGGGGAAATGTGTTACAGGGAGGGCTCACAAGGGTCTTGTAATGACTGCGAGGCAAGGCTCGGTGCTTTTTCACTTCACAAGTGCTTTTCCAGGCCCAGCTTCTTAGTAAATAGAAGATTGCAAACTGAGAGGTAATTTATTAAAACAGCATTCATGAATTAATTGAGTCGCGGCTTATCTGGCCGCTGCATGCAAGCGGCCGCAAAGTGAAGAGGAATGATGCCCGAGGGGCGAGGAGGTCCAGCGGGTGAAAACGACGCTCGCTTGCAAAGAGCACCTTGGAGGTGAAGGAAGAATGGGGCGCTCCCAGGTGCGCGAGAGAGAGAGCGAGCGAGCGAGAGACACGGGGGAAAATTCAATCCCCCAGCATGGCTCCCTGACCTTGGCCAATGGCCGCGTGAACGCCTTTCACGTCGGTGGACTGGCGCGAAGAATCCCACCGTTTCAAACTCTGAGCGAAAATGGTTAAAGCGGCGCAACGCGGCGGCGGGGGCAAACGATTCGCAAACGAGCCCCACGACGGCCCGTCAGTGACCCGCTGTGCGTGGACAGTTCGAGTTCACGGCCAATGTCGACAGCTGACCCGTACCGCTCCGATGCTGCCGCGGAATTTCCGTGAAACTTAATCAAATGTTACCGGCCCCCTTGTACGAATCAAATACACAACGCGGATTAAAATGTTTTTTTTTATTCGGCTAATTGGATAAAAACGACTGTGTATGACGGGTGATTAAAATGCTTTACGTGACAAATGTTTTTACACCACGCGTGGGCAGATGCGCGTTATATTATTTTTCAATAGTGACCTCTAATATAAATGCACTCATTCGTGGCGTTTACGGTATGGAATTTTCAATCTGAGCACGGTTTACAGGAACACTGCATGTGTCAGTGGTTTGAATGCACCTGGGTAAATTTGCATGATTATCAGTTGAATATGGCATGAAAGACGACCCAAGGTTGTGCCTCCCCTACGTTGCCAAGGCAACTTAGAGTAGTTTTTCCACAAAAGGCACAATATGAATTTATTATTATTTACCTTCATATTAGGGGACTCAATAATCATCTTAACTGAAGCATCGTCATCTTTACAAACTTGTCCCGTTTGTAAACACACGATGTTTGAGACCTGCTATACAAACGGGCATCTTAGCGATGATAACGCGATCTTTGTTTTACAGGAATGGCTTGTGAACGTTACACTTCGGTGCGTTTCACGATATTACATCAAAAACGTGCGGCCGTTTTGCATTCCCCTATGTCGTTGGGGGTTGTGGTTGTTTGTGTCGTTGTTGCCATACAGCATCTTCACGGAACCTTCCAGCCGCGCACCGTGATGGAGGTGACGAGTCATGGGCATCACGTGACGGAGTGTTCAGGGCACGCCATGGCAGCGGGCAGCAGCCGTGGGCCGGGATGAGGAATGGACCAGCGTTCTCAGCTATGCATGCACGGACGCCCTTATTTCCCATCAATCTTTGGCGGAGGTGCCACGCTATGGCATACAAATGTAAAATCAAATCAAAAGGCTGAGCTACTCACTGTTGCCTTGTCACCCCCCCCCCCCCCCCGCCTGAGTGATCCGCGCCTTTCTACCTACAACCCTCGAGTGATGTGGACACATGGTGAGAAAGACAAAGTGGGGGTATAAAATAGGGAGCGGTAGGGAGAAAGTGCAAAGAAATTGAAAGACGGAGGAAGACGGGGGTGGTAAGGGACTGAAGGGAGACAGAGCTCCGATTCTCACCTGCAGATGTCTGAAAGAGCAGTGGCTTCAGTAAGTCCTGATACTCGCTCACTTGCTCAGGACGTCCTCGGTACACCCCTGGCAAGTGGCAACAAACACACGGCGCAACAAGTGTCGAGCATAACGAACAGAACGAAAGTTTTGCTTACCGATGTGTGCACATTGGAGGGATGCCTAACTTTAATCAACCTAGATTTGAAGCTTTCGTGACTGCAAGTATTCATGTTCTTAGGTTTTTTCGGTAAAGTCACGTAGGTAAAAAATCTAAATTAATAACAGTATTTAATCAACCTGATCTAAGCCCCGATGTTTTACACGGCAACTTCTTCTCCCTTAGAGGCATGGCCAAAAGTTGGCGCGATTAATTATTTGATTTCCAGGCGACCACACGGCAGGAAATAAACATCGCCAATGAGGAGCAGAATTGGAAGCAGGAGTCGTCCGTGCAGCAGGCCAAGGAGAGAAGTCATCTAAACTGTCGGGTTTCTACATGGATAAGGCGAAATGACTCGTACACGTTCAAAATCTGAGCTGATAGGCATGCACACCAAGATCATACGACATTAAGCCAAGACTGTACCGTTGAAATATGAATAGTCACTCTCAAGCCCAGTGATCACCGATGTGAATTTTTGTTAAAGAGCTGTCAAACTTTCTGTCCCTGAACTTACTTACAACAAGGCCTTCAAATGGCTGCACGCTATCAATAATTATTTTTTTCCATCTGTGAGTCATCCTTCAGAAACTTGCAGGAGCAGGAATCAATGATGGGACAATGGGATGTGGTGGTAGAGCTGCATGCTCGGGATTGGGGGTTCCACACACCCACCACACTCGTAATGATTATCGCATCATTAGCTCTCAGTCAGGGTTGATTTTCCTTGGCATTGCCCGGTTAAATAATATTTACTACAGTTCAGTATGAATACATGAGCAGCACAGAGATTATAAGTGAAAGAGTTAAGACCAGATTCCTCATGGTTCTTAAAACACATTTTTTTCTCCCAAGTAATTACGTTAAATTAACAGCAGATTGCCATTACATTTTTCATTGCAGACGCTAGCTTCCATGCATTTATCTAACGTACAGCTACAGACATTTATAACACACTGTGTGCATTACCTGCGAAAATGTTTTAAAATTATCATCGCTTGAAGAAATTAAAAAAATGTAATGTTCCTTTCAACGAAAGATTGATAAAATCATTTTAAAAAATTACATGAAGGGTAATTGAGAATTAAAAATACGAAGGCATTTGTTGACACCCTACACAGCTAAACAAATGAGGCATGATAACCAAAGTGCATCGTGGAACACTCCAATGCATAACGCACAGAGGGACGCAAGCATGTAAAGACAACGATCCCCCGTATGGCCTTAACAGACTGTGGGGCAAGTGCTGTTAGCGAGCACCTATGAAAGCCAGCACGGCACACGTGGGTGGGCAAAACCACGCCTCGCTGCCTTTGTCTCCCCGGTGGTGATGTTTACACACCGCAATAGGTCCTCATTTGAGACTGAATCGACCTAGGGGAGGCCCAGGACCGGTTCAGATAACCATGACTGGTATCGGCCGTGAGCGGGAATCTAACTCGG
The DNA here is from genome assembly GCF_965212315.1 of Lampetra planeri. Lineage (NCBI taxonomy): Eukaryota > Metazoa > Chordata > Hyperoartia > Petromyzontiformes > Petromyzontidae > Lampetra > Lampetra planeri. Next base: position 4,514,758 of record NC_136132.1, read on the forward strand.
GTAGCCGGGTTTGTAGCGCACCTTGCTAACCGCTACACTACCACTCCCCATGCACACACACACACTAGGGGAAAAGCGGTCAACAGCAAGCACCATGTAATTTACTTTTCTAGTTTATGAAATGGTAATTATCAATGGATTATTATGCAGCGTCAGTCCAGCCTGCCACTCAGGCAGCGTGCTGTTCTATGGTTTGCATTGCAGGCGCATTGTACGGAAGGTTTAAAGAATACACGAGGGAAAACCTTAAAATGTATTCACAGGTGTGTGCGCGCGGGGCAAAAACTTGTATGCATGTACGTTGAACTTCTTTCGCACCGTACACAGCCAATCGTGCTAATTGGAGGTGCAGGGGGAGGATAACAAACGTGTATGTTGCTTTCACTTGAAAGGCTTATGTGAGCATGAAACAACCACGGGAGAGTTGAAGAATGAGCGGGGTTCATGCTCTATAAAATAAAGGCACGTAAACGTTGTCTCACCCCGCCAAGCATATCCACGAATTGTCACAATTCAGGGTCAACTATTCGCTTCAAGAACCGAATATTCTTTTTTCCGTCTCATCTTTAACGTACGACATCTACCACTGTTCATCGTTATGTTTCTTCTTCTCATTTGTAAACGAGATGTGTTTCCTCTGGAAGCCAAAACGTACCATCAGCATATAATTTGCGTATCGTTTGCATATTCAAAAAAATGTTGCCGAGAGTCAAGCGGATGGTGACGGAAGGCACGAGAAGTGGCAGGTGTTACCCCGAGGGCAGTTTGTTTATTCTTTGTGAAACTGGCGACTTTCTTTGGTGCTGGGCATGGGTCCAAGTGACATAAAATGCACGGCATTATGGAAAGTTTCTGACGGCTGCCAGCAATAAATCAGACACGACCAACTCCTTCACGTGCCAATTATTCGCACATATCATGAGCGCAGGAAGAAATCTGATCAAATGAATCGATGCGTCGTTACATGCCTACCGTGCGTGACATGTGCATTGTTACTGGGAAGCTGACACTGATAACGGAGCCAGAAACAGTTCGATTGCAATGACACTCCTCCTCTTTACACACACACACAGACCCCTAACAGGGTGTAACTCTTACACCATTGGTAAGCCCTGCGTCCCTGTTGTGCAATGCCGGTACTCCTTGCTAAACACTGCAGCATTGTCCATATGTCTCGGTGCATTTGCTGTGCACTTGCAAACAGATTTTCAATCGTGATGCATTTTCATAGGGCAATGGACAACGGCGTGTACACAGGTACACCAGCGCGTTGCACGTACACTCATGAAGGCACGGATTCTTAATCTACATGTGCGGATTGACATAGATGCATACAACAAGAGTTTGCATTCGAAACACGTGATTTAAATAAATTAGAAATATGTGTAATGTAAAGAGCCTTTGTCAATCCACTCCGAGATGAAGGCTTCCAAAGACCGCGTCAATTGGGGTCGGGGGGGGGGGGTTGTTGGACCGTACTTCACCAGACTGGTCGGTGTGGATTTGTCAAAGGTGGGTGCGCCAGGACCGATTCAGATTTCACTCGCCACTGATGTTTAGCGATGTCCGAGAATCAGGCTCAGGTCACCGGGTTCAGAGAGCAAAGCGATAACCACTGCATCGCCGCTCTACCGCACACTTGCAATGTCTTAAGTGTTGAAGATGGGAGGCCTGCCGATTGCAATTTTGAGAGGTTTAATACGGCATAATTGAAGCCAATTTAACGGATCCCCATTACGACAGAGCAGCAGTTAGTCTGGTGATGAGATCGCGTGTGCCAGAATTAAAGCCCATTTCTTTGGGGACGATGCAAAGGCACAGAACACTTACCATCAATTATCATGTAGATGAAGAAGAGAGGGAATTCACATTCGATGCCATCAAAAAGCTGTGAAAACAAATAACACATTGGGAAGTTGACTACTCGGCGTGCATGTATGCATACACTACACAAGCGTGTACAGGCAGAACGGATGGTCTTTGACAAATCGCTACGACTGTACGGATATCATCATCAACATCAATGGAGATAATACTGCATGTGCTGCAACAACCTATCTACATACAACATGTGCTTTGAGTTCAATGCTCCAGCTCTCATTACGTTGTCTTATCGTCTCTGTTCGAAGCAGGTAATGTTATGCGACATAATATCTTCATAGGCCAAGCAACTGGGAATATCTTATATTGTGAAAGAAAATAATTTAGCTATTAGGCGAAAGTAAAAAAAAACAATAATACACCTTCACTTAAAAATTTCACAATATAAAAAATTCAACTGCACTTTCTACCAAATGTCAATTTAATGCAGCTATTCTTCATAAATTTAACAAAGGCGTTGTGACTTCGTTTAACGAGTGTTACCATTGAATTATTCACTCTTTTGTGGCAGAATGATTTGTGCACCGATTTCAGGGTTTAACGTTAATTCCACACGTGGGGTAAATTTAAGCACATCTTGGTGATGCGTTGTGCAAGCCCAGTAAGACTAAATGATTCGCTCTGCATTCTCTAAGCATAATAACTCCATCAATAATGTGATTAACCGCACCATCATAAATAACCCATCATGTAAAAATGAGGCACAGTTTGCATAAAGCAGACTTCTACATTGGCAAAATATTCCACATTTTCAAATTCGCACTGCAGACAATATCCACACATTAATTACGACAGAAATAAGCAATAATTGCAATAATATGCAAAGGCCTATTAACAGATTTTGAGTAATTTTTTGGACGAAAAAAAATGTCATTAGAGTGCAATCACTAGCAATGGTCTTGATTTAATTTGCAAATATGTCTTTTGGATGAGTTGCTGCATGACAGACTTCAATTTAGCGTGTCGCATTCAATTAGGTGTGATTGCATACTTATACCTCACCAATACACTTATTTGGTTATATGGTATTAACCTGTTATGCTCTCGAGCCTTCTTGGTCCAATATCCTTATATGCCCCTTGAATTTAAATAAGCCACTTTCAATACAGAGTTAAGTTACTGCTGTAAGTGGAATATTACCACTCCGCATGTTTCATTACGTGTTGGGCTGCCAACAGTTTAACCGTGACATTTACAATAATTCAAGGCAATACAGAAAAGTTAAAATAAGGCAAACACAGTTTACATCTTATTCCCATCAATATGCTCGTGGGAATATTAATCCGGGTCAATTGTGAAAAACAGAGAGATATCTTACCTCAACAACGCCCCGAAAATTTCCAGTGAACTAATGAAAGCAATTAGATGCAGAGAATGCTGCCGTGCTTGTGAGGAGGCGGGGGGAGGTGGATGGGAGGTGGATGGAGGGGGGGGGGGGCATGCCCCTTCATACGAACCCACAAAAGGTTGACGCGCAACGAAGACGCGTCCCCTTTGTCGAGACGCACAGGGCGAGAGCGCCGTCCGAGGAGGCTCATCGACGTCCGGCTTTGCTCACCTTGATCTCGGCCGGCTTGTAGTAGCGCCGGCTCTTGTCCTCCAGCGCGGTGCGGTAGCCGTCGCGAAGGAAGCGGCGAAATCCGTGGCGGCCCTGCAGCTTGCGCAACACCTTGTCCAGCGCCTGGCCCAGCAGCGCTTCGTCGTCCACGGCGAACGCCGGGTAGCCGATGCAGGGCAGCAGCGCCGCGTCCGTGTTCTTTGCGCCGGGGGAGGGTTGGGGGGAGGGGGTAGAGACAAAGGGGGTCGAGATCGTGCACGGGCGGCTTGCACGTAACTTTAAAACTCAATTCGGCACTCCGAGGATTTGAGATAGCACGTCGCCGTGTGCTGTGGTAGGCCGCGTGGGGAAAGTGCTGCCCTCTTTGCGGTGACGACCAGAGATTAAAAGGTAGCTCAGCGATATGCACTTCCGTGGGCTGTTCTCGAAACACAAAGGGTTACACGCGGGGCTTTATGCGAGATGAATGCTTCCCACGTCGCTGGTGGACTCGAGTGGGTGCCACGTGACCAGTGGTAGTCAGGGCCATAGAGCGACGCTCGATGTGGAGTGCCAGGTGGGGACGCGTTTGCCGGGCCGCTCGACCAAACGGGTCAAGGCTGAAATTAATCGCTGGTCGTACGCGGGTCGCGCTTTGCACACGTGCCAGTGGAGGCAGCGAATGAGCAGAGTTGGTGGATCGTACAGAGGTCGATGGCGAGTCGGTCTCCCACCTCGTGAGAAATGGGTGCCTGCAGGAGTTTGTGCGGCCAGGTATGTTCCCGATGTATATGTTTTATCCCCCAATATCTGCCGCTTTCCTCTGTGCAGTCTGATTTTCTCCCAAGTAGGCATACACTCATGGAATTGCTAAGTTGTCTCATGCTCGAAAAAGGATTGACATTCAGTGTGTTCCTGGATAAATATCGAAAATTATTATATTAGGTTTAAAAGGTAAATACAACATCTAATATATAATAATCTCTTTGTCGATGCACTGCTGGATGAAGGCCACAACACACTGTGTTGATCATGGAAGTTATTTGACTGAACTTCACCGTGCTGGTCAGTGTGGGATTGTGAAGGGGGGGCCCTGTACCAGTTCAGATATCAATCTGCGCTGAAGTTAGCCATCGGCAGGAATTGAACTGAGGTTGCTAGCATTTGTAGTGCAGTGCAGTGCTAACAGCGGCACCCGTCCCCCCCTTTTATACAGACTGGAGAACACGTGGCAAGTATTATTATACGTATGTACGTTATTTATGTTTGCAAGTATGAATTTTGAGTGAACCAGTATGTACAAAACATGTGTGTGCAGGTATTCACGAAAGGATTGTCTTTCATAGTAGTGTACATTTACGTGCAATTCACATAGACCAATATTATTATTTTCCTTTATATCCCACTTCAATAGTTGTCATTGAAAAGCAATATTAGTTCCATGCATTTTAAATGATTCAACAAAAGAGCCGTGATGTTTTTTTTGCCACGAATACAACTTTCCTGCTTGGCAGCAGATGGGAGCCCCATAATATATTTAACATTAAAAACAAACAACAACAACAACAACAAAAAGCACCCCACCGGGCTCGTATTTGAAATCACGCGATCCATCAAATTTATATTAACACGTCATGGCATTTTTCGAATTAAAACATCGCAAAAGCTGAAATTGATCCCGAGGAGGTCGCACGACGGGAGAAGATGCGCGCACTCCGCACAAAAGTCGCGAGCGTGCGTCCGACGGGGGAAATAAAATCATTGGGAGAATTCACTTGGCTTCTCGAAATGGAAAAGCACTGGTTGTCCATCATTGCATTCCGGGGGAAAAAAAAAATAGGACAGGAACACCTGAGAGGCATTGTGAGCGTGGTCACATCCGGATAAGGCTGTCGCAGCAAAGGTCCACATGGTAACTCAGGCAGAAAATTAACGGCCTTGCCAAGGTGACTGCTTGGGGAACAGCATTATGGCGTTTCAGTATGACAGATTTTCAAAAAACAGCATTCCACAACAACAATATCAACCGCGGTGGTGGCGACTACAAAACTTTATCCACGTGGGCCCTGTACGTGACAAATACTTCGAGACAGGCAGCATTTGTGAACACTGCCACTTCTGCAATGCGGCCGTTATGTATTTCTCTGGCATCTGACGGCTCGCTCATAACAGTACCCTTTGAGCAATGAGCGAGAAGGATGTGAAATCCACGCGCGAAGCGCACCCTAGCATTTACTTCTCGACACAGTCAAGTTTGCCTTTGTTGCTGATCTACGACAGAACTCAACGATGGAAATTTGGGAAGAATATACTTATTGAAGGGCAAGAAGAAAAAGCAAAAGAGGGAACTTGACAATATCGTGCTCTCTGCGCCGACAGCTATCGCTGGCACTCACGTGGGAGCGAGACTCCCGTGGCAGAAGAGACGACAGCGTCTGGCGGTTACGATTGTGGGCATCCAAGTCCACGAAGATCACCGACCAGGAGCAGCCCTGCACGGTGAAGACAAAACACACCAAACAACAAGAGCAGCCATTCACCACTACTTTAAAGTGACATCATCACGGCACTTGGACCAGGCTAGCTACACTTTGAGCCCACCGTAAAGTGTTCGAGGCACGCCGGCAAGAGGTTCCGGAAGATAAGCATGTATACTCGCAAACACACACGTGTACACACAACCCACAAATGCAAAGATCAACCTCAGGGACTGTAAGGGCGAGTGATGTCAAGGGGTCACCCATTAAGGCGCGTAAGAAAGTAGTGCAGCAAGGAGCACCGAGAAGGCCCGACAGGCTTTGCCTTCCTGATGTTCGTTATTCACAAAGTGAACAGGTACTTTTTTTAGGATTTTAGCTGACCGAGAGAAGGACGAGGCCATTTTCAGTAACCACTTTCAATGGATGTGCTTGGGCCACGAGTTGAACTCGGCAGGCCAGGATTGTAGTTTACTTCTAGATTTAAAGCTTTCGTGACTGCAAGGATTCATACTCTTAGTTCTTTCGGTAAAGTCACGTAGGTAAAAAATGAAATTAAAATGAATAAAAATTAAAATAATTTTAATTTTATTTTTATTAATTTTTATTTCATTTTTTTCCTACGTGACTTTAATGTAGTTTACATTGCTGATGGCATGGATGACTCCATATAAAATGGAAGTTTTAACATTATTATTATTAAATTGCTGCCCGCAATGCCATTACTCTTCACACACAAACACGAGTACATGAACATCTGAGATGCATAGTCAAGAGTGCTCCAAACCCAGGGCCTAATGGGCACATTTAATGGAGTTGAAATAAATAGGTAGTAAGAACAAATTCCTGTAATAATGGTTCCTTTGTAATGCCGATGAACATGTTCCTCCCTTGAAAAATAGACAATAATAAATCTAAGTGGTTTTCATCACGAGGTTACGTAAAAAAAACCTTAATTCACGTATCTACATTGAAAAAAACCCATCATTAAATCTATCTCTGCCCTCATTCAAGTAAACCGAGCAACGGAATCACACGGTTAAATCTTGACTCGAAGCTTTTGTGTCTGCAGAAATTAATATTCTTTGGGTCTTTCGGTAAAGTCACGTAGATAGGTTCAAAGAAAATAGTAAAAAATTTACAAAAAACTACGACGTTTCGATCGCAACACAAGCGGTCGTCTTCAGGAAAAGGGGGGTTCGCTTCCAAGGCAAACTGTTTATAAGGGTTTGAAATGGGCGTAGCCCAAATGTCAGCAGTCAATGATAATGTAAGTGGTGGGCAGCAACCTGGCGGTGGTTCGTTTTCCACCAATCAAAGGGCTGCCAGGTGAAAATTAGCATGTTTATTAGCATGTTAATGAGAGATTAGTATGTTAATGGGAGATCTCGGAGCCGCACGCGGTAGGACCAATACCTCGGCCGTGGCTGATCTTTTTTTCAATGCGGTGAGCTCACACGAAATGTATTTCTCTAAGACGAAGGTACTTTGCAAGCCCACTGGCTAGCAACAAAGATTCGTTCATGAAGCCATCCATATATATAGACACCGACACAATTTCAATCGAGAAGATGGGTACAAACTGAGCAATCATTGGAAGGACGTTATCAACCAGTTTAAGTCATAACTGGCTGTGATGTTCACATCCTACCACCTTCCGATGTTAGTTGTGCTTAACGCCCATTTCAAACTTGCGCTTTCACAGAGTTCACACCAACACAGTCACTTCGCGCGCCGACCACTCGGTTGCGGCTCTGAGATCTCCCATTAACATGCTAATCTCTCATGAACATGCTAATTTTCACCTGGCAGCCCTTTGATTGGTGGAAAACCAACCACCGTCGGGTTAGCTGCATACCACTTGCATTATCATTGCCTGCTGACATTTGGGCTACGCTAATTTCAAACCCTTACAAACAGTTTGCCTTGGAAGCTAACCCCCCTTTTCCTGAAGACGACGGCTTGCGTTGCGATCGAAACGTCGTAGTTTTCTGTTATTTTTATTATTTTCTTCGAACCTATCTACGTGACTTTTACCGAAAGACCCAAAAATAGGAATCCCACGGTTTTCAAACCGCGAATGGGAAAACTAATTTTGGAAGATGCGAAACTTATTCAGGGGGCATGAGGTTACGAAAACTAAAAACGCATTCTACAGTTTATCTGCATGCACACACGAGCAAGCGATGCCATTCGTTTTGCAAGCCTTCTCCTACCCTGGTGGACGAGACAGCTTAAAAAAAAAACCCCATCATGCTGTCCTTGAGGGACACACTAAGGCAGCCTCTCCCTGTCAGCTTGCAGACATAAACGATCATGTGGAACTTTTTATTTCTCCTCCTCTCCATCCACGGGCAGGTCGGCGGAGAGGGGGGGAGAGACTGCCAGCCTCTCGTTGTTGCCAAAATTGACCACCTGCCTCCTGTCCGCCGTGCCCAAGCACCCCCCCCCCCCCCCCCCCCCCGTGTAAATTCACATGCAGCGGCCGTCTGCGGGAATGCGCGTCAACCTCTCCGCAACGCTTCCTTGTCCCCGCACGCTGCAGGCAGGCGCAGGGCACCACCCCAAGGTGGCACTTTGCGCACGGTGCGAAGATTGTGCTGTCGTGCTAGTGCCGGCGCCAGCGTGAGAGGAAGAAGCAGCAGAGAGGGAGGGCCACAGTCAAAGGTGCATTTAGGCACAACACTTTGGAGTAAGGTCAGAGGGGTAACTTCTTGTACGTGTGTACGGTACGTTGAACTTATTTCGCACCGTACGTAGCCAACCGCGCGAATCGGAGGTACGAGGGAAGGACAAAAAACGCACGAAAAATGTCCCTTCACTTTCTCCCACCAGTGTAATGTAAGCATGTGTTGCTTATATCAGAACTGTACTCGTGTAAGCTGTGCATGAAATAGTAATGACATAGTGCACGAAAAAGACCGCACGTGTTTCCAAGGGAGCAAATGCTAGGAAGCATACCTGTCTGGTAGCAAGCCTTCAATTCTCCCCTTGACGTGATATTTTAAAGAACAAGAAATAGAACACTTAACTGAATTACAGGACAAAAAAGACAGATCAAATAAGAATCTAATTTGGATGTGCATACATTCTTTCTTTCCTTGGAATTGTGATTATTTTTTTGAACAGCACTTTTGCACGATAATTTTGTTGGCTGTCAAAATAGATTATTTGATGGCGCTCACTTTTTGAGGCGCTTCGTGAATGTACACCGCGTGCCAATAACGTGCCACAACATAATCCTCATCCCCGGATGAAAGATTTATCATCGGGAGAATTCGCTGCGCGTCAGTGCTGCGAGGTAATCAATACCGGAGGCTTAAACATCAAAGGGGAAAAAAAGGCATTTATAGCTCTGTGTTAATGACCAGATGACTCGTCGTCAATATGTTGATGAAACATCTGCCAGACCTGCCACGTGATGAACCAAAAGTGGCCAGGATTCGGCTATCGTCAAACCAAAATTCGCACATCGCCAACGTGGAAACCCATATATCCGTGCGTTTATAGAATTCACGTAAGTGGACGCCACTGAGTGTGGGACAAACGCCCGTTTAAAACAATCTCGTGTAAAAAAACAACCGAAATTAATAATACTCAGCCATGCAGGCATGGGTGTACTGAATGAATTACAAGTCAGCCCTTTGCAGTCACCATTTCCTAGCAGGGGTACAGTACAATAGTTCGTGTGATCTCTCTCCAAAGGTTGCGAGCGTGAAATGCAGAACAAGAGTAAGAAGACATAAGCCAGCTGTCACGAATGATATTTTTTGATTGATCCGGTGACTAACGTTCATTCGGCTGTGCGCTACATATCTAATGCAAATGGCTGAAACATATGCACCCTGCTGCGTGTGTACGCATGCGTGTGTTGTTCGTGACCGTCACTTAGTGGCGAATGGCGTATATTGGTTGTTCGGTGACTGGAAGCATAACGTTTCACACTCTGCCTTCCGATTCGTGCGGCCCAAGTTCAATGTTGAGCAAACGTGCAATATCAGTGCATAAGTAACAACAACAATCAAATCACTGCTGTATGAAGGCCATAATGGTTGCAGGGGTTTACTTGGTCATACCTCAACACCCTCATCAGTGTGGGTTCGTGGAAAGGCACCCAGGACTGGTTCAGATATCACGTGCCGCTGACGGAAGCCATCGTCAAAGGATTTAACTCAGGTGGCCAGGTTTATAGCGCAAGTGCACTATCCCCGCTGTGCCACGGGTTCAGCAGAGTTTGTGTACATGTTTACGTAAATACATCCTCTAGTGTTACAATGCCTGATTTATACACACAGTGCACTTAGGCTTGCTTGAAGCATTACCCTCATTCGTACTCTGATGATTGAAGAGTCCCTTGATTCTAAAGACAGATACCGTCCTAATATTTCCCCACCAACATTGTTTATTTTTTCATTGGATTTATTTTGTCTCCTGAGAATTTCGTATTTTTCTCCTCGTGTGCTGCAGCAACACAGCGGCGAGATTAAGTATACTTCATTTGATGTTATGGAGTCGATCTTTCATCTTAACCGTAAAAAAGGCCAGTGCATCCTCACGGATTGTGCAGAGCATTGCACGGTCCTCGCAATAATAAACCCAATTTATCTTTTGTCTGGAAAAGATAGCTTATGTTTCAGCTTTCTAGCGCTGTGTGGATTTTCCCCCAGTACTCAAGATTCTCATTAACACATTCAAGTCTGTTCGTGCCGAAATTCCTCCTTTCCAGGCATCTGACAGATTATTTTCTGAAAAAACTTGAGCTTCGTTATTTTTTTCCATAGTCAAGTTTCACCCTTCAAAACAACACTTGCTTCGACGGTGTTTCACCATTTGCGTTCATCCGGTGCAAAATATAATTTCACATCCATTTGTATAAAAAAAAACTAAAATAACCCAAAAACGGTTGCCAGAGGGGATTTAGTGAAATGTATTTTCGTGTTTTTTTTCTTGCCAAACTAATTTAAAGAACATTTCTTCTGTTTTCGACTTGATAATGCACTGAGGCGCCAACGTCATTTTATCAACAGTTTTATTTATTTATTACGGACTACCTTTGCAAGTCACACAGATGCATTCGATGTTCCGTTGAATCAGACGCACCACGACGGGGAGAGAAAAAATCACCTGAACATATAGTGGGACTGCAGCTTCTGTAAAAAAGCAGATGAATGACCGAGTGGAGTTAACCAAGGGCATTGTCAGAGCATTTAACAGCGTGGATGCTGCCTTGTGGCAACTTGGTTTAACCGTGACACAGAGCCAACAGGCTCATCCTCTCCTCTCCTTTTCACTCAAATGGAAATGGGCGTTGGCGATCAGAAAATGCACAATCTGTGGCGTAAGGCGTGTCAATGTGAAAGTATATAAATAAACAAAACCAACGTTAGCTTATTAAATAAATGCAGTTTAAGTGAGAGTCTTATCAATATACCCATTACATTGCGTGCGTTGTATGCCCTGCAGGAATCAATAACGAATTAGATTATTTTACAATTATAATTAAAGCTATAGTTTACGTTGGAGCGACCTTGGGAAAGAGCCGAGGGTGAAAGCGGTGACATTTTCAGGAAAGCGGAAGAGACGCACGCGCAAAGCATAGCGAAAGACCGCGTGACTGAAAGGCCGTGTCAATAGCCATACAACGTATTACACAAAATCCATCAGACAGATAAGATTGAACATCGGAAAAGGCGGTTTCGGCTGGGAAAGGGGTTAACGTCCACAGCTCGCCACGAGGCACCGATCCCTGGCGTCACATCTCGCAACCTCGATCTTTTATCTGGACATGAGCCCATCACTTTTCAATCTATCACTTCGTCCGAAACCCGCCCGCCATAACCTCTGGCTGCCTTTCCCAGGCCTTCCTATTGCACCTTTAATTGTGTCCCTGGAAAGCCTATTAGGCAGTTTCTTAGCATCTGTTTTGGCTCGAGTCTACACCGAAGTTAAATATCCACTTCACCAAACCCTTTCGATAAGCCTTGCTTTGCGGAAAAACATCGTCCACGTCAAAAAATCTCGAGCGATTTGATTTTTGCTGAAGTGCTTACGGTGTGCGATGTGTCACGATGCCGTCGCGCGGAAAGACAGGGGGAACAGCGTGAAACCGACCGATCGCATCCGTAAACTATGAATCCAAGAAAGACATCACAGCCAACGTCGAAACATCAAAGAATATAGAATAATGAACGTTTTCTCCCTCCACGAAAACAGCAGACGTGCGCAAACGATACAGCATCCGGAATAACTGATCTCTATTGATTGTAAGAGGTTTTCAAGACCCCTCTTGGCTTAAGCAGAAGCCATGGAACTCCAAAAGAAGGCAAAGGTGCAGTCCTTCAACTGCTTGATTACGCCACTGCTGCTGGAAAGGCCTCCATGAGAGGGGACTCTTCAGAGTCTACTCTTTACTCTTTGGTTCTTTTGGTAAAGTCACGTAGGTATAAAATAAAATAAAATAGATCACGACGTTTCGGGCGCAACACAAGCGTCCGTCATCAGGTGGGAAAGCGTGGCCTGCTGCTGATGCAGACTGTTTTAAAAGGTTTGAAATGGGTGTAGCCCAAGGGTCATAAAGAAGTGGCCGGGGCTAGTGGTGTTAATGTGAGAAATTAGCATGTAACTGGGTACGGAAGTGGCTGTTACATGCTAATTTCTCACTTTAACATCATGCTAATCTCTCACATTAACATAGCCACTTCCGTACCCAGTTACATGCTAATTTCTCACTTTAACATCACTAGACCCAGCCACTTCTTTATGACCCTTGGGCTACACCCATTTCAAACCTTTTAAAACAGTCTGCCTCAGCAGCAGGCGATGCTTTCCCACCTGATGACGGACGCTTGTGTTGCGCCCGAAACGTCGTGATCTATTAATTTTCTAACTACGTGACTTTACCGAAAGAACCAAAGTATGGATTCCTGCAGTCACGAAAGCTTCAAATCAAGAGTCTACTCTTTCACAATGGCGAGAGATCTGCAAGAGGTGAGAGTACCCACACTTTCCTCCACCACAGGCGACCTACATGCATGTTGAACTTCTAATCACACCGTACGTAGCCAACCGTGATCATCTGCGGTGCAGGGGAAGGACAACAAACTAAACACAAAAAGCAGTTCTAATAAATGAGTTTTCAACCTAGATGATGATTTCAAAGTGCAGAGCTCCAGTGGCTTCCTAATATCGGAAGGAAGAGCGTTCCAGACGGCCGCAGAAGCGCATCTGAAAGCGCGCGATGCAGTGACCGTCTTTGTTCGACGATATTCGCAAGGCACTGTGGTTCATTTGCATACCCATTTATACTGCCGGATGGACAGAGTCAGGGGGATGCACCATCGTTTAAACTTCCGCGCAGAGTGATCGCACCGAACCGCAGGTTGTGGAAGGGCCAGGTGGTCAAGTCGTCACTGCGTTCACCTGCAAGACCAAAGTTCACCGATTCGTATACAACCTTCAAGCCCTGGTGATATGCTGTGGGCAGACTATCAAACAAGAGCACCATCTGGTAATTTGTGAGAACATAAAACAAATCCCCATGATATTCCCTGCAAGAGTTGGCCACCGCAAAGTGTTGGCATGGCCAAATTAGTCGCAATTATTAAATTAAATGGATTGTTCCTTCGCGAATACAATAAAGGCATGAGAACGTGCCTCTACCGATCTGTACAATGCCCCTCTGGGACAAAAAAACTGCAGCAGGACAATGTGGCATGAGACTGATGTGTCCGAGATTGCCTTACGCGTGCTCTGAAAAAGGTCTCCGTGACTCAATAGCGGTATCGGCTTGCCAAGAGGGGGGCAGCTGCAGCAGTCGCTGTGGCGGAAGTGCGGGCGGGCGTGGGCGGAGTTTGGAGAGGCCATGTGGAGGGAACTACCGGGCAGCCTCAAAGCTGTTCTGGCCAACCATCCGACACGCCTTAGGAGCGGGTCGACAGGACGTGGGCCCAGGCAGTTCTCAGTAAGGGTGGTGGCGTAACAATGACCTCAACTAAGGAGATAGCCGAGAGGTGGAAGGAACACTTTGAGGAGCTCCTCAACCTGGTGAACATGCCCTCCTTCCTTTTATGAGGCAGCCCTGGAAACAGCTGGGGGGGCGGGGGGGGGTTCGGATCCATCACGGCTGCTGAAGTCGCTGCGGCGGTCGAAGGCCTTCGTAGCGGCAAAGCTGCTGGGGTGGACAAGATTCACCCCAGAGTTGTTGAAATCGCATGGAAGGTGGGTACAGTACTCATGGACAGGCAAACTGGGGTCATGGTTCCCATTCAGTTCAAAAGGGGACCAGAGGATGTGCTCCAACTACAGAGGAGTCGCACTCCTCAGCGTCCCAGGTAAAGCTTGTGCCGGAGTGCTGGAGAGAAGGCTCCGCGCAGTGGTCGAGCCTTAGATTCAGGAGGAACGATGTGGATTCCGTCGTGGTCGTAGAACAATGGACCCCCCCCCCCTTTCACAGATATTTGAGGGGTCATGAGAGTATGCTTCTCCAGCATACGTCTGCTTTGTAGACTTGGAGAAAGCATATTCTTAGGTTTTTTCGGTAAAGTCACGTAGGTAAAACATTAAAAATAATAAAAGTAAAATAAAATAAAAATCACGACGTTTTCAGCTGTGACGGTTCCACCTGAAGACGGAAGCTTGTGTTGCCTCCGAAACGTCGTGATTTTTATTTTATTTTACTTTTATTAATTTGAATGTTTTACCTACGTGACTTTACCGAAAAAACCTAAGAATATGAATCCTTGCAGTCACGAAAGCTTCAAATCTAGAATTGGAGAAAGCATTTGACCGTGTTCCCTGCAATGTCATGTCGGAGGTGTTGCGGGAGTACGATGTACCGGTGCCGCTTTTGTGCGCTATCTGGTCCCTGTATTTCCGGAGTGAGAGCTGTGTCCGTATTCTTGGTGTTAGATCAAAGTCGTTCACTGTGGGTGTTGGACTCCGCCAAGGGTCTCCACTCCTGTTTGTGAGTTTCATGGACTAGAAATCAAGGCGCAGGCGAGGCACGGAGAGTATCCGGTACGGGGGCATGGAGGTGGCATCGCTGCTTTTTAAATCCTTTATATTAAGTTCACTTGCTTGCTTACGACCGTGCAAATCTTTCGGTCGTTTTTTAACCCACTTCCCGTGATCCAATCGAGCTGACATTTTGCACACAGACTCGTTGTGCGTGACAATGTATTTTCGTGAAAAAAAATGCAAAAATTTTACACCTTTTAGGATTTTTTTTTTTTATATTTAATTACCAATTGCTTAATGTAGGCAGCCATTCATCTGACCCATAGGTGGCAGCCATCTCAAGCCAGAGGACGAGAGGACTCTAGCCGCCCGTTTCAAAGACCAATGTGGGCTGGGTTGTGGCCCATTGAACACGCATATAAAGGATTTATAGTGAAAAACTTTGTTTTTACGGGTTAATTTTTTGCAGACGACGTTGTCCTCTTTGCCTCGTCATTCTGTGATCTCCAGCGTGCACTCTTACGGTTTGATGCCGACTGTGAAACGGCTGGGATGAGGATCACCATCTCCAAATCTGAGGTCACGGTTCACTCCTGGGAGACGGTGGATTGTGCTCTCCAGGTGATGGGGGAACAGCTGCCCTTAGTGGAAGAGTTTAAGTACTGAGGAGATGGAGTGATGAAATCAACTCTTGTTCAGGCGATAGGTGGATCATTACATCACAGAACCATGCGAGGAGGTATTCATCCAGCATTGGACTGATCATGGCTGATGATGATGATGTATTTACCGAGTACTGAGAGTAATACACATGGTACATTGGGGAGGGGGGTATAAAATGTGTCTATTTAAGTGACTCTTGATGCAGTTCTGTGGTGTGCTGTTGCAGGGCAACTGCCTGACGTCGCGACGTAAGGCCCTGCTGCTGATCGAGGGAGCTCTGGGAGGGATGTTTCACTCGTTCATGACACCAGTCTGATAACGGCGAAATTGGGATATACGGTGACTGCTGATAACATCCAAACAGTTTAAAATATATATACGTCTCTTGGTTTAATAATAATAACAAACTCTGTCCATCAGCAATATCGCCATCATCTTAAAGCCGTGGTAAAATGTCTCCTAGATAAAGCTAATAATTTGTCTCTGTCAGACAGTCTCTTGGCAAGAAGCTTCCATTAGACCATCTGCCAGCGGCTGCCGCATGTAACACCCCAAGGCCCTATTGGTCCCATAACTGTCAATTACAGCCTAACTGATCCAAATGTTCTATGTGTTTAAACGTGAACACGATTTAAAAGGATGTCCGTAGTATTAGAAGTATATTTTTTTTAATTAGAAAGTCTGGGGAGAAATGGAATTCAATATATATAACACACCAGATAACTGGTGTAAATTAAGTTTGGTAAGGGATGTTGTTTTTTTAAAGGTGGCCTTGACCAACTTGATGTTGAATTTGCTATAAAACCCCAATATTATATTGTAGAAATGTTTAACATGGTTTTTTTTTTATTAGAGCTCAAGATAATGTTGAAAACTAACCAGTCCCTGTCCATACGCTTATACTGCACCATCAAACCATTTCCCCTACCTTCACACAAAGGTGTTTTTAAGTTCAAATGAATAATAATGTTCATCTTTACAACGCCAAATATAGATTCACGTGCAATAACACCGCCTCCTCCGGACGGTGCTGCTGTGTCATATGAACATTAACGTATGCACGTCAAACTTCTTTCGCACCGTACCTAGCCAGCCGTGCTATTCGGAGGTGCTGTGTGTATGTTGAACTTCTTTCGCGCCGTACCTAGCCAGCCGTGCTATTCGGATGTGCTGTGTGTATGTTAAACTTCTTTCGCACCGTACCTAGCCAGCCGTGCTAATCGGAGGTGCTGTGTGTATGTTGAACTTCTTTCGCGCCGTACCTAGCCGACCGTGTTATTCGGAGGTGCTGTGTGTATGTTGAACTTCTTTCGCGCCGTACCTAGCCGACCGTGTTATTCGGAGGTGCTGTGTGTATGTTGAACTTCTTTCGCGCCGTACCTAGCCAACCGTGCTAATCGGAGGTGCTGTGTGTATGTTGAACTTCTTTCGCGCCGTACCTAGCCAACCGTGCTATTCGGAGGTGTGGGGGAAGGGGGAAGAACAAATAAACTAAAGATAAAAAGCAGTTTCGAAAGAAATACGTTTTCAATCTAGATTCAAAAGTGGATAGCTCCCAGTGGAATCCTAATACGTGTGTCATCCTGCTTTACCTTGCACAAATAGTCACGCACGCGAGTTTTACGAGTGCACAGGGAAAAACTGGAAAAAATTCCCGACGTGGGTTTTTGTTGTTGTTCCACGTTACATAACGCGATGTTTGCACGTAAAAAAACATTCAATATGCATTTTTTTTTCACAGGTGCGTTACATTAATGACAGGCATTGCTAAATATAAACGATGGAAAACATCTGCGAAATTGTGAGCACTGTGAAAATAATAGACACTAATTGCAATGCCCCAAAAACAACACGCGTCCGCCAATTAAACCCTGCCACATCGTACTTATTTCACATGCCACGTGTTATTTTCAAGGCTGGTGCCTGGCAGTGAAGATGCCATGCCGTGGGAGCATTTCCTTTCTCTTACTATCTTTGCTAAGTCACAACATGCGGATTGAAGGTGGAATTCAAGACTCCTTAACTTTATTTTGCGATTATGTTTCCAACCGCTGGCCAAACGGCACGGCGTTTTCTAAAAGTATTGGAATGTCACTCATCACCAAGTGTCCCTTTTGAGAGAATCCAAATTGTCATCACGAACAGCTATAATCTTGCAAGACCGTAGAATTTCGTATTTCTGAACAGCAATCCTTTGCATGGCTAGCACCAAATTCTGCTGATGACCAACACTTTAAATACGACGACAGACCCCCAATATACCATTTTTACCTGTGCCATAATAAACCCAAACCATTCAAACTGCCGGGCAAGTTTTGTTAAGTGATCACCTATTAAGGCCGGCATAATGCACGAGGTATGGCCAGCACCCGCCCACCTTTGTCTCCCCAATGCTGACGTGTACACACTGAACCAAGTACCCGTTTAAGGCCGAGTCAAACTAGGGGAGGCCCAGAACCAGTTTGAGATAATCACCACAGCTGGAAATCGAAACCAGGTCATTGGATTGGTAGAGCAGTGCGTCAAAGACCGGGCACTGCTACTCCACCAGTTACACACATGGAGACGGGCACTTTGACCTTGATCTAACACGCTTGGATCTTCCGTGGCCGAAAGTCGAACAAAGCTGTCTGCATGAAATGTATGAAATAAAACGAGTGCGGCGCAAAATATAATTAGGATTTCGTACAGCCTGTGAAACGGAGGGTCTAATTATCATGTCGGCGAGGCACTCACTTGTGCCTACAAGGTGAGAAAGTAGGTTGCCGACCTATTTGAGCAGGGTTTGGGTGTCCCTTCCT
Organism: Lampetra planeri; assembly: GCF_965212315.1. Taxonomy (NCBI): domain Eukaryota; kingdom Metazoa; phylum Chordata; class Hyperoartia; order Petromyzontiformes; family Petromyzontidae; genus Lampetra; species Lampetra planeri. The sequence goes on from NC_136132.1 coordinate 4,533,072, forward strand.
TACACGTGTGAGTTGTCTCTCGGTGGGTTGTTGCTAGGCTTTATTTTTTTCTTAGCCACATGAATAAACATAATAATCAATATCATTTGGCCAAACTTCCCACGCAGGGCCCTTTTGACAGACGCGAAACACAGGTAGCCTTTTAAACGTGAAATATATATTCATCTCAAGCGTACGGTTGGTGACATTGCCCAGAGGTAGCTGATTCGCCGCTTGTCGCCAAGGTTCACAGTTCAAATTCTCATATTGTGGCACTGGCAAAGGAGGTCCCATGATGTAGCTGCTCACCCCGAGCTCTCATTACTCTGCTAGTGCATTGTCTTTGGGCTGTACGCCTTTTGGCGTCCTCTGGTCTAACACCGTTTTGAGACGAGGCTCAAAAGAAAGCTGTCTCTGGTGTGGACCAATCAGTTTCAAGGACAATGCATATATTATCAGAGTATGTTTTTTGTTTGCATTCTGACCACAAGTATTGTGGTTAATGCAGACATGATTCCTTGTAAAGGGTTTCAGTTTGGTGTTTTAACATCTCAACACCTGTTTTGTTGCCAGAAAAAAGGGGAAAACCTATTCTCAAAGGAGGTCCCATTAAAGACACACGTTCGGATGGCATGCCTGCCGCCTCCCCCCCTCTTTCATCCACCACTGTCGTACAATTTGATGAACGGGCACCCCCCCCATGTTAATTCGTTTCAGCTCGGGAGACGGCGGAGCGGCAAGTTACCGGAATGCGGGTGCTTAACCCTATTCCCGTACCGACGACGTACGTGTAAAACAAATTCATTTTGACGGAACGTCTTCAGGTCAAAAGACATACCGAGGCTCCCACAATGCAATGCGGGAGGCGTGGCGCAGTTTGGCGCCAGCTATCGTAGAGCGCGGTCGTGTCGCTATGGTTCTCTGCGGTGAGTACAATATCTTGAAAAACAACGCCGCTGCGCCTCCCAGAATGAAATTAATGCCGAACCGCTTGCGCGTTCCGAGATTGAGAGGTGAACGGGACACCCAACCTGCAACTCGCAGACGTTTCGGAATGGGAAAGGGTTCATTTGCGACCGAGCATGGCGCACGGCGATCCACCTCCGCAGACGGCACAGCAGGATCATTCCGAAATGCCAATGAGATGAGATTACAGCTCGCAGGCCCCCCCCCCACCCTCCGCAGAATAAAAGGACGCGTAGCTACGGGCCGTTTTCCGCAAGCACGCCTTCAAACGTGCCCTGGGCGTGGCTTAAACAAGACCCCCATGTTAAAATAAAATGTGAACTTAACACAGCCGAGTGTCAATTGTCTGCCCGAGTCGACTTACCGACTTACTCTGTTATCCAGCGTTGATCGATCGAGCAAATTCCATCAAGTACAAAAAGTCCTCGCTTAACGCGGTACTTATAGATGCCTTCCTGAAAAGTGATGCGTTAAGCGGAAAAACACCTTAAGCGAAAGCAATCTCCCCATAAATAACGTGACGAGAAAGTTTCGCGAGATACGATGCCGCGGTACTGTATCTAACCGCGTACCGTACCATACCGCACAGCCGCACAGCTCAAACATGTAGTTCGTCATCGACCGCTCAGAAAGCGCGTGAGAACAGCGGGCCTGTTCTGCGTGGTCACGATGCGTATTCCCTCATGGAAGAACCCTGTCATAGCGTAAACGAGTTGTGTGAACACGTACTGTGAAACGTCCAAATGTGCTGGGCTACGAATTGGCAAGGGAATGGAAGTTATAGCCAACGGGTTCAGGACCTGCCTGGGTGGGCCTTTGAGATGGAGTCCCTAAAAGTGTCGAGTTTCTCTCTATGCTCCAGTTCCCTCCCACGCGCAAACCTCTCATTAAAAACTTAACAAAAAATGTCAACGCAGAACCCACATGAAAAATACTTTTTAGGCTCGCCGAGTCTTTCTTTGATGAATCGTGGACGCCCCCTTCAAACACAGGAGTAAAAGCCTATATTTTAGATAATTCAAATACAAGTTTTTGGATATTATAAATTTCAACGCTGTACTATGGGAATTTTTTTTTTACAAATTGTCCTCCCAATTGCGCTACCAGTGTCATATCATGAGACGAAGCAGTCAATCATATCTCTCACGGCGCAGTGCAAACCTCGTGTCAGAGGTACGGCCCCTGGCGGAAGTGGACACCATCGGATTGCCCTCTGAGGTCTCTTCAGGTGACCACTGTTCCACACAGGCAGCAGCACTTTCCCACCCACCCTGTCACGTGACAATAATGTTTTGTTGCTCGACTAATATTATTAATTGTGAGATCTCAAATTTAGCCAAAGTGCAGAACCAAATTTAACAGGAGGCGGAGGGGGGGATTTGGTGTGTGTGTGGTCATTGGTGGCTGAGCTGGACTCAAACCCAGGATCTTGGCAGTACCAGCTCAGTGCCTAAACTTTTGAGACCACTCGGCTACCCCATGGAAGAGTAGCTTCGTGTGCTTGTGTGTAATAACACCCGCCCTCTCTCTGTAACCAGATCCACTAGACACGACTTGCATTGATAGCGTGCCGATATCGCACAACACATGAACATTTAATTTACAGTCTATCTAGCCGAGGGTAAATATGAAGAAAAAAAAACTGTTGACCCCCACAATGCAAAAGAAACAAAGATTTATAACCAAATTAAGCCAATTGAAAAACTAAAAAATCACTTGGAAATATCTGGTGGTCGCCAGATCCTACCGAGCAGTAAACATTTCAACAAAAACACAGGAATCCTACGAAGCAAATTATCGCCACCTTAATTCCCCCAAAACAAAGAGTGGGAAAAAACCCTGCAAACTTGGCTCACTGCAACACATTACCTTCAGCAAGTGCCGCTGTAAATAACAGGCCTGAGCACACGGTGAATTCTGCGGCTTGGCACAGAGATCCGATGTTGTGCACCGGCCATAAAGATCACAGTGGCAGCCGATAACACCCTGTATTGCTATCGATTTGGCATGGACCTATACCCACGGCACACTCCATAAATCAGGAAACTAGTACGCTCTATCAGCAGCGAGCCAAACACAATTGCCAAGTCGATGCAGCCGGGAACTTGCTAAGGAAGCGTCTAATGTTACCCTGGGGCCTGGTCTCGGCAGGGCATATCAGGCTGTGCCTTGGTGAGGTTTGAAAGAAAAATCTAGGATATGAATTAAAACATAACATTACGTTTTTTTGCATTCGCAGCCAATTCTGTGGGCCGCTCTGTTGTTAAGATTAAGCAGACAAATGACAGCCCAAAGAAATAATAAAAAAAAGCTAAGTGAGCGGTAGTAGTAAGTCTGAACCAGATTGATTTAATAGCTCTTTCATAACATTTTGGGCCTGATTTATGAATTTACACGCCAAAACAGCACAGAAGTAAAGGGCCACATTAACTTTTTTAAATGAACAACAACTTGAACATTCTGTCTTCGAGTAGTGGCTGTAATAATACAGAGCTATGTTCATTAAGAGGCATTCTGTCATAACACTGAACAAATATATCAGCCATCTGCCCTGACAAAAAAAAGTTAATAAAATCGGACAAACATTGGGTGCCGAAAGTTTGACTCTCATTGCAGTCAAGCCAAGGCACAATATTTTTTATTTTAAATTCCAGTTTGTGAACCTTATATGACAGGCACGTGCACACAAACACCAAGAGAAAGCTCTCATTTTAAGCCTCACCGAACTGTTCGGGTGAGTTCTCTTTCACAAGCCAATGGAGCATTTGAGGTGGTGGTGGGACCAGTACATTGTTTACCTAGCCACTGCAGCCTCCTTGTACTAGCTAAACATAGAACATCAGGGAAAGTATTTATTATAAGACACACGTACAATGCGCACATACCAATTTGAACTGCTGTGCATAACCAAGAAATAACCAATGAGTTATCAAAATTGCAGCACAGCGCGAAAAAGCAACACATCGCCACGTGAACACACGCGCGCAAGAACACACCGCGTCGTAGCTCATCGAATGAATTAGCAAAATTAAAATAAACTAAACGCTAAACAGCTGGATGGGTAGCGTGTCATTAAGCCCGTGTCACGCCTCCCTCTCTGGCGGGCAGATAAAGACTCTTTGCTGCCCGAGACCTACTTCTGGAGTAAACAGACTGTCTCCGAGAATCCGTGTCTGCCCTTGATTAGGTCCAATGCAGTCCGCGGAGTACAAAAGGATGACAGCTGAAGTGCAGGGATGCACTCATCAGGCAGCAGTTGGGACGGGGGTGGGGGAGCGGGCTGGCTAAGAGTGTGCAAGGGGATGGGTCGCCAGCGTGGGAGGCTAAGGGCAGACTGCCCTCACAAAGTCAGATTCATGGGACACTCCGACAGTTGAGTTGATGTTTGCCCCCGTGGGTTCGCCGCAAGCGGACTGCAGTGGCACGGGTGTTCTGCTCTCTCTCTCTCTACGTCCGCAACGGCCGATTAAAAATTCGCGAGCGCACCCATTGGCGTTGACGCGAGACAAAAAAAGCAAATCGAGCCCTTTCAAAGTTACGGCAGGTCATAGACCCTCGTCCTCTGCTTTGAATTTCATAGGAATGCTAAAAAACTGCGAGTTGTTAATTATTTTTTACAATAATGAACTCGATGGCTGGCAGTGCTAAATGTGAAGGCCATTTGGCGCTGGAAGTCAACAGTGCTGTGCCCCTTTGGATTTGTTTCAATATTTCCAAGAGTTACTTCTTATGCTTTATACATCAAATCATTGGCCACCTTCATAAATAAAAGTCCAGCTCGTGAAAAAAAAACAATCACGCTTTATAACTGCGACAGCAAGTCTGAAATATACTCGGGGATAAATAATTCCAACATAAAAGCCGTACAAATGTTGTCTTTAAAGTATCGCAAGTTATTACGGATTATTGGCAATGCCTCATCTCAGATTCATGCTTTATAGGCTTCTCCCTGTGCCTCCAATTTTTATTTTGCCAGCACAGTAACGAGCAGATAAATGGCGCATTTTGTTACGATGCCTTTGTGATGGCTCGGCTGACGAACGCCAGCCAATTGAAGCGGCCAATGTAGTTCATTAAATGATAGAGTTTGTTCAATTGAAGTCAGGATTAATTTTTTTTTATATAAAAAAAAACCTTGGCAGTGGCCAGAAAGAGTGAGCACAATGACGACGTGGGTGAAAAATGAAGAGCAGTCAAACACAAAGAAATGTGCACGCCTCATTAATTCTGTTATAAAGAGTTTCCATTCATGTAAAAAAATATATATCATTGCACAATATACCACCCCTTCTGTCAAAATCCGCTGATCAGCGGATGAAGGTCTCCCCCCCCCACTCAACCCCAACATGCCATGCCAGCCACGGGGGTGGTTTCACCATACTTCACCATGCTCACCATGTGTCAGTGCGGGTTGGTGCATGGACGGCTTAAGACTGTTTCAAATATCGCTTTCCACCGGTGTTAGACCTGCACCACCGCTCTACCCTTGTACGCACGGATATTGCAGATTAGTAGATACAAGTGACAATTTCGAGAAAACAAAAAAACACGATTAAGTTCAAGTGATAACTACCAAACCATACGGCTATTTATTTATTTTGATATGCTTGTCATTGTGCTTATAACTCAAGAGCCAAAGGTCGTAGACAGCCGAGTAAGATACCCAGTGGAAGAAACACTTCCTCCTTACAAAATACAAGATTGACTCTGGAGGACATGAACTCACCTGGAGATGAATGATTGTTTCTCATAGCTTACTACAGACGCCTTTTGACAGATAGTTGAAGTACCACGTTTAAAAATCGTAAAAAAAAAATGTGTTTAATTTATTTATCGCTTGGCCATCGTGCTGCTTTGAACCGGAGAACCCAAAAGTAGCGCAGAGCTGAGTCCCTGTGTATGCGACTTGTCTCATTGATGTGGTCACATGAAGCCAAAGGCACCACACGGAAGTGAACTGTCGTGCACCTAGATCCGGAAACATCTTGCGTACGTCAAGTGCATCTCGATCACTCTCAACCTCTTCTAACCATTTCACTCGGAGTCAATAATAAGCAAACACCGGCAGACGCGTGAGCAAGCAACCCAGGGCTGCACTTCTACCTTGTCCAATAAAATGAAAAAATCTAGATTTTATAATTTTTAGAGCTGCTCATCACAGGTGGTCACCGACACGCCAGACAAGGTAAAGATGCTGCGAGCGTCGATACCACCATATGGACAAATACCAGTGCGAAGCCATAGGCACACAACCAACAACACAGACAAAGAAACACAAAGAAAGAGATTCTCCATATAGCCTTAACATACTGTTGAGGCAAGTGCTGTTAATGTGCGCTTATGAAGGCTGGCACGGGACTTGAAGGAGTAGGTGGCCAACACCACACCCGACCCCCTCTGTCTCCCGAGACCCCCTGTTTACACACCGCACCAGGTACTTATGTGAGGCTAATTCGACTTAGGGATGACCCAGGACCTACTCAAGATAATTGTCACCGGCGTTGGCCGTGAGCGGGAATCTAACTCGGGCCGCCGGATTTGTGGCACAGCGCACTAACCGCTACACTGCTGCTCCCCACACACAATGTATTGTCCATTTTCATGGAAACTCCGGAGTTGGATTCAAGTGGGAATTTTATAAACGAGTGCAGTGCCTAACGCTTAAAACTGTGAAATGGCAATGCAGTTTGAAAGCACATCAGGCCCTTTGGTTCTTTCGGTAAAGTCACGTAGGTATAAAAGAAAAGAAAAAACTTTTTTTATAAAAAAAAAACTTTCAATTAAAAATTTTAATTTTAACATTTTTAATTTAAAAAAATTATTAAAAAGTTTTTTTTATTTTATACCTACGTGACTTTACCGAAAGAACCAAAGAGTATGGAACATTGCAGTCACGAAAACTTAAGACCTAAACTACACCACATCAGGCCCCGCGAGGCAAACGTGACACTGCACGCAGATGGAACACAGTTGACCGCATCGCGCTCTTTTGGTGACCGCTTCACGAGCTTCCACGGCCGTCTGGAAAGCTCTTGCGTTCAATATTATTAAAGCCACTGGAGCTATGCACTTTTAAATCGTCTAGACCGAAAACTCATTTCTTTCTAGCTGCTTTTTGGTGTTATAGTTTTCTGTTCTTCCCCCACACCTCCAATGAGCACGGTCGCCAACGTACGGTTCTGAAGAATTGAAACATACGGTAACGTACGTACACCGCACAGAGCGCTGTCATACCTGTTTCCCGAAGAGGTTGAAGCCGTTAATAGCCTCCAAAGCAGCTTTGGCCAAACCTACAGAACTGCAATGAAAGCAAGGCAAGCAGATCAGTGAAGAGAAGGAGCAATTCTGTGATATATAAACAGTCGAATGAGCACAGGTTTAGTTGGACAAAGCCTCTTCTCTCATATGCGGAGTAGATGTTACTGCACGTGCGTGTAACGGTATGCACATAACAGAGAAGAGTAGCCGATTGTACAAGTGAATGCATGAATATCTCTGCAAGCTGATCCAACATCTCTTGTCGCGTAAATTGATTTCAACCCCAATATGAAGAGATACTGTAAATTGTAAAATCATACATTTTCTAGGATGCAAGATATACTGTTAGCTTTATACATTGCTCCAGGTCTGTATTAAACAATAAAGCCTTGCTAAATTAATGGACTCTTCCCTGGCCAAAATCAAAGCAAATTGTTTGCCTAATCATGTAAAAACATTCGCACAAACACATGAAACGCTAAACACCTTAATGAAAAGGCATTTAATCATACACAATCCCTCAATTCGATTAATGTATCGATTCTTTTCTAGTCTCATTAGTATTGTTTCTCATTTCATCCCATCCCATTTGCAGGATAATGTCTCCTCCATCAACCTAAATGCAAAAGTTGCATTTAATTGCCATGAATGCGAATCTATGTATTCTCACACGCCCGATTTAATGCACGTATCGTGAGACTCAAATCTTGATGATGAATTGACGCACTGTCACACGCCAATTAATAACCCTGCGTGTTCGTTACGCCGAGAGCTCTTTTCGTGGCGAAACCCTCTTCCCTTGCACGACACCTCGGCACTCGACTCGGACAGAATTAATGGCACGGCGAAATTAAGAGTCCAGTGCGCGTCACATCACTCACATTCCCTTTTCGCGTGCGCGCGCGTACTGCACAGAAACAGCGGCGCAGCGTCGCACGTCACCCAAGCCTTCGCGATCAGCTGCCGCTACTGCTGCTGCTGCTGCCCGCTGGTACGATGGAGTTGGGAGGAGCAAGGTTGCATTTGGTGTCGTTTGTGGCGTGCCCTTTCCGAACGTTTTAATTTTCCTTCGAGGGATACGCGGACCGGTAAAAGGCACCTGGTAATTGGCACCGGGCTGGGAAGCTGCCCGTCGCGCACGTCACATCCAGTGTCACGTCCGGTGCCGAGGACCGGGAATGCTCTTGGCAATTACATTCGAGATGAGTTCACACGCAGCAGATGAGGACAGCAACCGTCCGCCACTAAGTGGCGGTGACATCACCAAGCAAGATGCACTTTGAGGCCACGTGAAGTGTTGAAGGGTTTGCTGATAGGTCAGGGGACAGACTCCAGTGTTATGGGTCACCTAAGATGACTCGCAGATATGCTCCCCCACCTGTGCTCGACACAACACGAACTTGCTTCATTTTAGTCACCCTGGGCTCTACTCAATGTTGTGAGTATCGGTCTTCCTCCCTCCATTGTTGTTGGCGGGCGACTGCTTCTTACTGCCCAGTAGCGTATTTTAAGAGCCCACTTCACAAAGGCTTATCTTGACAATGCTGGTACCAATCTTCGGTCAGACGAATAAGCTCCAAATCCTCTCATGCCACATTAGCCCATATTTTCTCTCGCGCCCTCTATCCAGACAACAGAAGCTGCTTGGACACACAATGGCTAGGCATGAGGACTACATAACTCAACAAATGCAGCCTCATTTGATAGAAGAAGAGATTGTGTCGAGATCTTTCAAGGATCTGTGAGCTCCTTACACAATCCAGTCTGGTTGGAAACAGGATGGATCTTAGGCAACCCAGCCTGGTTGTTTCAAGGCGGTTCAGAGGGAGTAAGTGTGGCTGAGAAGACCTGTTCCGTACGGAGCAGCAGGCCAGACAGCTTCCAGAACAACATCCAAATGATTTGAAGTGAAACCTCTTGCTGAAATACAGAGGGCCGGTCATGAGCATACTGCCCAAGTCTGGGATTTCCTCCACTCTCTCCACAATTGCCTCATTGCTCATATGTATAGTTGGTGGGGTGGAGTATTTGATGACATAACATAACCAGGCAGGTGCATTTGGTGAGGCTGATGGTAAGGCCCTGCCTCTAAACGGCACGTTCCAGGTTCTGGGTAGAAATCTCCTCTCACATGGAAGTTACCAGACCAGCAGCATAGATAACATGATTGTCCAGTAGAGTCATCCCTTGACTGCACCTGGGATTCTATCGGCCTACCATTGTATCTGTAACAGATACAAATTCGTCTGATAAAGCCATGGAAAGCTTCTCGAACTTGAAGGTCGAGTAATGTAGGGGCTAGAGAACATCCCTATAGCACACAAAGGTGAATAGGATACGGCTCCGACTCCCAGCTCCGTAGCTTTAGCCTGGCTTGCCCACCATCATGAAGGTCCTTCATTATTCTGAGCACGGGGTCAGGGACCGCCACAAGCATGACGAATAACTCAAGCCCTGGCTTCTTGACCAGGTCGAGAGACTTACGTCCTATTGAAATTCCCTACAGCTCTGCTGTAGCAGACGGACAAAAAAATATCACATCTGTACAGAACTGCCCCAGCCTGAAGCCACAGTGGGGCTCCTCAAACTCCTGCTCTGCATGGCTGGCATGGCAATATTGCATAATCCTTGTCAGGGCCTTACCTGGCACCCTGAGGAGATGCCTCAGTAGTTTCTGCAATGAATACGGTAAACCCCCTTCTTCAACGACGCAAGACTCTCAGAACCTCCGAGCATAGGATGCGGTAAGCTTCCTCATATCAACAATAAGGTAAATATGAGAAAAAAGAACCGACTCTTGATAGCAATTAGTCTCAATTGTGATCAATGTATTGAACTGCTGTGGAGATGGGTTACTAGTTGCATGCCTACACGTACATATAACAAGATAAAAAGCCAGTCTAACCAACGTTTACTAAAGAAACGGCGGTCAGTCACATCCATAAAGTGCATGGACCTGAGTTTCTGTACTTTAACAGACTGTGGCAGCAAGTGATGTTAGGAAGCACCTATAAAGGTCGATATGGCACATGAGGGGGTTGGTGGTCAGCACCAAGACGGGTGCATTTGTATCTCGAGCGATGATGTTTACGCACCGCACGAGGTACACATTTAAGGCTAAGTCGACCTAGGAAGGGCGCAAGACCAGTTCAGATATTTGTCACTGGCGTTGGCCGTGGGCGAGAATCGAACTCGGGTCGCCGGCTTCGTAGTGCAGTGCGCTAACGACCGCACCATGACTCCCCACATGCTTTATACATACCCACTCTAACACAAACACACTCGCACGAACATTATAGTCTCACAAAATGAATGTGCCCCCACTGAGATTGTAAATATTTTATGACTGTTCCTGCACTCACTGCAAATTTCCGTGTAAGCACCAACTGCTACATGTGACAGGCAGCAGTATGGCGGCGTTGGGTACAAAAGGGCCTGCTACTGGAGACGAAAGCCACGGGCAGAGGGCGTGGGGGAGGCAGACCTGGCCTCAGATTCTAAGGCTCGCTGCAGGCCAGAGGTTTCTGCACGATGAACCGAGCAATTCATCACGTGCCAGGCAGCCTACCACCACCACCGGGAAAGGAGCCGTTGAAACTTGCTCTCCGACTCATTCCTTTTTTTTTTGCCCCGAATATAAAATTCACCACCTTTCCATAATAAAGCTGTACTTAAACTGAATGTGTCAAAGGAAATGCCACTCACTCACACAAGGGTAACACTGAAATATCGAGTAAAACAGCCAGGCTTTGGCAGAGACTAAACTCTGCACTTAGTGTGTATTTAGTTCAGCCACATCGGCTATTAAGTGGTCATGAATGGTCTACAAGTAAGAAATTATTGAAAGCTGAGTAAAAGCTACTCTTAGTGGCAATTTATTTTTAAACGGCCAGAGAATTAACTTGTTTCTGTTTCTTGGCAGCCATTTTCCTCGCAATCAAAATGTGACTGTGAATGTTCGGAGTCTATAATAGAGGCACATAGGAATTGAGGTGGTACCTCATCAGGACACTACACTCTCCTTTCATTACAAGTTATGCAATGCACACAATTGTGTGTGAAATTGAATTTGTTTTAAACACACTAATGGTACGCACATATAATTTCAAAGAAAAAACTCTGAGAACTTTGCTAAAGAACCCATATATATACTCCGTTGTGAAGGTTAATTAAAATCAAGTGCTATTTATCGTAATGTATACGAATGAAACAGGGACATGCGTTGATAAAATAAGAACTCCTCTTCTCAACGACCCTATTACCCATGAATCCTACTATTTATATAAAGCTATAGGGTCAATCCCAATTATCCGTGGCCCTTTTCTTCCTATCATCCACAAGCATCTGGACATGTTCTCAACCTGCATTTCGGAATGGATTTTATATCGTCCGCCAAATTTCCATGGACAAGAGGAGTTGCGCGGGCAAATGAATTATAATTATCCACAGGTATTGACCATCCCTATTTCATTGCATGCACTAAAGAAAAATGTCATTACTCCAATTATCCACAATTCTTTTCCTGCATAAGAGTTCATTGGAAAAAATACTCCGATTATCTGAAAATATCTGCAAATATTTCCCCAGAGATAAGTGGAGTACATATTCTTGGTTCTTTCGGTAAAGTCACGTAGAAAGGAAATAATAAAATAATACAAATTAAACATAATTAAATAAAATTCTCATGACGTTTCGGCCACAACGCAAGCAGCCGTCCTCAGGTGAAGAAACAGAGCTGTCGGAAAGACAGCATCCTAACAGCTCTGTTTCTTCACCTGAGGACGGCTGCTTGCGTTGTGGCCGAAACGTCGTGAGAATTTTATTTTATTATGTTTTATTTCTATTATTTGTATTATTCCCCTACTACGTGACTTTACCGAAAGAATCAACAATATGAATCCCTGCAGTCACGAAAGCTTTAAATCGAAAAAGTGGAGTACATTTGCGGATAATAGGATCTACAATATTGGTCCCCCACATGGCCACGCACAAGAGTAATGATTCTGTAACAATCAAGTAATATGAGTATTTGAAAGGGATAAACACTAAAAAATTGTAGTTAACTTAGTAATATACATTTTTAAAAAATACGGCTCTGGTAACAACGCCAAGTTTGCTCACAACAAACATGCGATAGGATTAAATTAAATCCACGCTGGAAAATCACGTACGACACTGCCAGGGAATAAAGCGGTCAAATATAGCCGACACAGAGGATAAACAAGTGTGCTTCTGTGGGCTGTCACAGCAATTGGTAGATACTAAACAATAAACAATGTCGAATTTTACACTTTGGAGTTAAGCCTTTGTATCCCGGGATAAGCTCTTAGGACATCAATGGTTACTTTTTTTTTGTATATAAATGGCATCAGAAGAACAGGATGCATCCATATGAATAACAAAACCACATTTGGGATAATACGGTATTTGACGTCGTTCAAAGGGAAGGTAATGGGATTAGCATTATTTTTTGTTGCAACTTCCATCATCTTAAAATGCGGTCTATGCAAACGCAGGCTTACATGACAACAATTACAGGATGTTTAACCCCATACGCACCAAAATGCGAATACGGAATGGCAATGTGTGGCGCAAACTTTAGACTGCGCTGTGGAGTGTTTCGGTGCACTTTACAAACTTGCAACTTGGAGATTTTGCACGTACATGCACGTGCGAGTTTAAGGTGGACCCGAATGTTAACATGAGTAATAATACACATTTGCCAAGGCGTTTAATTAATCACTCAAATAAAATGTACTTTAGTCCATTGCTGATTGGAGCTCTGTACTTATGCTGCCCAGCATCATTTGTTTAAGCAAGACAACCTTGAACAAGTTTGGACATAAATGAGTCTCGATTTAAAGCTTTCGTGACTGCAGGGATTCATCTTCTTGGTTCTTTCGGTAAAGTCATTCAGACGCTGTCTCCCCGACAGACCTGGTCTTCACCTGAGGACGGCTGCTTGCGTTGTGGCCGAAACGTCGTGAGAATTATTTTACTATGTTTTATTTTTATTATTTTATTATTTCCATTCTACGTGACATTACCGAAAGAACCAAGAAGATAAATGAGTCTCATCAGCATGGCTCAGGCCCATTAAACCAATGTTGTGTACCTTCAATGGAGGCTTGCCATTCGGGGCTAATTATAAAGATTATAAACTCCACACACAGCCCTCCGCCCTCCTCTTCCCCCCAACCCCCGCCCCCAACCATTCCTCTCCCCTCATCTCTTCTTCCCCTATGCCCGCAAGCGCTCCGTGCCCTTCCAACGTATTCACCCACGGGCCGCCGCAGCGCGCCTAGTAGCGAGACAATCACGACAATCACGTGTGAATTGCTCCGCGTCACAACGGCCGCGCGGGGCAGAGTGAGGGGGGGGGGGGGGTCCCTGTGCCGCTCGTAGATTTCCGGACGGCGTTGTTGTGCGTGAAGTGTACCTGGAGTGCAGCTCCGTGCTGTTGTTGTTGTACTTGCTGCCGCGCTCCCACATGCCGTAATCCGGCACGCGGTAAGCCCTCTCAACGCAGTACACCAGGTTCTGAACAAACGCGACCTTCCGAGACAAGCATCGGGGCGACAAAAGTTAAACTTTCGATCGGACGTGCCACCTCAGGGGATGACCTTCGCAGATCTGCACAGCTCAGCGGGGGCCCGATTCTGATCAGTGCTTGTATGGGTGACCAAAGCCTGGAATGACTTGCCTCCAGGGGTACTGGATTGTTCGTTAAGTACACTCCCTTCTTCCTCCCTGGGCATCAGCTCAGCCTATGCCACAGAGCCGTGGCTAGGGGGCACTGTGCCACGTAAGAGAAGAGACACCATGAGGAGTATTAGGATCCAAAGGTTTGTCTTATTACAGCGCTGGTATCTCGACTTAAACCCCCCTGAGGTTCCGTAACATTTCTTTTCCAGCGAAGTTTTTTTTTTACTTACATGCTAAAAAAAAAAACCCGTGACTGTTATCCTTTAGGGACTCATATACTTTTGAGTATGAAAGAACATGTGTAAGCAGCCCAATTGTATATAAACAAAAATATAATTATCAGGAAAAATTCCACTTCTATTTCCAAATCATGTTTTTTTTTCCTCTCCTCTCTCTAGCAAACAACTGTTTATAAATCCAATCGTGTGGAATTTGGCGAAAAAAGGGAAATGAAAAGAAACCCTAATATTCCACTTAAAGTCGTTTTTTTGTCTTTAAAATTATAAATAAAACTGGGCTATTAATAAAATAAATCCACATCATCGCAGGTAACGAGGTGACTGGTGCTGACATTTTATTACAATAACAATTATATGGCACGCTGTGCGAACTCATTACCCCAAATTCCAGGCTTACATGAATAGCAGACAGAGGATTACGCATCAAGCACACAATTCATAGGCGGTGATTTTCTGACATAAAAGCCATTACAAAGGCAATTACTCTGCATGCAGAACAGCATAAAATGCCACCTCCATCATGGGGAAATATAGCAGCAAAAATGTGAATACATTTTTTTCATGAAGATGTTACAGTGCATAAAAAAGGACCAAACCAAAGCTCACAGTTTTACCATGAAGTTAATTAAAAAAACAATTGTTCTGCATAAGCATATATTAAAGTTTTTAGTTACGTGTGCACATTTGCATGTGAAGTACGTGTACATGTGCAATAAGCATAAGACAATGTATGCATTTGTTTTCTTAACATTAATCATGATTCATACCCAATAGAGTACCCAATTAGTTAATTGTTTTGGATGGCTCTCCCAACAATACCGGTGTGCTGAAGCGGTAATAAATCAGCAGGTTTGTTGACGTGACGACTTTGTTAATTGATTGTGTTGGGTTGAGCAGGGTGTACGACACACATTTTACATTTTACTCGCACGGCGATCTTAACCAAAATTCCACAATGAATCATAATATCGGTCGCAAAAGCTTACGTGTTAAATTTATTGCCGTGTTTGCAAGTAAATATTTTTAAAAAATTACAGAAGTCCATAAGTAACACGATTAACAGCAATTGAAACTCCTCAAACAGAAAGTAAATATTATATAACATTGAATGCAGACGTATGAGAATACTTATGTATGCAAAAATGTCCATGATTGTGGGAATGTGTTATGAATTCAAATTAATAGCAAGTGTGATATGAACGGCTATGTTCATATATATAATATACTTGATAAGAAATGTTCACATTTAGCCATTTTACCTCATCTGTGCTGTAGATGATCTGAAGGCCGGATGCAATCATTTCCACCAGATAGAGGAGGAAGAGTGACACAGCATCAATCTAGACAATGTTTTTTTTTTTAGAATGCAAAATGAGGGCAGGGGATGAGAGGGGGAGACACGGTTAAAAAGTATTACATCTCACAAATAGTATTTTGTAAGGACCCTGGCGACAAGTCAGGGCTGCGACTGCCACGATCAATTTTACAAAACGAGAGAAATGCCGAGGTTCTGTCATGGCCAAAAAGCAACGGCTGACGAGGCACGCAGGAAGGCAGAAACAAATTAACTTGATCTCATAAAACCACAACCAAATCATCGACCAACGTGTAGTAGCAGTTGCCCGAATCAGATTTGGCAAGCGGTATGCAAATAGAATTGCAGGTGACACGGCACCGCTGTGTAGTTGAGATATATTTGATGAAAAAAATCAGAGCGGGGATTTTAAAATGTCAATGGAGTGCATTTTACACACAATCACTAAAGGGAGGAGGGGCGGACGCAATGGGCTGCAACGGCACCGCACAGCGGTGTGCCTTCCTGCAGGCCAGCACACAATTTCACATTGGTGGTGACGTTTGCACTTTGCTGGCAGTGGCTCGGGTCCCCGAGTGGACGCGTGATTGGTTTCTCGATAACGCTGACCCCCGACGGAAAGGGAAAACAAAAACAGGGACAACTCCGGCGCTCGCCGTGACTCGTGCATAAGCCACGATTTTGCGCCGAGAAATGCACGAGCGGAGACTTTGGCTATCCGAAATCAATCTTAAACAACGAGATGATAGGGCTTGACAGCAACAAAAAAAAAGTGAATGCAAGTGAAGCCAACGTCTGAGAAACATTCTGACCTGTCAAGGCACACAAGTATTGAATGCAAATCCTGTATGTATCACCGATGATACTATACTCTAATATAAGCGCTCAACTTTATCTGTGATGAATGCTGCACTTTCTGTCGTTTTCATGCAGGGGGCGCTGCAAACCTACGTGCCCCCTGCATGAACGACTGAGGCGCAGGGACAGACGTTCGATTACGTTGCCATCGATCTGCAGACGGCGGTCTTCTCACACGACCAGCTCTGTGTCGCCTTATCTCAATCCTGCAATCCCAAACAGGTGAAAGTCCGCATCGAACCGAACCCCCGGCAAGGCCATCTACTTAACGACGAGAGAAAATTCACACTAAATGTCCTTTTCAATGAAGTCTTCCAGATGTAAAATGACATAAGCTTTTAATGAAGAAATAAAATAATCTAATTCAAAACAATACAATTCAAAGATGTTTCATTTCAAAACTGCAAAACGGAGCATCGGGTGCTTGCGTGAATGCGTCGTTCGTGTGCAACATTTTTCGTGACTTTCCTGGCCGAAGGCCGTAAATGGTTGTGAGGGGCGCCACAGTCGCCCCTGAACAACCCCTAGTAATATATATCTGTCTAGCCTTCAAGTCAACAAATACTCTCTAAAATGCCACATTAGGAGTATGTAATACATTTGTAGAAATGTGCATCTGTTCCATTGGATTTTCCAATGCACCTGGTTTAATGTTGGATGATAACGCATCGCGCCCATGCTCACGGTGTTATGGCTAAACTCTGTGATTAAAATGTGATCGATTTGGGTAAGTGTCTGGTTAGAGTTTGGTAAAATGTTTTCTGTTCTACAGAAATAATTGTTTCGTTTTAAATAAACCCAATCGATGCATGCATTGGTTTCTTCTCTCGTGGTTATTTTATGAATGATGAAATTAGTTACGGAGAGAGTGAGAAATGTTTTAAGTTCTCATTTATACATTCTTGAACAAACCCACTTACCCTGCCCAGTGTCCACCACCATTTCTAAATCCCGGTGGATAATTCACAGCCTCAAGGGGCAACAGCATTCGCTCGCATCTACCTATGTGTCTCCACCATCAAAACATCTACCATGCTCAAAAGTTGGCAGATATAATCATTGCTATTAGCCTAAAAAAACAACTGTAGCATTGATGACATTTCAATTGAAGCTTTCAAAAGTTACACTCATTTCGAGTTAAACTGAAAAAAGGGCACGGTGATCGTCAGAAGGGGGCTGAACAAACATCTGCTAAACGTGAGCTAAGTGAGAGGAAGTGAAATCTACTCAACAGTCACGCCCAGTATTCCTGACCGCTTCCATCACGGCGAAAAGTGTTTCCCAAATAACACGAAAGGAAATGTAATGTTGCCGCACCTTAAGGTGGCTTTTCTATCCACAGCAGAATGGCATTTGATACAGTCCTCTGAAGGGTGGTTATTAGCAAATGAATACCCATCCAGACACCCCCACTAGAGACGGCCTGACAGAATGTCAGCCTGAATAAAAGAGCACAGCCCCTCCCGCCCATCTGTGCTGTTCAGGGCCAGGTACGGGCAGAACAAAGGGTGCAAGTGGGAGGGCTGACAGAGAGCTCTCCGGCCTGGGTAGGACAGACAGCTGCCACGGCGTGCCATTGATTGGGCAGGTCGATACGAAGCCGGCGATGAGCCACCTCCCAATCCGTTGCGGCCCTGTTGCACTTGAGCCCTGAGCGAGGGGAGGAGCTGGCTTTGAGCCTTATCAACGAGCGATACTGACAACGATCCGCAACGCGACTAATTTCACTCCCACAAAAGCGAGCGCGTCAACGGACGTGTCATGTTTCGGAGCGAGGAAACAGAGCGGCGATTTGTAGTAGAATAAAGAAATAAAAAGCCGGGCGCTATCGGTTGCGAGAAGCGCTTCGTTTTTTTTGCGAGGGCATCCGATAAGATTTGTATTCTCGGCTGCACCCCACTGTTTGTGCTTGAGAACATGAATTGTTATTGTAACATTTAGGATAGGATCCCAACGACTTTGGGAGGATCAGTGCAGATTCAGATCTGTACGCTGCAGATGATAAAGCAGAACAGGGTTTTCTTTCGTTTATCTCAAATTAATTCTTGTATCTGTACAAAAGGAACTTAAATGACCTATTTTTTAACCCAAAAGCTCATGGTTATAGTATGTACATAACTGTCATTTCAATATTTTAAATTCTAGTTTACAAAAAAATATACAAGTAAATGTGAGCTATAAATTGTTTCGATTTAAAGCTTTCGTGACTGCGGGGATTCATCTTCTTGGTTCTTTCGGTAAAGTCACGTAGAGGGGAAATAATAAAATTAATAAAATAAAACATAATAAAATACAATTCTCACGACGTTTCGGCCACAACGCAAGCAGCCGTCGTCAGGTGAAGTGTGACTTTACCGAAATAACCATAAGTTGTTGTTTTGATTTAATATTTAACCGCAACCTTAAAATTGGTGTCAGCTTAATTGGCATTCTAGGCAACTCAGAGCACAATATTCATATTTAATTGCAGCGCAATCAATACATACTTGCCACTGGCTTATCCGACAGCACCATTATCAATTATGAAAGTCAAACCGTGTGCGCGTAAACTGGCACTGTCAAGGTTAAGTACCTGTGGAGTAACACCAGCCTCGTGTTTAACCGTACAATCGACCTGCAGTCCGACTCATTTGGAGAAATCATTCCGGGGCATGTGTCGGTGGGAGCTACGTGGAATCCGTCCCAGGATGTTACCTGAAGGTGCCCGTACTGCTTGTAGGGGTACACCACATCGCCGGTTTCCGCGTTAAAAATCGAGTGCAGACACTTGAATGGGCATGGATCTTGCTTGAATTGCTCCACCTGCAAAGACAGGGCAGCAAGAAGAAGCTTGAAGCCTACAATTTTGCTTCATGAACAGCTGTATGGCACTTAAAAAACATTATAGTTATGGAGTGTTAAAATGATTTGTAATCTTTCAATGAAAAGTGCTATATAAAAATGTATTACTCTGATTACTTCACGATAAATGGTTTTACTTGGGCTACCCCAGCATGTGTATGTGCTGCTGTGGGGAGCATTAGTGTCGCAGTTAGCGTGCCGCGCTTCGAACCTGGCGACCCGAGTTCCATTCCCGCTCACAACCAACATCGGTGACGATTATCTGAACCAGTTCTGGGGCTCCCCTAGGTCGACTCAGCCTCAAATGAGTACCTGGTGCAGAGTGTAAACATCGCCACTGGGGATACAAAGGCGACCGGGCGTGGTGCCGGCCACCCACCACCTCGTGGGCGGTGCGGGCCTTAATAGGTGCTCGCTAACGCCACTTGCCCCGACAGTCTGTTAGGGCTATATGGGGAATATCTGTCTTTGTTCCACCAGAAAGGAAATTCCTGTCTTTCTCGAAGGCCTGAGATGAATGCATGTCAAGCACGAGCACTTGCCTTGAAGCTCTTCACCACGACGTGTGAATCGAGGTGTACATTATTAAAATGCAATTGTTAAACTTCAGGTTTTACACGTGGCAGATAATAACTACAATACGTTCCAGTGCGGCGAGAGTTAAACCGGGATACAAAGGTTACAAAGGTTTTTATTATAATAAGTTGGCTCATGATGCAAACAATATTCTCAGTCTGCATTTCATTTAGCCTTTTTTTGGGTCAATATGGGTTTTGTTTTACTCCTCACCCATTGCAGAAGTTCTTTGTTGGAGGAATTAAAGGTGTGAAAGTGAACATACACACTGCATTGGCACTGAAACGCAGGACTGAAAACTGTAATTAATTGTTTGCAGACTTAGTGCTCAAGATCACGCTGTAGTTTACTCGGTGAGAGCACTCCACCGCGTTTGTGAGGAATATAGAAACAGGCCTCGTTATAATCTCTACCCCCATCGAAAACAACACGCAGACGCATGGAAATATTACATTGCCCTTGGGTCCAAAAATGTACATCGATTTTTTTTTTTCTCACACCGATGAACTTCAGACGAGCTTTAACAAAAATAGCCAAGTGCGAGTCTAGCTTTGTTTTAATCACGCTTCGCGCCCATGCTCACGGTGTTATGACTGTCGAGGGTGAATTTCAACCAGATGCGTGGAATCTCCGACAAGCAGACCACGCTTGGCGATAAACTCGACACCGTTTCATTGCTCTCGAAAAGCCACCCGCGGCTTTGAAAGGGAGAGAGAGGAGGTCTCGTGTTATTTATTTATTACACTTTCTAATCATTCACAACACGTACTTTTATTTTCTCTCCCTCTGTTTTAAACAAACACAAGAAAATTGAAACAGATGGCTCCGATGTAAACACTGCCCGGGAAAAGGACAGGTTGACATTTTTATTTAATTTCCCTTGCCAAATTTTGTATTTTAAGGTGTACAAAGATTCTTGTCACTCTGGGCTAACGGGATTGGGTAAATGTCAGGGGTATCATTACGGGTTTAGTGAAGGCTCCTGCACAGGCTCTGTTCGCCCCCCTCCCAGCCCCGACGCTAAAGTATTTGGGCAAACCAGGTCGCTCTCTCTCCACCTCCGCACAGCAAAGACGCGTCGCATACATTAGAGCGACCGTCTGTCTCCCCGCGCTGCCTGTCTCTCTCTCCCTTCACTTCTGCCTTCTTCACCCCCACCCCCACACAATGCCCTCCGCAACCACCTCCCAAAATAATTTTTTTCCAAATACTCCCGCAGCCACCCCACAAGCCCCCCCACCCCGCCACGACCACCTCGACCGATGCAAACGCCACAGTGCTGCCCCGGTGCCCGTGAGAATCGCCGGTCTGGGCGACCGGCATGCGCGCACGTGCATGCACACGCGTGCGCACGCTCGCACGCAATGTGCTGGCGAGCCTGAGCTCGGACACCTTAAGCAGCAACGTCAGCAGTAGCAGCACCAGCAGCAGGAGCGTGCCCACACAGAAGCGAGTGTTCGCAGACAGAACACTGTCTGCTTTTCCCAGCGATGTGCCGCGAAGACAATGATGAATAAACAGAAGCTGTGCGGCGCACTTTGCTTGCTATTATCATATCCTTCACTGCAAGTTGCAGCGCACGCGTAGTGTTTCATGTGGTGGTGGGGAGACGCAAATGAGGAAATGCTTTTGCCCGAGCCTTCCCATCATTTACCAGTGAACAAGCCAGTGGAACTAACAAATGCTCTCAAGAGCCAAACTCGGGCCTCTTGCAGAATGTGAAGCACGACAATGATTTATGATATACTTGGTAAAGTGCGTAATGAATATAATACACTAAAGAGACAGTCTTACATGCAAAAAAACTTATTTTCCTTACTGTCTACTTTGGAAGGCTGACGAGAACATTTATAATGGGGATTTGGGGGGGGGTACTTCCACTGTAGCCTTTCATTAAACAAAGGAGATGACATTTAGTTTTTATGAATTATATTAAAAGAGCAAAAGATGCTGCAGAGATTTAACAAAAGAGACCACCGAAAGGTTAATATTTGCTCAACCGAGCCAATGCAAAATTTCGTGAAGGAAAATGGTGAATTTTTTATGAAGGCCTCAAAAGTTTCCTCAACTGTGGGTTTTGTTATTCCTTGCTTTAATCAAACTGATGAAGCGAATCGATGTTTCTGCAGGTTAAATAAAAAAGCATGAGTGTTTTTTTTTACTCATATGATTTTGAAAAAAATAAAAAAGCATGAGTGAAAAAAAAAGCATGAGTAAAATAAAAAAGTATGAGTGTTTTTTTTTTGCTCATATGAATTTGAAAAAAGCACACTCATTTACTCAGTGACCTTCACGAAATTGTAATTTTATTTGAAATCTCACCCTTACCGTCTGGGCACCCGAATCGAAAGCCTAGAGTAGCAGTGGAATACACAGTGTGGCTGGGATTGGGAGTGACATTTTTAAGGTTGTATTTGAGATGTAATATCACCCCTGCCCCCACCCACTCAAGGGGGTAACAAAACATCGTACAAACAAATTCGGAGATGCAATCAGGTAAAATATGGAAACGATAAGGTCGTGCTCATTAAACACAATGTGCTTGCCACAAAGGAACCACAATATCTTGCTGATCTCGTCAAGGAGCATAAACAGTCACGCAAAGTCCGGTCATCCTCAAAGCGACTTTTGGCTAACCATCGAAAAATGATGGTCACCACATCGCGCGCTTTCAGATGCGCTTTCGCGACGGTCTGGAACGCTCTTCCTTCCAATATTAGGAAGCCACTGGAGCTGTGCACTTTTAAATTTAAAATTGAAACTCATTTTTGAGAACGGATTTTTGCGTTTAGTTTCTTGTCCACCTCCGATTAGCACGGTTGGCTACGTCCGGTGCGAAAAAAGTTCAGCATACACAGCATACAAGTACTACTACGAAGGAAAATCAACGAGGAGATAGCGAGTCCCTTCATCCCCTCCTGAACACACGGGGTAATCTGAGTGCACGGCGCTGCACCTGGCAAGGCATTCCAGGTCCTAGGAGCGGCACCCAAGAAGGCACGACCACCCGGGGGCATCGGGTGCCGGATCCGTGGCTGGCAGTAAGGCCCTGCTTTGAGGATCGCCGCAAGTAGGCCCCCGGTCGAACAAGGGACCAACCGGGCCCGCAGGTCCAAGACCGCTCAGAGCTTTATAGGCCAAAATATCCAGCTTGTGCTGAATACCAAAGCTTACCAGAAGCCAGATACAAAGATCCCCCATATAGCCTTAACAGACTGTTGAGCAAGTGCTGGTAACGAGCAGCCATGAAGGCCGAAACGGCACACGAGGGGGTGGGTGGCCAGCACCACGCCCGATACACACACGACAAACACGAGTGTGTGCAGTAGATGCACTGGGGGATGTGGTAAGATACATATGCTAGGGGGTATTATTAAGTCCAAGCATCTCACAGACCCCCATATTAGAATGCAACTAAAATTGTACGTGGTATCCCTTGCTTAAACAAATGCTCTTTGGAAAAATGTATTGGCAGGCTCCTTTATTGATGGATTGATATTTAATTATAGTGATAAAAAAACGTGTTCCATCACTTTATTATTCTACCGAAAAGCAGCCAGATATGTAGGTTTTCTCAGCCAAGATTGTGATTCACAATTGTTTTTTCTTGGTCAGGCCATGTCATGATCTGGACAATGTCTTGTCACAATAACCTCCACCACTCTACGCAGCCAAGCAAATAAAATGGTCACGTGTACACGCGTTTTAATGCAACAGTTATTAATGCACATCTAACCAGTAAGTTATAGGACCAATCTCACAACCTGAAATTGGTGATGATGTTTTGCTTGAAACCACATCAAACATCGTCAGCAAAATACAGGAAATCAGAATAAAAATCCTGGAAGTCAGGATAACCGTGTCACCTAACCTGGCTTTGTAATGTACGCTTATTCTATTTTTTTATGAAATTTTCAATCACAATGGCTCTCTCTCAGTGCCATGCCAGTGTGACCAAAACAAAAAATGAATGTACCCTAAAAAGAGCATAAATCTTGCTGATCGTTCGCATAATTGACAAATATTGGTTCTTGGGTGAATACATTAGAAGTGTCACATGGGTTATGAATCTATTTCAATGTATTGTTCCAGCCCTCCGGGAGAGACAAAGGTGATTAGGCATGGTGCTGCTGGCCATGCCACACTAATTCATTTGCCATTCCGGCTAAAACAGGTGCTGTTATAGCCGGCACAAGCCCCAACAGTACGTATGGCTAGGGGGTCTTCATATGGCCCTCGGGAGTTGATGTGTCCCGGTAGGACAATGCGTGATAACACACCTTGTCAGCCTGCCTCATGTAGCAGTAAAGGATGCCTCGGACACACTTGACAGCGCAGTGCTCCAGCTCATGGGTCCTTCCTTTGTCATCGTCCAGGCGCCTGCGGGCAACAATGTGATCGTTCAGTGTGGTCGGCAGTGAGAAGTTAGAGGGAGGTGGGCAGCGGTAAGGGGTTGGGACAGGGCATAAAGAATAACGAGTTGAGTTGAAAGAACATTGGCGAAAAACAGAACATCCCACACCTTAAGGCCTCCTCTCATTTTGTCTCCTTTATGTCACAAACAGGCAGCTTATCTGCTGTGCATTCCAACACTCTGTGTAGCAAAATGTCCATGACTTAAATGTTCTTTACTGCCAGTGTTGCACAATCCACACATTACACAGTTCTTGAGGTAAGAAAAAGACTATCCTGCTTATTGCCGTGCGCCAATACACCAATCTTCTAAATTCACTTTTAAAGTAAACAGCAGACCACTTGAGCTTCTACGCAGATTAGCTAACATGGCACAATGTGCCGGGTGTTTAGTCCACGAGCCTTGGCACTTCACCGCAATGGGATACACAGACAAGGGCACAAGCTGCACCTGGGTAGATTTTGCACGATGCAGGCAGAATGATGGAACATGTTAAGTTTGAAGTGCCAGCCAATTCCCTCCGGCCATGTCTGTCAACCAATCAACAATAATGCCAATGAATGTTGTAAATAAGGCCTCCTGTATGACAAAAGGTGAACTTGTCAAAAAGTTTTAATCAATAAAATAAAACTAACCAAATGCACCACTGCTTTGTTATAGAAAAATATATAGAAAGTAAACACATTGACAATTCATGCAATGTCCCCCTTCTTCAGAGTAGAAAGTACTCAATGGTTGACTCGGCATGAATGGCTTTCTGCAGATGAAATTGCATTATTGATTTCATGAGACAATGCATGAAACTAAATAAATAAGTACTACTATTAATGTGTATACGTAATGCTCCGGGCACGGTGTTCACTCATTGGCGTAGAGAGAAACTCAGAGGCGCCAGGAACCACAGACAAGCGGGAAGGCAGCCAAGCGGTGAGCCAGGTGCCAAGAATTGATCTAAGCTCTGCAGTCCTCTATATATTAAGGTGTTATTGGCCAATTAATTAGTGTTTACACGTGGGAGGTAACCAAAGCAATCAGAGGGAACCCACGCATGCGAAGGGGAAACACTCTATCCCACACAGATGGAACAGGTGGAGTTCAAATTGCTGCTGTACCACCTTCTCCTGGCGAGCCACTGTGCGGCATCTCGATGCCCACGGGAAGGGGAGAGTTTGATGACATTTGCTGGATTGCCGACTTGCACTACCGTCAATGGATTCAAATTTACGCTATAAACTATTTTTATTTTACCAGATAAGGCACACTGAGCTTATAGAGCTCTTTTTCTGAAGCGACCAGGCCACAAATGATAGCTCAACGAAATTTACAGCAGCCAAACACTCGAAACGCATGTTTGTAAATGTGGGGGGAAAGACGAGAGGACCCGGAAAAAAATACACGCAACCACAGGGATAGAGACACGCAAACTGCAAATATGCAGGCGTCAGGGTTGGGATCGAACCCATGCCTCCGAAGTAGTTAACATCTCGCCGCTGTAGCGAGAGATTTATTTTTCTAGCTCAATACACGATTAATATTTTTTTCATTATTTTTTAAGTGGTTTTCTAAAAATGACACTAATTAAACGGAAAAATAATGGTATTTTAACAATATCCGCATTTTACAAAAATCTACTTTGAAAGCAGGAAGCCTACATTCATTGATGGGGGGAAAAAACATAATACAAATCAGTTCATAAATAAACTAAAAATATACCGTTTGGCAATTAAGCAACAACTAGGACATTTTGTGACAAAAATATTTTGCATGAAAACATACACCAGCAATTTACAATTTTGTACAAATTATTAATAACCCGAGACCATATTAGCACATTTTGGCTCAATTATTCACACTAGTAATGACATGAACAAAAGAGACTATAATTGAAATCTGAGGTTAAATCAAATTTTAACGCTTTTCAGCAAATTGTATATGAAGTCAGCCTCGGAGCTGCGTGAACACGAATTATAATCTGTTGCCATAGATTCTTGACGGAGTTAAGTATAGACATACAGGGCTAAATGACACTGTAATATTTGTTTAATTTAAAAAAACATATTTATGCTGGGCAGATCTACTGACACCTACAGTTAAGATCGCGTGTCACAGGGGAGCAATTGGTATTTGAAAATTACCCAGGTACGGGGAATTTGGTCAGCGCCAAATTTGTATTGACCTGCGGCAAGATTAAAGCCTTGACACTGGGGGTCAATGCCACGGTATTTTATTTTTTTTAAATGCCAAGGGTTCTTAATGTCCATAGACTACCCAGTGTATGGTTTAACATCTGCAGTCACGACACTGACTAAACCACTGCAGCCCCCCTGGAAATGTGTGGGAGACACCCATTGCAGCGCCGCTCCAAGTCGGAACATTGGCTGCTTTACGGACCGATCAATAGCACTTCCCTGTAGCAGCCAATTTTTATTTCCATCTAAATAATGACCAGGCTCATGCTCTGCTTAGCTTCTGAGATATGAAACGATCACACTCGAAGAGATTACAATATACAGTATACCAACCTATTGAGCATATAAATCAAGTACATACCCGTACATGTAAGCACACATTGAAACACACATTCATTGTACTTATACATGCAACATAACATATACACGTATGATAAGTAAATACAAAATAGAGCATTCAAAGCATATACAGCCGCATTATAGATTTGGCGTGGGGCGGTGGTACAATGGTTAGTGCACTGCACTATGAACCCGGTACCCCAATTGGACTCCTGGCCACGGCTGATATTCCTGACAAGTGATATCATAACGGCTCCTCCCTTTCATCCCCTTTACCAAACAGCACCAAGCGGTGTGGTGAAAAAAAAACACCCCATCACTGACAGGGGGTGGGGGGGGGGAGGCCTTCATCCAGTGATGGAATGAGAAGAGCTGGAATTTTTGTATTTTTGTCACAAGATAGTTTAGTCAGCATAATGCAACATAGTTTAGTTCAATACAGTATGGCTCCAACTCATGAGACCATGGGTTCAGATCTCAGATCGAGTGTACTCATCCCATCACCCCTCGAGTCATTCAATAGAGCACCACTCGTTGCGGGAGTTGACAGTGGCTGTCCTTTCCTGAAACATAATAGACAACCACTACGGAACACTCACACACACAAGAGGCATCTATGTGTACACAGAGTATACCGCATGCCCATGTGGAGACCAAAGCCGGAACACCAATGGGCCTAACTCTTGGCAATGTGAGGGGATCTTTAACGTCCACTCTGAAGCAGAGAGCGTGGATAATTATTAACACCCGCAGTGATAACCAGGGCGGCCCGCTGGTTTGAACCGTGAACCTCCGCAAACAAGCGGGCGAACGCGCAGATGCCGGGCCAATGTTGATGCCAATGCGAACCTGCGCTTTTCAAACCAGGCGGCACAACGCTTTGCTTGTCAGTACTGGAAAAACATTGGATTGCACACGTACATAATTTCCCCCCCGACCTGCCACTATAAAAAAAAAGTCCAACGAGCCGCATTAGCAGCAGCGTCCGCAAAGTCAGTGCAGGCGCATTATTTCCCCGGAAGGAAGGCGCTCGTTCAGATTCGCAAATTATACAGCGGCAGAGTCACGGGTCGGCCCTCTTCCGTGTCACTGGAGTTCCAGGCTCAGCAGAAATCGCTTGGATGTATTGACTCGGAGCAGTTTAGCATTTCAACAATCGTACGGGGGGCAGAGAAATCAATTTTACGGACAAGTCGCATTAAACACGGACCGAGAAGACGTCACCTTGGTGTATTTAAAAGGTAAAGGCTACCTTAACCACAAGTGGGTTTTTCGAACACTCAAAAGTCCATTAGATGTAAATAAATAAAAATCCCTTTTTCACTTTCTGTGCAGTTCCCCTGCTCGGCATGAATATTCATCGGTTATTTGTACGCGTCAAGGGACAAAACAACACACCACGTTACGTTTCAGAAAGTTTAGACGCAAATTGCTTTTTGCATATATTTATTTAAATCGTTCGCAAAAGGCACGGCGCCGTTGTGAATTTAAATTTTCCAAGTAATCACAATTCAAGACTTTGAGCGAAAAAAGCTGGGGAATTGTGTGGTCCCTTCCACACCTTGATATAAAGTCCCAAGAGGGAGACTTAGTGCAAAGGAATCAAGGGCTTGACGTGGTTCAAACGGTCAACAATTTTAAACGAATTCTCTCTTATTCTTGGTTCTTTCAGTAAAGTCACGTAGAACCAAGAATATGAATCCCTGCAGTCACGAAAGCTTTAAATCGAAATTCTCTCTTTTTTCGCCAATTGTAATTTATTTAAATGGATTCTCAGCTCTTAAATTCAGCTTATAATTTAATCATGGAACATGTAATTCATTTTTATATTAAAAAAGCATATTCAGACTTTTGATTTTATAAAGGCTTCTAATATCGCCATTTTGTAATTATTATTAGATTACAGTATTCGTTCAGGGAGTCCCAATGCTTGTATAATTACTTGCAAAGACGTTGACTGTAATGTTACATTAACAGGAAAAAGTTAATGGAGCAACACATTCAATGTTGTCTAAAATCAACGAAGGCTCCCACTCATAAAACACGAATTGTATCAATAAATAAGTTAATAGACCCATTTACCGCCCTCATACAGGATGAAGGCCTCTCCATGTCCGTCACAGAGGTTATTTTACCATACTTCACCACACGTTTAAGTACAGGGCGCAGGAAGGGCAGGACAAGTTCAGATATCACTCAGCACAGATGTTAGTCACAGCCAGGAATCTAACTCAGGTTACCTAATCTAAAGCGGCATACACCAGGCACTGCGCCACTACTCTACCCCACGTGATAAATTATACCAAAGTATATATTAAACAAAAACGTTATTCACGTGTTTGCTGGTTCCTATTAAACCTTACTAGTTATGGGCGTGTGAGTGAGAGTTAACGGGCATTTAAGGAATGCACTCTGCAGTTGTGAATGCAAGTGGTGTTGGGTTACGGAGCAAAGTTTGTAACTCCTCTCATAAAGGTATTTTCCAAAGTGCTCTTAGCAACCAACATTAGATGCCATGTCATCTCACGGGAGGTAATTTCCATCATTGACATTCACAACACTCCTCAGGAAATCCATCGGGAGCTTTTTGAAAATAGACAATCTCATTTTTTTTGCTGGTTACTTTAAACTTTGGTGTATTGGCATTTCTATTCCCACAGCTTTCTAACACTGTATATAAACTTTCCGCCTTTGTTCATATAAATTTACAATATTTTTTTTTTATAAGCATTACCTAAAAAAACATCTACCTCAAACATTCCTAATGAAAAGGAGAAAGAACACTTATTTAGGCATAAATCTGTTCAATTCATTATCAAGAGATGTGCCACTGCATATTTACAATAAATCATTGCTGTTATATGTCGACAACAGGGTGGAGTGGCGGTGCAGTGGTTAGCGTTCTGGGCGATGAACACGGCAAGACCTGAGTTCGATTCCTGGCCAGCCACAACATCAATTGCAAGTGACATCAAACTTGGTCTTGTCCTACCATCCCCTCATCCACCACTATCCCTTCACAACCCACACTGACCAGCATGGTGAAGTATGGTAAACAAACGTGGCCGACAGTACATAGGGAGGTCTTCATTGCGTCAGTGGACTGCGAATGGCTGGAATTTACTGTTTATAACCGCTACATGGAATTGATTTACCCTAAAAATAAATCCTTCACAGTTCAGCAATTATAAAGCATGTAAAAAAGCATCGATGCATCGATACACTTTCATAAAATCAAACCGTCACACTCTTGAGAGAAGCAGTGAGTTAAATCGCATGATGGTCTAGCTGTGGAGGCATACATACAACGACAATGAAGGTGTGTGCTTCTTGGCAGCTGCAGCCTTGTGGATATAACAAGTTGCAGGGCAGAGACAACAGCGAAGCAAGAGATGACAAAGATTCTTAAGATTTAACATCAATTAAAATTTATAAAAGTAAAATAAAAATCACGACGTTTCAGAGGCAACACAAGCTTCCGTCTTCAGGTGGAACCGTCACAACACGATAGCTGTATCAAGTGAGAGAAATTCCAAGAAAACAATATTTGTATATATACCGGTTGAGGGTGGGAGGAGCCAAGGTAGACTCTGAATATGATTTTTGTGAGGTTCGGTGCGGCTGAAGCACGCTGCTAGGAATGAGCCTTTGTTGTGTAAACTAGGTGTGGATGAAATACAAATATTGTTTTCTTGGAATTTCTCTCACTTGATACAGCTATCGTGCTGTGACGGTTCCACCTGAAGACGGAAGCTTGTGTTGCCTCCGAAACGTCGTGATTTTTATTTTATTTCTATTTTACTTTTATTAATTTTCATTTTTTACCTACGTGACTTTACCGAAAAAACCTAAGAATATGAATCCTTGCAGTCACGAAAGCTTCAAATCTAGAATTTAACATCAAGTCACGTCACAGTGTTGCCTCCCAGGACCCTCGGGCGCATTCCAATTTTTCTACGCAACTTGCCAATTCTAGTTTCCTACTCAAATACTGCACGCACGAGAGATGTAATTAACCTGCGGCTGCACACCCACGAGTACAATACAAACAGCGAAAGGAATAGAAATTCCAGGTGAGACGGAAATAATGATACGCTCCGCAACGATTACGCCAACGTTTCACTTGGGAGGATGCATGGGTGGGCACAATGCAGCGCAACACCCTTTTCCTAAGGGGGGGGAGGGGGGGTGCTCAAGATCATCGAGGGAGTTACAAATAATTCACACCATACTTCTAACACCATATCGTCATGTTTCGCTTTCATTTGTTTTAATATCATTCTTAATCCTTCAGGGCGCACGGCTCACAGCGGCACAGATATGTGAACAGACATGACCGAGCGTACAGAATCTTGCGCGGCCCGGCGTGTCAAAGGCTTCGCAACACTCCGTTCCACCCTCACCACAGCACACGCCTTGAAGCTCTGCCCCCAGTGCATTCGAGCCACTCTGCATTTCATGCCCGTCACCATCGGCTATTAGCATGAACTGGCTGTTACCTGCATACACTTTGAGTGTTTGTAAAAATGACATCTTGGCTGGTGTCCACGGATCTAATATTTTCACGGACAGCATGGCGGTATAAAATTTGAGGAAATCACCAGGAACATAATGATTTAGTAATCACGGGTGGATGAATGAGTGGTTTGTTCAATGTTGACTGTGACAGCTACACAATTGCATTCTCTTGCAAGTATTGTTAAAATTAAATTGTGATCATATAAGCTATTAGTAATTGTGTTTGTGTCATAACAATGTATGTAGCAGGGGGTTATTACCATAAATGTGGTTAAATTCGGACTGGTCATTACTGTAAGCATAAGCTAGTATTTTGAATTCTATTAAGCCATTAAAATATATATAAAGATACGACAATATTGTAATACAATAACAAAACTATGTTATGCATTCAGCTACATTAAATGACGTATAATTATAGCTATAGCGCAGTGGTTGACACTCCACGTCATGTTTAACACATTTACCAACCCAGCTTAAATATACGCTCCAAGCGTGGTGGTGTTTTCATTTTATGCAAATTATTTTGTCAAGGCGCCCTTCCCCCCTTCCAACCCAGCTTAAATATACGCTCCAAGCGTGGTGGTGTTTCATTCAGACGCTGTCTCCCCGACAGACCTGGTCTTCACCTGAGGACGGCTGCTTGCGTTGTGGCCGAAACGTCGTGAGAATTATTTTATTATGTTTTATTTTTATTATTTTATTACTTACCTTCTACGTGACTTTACTGAAAGAACCAAGAAAATTTACCAAGTAGTCCTAATTCAAGACTTTGAGCGAAACGACCTGGGAACAATGTGGTCCTGTCCACATCTTTATCTAAAATCCCAAGAAGGAATCATGTTAATGTTGTGGGTTTACTCTCCAAAATTACGGTGTGCTGAACCGGTAACTAATTGCCATGTTTTCACGTGACAAACATTACTAAGTGGCGGTGTCGGGTGGTGGTGGGTTTAAAGGCACATTTATATTGCCGCTAACCCAACATAACCTCTTATGGACTACATGTCATGGCTACCATCAGCCACGAATGGCATCTGAGCCAATCTTGCACACCCCCCCCCCCACCACCACCGCCGCCTACGTTAACCAGGATGGTGAAGTATGGTCAAACAATACGCCATGACACAAAAGACGAGGCCTTCATCCAGCAACTATTATTGACCAAGGGCTCTAATTTATTGTTAACGATTTAACATCTAACTGCCTAGCCAACAGCATCATTGAATCAACCGTGTATCGAATGAGTCACTTAAAGAGCTAGCTTAAAGGCCTCTTAAAACTCAGGGTTCCCGCACAAATACCGACTTTGAATTCATCAAAGTTTATGTCACTGTGGTTGCTGGTGCAGCAAGCGGGTAAATCATTTAGGAAAGCAATCTGCCCGAGCAGTCGGCACCAACTCACTCAATCGGGCATTTCGGTAGGGCAGTGTTTGCACCCTCATGTGCCCTGACACATCTAAAGTGCCCACTAAAATAATTCATTGCCCTGTTTGCTTTCAGGGCAAAAAGCCCTCCCACAGTCGCTCCAAAAACAAGAATGTGTGTGGCTTCTCTCTCCCGTCATTATTCTAATGGCATTAGACCACATCTCTACTTAGGTCGCATCCCAGACACAAGCTCATATTGTGTTTAATGCCCCCCCCCCTCCTCTACATTATTACTGACCCCCTTGTGCAAGCAGCTGATGGCCTGCAGGCAACTGTCTGCTCTGGCTGCAAAATCGGGCACTGATGGGCATGCATCGCTTCCTATGGTCTGAGTTTATTATCAGTGGGAGCAGCGGGGGAAGCCTTGAAGCTGTGATGCTATGGATCCCCCGAGGGCTGGACCCTATGCCACATGCACCTGGTGCAGTGGATAGGCTGCACCTGGGGCTAAGCCACAAGAGGCATTCATAAAACAATACGCATCTCATGCGCCTCTTATACTTGTAGACATTCACTTTTGCTTTATGCTGTTATTTACGCTACATTTTACAATAGCACGTTGTCCAAATGTTCTGCCTGTCCTCTGTCAGCATTCCAACATTGCTCGATTCCCATTTTTTTTTATCTCTTGCAAAGGAGACGATGTAACGAAAAAAGTATTTCATACCCAGATTTGTATCACACACAAACAAAATGTCAGGTGGGAATTGATAAGCCATGCCATCAAAAAACGTTTCTTTCAACACTTTGTAATAGTTTATTTTTTATTTTTCATGACCGACCACGTCTGAGTTACGATCGACTGATAGACATTTTAAAAGAAGGAATGTCAGGGCTGACATCCGCTTACACAATAATATCAGGTGCCTGCAGGCCTTGGCACCATACTCACATCTGGACAATTTACCCCATTGCTGGTGATGGGGCCATGTGCTAGTTTTCATGAAAAATGTCCCCAAAGGAACATTCACCAACATTCACCAACACATGCATTGGGTCTTTGTTAGCGTTAATCACTTGGACTATTAGAATTTTTTTTTTGTCCTTGGCACAACAATTTTTCACCCACACAAAAAAAATACGATTTATTTTTTTACTATAAACTAAACTCTTTTTTTATTTTATCAGGTAAGGCCCACCCAGCTATAGAGGTATTTTTCAGACGTGACCTGCCCACAAATAATGAAGTGGCTTGTCATGTGGGAATTTCTCGCTGCCAAATACTCTAAACGCGTGTTTCTAAATGTGGAGGGAAAAAGCGGAGGACCCGGAGAAAAATACACTCAACCACAGGTAGAACATATAAGCTCCAAATATACAGGCATCAGGGTTGGGATTGAGCCCACGACCTCCTGTACACCAGGCAAGGCCGTTAACATCTCGACACTGCAGCACCCTGAAGATACTGGGCAAAGACCTCGCAGAAAGTGCACCTTGAGATGCGGCAACACATTCCTGGATGAACAAACTCGAGCAGTTTAATTCACCTCGGACATTTCCTTTTCGGCCACTAAAACTTCACTCGTACAATCACGTCATCAAAAATAACGATTTACATTCGGTCACGTGACAACCCCACCGAATTAATAGAGGATTTCCAGAAGAAGAAAACATCTTTTTAATTCAAAGCCTCTAGCAATCTCGATACACTCATTAAATCTTCCAAGTCTCTCTCCTTCGTAAGACGTGGATCCATCGCTTTCACAAAAATTCAAACACTCGCCGAAAAGAAAGTGAAACATTACAAATCAGTGGGCGATCTCTACAACTGGATTTGCCTGGTGAATAAAGGCTTGTTTGAGGCCTCCTCCTACTCCAGCACCCCCCACCGCCCACTGACAAGTCTCACCTGTAGGCGATGGAGAGGGCCCAAACGCTCGCTGCGCAGTACAGGCTGTCTCGAACCTTGGACTCGTTGTTCTCCCCGCCGGTCTTGGTCAGAAACAGCCCCGTGGTGGGACTCTGAAACTGCAGGATAGTCGCCTTCACTGCAGGGTCACGGAGAAAAAAAGCACACGTCAACAAAGAATGAGACATCATAATACAGGCTGTTTTTGGGTTAGATCACGTTAATATATAAATGTCGTTAAACCCGCCACCACCTGGCACAGCCAATTAGTAAGGTTTGCCACATAAACAAAACATTCTAATTCGTTACTAGTGTAATAAACGACTGGACCACGATGTCTGGCTCAGTGTCCTTTATTCGGTTCTTGCTGTACACCCACACGGCTGTCTTTACTCTGTAGCTTCTCCACGGTGCTGACTCCAATGTCGGCCCGATCCACAACAGCAGCTCCGCTGCTGTTTCTCTCACACAGCCCCCCTTGGCTGTACTCGCTGCAACTCCTCTCCCTCCGCAGCTCTGACAGCCTCTTGCTGTCTCTCTCTCTCTCCGCAGCTCCTCCTGGCAGCCACACCGCTGCCTCTAACATGCAGCCCTCTCTCTCTCTCTCTCCGCAGCTCCTCCTGGCAGCCACACCGCTGCCTCTAACACGCAGCCCTTCTGGCTGTCTCCTCTGCAGCTGCACACCACTCCGCAGCTTCCTCTTATCTTCGGGGTTGGCTCCCGATGGCCGTCGGCGCCCCCCCCTCTCCACACTCGCCCGCGTGGCCTCACTCTTTTCCGCTCACACCCCGACTGACTTCTCCTTCCGGTTTACGCGCTTAAGGACCCCCTACCTTTCACCCACGTCACCTGGCTCCGCCTCCTCGTGACGTCACATCCGGAAGGTCGCTTTCGCCCGCATTACACCACCCTCCCCCATAGAAAAAACCCAGCCGACCTCGGCTGAACAACACCAAAGCGTAATGCGGTGAACCGACCTTCCCCCTTAAAGGACACTAAGCATGCAATATAACAACAAGAACAACACACAAGTAACATCGACGAACGTACGGAAGCATGCGATAAATACGACGGCAAGAACAAGAACAATAACAACATACAATCAACGAAACGTAAGCGATTTGGAACGAGTGCGGGTCGCCGGCCCGTCCCGGACGGTCGGCGGCCCGCTTGTAGAACGGGGACGCGATGGAACACGAGAAATGACAGGGGGTAATTCCCCTGCTGCGATTGGAAGTCCACCGACATCTCGTGTCCCTGACGAATCAGTCTTGGTCATATTCCGCGAATGCGCCTGCAGCGGGGTCGGAAGGGTCGCCGGGCTAGAAGGTCCCGCAGCCTTGGCAGGCGCCCTCCGAACAGGCCCACTCCTCCCCCGCGGTGTCACGGTCGGCCTGTCTGGAACAGGTACGACAGGCGCTCCAGCAAGATCAATGGACGCAGGCGGGGAAGAGTCAGAGTCAGCAGCAACAGACCCCGGCAAGGCAACATTGGGAGATGACGCATCACGTAGGGGAGCAACATATGGTTTCAACCGCGACGTATGAACAAACCAACGGCGAGAACCAAACTGAACGCGCGCCGACTGTGGATTGGGAACCTCAATGAGGCGCACAGGACCATGCCAAGGTTTGTGCAATTTAGGAGAGGTCCCCGGCCGCACCTGCGGGCAATGGAGCCAGGCCAGGTCTCCCACCTTCCAGGGGCACTCCCCCTCAGACCGCCGAGCATACCGCTCGTTCCGGGCCTGGGCTTTGGCCGTAGCCACGCGGGCGTTTTCCCGCGCCTCCGTAACCCGGCGAACCGTGTCCTGAATGTATTCAGGGAGTGGTTTACGAGGTCCCTTCACCCCAGTACCCAATTGCACATCCACCGGAGGCACGTTTTCCCGACCATACATAAGGTAAAACGGCGAATACCCTGTAGCCGCATGGGGCGTCATCCTGTACGCCGAAAGCACTCCGGGGATGTGCAGATCCCAATCCGATTGCTGTTCACTCACGGTATGGCAAAGCATGGCAGACAATGTCCTGTTCAGCCGCTCAACCATACCATCCGTCTGCGGATGGTATGGAGATGTCCGTATCTTCTTAGTCCCAAGGCCTGCGCACACTTCAGCCAATAATTTAGAAGAGAAATTTCGGCCCTGGTCCGTGAGGAGTCTCTCCGGCGCCCCCTTATCCATAATGTACCCAAACAAAAAGGCGTCGGTGATGGCCGCGGCCGACTGATCGGGCAACGGCCAGGCCATCGGCCAACGGGAGAGATACTCAACCCCTACCAGCAAATATTTATTTCCCCTCGCCGATGGTGGGAAGGGTCCCAATATGTCCAGTGCCACCAATTCATTGACTCGAGACACCTGAATCGACTGGAGAGGCGGCACGTAAGGATGTTTAGGCGGCTTACGCCGGGCGCATTCAGGGCACGCGCGCACGTGCCCTACGACATCTGTCGCCATGCCGTGCCAAAAATAATGACGTTGTAACGTCAACAAGGTCTTCTGCACCCCTAAATGTAAGAGAGTGTCACAATGGAGGGTTCTAATCAACTCGAATCGCAAGGACGTTGGTACCACCAGGCGCCAACATTCCTGGAACCCCTCCCGCCACATAAGCAGACCATCTCGGAGAGCGGTTTGCGGCCCCACAGCCGTACTCGGACTCCCATTGTCCTTAGCAGACCGCTTCCGCAAGGACACCAATGACTCATCCATCATCTGTTCCCGGATCCAGACAGACCGCGGCAGATTCAAAACCCCGTCAGCCGGTCCCGGTTCCATCGGAGTGTCCGACTTCTCGACGGCCAACGTAAGCGGCTGAGGGGGGTTTGGAATCGGCGAACACCTATGCGTCCCCGACTCACATTTACAAGGGGCGCGCCGCGGTAATCTGGAAAGTGCGTCAGCGTTCGCATGGCGCACTCCCTTCCGATGTTGAATTTGGAAGGAAAATTCCTGTAGCGTGTCCAACCAACGTGCCAACTGTCCGGATGGCTGGTCAATTTTAAGGGCATATTGCAAGGCCGCATGATCCGTACGCACAATAAAAGAACGGCCGTAGAGGTATGGTCGAAATTGCCGTAGGAAAAAAACAACCGCCAATAGTTCTCTGCGAGTGACACAGTAGCGGGTTTCCGCAGGAGACAAGACTCGGCTACCATACGCCACGACACGCTCTACACCCCCTTTAGACTGTGATAACACCGCCCCAATACCTGTGTCACTCGCGTCCGTATCAAGAATGAATGGGTGATCGAAATCGGGATAATCCAATGTTGGGGCCGTGGCCAATAGATCACGCAGACTCCGAAAGGCCGCCTCCTCCGGCTGTCCCCAAACAAACTTCCGTCCTTTACCCGTAAGGAGATGCAAAGGCCTCGCAATCGTCGCAAAACCCGGCACAAATCTTCGGTAATACGAGGCAAATCCCAAAAACCGCCGAACATCCCCCACGGTGGCCGGAGTCGGCCAATCCCGGACGCACGCCGTCTTTTCCGGATCCGTGGACACTCCCTCAGCGCTCACAATGTGCCCCAAATAGCGGACGGACCGTTGCAGTAGGTGACATTTCTTTGGTTTGAATTTCAATTTGGCAGAACGCATCCTCGTGAACACTGTCTCCAGCCGCGTCAAATGTTCATCGAATGTGCGGCTGAAGACAATGATATCGTCCAAATATATAAGACATGTCTCCCACTGCAACCCCGTCAAAACGAGCTCCATCAATCTTTGAAATGTAGCAGGGGCCGCATTCAATCCCATCGGGAGACAGTTGAATTGAAATAACCCCTGCGGCGTACGGAATGCGGTTTTCTCCCGTGAGGACTCGTCAAGGGGAAGCTGCCAAAATCCCGAAGAGAGGTCCAGTGTGGAAAAGAACTTAGCCCCCGACAATGCGTCGAGGGAGTCATCCATACGCGGCAGGGGGTACGCATCTGCCACCGATATCTTATTCAATTTGCGGAAATCAACACAAAATCGCAATTTGCCATCCTTCTTCTTAACCAAGACGACTGGAGCGCCCCATGGGCTGTTAGATGGCGATATAATGTCCGCAGCCAACATGTCTTCCACTGCCCCCCGTACGTGTTCTCGCTCCGCAGGACTCATCCGATGCGAATTTAATCGAATAGGGGCAGCATCGCCCGTCTCAATGTGATGGTAAAGCAACGAAGTGCGGCCCAAATCCAAATCATCGGAGCTGAACACATCGGAATATGTCAACAACAATTTACGCAGCTCACCACGTTGCTCCATGGACAGGGAAGAATTTTCGTCACATAAATGAGCAACCCAACGATCATCCGAACTCCTTGGCTCGGAAACCCCAGCAACAACTCCCCGGCTATGTGGACAATCATGGGTCGCAAACGCCGTAGTGGCATGTGCCACAACCGTACCGGCCGGGACACGGACGTTTTCTCCCCCCGCATTAAGCACCTGTAAAAACGGTAATTGATCCGGCCGGACGATGGTCTGTGCCCCCACTAACGCCAACCCGGTTGTTATCGCGGCGGACGGTGACAACAAGACCCCTACTGCTCCTAGCCGATCAGGCAGGGGCTTCCGATACCGCAAGGGTATAAGCATCTGTGTACCAGGTGGGATGTCCACAGATGCGACGGACAGCGCCTGCACTTGTACGGCCGAAGCAGGTCGCCCCCAGGGCGACGGCAGAAACGAGATTTGACGGCCCCCCGGCAGTTCAATACAATTCTCATTGATTTTGATCAAAATGGGCATCTTAGCCAAAAAATCGGTGCCTAACAAACAAGGAACCGCCAAAGATCTCGATATCAACACAACACCCGAGGCCGACACATCCCCAATAGATATCTTAGCATCCACCTGACCCACGATACCCATGCTACCCCCGTTGGCAGCGACGCACGACCCATAAACCGGACGCACAGCCCCCGGCGGGATGCCCAACAGATGAAAAATGACATCCGAAATAATAGTCGCAGACGCGCCGGAGTCGACCAAAATGCGTACGTCCACCCCTTGTATAGACCCCGGTACAGTGGACGAGCCCGTAGCGGCCGCGACGACTCTCCGTGCCAACTTGCGCCATTGCGTGACCGAGCGACAAGGCCCCGTCGAAGGGCATGCTTTAACCACAACGTTAGGATGGCGCAACGACGGTGATGGGTGAGGTGTAAAGCCTTGCCGAGTGTCTGGTGCGTGCCGACATGCCTGTTTCGGAGGATCTTTAGCCGACTTGACCGGTGCCGAGGCCTCCTGCTGCGGCGGAGCCGGGAAGCGGGCCCAGCAGTCTCTGGCGTAGTGGCCCCTACGCCCGCAGCGGAAACATTCGGCCTCGTTGCGCCGAAGCGCAGGCCTCGCCTCCTGACGGCCCCGTTCTGGTAGCGCCGCGCGCGGTCTCGGCCCGCCGCGTCCCGTCCATGGAGCGGAGGCG
This sequence comes from Lampetra planeri, assembly GCF_965212315.1. Lineage (NCBI taxonomy): Eukaryota > Metazoa > Chordata > Hyperoartia > Petromyzontiformes > Petromyzontidae > Lampetra > Lampetra planeri. The sequence goes on from NC_136132.1 coordinate 4,572,970, forward strand.
GCCGTCAGTTGTTGAGGGCCCCGGTCATCCGGAACATAGACAGCCTGCGCAGGGTTCCACCCCAGCGCATCCCCTTCTTTGACGGGCCCCCCCGTCCACGCCGTCGCTTGTTTCCAGCGACGGAGGTTGAATTGCGCATCGAGACACTTAGCAGCCGTCCGGGAAGTTAGCTTCTCATGCCCACACACAGGCATGGGGATCCCTAGATCCCGAGACAGCTCCAACATTTTCCCTAATATGAGAGGCTCGAGCAGGTCCTGTGGCGTCTCAGGATAAGCTGCCATGGCCAGCTCCAGCACCGCACCCCTGAACGCCACGGGCGACTCCTCTGGTGCTCGTTGTCGTTGAGCGAATCGCCGATGCGCATCATCTGGTGGCTCATAAGCATCGGCCATTTCTTGAAAAACACCACATAAAGTTGCCTTCTTATCGGTCGTTATGGAACGGAAGAATCGGACAGATTCGTCGTCCAGGAGAGTCGGCAACACCTCCAAAGCCTCCGCATCGGTCCATCTTGCTGTGCGTACCGCCGCCAAGAAGCGGCAGGCGAACGCGCTCCAGTCCCCACCGACGGAAAATTCTTTAACCGTTGTAAGGTGGCGACTCCGACTCCTCTTCCCGCCGTCTTCCAATGGTGGTGGTTGTGATGGCAAATTCAAAATGGCGTCGGCCCGCGGCGTGGCCAAGATGGCGGTTTGGCGCCACGGAGCGCGCAAAATGGCGGCCTCTTGCCGCGTGGGCAATGGCGGCGGCAGGACAGGCAACGTGGCGGCCCGCGGAGCACCACTTGCATCATCCATCGTCCCTGGCGCGACGAGATGGCATAGATGCGCCAGGACGTCCTTAAGTGCCTCCAGTTGTACCGCCATCACTTGCCATCGTTGATCCGCGTCTGATGATGTCGACGGACCCGCCACCGCGCCAACATCCTCCACTCCCGTTCCCGTGGTCGCCTCAGCCGGGCTCTCCTCCACCACCCCAACAGGATCCGTGGTTGGAGGGAGTTCGTCGTCGTCGGACGAAGAAGCCGATGCAGGCGCCGGATTAACTTTCTTCCTCACTTGTTTCGACATGCCGTTGCACTTCCGACACCAGTGTAATAAACGACTGGACCACGATGTCTGGCTCAGTGTCCTTTATTCGGTTCTTGCTGTACACCCACACGGCTGTCTTTACTCTGTAGCTTCTCCACGGTGCTGACTCCAATGTCGGCCCGATCCACAACAGCAGCTCCGCTGCTGTTTCTCTCACACAGCCCCCCTTGGCTGTACTCGCTGCAACTCCTCTCCCTCCGCAGCTCTGACAGCCTCTTGCTGTCTCTCTCTCTCTCCGCAGCTCCTCCTGGCAGCCACACCGCTGCCTCTAACATGCAGCCCTCTCTCTCTCTCTCTCCGCAGCTCCTCCTGGCAGCCACACCGCTGCCTCTAACACGCAGCCCTTCTGGCTGTCTCCTCTGCAGCTGCACACCACTCCGCAGCTTCCTCTTATCTTCGGGGTTGGCTCCCGATGGCCGTCGGCGCCCCCCCCTCTCCACACTCGCCCGCGTGGCCTCACTCTTTTCCGCTCACACCCCGACTGACTTCTCCTTCCGGTTTACGCGCTTAAGGACCCCCTACCTTTCACCCACGTCACCTGGCTCCGCCTCCTCGTGACGTCACATCCGGAAGGTCGCTTTCGCCCGCATTACACTAGTACAGCAAACCGGTGTGTTGGAGAGCCAAGCCACAACATTTACAATCTGAGTACGACGTTTCGCCAGTAATTACAACTAGCTTCATCAACCGACAGCCAGATTTGTGAAGTCCTCCTGTTTCGCTATGGATGATATTGGTCGCAAAATCCTAAGTGTCAAAGAATGAGACAATATGGGAACTCAAGTGAAGCAATGAGACAAGATAGTTGTCAAGCGCTCGGTCGATCCTTGTCGTGACAATACGGCTTCAAAGACGATATCGTTCGACCGCCGCCATCGCCGTCCCGAGCAACTTGAAAGTTCAGAATATGAGCTTGGCAAGAACATGTCGCAGATGTAATTGGAGAGAGAAGTCACGGATGTGTGGAGCATATGCACAGGATATCCAAGTACAGGCTACTGGAACAGGTATTTGATTGGGGCACCCAAAACACGTGAAGCGTCAGGAAGATCATCAAGTTATTGTGGGAGAACGTACCTGTGATGTAGGTTGCCAACATTGCAACACACGTGCGGTCTCGCAGAAGGGAGTGATGGCAATGTGTGGTGGGGCTCTCGATAACATTGGTCCGATGATATCCTTATTTAAGTTTGTCTGCCCACACGCAAAATATCTGCACTGCAGTTAGTTGGCAAACACGTTGTTTGTGGTGGTGAAGTGTAGTGACACTCCGGATTTCTCTGGAGTGGCCTGATCAGCGAGAAACAATTTGGAACTGCCCCTAAAAATAGGACCTCCATTTGCACGAAGACAAATATTGCATACTGTTCTGGACATAACCTTAGGTATAGTGTATCAATAACCCTAGGTATAGCATATCAATGACCCTAGGTATTGCGTATCAATAACGCTAGGTATAGCATATCAATAACCCTAGGTATAGCGTACCAATAACCCTTGATATAGCGTGTCAATAACTCTAGGTATAGCATATCAATAACCCTTGGTATAGCATATCAATAACCCTAGGTATAGCATATCAATAACCCTTAGTATAGCGTATCAATAACCCTAGGTATAGCATATCAATGACCCTAGATATGGCGTATCAATAACCCTAGGTATAGCATATCAATAACCCTAGGGAGAGCATATCGATAACCTTAGGTATATTGTATCAATAACTCTAGGTATAGCGTATGAAAAACCCTAAAAGATAGCGTATCAATAACCCTAGATATAGCATATCAATAACCCTGGGTATAGCGTATCAATAACCCTGGGTATAGCGTATTGATAACCCTAGGTATAGCATATCAATAACCCTAGGTATAGCATATCAATAACCCTAGGGAGAGCATATCGATAACCTTAGGTATATTGTATCAATAACTCTAGGTATAGCGTATGAAAAACCCTAAAGGATAGCGTATCAATAACCCTAGATATAGCATATCAATAACCCTGGGTATAGTGTATCAATAACCCTAGGTATAGCGTATCGATAACCCTAGGTATATCGTATCGATAACCCTAGGTATATCGTATCGCCAAGTCAACTGAAAAGAAGACAGGTCAGAATCTTCAACTATAACTGGTAGCCAGAATCTTCAACTATAATTGGAATAGAGATGTAAACGCCAGTAAGTCACTCTCATTGTTCATTCGCGGAGACACCAAAAGCATTCTTAAATATTGTAACTTGCATACCTTAATCTACAGTTCTTTATACGCCAACAGCATTGTTATATTCATGCAACTGAGGCAGCCTCGTCATAATGATGCAAACGAAATAAAATGTTTTACAACGTTTGTGAACACTGCGAGAGTTGGTAATCGGTACTCGAACATGGCCCCACTCACTAGAGTGTAATACATATCCACATTAATACTCATAATCTAATTTGGCACCACTGCTATAGCAAAAACATTTTCTGTTACAAAACTTTTTAAATTATACGAGTGGGATTTTTTTTATATAACAGGTAGTATGCAATGAGAACCTCCTGCAGTTCTTAGAAATTTCAAACGCAGGATCAAACGTAAGAGAGCACAGCGAGAAAAAAAAACCCACCTAACTTCGCGCAGATATAATTAACATTGAACAATTGCAAACAAATTGGCACCTCGGGCTTTTGTCTGCCGAATTCCTTTGCCCCTTCCCGTTTTATCAAGATAAAAAAAACAACAAAATAAAAAACACACAATTACAAACAAATTAGTGCAATACAGTGTGGCCTCGCTATTCAATTGCGAACACTTCAACAGTGTACAAAGTTAATGAACAATCTTTAACGACTCTTTAGTGAATCTCAATTGCTTCTCCCACAGTTTATGAACGTAAACCGATGCATGGCTGCACTGCACAACGTTTGTTGCTATTCGAGAGGGCTCACTGTGAAAAAGCCATCGAATTATTTTCACATTAACGTAAATACGTTTCAATATCTTCTTGGTTCTTTCGGTAAAGTCACGTAGAAGGGAAGTAATAAAATAATACAAATAAAACATAATAAAATAATTCTCACGACGTTTCGGCCACAACGCAAGCAGCCGTCCTCAGGTGAGGACGGCTGCTTGCGTTGTGCTTGCGTTGTGGCCGAAACGTCGTGAGAATTATTTTATTATGTTAAAATGTATTTATATATTTATTTATTATATTTTTCCCTTCCCTTCTACGTGACTTTACCGAAAGAACCAAGAAGATGAATCCCTGCAGTCACGAAAGCTTGAAATCGAAATTTACGTTTCAATAATCGTGAAAAACAAGTGTGCTGAAGCAACCACGACAAATGAATTGTTAAACCTATTTCAACTGAAATATTTTTTTCTATTTTAACAGGTAAGGCCCACTGAGCTGTATATCTCTTTTTCAGAAGCGACCTGGTCACAACGAAGTGGCTGATCGGAGGAGAATTCATATGAGCCAAATACTCTAAATGCATGTTTCTAAATGTGCAGGAAAAAACCGGAGGACCCAGAGAAAAAGGACACGCGATCATGGGGAGAACATGCAAACTCCAAATATACAGGTGTCAGGCTCGGGATCGAACCCATGCCCTCCTGCGTACCAGGCAAGGTAGTTAACATCTCACCACTGCAGCACCCCTAAAAGTTAACCACCGACGAGTTCCAATTTAAAATAACACGAATCACCGTGTGCGATTTTGATATCGTGCAAACATCAATCAAATCCCCGTTAGTGGTTCGTAAGTAATTGGTAAGATTTAAAATTTACAGCCTCGGCGTGAAATTGATTGGACGCGACAGTGTTTTAATGTGAAATGGCCATCGCTGCATGTTCCGACATTGAAGGATGTGAGCGAAACCTCGGATGATGTCATGTGACGCACAAGCAAGAGCCTGCAGCAGTCCGCACATCACAATGGGTCGCGGTAATGCGAAAAGGCATTGCATCAAGAGGAAAACTGAGTGCAACGTTTTGGCAACACTTTGTGTTCCCGAGAAATCATTTAATTTGTTTGTAGAAATTTCTCTCCGGCTTTTGTTCGTGAGCCAAAAAATTAAGGGAGTTTTTTTTTTAATCCAGTATATTTGTAGCCCATTTTTTTTTTACATCGTATGATCCAAACAAAGCTCGCCAGAGTCTACTTTATTAGCATGGATTTGGGGTCTCGCTACCATTGGCGTTATTGACGAGTGCCCTCTCTCCATTTAGAGTGTTGCAGCGCACGCTCGCATATCAACTGGGATTCTCGATCTGCCGACGGAATAAATGCCGTTCCCTATGCCAATGCTACCGACTTAAATTAAGCACGTTATAGACTGCACAATGAAAAAAAGTCCCCCCACTTCCCCCCCCCCACTTTTAACCTTATTGACTGTTAGTGAGAAAGTGTTGTTAGTGAGCATCTATTTAGGACCGAAATTCACTCCGCAGGAATGCGCTCTGTAAGCACCGCTCCAAGACGGCTCTGTCTCTCCCCCCCCCCCCCCATTTACAGAGGTTCACGCAATCGTACCGAGCAAATATTTCAGGTCAAGTCAACCTAGGAGAGGTCCAGGCCACGATTAAATATCGATTTCTCGTGAGATTCAAGGCATAATACCAAATTCAGGTCAACAGAATCCCAACGCAGTGGAACAAGCTACAATAACAACGACCGCCCCCCCCCCCACCTTGTAGCCTTAACAGACTTTTGGAGAAAGTGCTGTTTGCGAGCACCGATGAATGCCGGCAAGGTACACGAGTAGATGGGTGGCCAGCACCACACAAGCGACTACACACACCATCACTCTCACATACAGCGTAACACACACACACGCGCTAACAGTCCACAGATAAAAAGAAGAGGTTCAAAAACACAGGATACATGCTAAAACGTGTCATCTAATGTTGCCTTCATTATTTTGAAGCCAATTATAATGAACACGTTTTCACATTACGCATTTAAAGATAAACCAAGTTGCAATGTTGACATTTGAACGAAACACGCATGTTCTTGCAGTGCTAATATACAGCAGAACTTCAATACTCCATATTCCGATAATTCCCAGAATGCAGATAGCAAGTGGAGCTGCAGAGAGAAGCAGAACTACAGAGAGACAAACGGCTGCAAGGGGACACACCGAGAGGTTCGTAGCCAAATGATTTGATTTTGAGTTTATCATGCAGACGAGCTATGCTGAAGTGAGCTGTCGGGTAGTAAAGGATGTTTGCATTTTTCAGACTTAAATAGCGATTAAAAAAAAAAAATCCTCCTAAATAGACCCAGGTAGTATATCGGCCCTATTTCCGTTTTAGAACATATTTTCCCCGATGATCAGTGGAATTTTCACGAATGGAGTTGCACTCCCGTAGAATCCACGACTTCAACACAGCTTAACGAAGTCGCACGGCTCTTTCCTACTAAAATTTGCGAAGCATCGCCGGCGCAAAATTTCAAGGATTACATGATTAACTCCCACGGTGCACCATGGATTATAGGTCCCTATTTTAAAAAATATATACTTATTTATCCAGGAAAGCTACATGGAGCCGAAGAACCCTTTTTCGCGAAGGTGCCTACATTATTTTTATTTTAAGATGCTTTCATCCAATATATGAGTATTTAAACATATACTCACATTGGCATGGATGAAAAAAAAATTCGGAAATTACTATAATCTGACACAATTTATTAATCTCCTGTGAAGAGAATGACACAAAATCATTGCGGATTACAGAAGGCCGGTTTTACAATAGCCGTACACACAAAAAAGTTTGATTTAGTGATTTCTTGAATGTCACCGTGCTCCGCCAAACAGTAAAGAACACAATGTAAAAGTTCAAAAGGGGATCTCGAAATATATCGTCGTCCAATCAGGCAACGATGATTAGATTAACCTCATCCCATTGTTAACGTTGCAGTTAACATCCTTCCTAATTCAGATCAAAGATTCACCGGGCACGGTCGGAAACGTAATTAGCACGACGCACTTTTTTGAATTCATACTGGTAGGAACCTCCTGGTTACACCAGCCCACAGGGGATTATTATGTCCATCGTGCAGGGAGGGGCTGGGTGGGGAGGGGCTGGGTGGGGAGGGGCTGGGTGGGGAGGGGCTGGGTGGGGAGGGTGGGGGTGAAGCTGAGTGGGGAGGGGAGGGTGGGGAGGGGCTGGGTGGGGAGGGGAGGGTGGGGAGGGGCTGGGTGGGGAGGGGCTGGGTGGGGAGGGTGGGGAAGGTGGGGAGGGGCTGGGTGGGGAGGGTGGGGAGGGTGGGGCTGGGTGGAGGGTGGGAGGGGTGGGGCTAGATGGGGAGGGGCTGGTCACCCCGTGGTGCCCTTATAAAACTCAACGTTTAACCTACTCACGCCGGCCTGTGCCCGTCCTCACAGTCGGGCAAATTTGCGGAATACACCACGCCGCCGTTGAACCTGGCCATTGACCGAGCAACCCAACGTTCCTACCAGCTCCCTCCGCAGGAATGTGTTTTAATTTTACATATAATCTCGTCGACAAATGCGCGTGTAACGTTTTGACGTGCTCACCTACGAACGACTTTTTACGCATCCCAGTTTTGTTCCACCTTCTTCGTTAATGCCCCGTGTGTCTGATACACGTCGGGAGCGGGCGGTAATGCATTCATTAAGGAAATTTAAAACCGACCGAGGAAAAACCGCACCTTGGAAAGCGTTACAGAACCCATGCAGTACGCAGTAAGCACACGCTGCTCCACTGTAATGTGATCACAGAGAGTTGCGAACTTACACACGCTGTGCTGCAATAGAAAATGTGTGGTTTGTGTGCAAAATATGTATTAAATGTATTCCTTTGAAATATACTTTCACATACAACTAAGTTCCTTTGACTAATCACGTAACCAATGTAGCCTTTGTACAGTTGCCTGTGCAAGTTCGTCATTATGCTATCCTCTGCATATGATCTCTTGCCTTCAGTAGATCTGTTATGTAATTTAATGGCAAGTCGTGTGGACGCCTACAGCAAGCCCACCAAAGCATGTTCATTGTTGATATCATACTACGTCACACAATATCACTGTTGAGCATTTATAGCACAAAATATAAAAGCACTATACCGCGTACATTGTAAAACTATTTGTCATTTAAAAAATCTTCCTGCTTTATTTAAAAAAATAGATTTTGGTACCCGTTTGGTAATTGATTTTTTTTTGCATTTTAAACCACAATCCTTCAATCTTGATTTTAAGCTTTCGTGACTGCAGGAATCCATACTTTGGTAAAATTACGTAGATACATTTTTTAAAATTATTTTTTCGATCTACGTGACTTTACCGAAAGAACCAGAGAGTACACAATCCTTTAATTTTGCGTCCAAATATGCATATAGAGGATATTTATTGTTGATTGACTGAAGAAATTACCTACAGTAAATGTTTCAAATGAACATTATGTTAATTCATTAAACGTGTGGGTATTTAAGTGCATCTTGCCGACTCGTCTCGACTGGACATCTGTGAAAAACATCTTCATAGCTCATCGGATTCCTGCAGGATAAAAAATTCGGTCTGACGATACCAACCCAATACAGGGAGGGCGCATGTAAAAAGAATACCGTAATAAAAAAAAAAGCCAAGCCTTTCCTGACCCACTCTGAAGAGAGTACACGTTAAAATAACTTCAAATAACTATTCAAATCAGGGAATAAACTATTCAACACCTCATCAATTTGCCTTTGTCAAATATTCCCGGTGTCCTCTTTCAAGTGAAATAAAACACCGCACAAGGTGTTAGCCATTGCCACTGTTGAGCGAAGATGAGACAGGAGACAGATCAATGTTGAAATGTGTTCTTCACATAAACTCTGACAGGACCGGGTCCCTGATTTCTGTAAGAAGAAATAAAAAAAAAAAGCTCCTCATGAAAAATAAATCTTGCGTTGGAAGGCGATGCGTGTTTGTAGGTGAAATGATTGTCATATTTTTGGATTTCTTCAAAAAGTTACGAAATATATTTGCAGTCTTAAAATGTTCCAATTAATTGAGTTTATAATGATGCGACAGGCCCTCTCTCGCTCTGTCTTTTTAATTTACTAAAGACACAAACAGCAATGTCCCATTAAAGGGTAGCGCAACTCAAAAAGTAAAATTGCTTTCATCTTTAAAAATGCACCTCGGCTGAGTGCCAGGTTGTCCGACACGTTTCCAGATGTATTATATAAGAAAAACAAACCCGTGTTATGAGAGCCTTCTAGTGATATCTCTGCACTGACATTGCAATCAAACGCAGTGGCACCGCGACAAACTATCATGATGCTCCTCAGCAATCGCCGTAGTAAATTATTATTTTGACTTCTCATTAACAACCTTCATACTCGTGTCGGACAGCCCAGTGCACACATGCAGCCTTGGTATTCATCTACGAGAGATCATTCTTATTTGGGTTCCATCCTTCCGACGATGACATCACCGCGGCACCTCCTGCCAGAACCTACAATTTGGCAAGGTTGGCTACGTGCAGTGCGAAAGAAGTTCAATGTCTACGCATGCAGAATCCAGGTGCTTATGCGTGCACGCCTCTCTTGGTGGTCAACTCCTCCTCACCTGCTGATGCTGCCCCCAGTTTCTTGAACTGCCTCCCTCTGGCCACATGCACTGCCAAATTACCTCCTCCTGTTCAAGTCCGCACTCAAAGATGTCCCGATTTTCCATCTGGCTATTGCTGACTGTCTGTCTCTCTGTCCTCTTACACTCACACACGCTTCACCCCATCGCTTTGCCCTTAAAAAAATTGAAAACTCTATTCTTTAGGAAGTCCCTGTTGTGTTCATAGTTTGTTGTCTTTCGCCGGCACCTCATATTAGTGCAGTTGGCAACATACAGTGCAAAAGAAGTTCAACATAGATTCATATAATAAAAATATGAAATAAAATCTTCAATAAAATCTCTTCTTCAAATTACCTTATTTTGCCTGTACTTTGCATCGAGTCTTGAGATGTGGTCACAACCAAACGTGTTAAAAATCCAAAAATGTGACTTGTTGTGTCGTTTAGACACTGGGACCCTCCAAGGAAGGAGCCCATGGGATCGATGAACACAGACACATCGCTCCCTGACGGCAGGTGCAGAGAAGTTGTTTGTAAACAAGTCGTCACATGACGACTCACGTGACCAGCAAGTTGGTGAAATGTAACAATTTGTGATCACGATTCGATTCAACAATCGGTTCTCGTTAAAATGCGCTACTCCTGGTGGTATCGATTCTCATTTATTTTGCCTCATATGGACACCTTTGTCAGCTCCCCTAGCCTATAATCGGAACATTTGCAAATGTGTTTAAATCGCAAATATTAAGATTCTCAAACGCGCGATTGGACGCACGCTTTGCGAGCGTAAGAATACACTGCAAGCGTCTATTCGATGCACCGTCCATCACGTGTCTATCTATAAAGACTATGGATGGGAAGCAGCTAAATCGAGCAAAAGGGAGATGTATCGTCACTCCAAACACACAAACTCACGTGGTGTTTCATCACGCTTGGGTTAAATCAACCTTTGTAATCGTGGGATATTGCATATAGTGCTTTAATGCCTCCCTAACTCAATGCACGGTGGCAAGTGTTTTTTTCTTCATACAAACGCTGTTAAGATTTGACACGCATTGCAAAAATGCTGTTACTGTCATTCTTATGCGTGTCGGGCATTTCACAAAAAACACCGCACTTTGCTCTGGTTTTTTTTTCCTCTCTCGCCAATTTGCATTTATGCATTAGCCTACTTAACCACTCATTCATTCACATTTCATTTATTTAGTTACGCACAGGTGTAGAATGTTTAATCAGCCATGCAGTAAATACTAATTCGATGATCGCGCTACGAAGTAATGGGAACCGATGACTTTGCCGTTGGCTGATGCTGCACGGCGCATCATGTGAAATGGCCTTGTCGCATGTACGTGTGAACTTCTTTTGCGCCGTACATAGGCCAACAGTGCTAATTGCAGGTGCGATCCCACAAAGAGTTGAAGGATTTGTAACGTACACATCGCGCAGAACATCATCTGACCCCGTCTCCCATAAACGGATATTTCTCAAAGGCACTGCACATTGAGAATGGGTTCTAAAAGCCTCAAATTTGTTTTTTCAGATAACCCCTTAATTGGAATCAAGCCTGGGTGATTTTTGTGATTGGGTAAGTCGGAGGTTCCAAATGAGTCCATGAAAACGTTCATGAATGCAAAACTGCTCATTGTCGATAATTATAGATAAGATCTCTTAACCTCGGCTTGAAATATATTCAATGAAGTAATGTGCAAACCTCTGCAGTCAGTCTTGGGGAAAGTCCCATTGCCCTCAGGAGTTCAAGTACAGGATGAAGAATAAATGTAATCAAAGTGATTGAGCAGCTCATCTACAACAGAAAAAAACGACACAGTACTTTGCATGAGTTATGAAAACGAATGGGTGGCTGCTGTAAAAATGAATACAATCATGACCTCGTGTGCTTGGCTAATACCAAACTAGCTTGACTACCCGGCTTCGCCCGGGGCTTGGATTCACCACGCCCGGCCGCCTTTGTCCCCCCCAGTGGCGATGTTCACACACCACACCAGTTACTCGTTTGAGGCTGAGTCGACCTAGGGGAGGCCCAGGACCGGTTGAAATAATCGTCACTGCTGTTGGCCGTGAGCGGGAATCGAACTTGGGTCGCCGAGTTCGTAGCGCAGCGCGCTAACCGCTACACGACACTGCGTTACGCTTCCACATGCGCGGGTCACATGACAGATGTGATGTCACAGCTCACTTGCCGTGCAAAAAATATGCATCACTGCGCCCCCCCCCACAAAAAAAATATACCAAAGTCTATTTTAATAATGTTTGCATGGTGTACAGTCTGGAAAGTACCCACATGGCAAATTTCAAGTTTGTTCCATGTCGGGAAGTACGCTAAACATTTTGAACAGACACACATACTCACACATTTCCCTTTTATATATATAGCTGAATTGTAATACATCTGAAAAGACTTAATTAAAATAATCAGCTTCATTAAACTTTTCAGAAATTATTTAGGATCTAACAAGTTGGCTGCATAGTACGGCTCCCATTGCCATTAGAGCTCTAAGAGTTGTGTCTGTTACCCTGACATAATTGTGTTTCACGGATCCACGCACTACTTGCTTAACATGATAATGCAACAGTCGTAATGGTACCGTACAACTTTTTTTGTCAGTTGCCTTTTAAAATGCAGAACAAAAATAAGGCTGCAACAATACGTCAAGCGTTTGAGCACGAGCCGATTTAGACGCTCCATCTCTCGTGAAGGGCTTTCTCTCAGTTGCGTTCCTTCCCTTGGCCGCCACTACTCCCATCATTATTCCCGACCATCGGGCATCACCCCGTCTTATAACGCGTCCTCTGAACTCTCGTATCTTCTCTAATCCATGTGTTGTTGTTCTTCTTCCTCCGTCTCTCGGTCTAATCAAAAGCATACACCCCCACCGCCAACCCCCTATCACCCCCCCTCCATGCTTCTCTGAAAACGTTTGAACATTCGTGCCGTGTTATATGTCGATGTGCTGGGTTTTTTTTTAGAGCAGGCCAAAAAAATAAAGAAGCCTTGTACAGGGTGCTTCAAAACAATGTTAACACTTCTGAGAATTTGCAACAACACCACAAGAAATGTGCCTTCGGGCTCTGGAGACCACCTGGAGAAGATTCCAGGCTACGCGTTGACAATGATGGCGAACAAGTAGAGACTCTTTTACTTTTTGAAGCTATTAACATTACATTTGTTATCATATTATTGGTTCTTCGGTAAAGTCACGTAGAAGGGAAATAATAAAATAATAAAAATATGTGTGATGATGATTGCTTGTGTTGCAGTCGAAACGTCGTGATAATTTTATTGTTTAATATTTTTATTATTGTATTATTTCCCTTCTACGTGACTTTACCGAAAGAACCAAGAATATGAATCCCTGCAGTCACGAAAGCTTTAAATCGAAATTTGTTATCATGTTACAGTGTAATTATTCGTTCTTTTCCATTAAAAACGAAAGTCCCATATAAGTGTGAACATTTTTTTGAAGCACCCGGTATTGTGAAGGTTAAGGGCTCCAACGGGGAGTAGAGTATTTTGATGCACTGTTCAATATATCTCTGTGCGTGCTTTCAAAACGATTACACTCCAGTCAAAATCAGTCTTCTATGCTCAGGGGGCTGGGGGCGGGAAGTGATTTCATTTAGTTGCTAAGCACCGACTCAATGGATTAAACAGCTCTTCAAAGTATCAATTAAAATTTGCATATCCAACAAAAAGTCAATCATTAACAGCAACTAGTAAGAGTCCTCACTTAACTGGATTTGCATTTAAGGGCAGACTATTGAGAAAAGACGCATTTGAACTGGTCTCACGGTCCATGAACCTGTAAATACCCTAAGCTTTCAGTTTGATGCATTGCACGTTCTGACGTGTGAGGTTGCTTCAACGTTACAGCAGGCTGGGGGGTTATTCCCCACGTGACTAGCCCGGCCCAGCGGGGGTGTCAACGTCTCGTGGAGGTCAACGCCGTTTATTAACTCCATTCACCTCTGCACGTGAACACAGCGGCAGGCTGCAAGCGTGGAAAGTGAGAGCCGTCTGGTTTTTCGCGAGGGTTCCTCTGCTCATATTTCTGTTGCGAATAAACAGCGCCACGGTGGCGAGATGTTGACAACCTCGCCTTGTATACAGGGGGTCACGCGTTTAGCGAACATTTGGTTGCTATAAATTTCCACGTGATGAGCTATTTCATTGAGAAATCGTTTGTGGCCAGGTCGCTTCTGAAAAAGAGCTATACAGCTTAGGGGCCTTACCTGGTAAACTCAGATTGGGGTTAGTTTAGTTTTAGTTTATATCATAAATCATTAGCCATTCGTTGTTGAAAGCCTCATCTGGTCATCGCGGTTTCGTGATGTAACAATCCCGCCGAGCACCTGCACGCGAGCGGATTTCATCGCTCCATCTCCTCATGAGGACGTCCTCTCGGACGCATCCCAATAGTTCCCTATGTCCAGTGTGAAATACGTGCTCTGCATAGAAATCCAAAAGCGTAGACGTGGGGAGCACAGAAGTGCAGCATGCATCGAATGGGCATGCAGCTCCTCGTGCTAGACAACACACAGAACGTTGAAGATCACCGAATTCACAAAACTCTCACTCGGCACCCGCAGCCCGACCGGATCAATGAGTTCAGATTAATTGCTGTAGATAAGAAATGGAGCAAATGAATGATTTCAAGTCTCTCATCAGGCAGGGCCATGACCTGCTCAAGGATAAACAGGGCGAGACAATTTTGTCAAGCGCCAGGGTAGCGTGACGCCAACACAAATGTTTTGTTCCCGGCACCTATTTCAGTTGGCTTACGCGTTTCAGTAACGCGTGATGTGGAACGGGACTGGCCACGTGCAAATGAACAAAAACGGTTTCGGTTTCACGTTTTTTAAAGTAAAACAATAATCGCTTACAGCTCTCAAATCAATCCACTGCTGGATGAAGGCCTGATCACACAGGTCCGTGTGTGGGGGGGGGTGTTGTTTGATCTCCGGCAGGCAAGGCTGCGTTGGCTGGGTCATGGAGCCCGCATGCCCAGCCACCCCATGCCTAAACAGCTTTGTTCGGCTGGATCGAGGGGGCTAAACGGGCGCGGCACGGGCTAGAGAAGAGATGGAGTGATGTGGTACAGGAGGACGTGGAGCTGAGTGGACTTGCCGATGACTGGTACCAGCGGTGTCAAGATCGGCCTCTGTGGAGGAGGCTCGTGAAGGACGCTACTGGGCAGTTGGAGGCAGTTGCCCTCCAGCAACAACGGAGGGCGGAGGAGCGACGCTCACAACAACGAGCGGAGCGCCGGGTGGCTAAAGCATAGCAAGTTGGCACAATAGGGGGCACAGGTGGTGCATCAGCAAGTCATCTCGGTCATCTCAGTCAGTCGACCCGTGGCACCTGCTGGGTCTACCCGTGACCTCCTGCCAGCGGGCGTTCAACACTTCACGTGGCCTCAAGGTGCACATGGCCTGGCACAAGCGTCGTGGTGACGTCACCGCCACTTAGCGGCGAATGGCGGTTGTTGTTGTTTGATCATACTTCACCGCACTTGACACTGAGGGTTAGTGAAAGTGTGGGGCCATGAAGGCGAGATGTCAACCGTCGTGCGTTCAATCCCGACCCTAGCGTGCTGACCATTGCATCACAACAGCAAACCACTTAGGCGCTACATGAATCTGAATTGTATTGTGTTACCGATTGCATCATGCTGTGGGGGGAGGTGGGAGGAGAGGGGGGGGGGGTCGTCCTGATCACTGCTATGACTTATTGAGGGGGAGTAGGATTCCGGCTCACTCAATGTTTTCGTGGTGTGCGCGCTGCAAACGTGATCCACCCTGTGGATATTTGTTCTGGGGCGCTCATGTCAGGCGTGAGAGACAGTTAATTGAATGATTTATCGTCTTCCACTGCCAAACACACGAAATTCGTTTGCCACACCCGACCCAATGTCACCACACACTCTGCAAACGCCACAACAAGTCTCATTTAGCTTCATACGGAGGACCAATTTCTACTTTTTGATCAAAGTTCTGATAATTTCAAAGCCTAAGCCGTCAACTGTTTTTAATTAATAAAAATGAGTCAATGTGGTCCTTCCGCACTTATCTTTGTGAGGATAAACATGCCATTTAATCACGTGCAATGAACAATCGGAGAAGTTCAAGTCATTTGAACAATGGGCATTGTGCTTTTCACATGACAGTTGGGTCACAAGCGTCCAATTCAATCGGATATGTGCTCCATGTAACCCCGTTTTTACGATGGTAAAAACGAAGCTGATGTTCGTGAAATATTACCAGCAGAACAATCGCAAAATGTATTGTCGTCACTAAAGAAATAGGTTTTATGCATCTGGAATATATTTAGAATTGTAATGAAGATACTTTGTGCGAGCATGAGCAACACTGTTTACCCACGAAAATATCATTCACATTTATGAGTATCAGTCTACGAGTACTACTGGCCTTTTTAGATGCTCGCTAACAGCACTTTTAAGATTGCGTAAGACTGTGTTTACACGCAAGTGCGTGTGTGACAACGGGGAGTGGTAGTGCAGAGGTTAGCGTGCCGTGCTACGAACCTGGTGACCCAAGTTCGATTCCCGCTCACTGTCAACACTCGTGACAAATTATATGGGGAGACAAAGGCGGTCGGGCGTGGTGCTGGCCACCCCACCCCCTCGTGTGCCGTGCCGGTCTTCACAGTACGAACAGCACTTGCCTCCAAAGTCTGATACGGCTATAAGGCACAGCGTTGTCTTTGTGGTGCAGTGGATAGAGCGCTACGATACCAATCAAGTAATCCGAGTTCAACTCCCCTCGACGGTTAACATCAGTGGCAAGAGGTGTATGCACCTGTCCTAGACTTCTCGGAGGTGGACTAACTCTCGAATGGGTGACACAGTGCGTAACACTCAGCAGTGGAGAGACAAAGGCAGGTGAGGAGCTTGTTACATGGCCCCCCCCCCCCCTCGTGCGTTGCACCGGTGTTCATTGGTGCTCCTAAAGGAACGTGTAGAGCTAGGATGAAGGATGGTTTTATTTTGTTCGCTGAAATGCGCGATATAATTCTTATGCAATTAACTAAGGATTCGTAAATCGGAAGAGCTAAAAGATTAAACGCATCCAATAAAACGTGCACGTTTACGAGCCACTGATGCAGAATGCCTCCATTTAATTTCATAGAATGTTAGTTGCTTTTTTTTTACTCAAGTTGTAATTGTTTGCGGTCCTGCATGACTTTATTAAATCGGCAGTAGGCGGGTTATAGGTATTTTTGGTGAAAACAGAACATCACGTTCAACTCCTGGTGCCTCACTCGCTATGCAATGATCTCGTTCAATCATCAGTTCCAAATACAACTCGAGGTTGCAACACGGATCCAGATGACTTCATTTTAAAGCTCATTTATGAAGTCAGAATATTCTCACTCATGGCTCTGCATGACTTGATTCATTATTCTCTGAACAAGGCGAAGGCGTACGGTACGGGCTGAAAAAAAGATCCCTCTATTTGCAATATGATGACGATCATAAATAATCCCTTGCTCAGTTAGATTTTAATATTAAATCTGCAAATGAAACCGTGCAAAATTAGCAATGTTGCAACTATAATCATGTTACACTGTCTTATTACGATTCATAATTTAAAAACCAAGTTTTTTCAGCGACATGAAATTCAGTTGGGCAAGCATCTGCAGCAATGCGTTTTAAAATAGCTTTTCACATTCTTGGCTCCGCATAATTTTTGCTGCATATCACTAAAACTCTGGCAATTGAATGACCATCAATTATCTTAGTGGCTGAATGTTGCTAAATGATGGAAAACTTCTGAACTGCAAAATAAACTCGCGTTGGAAACTAACAGCATAAAACATGTGGTGTTTATGAGTTTTGTGTGTATTTTTGTAACCACTAAAGAGCAGACTTATTTTAATATTTCTCAACATTTATCGCATTAACCTTTGAGACACGGGTCATCTACCAACACCAATTCACCCTTTGACTGTAATACAATCCATCGTGCGGTGCAGTTCAGCAGTCGCGGTACGTTTAACTTACCGGAGACAAGTCATGGAACATCTGGACATTGTTACGTGCGGTAGATAAAAATTATAGACTATACTATTTAATAATTGTTTTAAGTGCTATTCATAGCACATTTACGCATATGATTATTTAACTTTTCATTTAAGTTTAACAAATTAAAGTTTTTCACATTATATCCATTTCAAAGGACTTAAAGGGCTTGGCCTAGTTTGAATGTGCAATAGACAGCCATGTTAACTGGTTGCACACAATTCATTATTTAACTTCCAAAAAATTTACTTTACAGTTACATGTTATCAAGTCGAGATTGTTTTCCACGTTTTTAATATTTTAAAGGCATCATTCACTGCACCGTCCAACAAGGCTGATGCGACTTTATCAAAGTGTCCATCCAACGGATCACACCAAGGTGCTACGTATGATACGTTGTCTTCTCAGCCAAGTGTGACTGGGCGCCCATGCCGTTACACTGCACCGCATCTTGCCAATGGAGCATCTTGGACCGTCCGTCTTTGCATTTACCTGCCCTGTAGTGTCGGTCCAGCTTGTCCCAGTGTGCCTCGGTGTCCGCACGAGGCAAGTCCGCAGACTTAATGGGCTCATAAACGGACACTGCGCACGCACACACACACAGGCACGCTCACCGTGAGACCTTCCCCTGATTTACGGTGCCGTCATGGGCTGGCATGACCGTGCATCTCAATGTGCGGCACTTTGTTTAACCGTTACGTATACGCGCAAGCACATTTTTTGACAGATTAAGAGTATATGTACGCATTGAGAGATTGATACAAAGAAAACAAATCACTGGTTTTCACGTTCAAGGCAAATGTCATTAAAATTCAAGACTCGTAGGCCAAAACGTATCATTCATTCGAACACACACACACACATGTTCCTAAAACATGTTTTGCATCTTTGATATGATAAAATATGCGCACCACAATGAATTAACATGATTGCAACACATTTCGTTTAATCGAAACATTTTTCAACTTTATATGTAGATACGGCTTAAGTCGGCATTAATACTTCAGACACTTTATTTTTCTTTCACTTCGTCCCCGCGGAACTCTTACAATATCTTGCTGACAAGTTATTTACAAACGGCCGGAGCAGGTGTCCAAGCGTGAGCGCGTGTGCGTCCCAGCGAAACGTTTCGGAGCGGCGCGGGTAATGAGACACGATACATCAGTAGTGGCGGACGGAATAATAGCGGGCAAGGTATTGCCAAGCTAACCGTCACCCTAGGACCCTTTCTCTTCCAGGCACCTTACCCAGCCCTCTCGTTCCACTCTTAACACGGCGCGCCGCTCAAAACCTGTTTTCTTCTTCACATCACCACCTTCGGAGGTTAAATGAAAAAAACTGGGCACTGTGTTTTAATACTTTTTTTTATAAATGAAACATCACTGCTCAATTTTTCCAGGGTTATGAATTTGTTTCTGGTTCACGAGGTGTATTTTTTTCCGATCCAGCATTTTTCTTGAAAAAAATATAAACAGGTAAAGAGGTTTTTTGTCGGAGCTGTTAAATGTGTGTTTGTATAAGCGTGTGTGTAAAGAAATTTGACAATTTGGCCAACGGGCCTTCATGAAGGTTAATCCACTTCTTAAAGTATCTCTAGCCTGAATACATCTTAATATTTTATTTTCATTTAATCTGTAAAAAGGAACATTTACTTTCTGAATACGTGTGTTAAATATCATGGCGACAATCCTATTCCTATTTCAGATGACTAATTACGAGGAGAAAAAAACATCTGCAATGTGAGGTGGACCTTGCAGTGTAATACAAACGGACTGAAAAAACACCACTTAAATGTACACAGCATCTAAATGCAGGAAGATATCAATACTATAGGTGGGCAATCTGATTAAGAAATCAATTACTTTAGTGAGCAACATTTAAATTACTTGACTAATTGCAACAAAATACGTAAGTATCTGGGGGATGGGGGGGGATATCCCTCGTCTCTGATAGAGGCCGAGCTTCCCACTGACACCGAGATTCGTTGGCAAATGGGCCCAAATCTCTCACGGATGCCCTGGGACTCGATAACACGGGTCCCAATCACCCCGCGAGGATTCCATGGACCTCATTGGTAAAAGGCCCTGGTGATGAGGCTTAACTATGGTTGCGTAAGCAGTGAGCACGGAAGACAACCTTTGTAAAGTTTGAGATGGTGCCAGCGATATATTTTGTTGGACTGGTACAGGGATGTCGAGAAGAGGTGGTAGGATGGGACACACAACAGAAGAAGCAGATCCAGAAGCCAAAATGACATTCCTTATTATAATCTTCAACCTTTTCAGGAGTACTTCACACGTGACAGCTGACAGTTGTGGAATAAGCCAGGTTCTTGCGGATGCCAGTTGGTCGTTACAACGCTGAACAATTTATGGAGTCCATAGCCAGGAGTTATCAGGGTAGAACAGTTGTCTGATTTGGTCTCTGCCAAGGCTACCTGGTAAGAGTTTAGGTGTACCTTCCCAGGCTGGTGATTTAAATTATAAACGAGAGTTATTCCACATAGTTGCCAGCATGTGGCAGGCGATTTTTTGTTGTTGTTGCGAATTAACAGGGGGCTGGGGGTGAGCCCGTTGAGCCACAGAAATTGGATTAATAGATAGAGTGAGAGCGGATCATTAAAGAAGATAGACATGTGAGCGGAGCGCGAAGGGGAAATGGGACCGGAAAAGCGAGAAGTCCGTGAAAATAAAAGGAGAAATGTAAGAGGCGATGATCACTGAAGGTGTCGAGAGACTTGAAGATGAGTGTGATGGATTTAGTATTGGAGATGACAAGGTCGAGCGTATGGCCATGGGAAATGAGTGGGAGACGAAGCCAGTTGCGAGCGATCTATGGGTTCAAGGAATGACTGTAAAGTAGATGAGTGAGAGAATCTGACAGGTCATTGCACGAATGTATACGAGTTAAATCTCCAGCGATGATTAGAATGTGGATTTATATAGCATCTAAATGCAAATGCATCTCAAGATATTTACAGAAATAGTGGGCGTCATTTGTATAGAGAGACACAACGCAGTCATGGGCAGAAGGGGGGAAAGGAGGGTCTTGAGAGCCTGAACTTGAATAACGAGAGGAAGCCAACGGCACGGGTGGCTGGAGTATGGCATTCCAGACTATGGGGGGGGGCAGTAGGGGGGAATGAGCGACCTCCCAGGTAAGGACAGGTCCAGATTGGAAGCGAGGTGTGTAAAAAATTAACCCGTAAAAACAAAGTTTTTCACTATAAATCCTTTATATGCGTGGCGGCTAGAGTCCTCTAGTCCTCTGGCTTGAGATGGCTGCCACCTATGGGTCAGATGATTGCCTGCCACCATTAAGCAATTGGTAATGAAATATAATTTTTTTTTTCCTAAAAGGTGTAAAGTTACGGAAAATATTTTCACGAAAATAAATTGTCACGCACAACGAGTCTGTGTGCAAAATGTCAGCTCGATTGAATCACGGGAAGTAGGTTAAAAAACGACCGAAAGATTTGCACGGTCGTAAGCGCGCAAGCAAGTCAACTTAATATAAAGGATTTAAAAATCAGATGCCACCATTATCAAATATTTAAGCCTTCGATTTCATATGTTTACGCAGTCCTTGAAATTGTGTATGCGGACATCACTGTGCAATCCATATTTTTAAGCAAAATTTCTAAACAGCATTACTTGTGCATGCGCACTTCAAGCCGTAAAATTGTATTACACTTGTTTTTAATAGGTCAGCAGGCAGTGGCAGGCCCGCAGTTGAGTGTTCATACATGTCTGCTGTACCATACATGCACAGCCCATTTGTCAATCCACTGCTGAATGAGGGCCTCCCCACTTCGTGCAGGTCATGCATGGCCTTTCAGTAGCTGTACTCGTCAGCCCAAATATCAAAAAGCAAAACTCAACATCAAGGCAAGAATCAATTTGATTACATAAGAGGGAAGGCACAAACCTGACAGTGTCGCGCTCACGCCACTACAGACAGCAGAGGCCTCCCCACTAGAGTTTTAGTGAGCCCAATAGGGTGTTTTGGCCTACTCTTCCACGCCGGTCAAGACATCTCGGAAAATGTGGGAGCACCCACACATTTGAAATACAAAACGCAACCCGTGGATCGACCAACTGCGGTGGACCCATTTTATACTGCCGGGTGGTGGTCTATGCGATCGCACACAGGGTGAAAAAATAGCAGCGCAAAGATTAACAATACAGAAGTTATTAAATTCGGGGTGGGGGGGGGGGGGAGTCACTTTGGCGATAGCGTAAAGGTGCTTTGTAATCCGGCAAGCCCGGCGGACAAGAGCAGACGAGGGGGAGCTTGCGCCGTGCGGAGCGGAAGTTGCTCTCCCACCTGCCGCTTGGCATTCAGGGCGCGAAACTCGGGTTGAATGTCGCCAATGGGAGTAAGGAGGAGACCAACAAATGGGTCGTTAAAAATGTCACCGAAAGATGAACGGCGCAACAGACGCGAGGGAAAATATTATAAATCAAAGATAAAAGTGCAAGTCCTCCGACTCGTCGATTACACTCGCAGGAACTGTGGGGGGCTCGCAACGAGCAGACGAGGCCGTTACCCCCGCTCGTACGGGCGCTTAACCCATGCTCGCAACACGCTCGGGTATTTTAAACTGAATAAATCAGTGAATCCTAGATAACAGAGCCCTCAGACCCAGTTTCTTCTCAAACCGCTTTGTAAAACTCGTGCAGAAACACAACTGACCTTGGGAGAAATGAGAATGGAAAATATATAATTGTTTCTTTGGCAGTCGCGTCGTGATCTTACAACCAAACCCTTTAAATAAAATAGATTCTTATCCAGTCATGGAATGCAAGCCATATACCTTAACATGGGATACAAGAATCGTTCATATGAAGCTACAATTAATAACGATGCGAACATACATATTAAAACCTTAATGATGAACACATTTAATACATTCTATGTTTTCCCAGGAAAGTATTACTTGTTGTCAAGCCTCATATCCAAAAGGGTTCTGTTTTGGCATCGTTGATAATTTTGACATGTGGAATGAAAATAAGAAAGTGAGTGCTTAGAGAACATTCCATGTGATGTTGTTTAACCAGGTAAGAACTCCGTAAGGGCGAGGATGAGTCATTTGCAAGAGTGACTTGATAAGCAAGGCACGAAAGCGGAAAACGTTCAAACTTATCACACGTTGGACAAAACCTACTTTGCATATAACAACTGCTATAGGCACTTCATCACCATATAAAGAGTGTCTCAGACATGATATCAATGCATGATTAACCAACCCCCACCGAAATAATCATTGCTTAAGATGTGTGAGCTGTTCTTTCCCTCCTGTAAATTACACTGTTCTGGTCTTTGGAGTTGTCAGCCGGTTAAACAGAATTAAACAACATGAACTTTATTTCCATAGAATGTATTTCAAAAGCAGTTCCATGACGTAAACGTTCAGAGCGGTGTACTGCTCGCTGTGAGCTCGAATAGCAATGTCTTCATTTCATAACAATGTGACAATGTTGCAATTTGAACATTTTTGGAAGACAAGCATAGAGCACATACATGGGCAATTTGCAAATGACATTAAGAGTACATTAACAGTATTAGAGTGAATACAAAATGTTTCGCAGAAAAAACGGGAGAGATTATCACACAATGACCTTTGGTAAATTAAGAAGGATGACAAAGTCAGACGAGAAAGGGTTTGGTTGTGAAGACCTCTATGATGGAATGCCCTTTATTTAGACAAAGGGATGGGAGAGAGGGATATGTTCCTGCCAGGGCACTTACTGGCCACAGGCAAGCTGTGCATGTCAAACAAGCCTTGCTCCAGCACTAACAAATGCCAACAGGGTGATATAGATTTATTCCTGGCCGAAGCCACTGTCAAAAGTGGGAATTACCGGTGCTAGGTCGACCTTTAAGCCATAACGGTATAATTATTTTAATGAAAGTGTATTAAAAAAAATCTCTCTGATGTCACAGGCAAGTGCATGGCGCAAGCTCTTATCAATGTTTAAGGTAAAAGTTTGCTGTGATCTCTACAAAAGTAAAATAGTTGTGTTTGTGGTACACATTCGTGGATGCCGCCATGGTATAATGGGCCAGCACACTGAACGTGCAATCCCAAAAACTACAGTTCCATTCCATCTCTCGGGCATGACAGTTGACACGACTGTGCGAGGTTCCTAAATCCCCCTGCCGCCACCTAACAGTATAAAAAAGGGCACACAACATTGAGTGAACTGGCAGGGTCGTACAGGCTGGGGTAAAATGTGGGATACTCCCACCTCTAGCACGACTTCAGGCCGGCGTGATTGACCAAATACACTATGGAAGGGTTATCTATTTTTACTTTCCCCTTGTGGAGGTTCTACTGCTGACAGTGGCGTGACCAAGCAATTGTAAGGCTGCCCCCCCCCCGTCTGCCCAGTTACACATTGAGTGCGCGTTAACTGGAGAAGTGAACGCGTATATTAGTGCACACTTTGCTTTGCTGTATGTCACCATAGGCAAGCATCGCTCAGCCTAAGAACATGCTCTATTGCGTACTCTAACGTAAGTCTTTCATTTGTATAAAGGTGTCGGTTTTGTTGCCAGGTAAAAGGGTAAAAACCTATTACTATATCTTTCATTTTTATCTTTGGTTTGAAAAAAAACCACACACACAATATGTGAAAGTTTTAGCAGTTAAAAAATATGCAAATTTTGTACTTGCCAATTTGTCACTCCACAAATTATGTTTTCGAGTCATTAATTTCTCAGCTGAAATGGGATATGAATCAGACGTAATTTATGAACAGAGCTAAACACACTCTTTCCACCCTTTACAAAACAAATACTTCCTTGAGGGTAGTTTATTGATTTAAGTATTTTTTTGATAAAGATGAAAAGCCTACACGATTTTGCCATATATTATTAAACTGCTTCACGTGAAAATCATTTGGATTAAACGCTTGATGAAAATAGTGTGTGTGTGATACAGTGGATGGGTGCCCCAATTATAACATTCTGTGATCAGACGTTCTAGGCTAACCAGCAAGGAGGCCCGTGCTGTCATGAATGGCTTTGGCATGACACCTAAAGAGTTCGTATAAAATGTAAGTCGAGCAGTGTGCTAATCCATGGACTCTGCTCACAAAAACCAATTTACATCGCTGCTACAATTTCTCTAATGCGTGAAGATACATCACCGTGATTAACCTTCTGCATACGTGCACGTGGTTAAAGTCATCTAAATATCAAAGTGTGTGACCTTCGATGCATTTAGCCTCTCAGAGACAAGTTAATTTGAAATCAAGACGAATAAGCCTGATGTTCTCCGCATTTGTGTCAAGGGCACTAATGTGATCAATGAAGCCACGGGGCAGTTTTAATTGATTTATCAACGGATTTCGTAGCGCACTTAAATTTCCAACGCATTAATTTGACACGTACAAAGCAGACAAATTCATCGTACCGTTTAATAAAGAGTAGATTCTCCACGCATTACTTTAAAGAACCACACTTTGCAATTAGTTCCATGTACCAAGCAGTCAAAGATAATTCCAAACTCTACCATATTGGCAATGCACCGCTACAAATTTTGTAGTAGCTGCACTGTTGGATGTAATCGCATACAAAAATTTGCTTCATGCAGTGTATCAGGCATTATGGGTTCTCGCTAACAGCGCTGGTACCAACAGTCGAATTGGGCTCAAGGGTCTTTGTATTCATGTACCTCAAGACGTCGCACAGTTGAAGACCAACATATGTCTGTACGGTCACTTGTGTTGAAAAAGCACATTTAATATGATTTCAGACATCCGTGTGGGTGTGTGAATTTTAACACAGATTCATTACAATGGTGGTGGCTTATATTTTGTTGGGCAGCACATGTCCAAAATATCACCACGCCGCAAAGTGGGCCCGCTGAACACACGAGCTGACACGCACATCTAACGTTCTGAAGTCAAAACATTGCACGTAAAAAATGCAAGAGACAGCACACAAAGTCGAGAGAGAAGATTAGTTTGAATACGTGCAAATATCAGAGGATTAGCATTAATCTTAAAAATACATCTTCCCATAAGTCACCAATTTGAAAGTAAACTGTGCATGTATAAACACACATGCACGAAGGAATGTATGTAACAATTTCTTTTTAATAATCTTAAGTCAGCATTTAATTTTATCCGGTGTTTTTATAAATGACGTGAACCTTTCAAATATTCACAAATTGAATGTTTACTTTCCCAATTTAGAACATCTTAAATGTATAGAATCCAGATTTTCATTCGTCAAAATTATCCTTCTCAGGTTCTCGGTCGCAGCGACATTGATCCAACACTAAACGACACGGGGCAGGTTTATCGCAGAAGTACTTTGCAAATGCCAAAAGAAACGTCTTTGTTACTTGGAGATACAACAGCGCGTTCACGTTCATCGCTCACTGTTTCCAAACGACGGCGAGCGACAGCGATGCAACTTTTATTCGAGGCGAACGGAGTTTCATACATCCTTGGCATGCTTGACGGAAAAGTGGAGGTTAGTTAAATCTCGAAGCAGAAAGAACTCACCGGCTTGGAACTGGGGCATGCCTTGCCCCTCAGCATCCGGCGAACCCAGCCGCTCCTGACTGTGGTTTGCGCGAGCGGATGCCATTGGAAGCCTGATTCTAGCGAGCAAGCACGTTAGTAAATCTAATCTGCAAGCGGAACGACAATCACAAGGTTTAACGTGGTTATTTCCATTGAATCCGAGAGAGAGAGAGAACGAAAGTACATCAGAAGAAAGGGGTGTGCAATGTTTTAAATGGGCGATGGGCCACCCCAGACCTTACAGACCATACACAGCCCGACCTTTCCTTCATCAGGCAATCAACATATGTGCAATGCTGTCCAATTTGTAAGTGAGGAAAATTAGTAGGTGTGATAAGGTGGCCTTTTTCTGACCTGAGAGTTTTAGAGTCACCCATGCCTTCGCTTTATTCATGATCATTATGGCATTTAATATTGCATTACACCACTGCGTAGAAAATGGTGTTCTAAACAGCCAATTTAGGTGCTTGCTGATTGATCTTTACCATAAAACAAGATTTATTTGAAGAGTAATATGTGTATGTAAAATATATAGTGTATACACACAATTAATAATATCACAACCAGGGAAATTGAAAGTATTGTGATCAAAACTGTTTTACTTTGAGCCATAATGGTCACGAGCCAGTCACCGCACACCTGTTTTAATCGAGACATGGTTCTTTATATGGATATTCTTAGGTTTTATTGGTAATTTTAATGTTTTACCTACGTGACTTTACCGGAAAAAACCTAAGAATATGAATCCTTGCAGTCACGAAAGCTTCAAATCTAGAATCTTTATATGCAGTTTGCATCAATTCACCTGTACAATAAATCAATGCCCAGCTGAAAACAGCATTCAAACTCTTTCTTGAACTTCCCTGTACGTGCATATGTGACAATCATCATTTTATAATCCGATTGTGCCTTAAATTATAAGCAAAGTTTAAAAATATATGCTCACTTGTGTGGATAAGCATAGTCAATCTGTAATGCAAAAGGTGAGCCAAATGAGGTTCATCGGCATGCACCGATTAACTAAAATCTGCAGAAGCCAATCAGCAATGTAAAGCATTTGCCAGTGTGCTATGGGGGACTCAACCCAAAGGCATAACACCCTTTAGCTGTTGTGGTAGGGCAGCAAATCATTTGCCATTCGTGGTTTCATTTTTTACCCAGGCGCTTGCAGCAGACGTTAGATTAAAGGTTGATTCGGGGCAAGCACAGTGTAAATATCACAGCACATCTAATGTTGTCAATCAGAGCAACAAGTCACCTTTATGTGATAAGATTTGCAGGGGAGATTTTGATGTGGTTCCATTTTTATTGCCCGCCTGTAAAATGCTGGCCACCAGTGATATCGCACTGTTTGGCTCCTCTTATCTGTATATAGGACATTTCTAAGGGAGCTAAACAAATTGCCATTCTATATGCCGAAATTGAATACTATTACTTATCTTATAATTTTTATTCATAGGGTGGGTGTAGGATTAAAAGGGGAAAATGTATATATAGTGGAAGCCATGCCAATGTATTATATGGGAAGGAAAAATTATAATTCAAAAAATATAAATCACATCTGACCATGTAAGTCATTTGATCACACTAAAATATCCTTGAAAATAAGGTGCTTCATATCACTGTTTTTTTTCCTGGCTACCTATCCTTTCAATAATACGAATTGAGTCTTTTTAAAACATTAAAACATATCACGTACTTGTGGTTGGGTTCAGATTTAAGCTTGTAAAGATATTTCATCAATTATATTATATTGATTCATTGCCAGCAATATGACTTGTCTTCCAAAAATGACATTTTGGTGGGTTATGAAAAAAATTCAGGTAGGTTACATCAGGCCATATATAGCTTTATTTTTTCAATTAGACATAATCTTTTTAATAAAAAACTTGCCTGCTGTTATATGTAGACTTTCCCAACAAAATATTATGATTCACGATTCGTTTATTGCAGATTTATTGGCCGTGTAAGTATAATGTCAAATTATGTTTTACTATCAACCTCCACAACTTGACAGAGCCAATTAAATCAAGTTGTCACATGGGCAACTATGCCAACTGATTCCGTTCATCAGCAAAACAGAAGTGATGAAAAACAGAACAATTTGAAAAGATACACTCAACATCACATCAAGCATCGTCAGATTTTAACACATGTTCAGTTCACAAATGTGTTTCAACTAATAACGAATAAAAAATGTGCCTATTAAAAGAGACTGCGGCATCTAAGTAGAGTAGAATTCCTACAAACACTACGCCTTCACTGGAAATGTGGTGTGAAGATAAGTTGGCAGAGTGTTTTAATTTCAGCAATTTTCGATGTTGGCCCTTTAAAGTGTTGTTTATTATCAAACGTTTGAGAATTTTCTTCACAAATATCCACATGGCGCCAAGATGAACGCAGATTTTAGACAAGTCACACAGTGCAAATATACATCCAATTAAAAATGAACACACCACTGGCAGCATAAAGAACCATGTCCTATTAAAAGTAAATTGGGAAATGTTACAGTAACCAAGCAGTTTTAATCATCATTAATTAGCATCGTTGGAATATATTCAGTATCATTTTATAAACCGTATATCAGTTTTACACCCATCCACATAATTGGCACATTTTTAGAAGGAAACAATGATTAAAATGAACATCATTACATAAATAATTAACATGCAATAGTTATTTTAACACGTGAGCTTTCGCGACCAATATTATCCATAATAGATGTTTTTGGGTTAGATCGCGTAAATATAATTGCATCGTTAAACCCGACTCTGGCCGTCGCCTGATGAAGCTAGTTTTAATTACTGGCGAAACCTCTCACTGGAGTTGTAAATGTTGTGGGCTTACTCTTTAACACACCGGTGTGCTGTACTAGTAAATAATTGGCATGTTTTGTTTATGTGACAAACCTTACTAATTGGCTGTGCCAGGCGGTGGCGGGTTTAACGGCACATTTACGTGATCTAACCCAAAATACCTTTAGTATGCTATAGTTATGTTTTTCACATTCAAAATGTTGGTCCACATGGTTATTGCTTGGTAGCCATGCATGATAGAATCACATTTCAAAAGTTGGGCGCACAACTACAAAAAAATCACAACCATTATAAAAGTGCAAGTTATTTGATCACAAACAGGGTGAGTTTTTGTTTACACAATCCAAAAGAAACGCAAAGCTTCAATTGAGAAATGCGAAGGCATGAGCCTGCACATTGCCATTCTCTGTTCAATTATTTCCGTCAAAAAAGCAGCTAAATGTGTAACACTCTTGCTGCTGGTGATGACTATGGCAGTGTTGGTGATGTTCGTGTGTTTTTTTTGTAAATGTGGTTGTCATAGTGAAAATAATGCTGGTGATGGCGATGGTATTAAAGATGCAATTTGTTAAAAATAGTTAATGTTTCGGTTTAAACACGTGGCTAAAATTGGCAATGAGGTATTGGTGTCATTCACCCAAACCCTTTTACCTGTATCGATTCGATGAATCGTCTCAATGTTATTCAGGAATGTTTTTGGTTCATTTCATTTAATGCAGTAACCACAGGGATTATGTGAACCCAAACAACATATCTGAATCGAGAAATGTTATTTTTTTTCACATACCATTTGATGCATATATTATGTATGAGCTTTTAAGATGTGTTATGACTTGGGCAGGTGGCTTGGAAGCTAAAGCGCTGATATGGCAGTGCCAAGTTCCTGGGCTCAAATCCAGCCAGGCACCCATCAATATAGCGGGGTGTCAAGTAAAACGAGTTCATAGTTTCAGCCTCATCAACAAAAATGGCGAATAAAAATACATAATTTTACTTGGGTTTGAAATTTGGCTCAAGTCCAACTGGGTTTAAAAAAACATCCTTTTGACCGTTCGTGTGGTAAACAATCTCATAGCAGAGTACATGGGAAAGTGCACCCCAACTGTGCTTAGGATAAAAGGGCATTATAAGATATGTTTGGTATAATTCCTGCGGAAAACCTCTACTATGTGAGATTTCAAATTATGTTTTCATCACGTGAAAGGACGCTCATAAAACAACCGGAATTCATTGGGAAAATATTAATATTTTTAGGAAGGGATATTAACTATGAAGTGATGCATTTTTATACTTTTATAATCAGATATAGCCTTATTACACTTTAATCTGTTTCCTTGCTAGTTAATGAAATTACGTTTAAATGTTCACTGCTTATGAGCAAAGAATGTGTTGACTCAAATACATTCATTTGAAAGGGATGCTTTAGTGGAAACTTACACACTACTGCGAAATACAACAGCGCTTGTCAATATAAAAATAGCAGACTAAGTCAGATAATTTTTTTGAAAGGGCCCTCATAATGAAAGTTACAGGCTACAGTGAAGATGAGATGCGGACATGATAGTAATAAAAGTATAAAAATAGGTTTTCCCCTTTTTTCGGGCAAAAAAACAGGTGTTAAGATGTTAAAACACCAAACTGAAACCTTTTCCAAGGAATCATGTCTGCATTAACCACAATACGTGTGGTGAAAATACAAACAAAAACATACTGACAGTACATGCATTGTCTTTGAAACTGAATAGTCCACACCAGACAGCTTTCTATAGAGCCTCGTCTCAAACGGTGTTAGACCAGAGGACGCCAAAAGGCGTACAGCACAAAGATGATGCACTATCAGAGTAATGAGAGCTCGGGGTGAGCATCTACACACCATGGGACCTCCTTTGGCAGTACCAAAATATGAGAATAGGTTTTCCCCTTTGTTCTGGCAACAAAACCACAAGTATTTGTGGTTAATTCAGACATGATTCCTTGCAACATCTGTTTTGTTGCCAGAAAAAAGGAGAAACCAATTCTTATATTTTGGTACTGGCAAAGGAGGTCCCATGATGTAGCAGCTCACCCCGTGCTCTCATTACTCTGATAGTGCATTGTCTTTGTGCTGTTCACCTTTTGGCGTCCTCTGGTCTAACACCGTTTGAGACGAGGCTCAAAAGAAAGCTGTCTCTGGTGTGGACTATTCAGTTTCAAAGACAATGCATATAATATAAGATCATGTTTTTTAATAATAGTAGGTTTTTACCCTTTTAACTGGTACAAAACTGACACCTTTATTCAAGGCATCATGTTTGCAATGACCACAACACAAGTAGTCAAAAAAGCAAACAAAAAGAAGCAACTCTGATAAAGATGATAATATGCACTGTCCTTGAAGTTGATTGGCCCACACCCGAGACGGCTTTCTTTCTTTTTATCATCTTTATCAGAGTTGCTTCTTTTTGTTTGCTTTTTTGACTACTTGTGTTGTGGTCATTGCAAACATGATGCCTTGAATAAAGGTGTCAGTTTTGTACCAGTTAAAAGGGTAAAAACCTACTATTATATTTTGCCACTGGTAAAAGAGATCTCATAGTGTAAATCATGTTTTTTGTTTGTATTTTTACCACAAGTATATGTGGTTAATGCGGACGTGATTCCTTGCAAAAGCTTTTAGCTTGGTGTGTTAACATCTTAACACCTGTTTTGTTGCCAGAACAAAGGGGAAAACCTCTTCTTATATTTTGATACTGGCAAAGGAGGTCCCATCGTGACGATAGGAATAACTGTCCACAAAGCATGATCGTGGAGAAACCAATTAAATTTTAAAAAGTAGAACGTTTGTTAATGCATTATAGCCACCACGTAATAACACGAGCCAGTTAGGAGTGGAACCTGGCTGATCAAAAATGTGGTCCATTTAACTCGTCAGGTCTCCTGTTCTTCTTCATTTACTATACACAATATTACGGTAATTCACACAGCTTTATGATCGTTGAAATTGATTATTGAAGCATTAGGATGGAATCAGGAAGAAGCTATGAGAAAAAGGTTTTAACAAGTGTATCACAATTATAAACGTGTATTTCATATCTCGTATTGTTATACTTTAGTTTGTATTATTTTTGCATTGTTCTGTGGTCTTCTGCCAAAATACATAATTTAACTATCTAATGCAACCCAAAGGCAATTTACAGGATCCTTAATGGAGGAAATGAGTTATTGATGTAATTAATTAATCGAATGGGAACAACAGCTGCTCCTATGATTTGGTTGCCAAACTAATTTTAGATTATCTTTAAGTGTTTCATAGTGGTATAAAAAAAAAAACTCAAAACAACGTTTTCAGAGAAAAGCAAAGAACGCAAATGCTAAAGTTATTACCATTCAAACAAATTATTGTATACATGATTGATACTCATCAATTATTAAATTGCCAGCTATGCTATCATGCATGGTGAGTGGGCACGACTACATCATTAGTGTGTCTCCATCTCAATTTTCTTGTAGTTTAATGTAAAACCTTAAGGTAACGGTACTACTATATTTTCTGAGCAATAGACGATTAACTGCAAATACAACTGAAACGCTACATGTGCAAGAACACTGGGTGTGATTAGCACACAAGGTTGACTGCAGTACCTCTTGTTAACGTGAACAGGTTGATAGCAACGTGTATTATTATTATCTTTATGAAGGAAAGGGAGCATGCTGACACAATTACAAGCATGGCAATTACAGTACACGCAGTCGATGTCTCATGGCAACTGTGCAGGGTTATGCCGCAGTTTGTAAAATGCTTGTAAGTTTAACACGTAGGCATTTATCGCTACCAATATTATTCATAATAAAGATTTTTGAGTTAGATCGCGTAAGTGTGAATGTTTCGTAACCCTCCACCACCCGACACAGCCAGTAAGGTTTGTCACGTAAACAATGTGCCAATTGGTTACTATTTCAACCCACTGGTGTGTTGGAGAGTAGATGTTGTGGATTTAAATGTTGTGGATTTACATGTTGTGGATTTATTCTAGATTTGAAGCTTTCGTGACTGCAAGGATTCATATTCTTAGGTTTTTTCCAGTAAAGTCACGTAGGTAAAAAATTAAAATTAATAAAAGTAAAATAAAAATAAAATAAAAATCACGACGTTTACTCTCCAACACACCGGTGGGCTCAAGTAGTAATTAATT
Organism: Lampetra planeri; assembly: GCF_965212315.1. Classification (NCBI taxonomy): domain Eukaryota; kingdom Metazoa; phylum Chordata; class Hyperoartia; order Petromyzontiformes; family Petromyzontidae; genus Lampetra; species Lampetra planeri. The sequence continues at coordinate 4,606,218 of NC_136132.1, forward strand.
GGCGCGTTTTTTTTTACGTGACAAACCTTACTGGCTGTGTCGAGTGATGGAGGGTTACGAAACATTTACACTTACGCGGCCTCACCCACAAAACATTATGGAAAATGCTTGTAAGTCAAAAACTATCCCACGGCGTTGCAATTTTTTCCAGCATGAAAAATGTGCATAAAAGGTCACCAGTTTTTTTATTTGACTACTTTAAAATTCAACAAAACGGTGGCTTTGTGATATGCAGTGGAAATTCAACATTCCAATGGCAGGTGCTGCTCTTTCGATAGGCCAACCGCTATATTCTTGGTTCTTACGGTAAAGTCACGTAGAAGGGAAACAATGTTCTGTAGTCTTCTGATGATGATTGCTTGTGTTGCAGTCGAAACGTGAGAATTGTATTGTTTTATATATTTTTTTATTTTATTGTTTCCCTTCTACGTGACTTTACCGAAAGAACCAAGAATATGAATCCCTACGGTCACGAAAGCTTTAAATCAAAGGCCAACCACTGTTGGGACAATAATTTGTGTCTAGGCAACCAGGATTTGAACTCACAAGTTACAATTCTTCCAGTTCTGAGTGAAGTTAAATAGAAGAGTCTGAGATTATGCTGAAAGTATAAGCGCTGTCATTGTGGAATGAGTATTGTCATTAAAAAATACTCCATAGGTCCGTCGCGCCGCATACATAATTAAAACAGCATTCGTGTCTAATCAGTTTGAAAACCTCCTGAACAAATGGTTTTTCAGCAGCATTTGCCAAAACGGGCCACATCTACAAAGGTTTCCACATCTCTTAGCTGTCTTGAGTCGAAGGGGTGCTTGCCTGTAACAGCAGAAACCCCAGGAGCTATAGGGCCCACATACTCTGCTCATGAGCACACAATGTCCAACACCGGTTACGATTTTGCCGACTGCTCTCATGAGAATGGACCAGGGGTACATATACAATTAAATTTTGACTTCAAACTTTCGTGACTGCAGGAATTCATTCATATTCTTGGTTCTTTCGGTAAAGTCACGTAAATAGAAAACTAAAACATAAAAAATAAATAAAAATAAAAATTAAAAATCCACGTTTCGGTCGTCGATAGAAACGTCGTGGGTTTTTTTGCTTTTATTATTTTTAATTTATGATTTTTATTCCATTTTCATATTTTTATTTTCTATTTACGTGACTTTACCGAAAGAACCAAGAAAATACCTACAATTACTTTCTTTTATTTGATAATTTCACTGGTGCATGAAAAGCCCGTGGTTCACGTTATGCTGTCACTCAAAGTCACCCGCGATCACCATCGATGATGAGCTTGAAGACCAATCTCACTAAAAAACAAAAATCGCCATGCGTCCCATCCCTTGCACACCACGGCATCAATGTTGAGTGGAGCTCGACTGTGGAAACCAGGACAAGCACTGCCGGGGTCAACCAGTAACCATTACCGTAAGGACACAGCACACACTATGGGAACTTCATTTGCCAGTAAAAATATGATAATTGTTTTTTTACCCTTCTATCTGGCAACAAAACTGACACCTTTTCACAAGGAGTCATGTTTGCATAGACCGCAATACCTGCAGTCATACAAACAAAATACATAACTCTGATAATGTGCACTGTCCTTGAAGTTGATTGGTCCACACCCGAGACAGCTTTCCTTAGAGCCTTTTGGCGTCATCTGGTCCAACACCATGTGAGACTAGGCTCTAAGGAAAGCTGTCTCGGGTGTGGACCAATCAACTTCAAGGACAGTGCACATTATCAGAGTTATGTATTTTGTTTGTATTATGACTGCAGGTATTGCGGTCTATGCAAACATGACTCCTTGTGAAAAGGTGTCAGTTTTGTTTCCAGATAGAAGTGTAAAAAAACAATTATGACACAGCACACGTTTGTTTTATAGAACTCCTCGAGATTATTCAGTTAATTGCAACCCCGCGCGACAAACACAAGCATTGAATCGAACGATACAGCAACCGCAGAGCGATGCACACACTTCCACGACCCAGTAGTTAAACCACCCCGGGGCAACCAAAGCAATTGTTGATGTAACCACACCGGTTTAGCGTTGTCGTGTTTGCGCGTGTTAGTGTGACTTCCTTAGCACGCAAGAAGCCATACCTGTCAACCCCTTATCAGTGCCCTACCTTATCACAGACCAATTCTCACACCTTATTGCTCACCCCGTGCCCCTTATAAATCTCAACGTTCATCTTACAAAGTCCCAACACGAGATACACACAAACATTTGTTGTTATTTTGCCCGTATTGAAACGGCTCAACGCCATACGGACCTGCAACCTCAATTTATTTCCCTGTCACAAGAACGTGGAGTGACCCGTACGGGTTGACAGGTACATGGGGAGGAGGATGAGGAGGAAGAATAATCCTGAATTCCAAACCTGCTCGGACAAATTTCACCTTCATCGGCCTGGGCACAAACACTCCGGCCATGCCGCCGATAACTCGACCGACCTCGCAAAGCTTCTGGACCAGACTGACTCCTCCTACTCCTGCTGCCCACCACCACGTACGTCATCAAAAACAACACGCGGAGTTGGCGGCCATGCTCGTAAGGGACGGGCAAGGAGGTGGTTGGTGGTGGTGGGGGAGGGAGGGAGAGGCACAACTTGCGAAGCCAAACGGCGCACGTGCGATGACGTCAGACGCAAGGGTTGGGGCCAGGGTAAGCGGGTTGTCATGTGTGTTTTTTTTATTTAAAGATTTCGTGACTGCAGGGATTCATCTTCTTGGTGATTTCGGTAAAGTCACGTAGAAGGGAAATAATAAAATAATAAAAATACTAATAAAACTTAATACAATTCTTATTTTTATTAATAAGTATAAAATAAAACTTAATTTTAAAAAATCATTAATAAAATAAATGTTTGTTATTGCTTTATTATTTCCCTTCTACGTGACTTTGCCGAAAGAACCAAGAAGATTATTTGTTTTTGTATCGCACGCGTTATGTTGGACTTCTTTCGCGCCGTTCGTAGCCAAACGCGTTCATTTGGAGGTGCATACGGTTTGTCCCCTAAGTGAGATGATGGACGATTGAAATCGATTACGGTTTGGTGGTGGACTGCATACCTGTCAACCCCTTATCAGTGCCTACTTTATTACAGGCCAATTCAGACCTTATTGGTCGCCCCGTGTCTCTTATAAATCTCAACGTTCATCCTACAAAGTCCCATCAGAAACAATTTCCCTGCACAAGAATAGGGGTGAAACGGATGGGTTGACAGGTATGGGACTGTGTTATGCTCCTGAAGATGTAAAGTTGTTATGTTATTAGAAGTTTAAGTCACAAAACTTATTGTTGGGTGTCCCCCACATCAACACGACCCTTAAGCGGTGTTTGTCCTTAATTTTACCACCACCCCGCCCCCCCAAAAGTTGTGGAAATTCCACATTTCTATGACGAGTACGAGTACTATTGGTGTCCCTCACATTCACAAGACCTTAAGCGATGTTCGTCTTTAATATTCCCATTCCCCCCCCCCCCCCAAAAAAAAAAATCACTTATGGAAATTCCACATTTCTCTGGCGGGGACAAGTACATTCTGATTATCACGACCTTCAAATACAGTGGCCGTATCGATTATCCTCAAAGAGAACAGCGCTTCATAATTCATACACCTCATACGCCTATCCTTGCGCTCCTATTGGTCCATATCCACAATAGGGTGTGGCTCGCGCCGACCAATGAGGAAGGGCGAAGGTTTCACATCTCGGCTTGTGCGGTGTATGAAATTAAACGACGCGTCATTCCGCGTGTAAACACGGAAGCGCGAGGTTTTTGCCGTCGCACGGCGATCAAGAGGATGGCGCGACTTTTCCCGGCCGCGTTCTTGGCGTTCTCTTTGCTCCTTGAAGGCGGCCACTGCGGGCTCGTGAACGTGACGGACAGCGTCTTCGGGCAGATCGGCCGCGGCTCGCTCGCCGCCTTCGGCGACTTTAATTCTGACAAGCAGACGGACGTGTTTATTGTCACCGACAGTAAGGCCCCAACGCCCGCCCCCCCGCGTCGGCTGGCTGAGCTGCCCGTGTCGGTTGCACCTCGGCAGGCAGCTCTTCCAGGCAACGGCTAAGGCCGCGGTTTGTCGTGAGCATTCTCGAAGCACAACTTCGGTATTTATCGTGTGACAAAGTAAATATTGAACAGTATACGCAGACAAGTAGGCGCGCGCGTACGAGATAGTGCGTCTGAATTATTTTACAATTGACGAAAAATGTGCGCCTACGTTTTCCATAGCGAATCAATTTTGGAATGAATGAGATGCAACAAATGAAACGAAAAAGGCAACCCACTAAACATGTTATGAGGTTTTTGAAATGACGTGCACAAACGAGACAACTCAGGTGACACAACACAACGCTGCAGACGAGAAAGCACATCTAACGCAGTACAAAAAGATGGACAGTACAGATATTACAAACGAGAAATTGTGTTGAATCACCGGGATATGGTCAAGAATTGTATTGCTACAAAAGCGTATTAGCCTTCTGGACCAGTGTTTTCCGGCAGAGTTTAAGCAGGCACACCCTGCCTGGCCTGTTTCGAGTTTTCCTTGAGAGACGTCAGCAAGGCGTGACTTGGCAGCTGATAGTAAAAGGGACAATTCCTCACCATTGCCTCGTTGTATGGTATTTGACCCGGCGAATAACTTGGTGATAACAGCTGTGTCCGAATAGTGTGATTTGAGTGTGTAATGTTAGATAGCTCTCCGGTGTGTTTTGGGATCGTACCGTGTGCTCTTTAGCGTGTGATGTCTGACGTTTTGCTCCACGTGATGGGGAGCTTCATCAGGAACTCGTGCTCTCGAGTTTTCTCCAGGAACTCAAACTCCCAGCACGCGGAGCAAATCGCCGGTAGCGAAGAGTGCCAACCCAACACGCGGTACAATCCGGAAACACGTCTGAGGGCTATACAGGAGACCTGCAAAAAAACCCTACTCAGTGGAATGTTAATGTAATGATTGTAATCACTGCTCTGACTACAACTGTTTACATACCCAAGTTGTCAATACAAAAGCTGTGCTTGTCCACCAATGAATAATGGCTTCCCCGCGTCATTTGGGTAATTTTACCATACTTCTACACTGGTCAGCAGCGTTTGTTGTAGAAGGGAACATAGAAGTATAGTGCAACAATATTGCTGCACTGAGATCTGTCACCTACTGTGTAGCCGTACAGCCTAGGACACATGTAAAGCACGGTGATCACCTATCAGAACACATCTCCAGGTCTAAGTTTACATAGCTTTCCAGATTGGATGGTCATAGTGCAGAAATAACACCCACAAACGTGAGAATTATCATTCAGTCTTGCAAAGAATGGGTATTTGGGGTTTTAGACAATTCAGGCAGATAAGACTTACTCAATCAGTCACCTCTGCTGAATTACGACAAATATGCATACTGTAACATCCCCAAAATTCAAATTGACCACCTAGTTTACTGTTGTGGCAATTCAGCTTGAGGTAGGTTTCAAGAACTTAACGAATAGTGGGTGTACAGACACATGCTTGAATAAGTTTCCACTATCATAACACTTAACTGAAATATAAAGTTAAAACATTTCAGTGACTTATGAGTGGGTTTTAAAATTACAATATCTGCTTGCAGTCATACTGCCTTTGCAGCTATCTTTTTAATTAGAAGTGATTATAGAAAGCCTGGTAAAATATGGCCTTATTTTTCTTTTAGACTACCTGTACAGTCAAACTCATCTGACGTCTGAATAGCATCAACTCCTATTATCTTTAGCAGCTGAAGAGTATCAGAAAACTCCTATTATACGTGCCCCTTTTCATCCTATTATCCATGATTTTTTACGGACAAGAGTAAATTTAAAGGTATCATTGCAGATAAGAGGATGTGCGATCTACGTCCCCCACATTATCGTGAATATAACATATATTTGAATTTCAAATGCGAATTTAGAATTAAAGTTTAGAAATACAAAAAATGTCTCGCTTTAGTTGAAGAACAATGTATATTTTGTAACACAACAACAGTCATTGCCAAATACAGTTAGTAATTTACTTGGTTTTGTCAATGGATTAATCTTACCCACCTTTTAACACTTGAAAAGAAAGGCAGACTTTTTTATGTTTAAAAAATATAATGCAAACAGAATTGTAACGTGATCACATTTAATATGGTTGTCCCATGCCTTTGCAACCACAGTTAAGAGTCGTGTGACAGAAAATCCGTACAAGTGGCAGATTTACTCACCCCCCTCCCCCCCCCCGAAGCGTGTACCTGTACATAACATCACTGGAGCGGAATTATTGGCACGTGTGCAATCAGTGTTGGACATAATTTGTTTCAGAATTGTCAGCTCCTTGATATAGAGGTGATCCTGATAACACAAATGTTAAGCTTGTAAAATGTAACATTCATCTTAACCTTAACTCCAATCAAGGCCTTGACCCTGACATGAAAATCAGTGACAGCCCTTCCCTGAAGGGAACATATCCAATCTTGTGTCCATTTACTGAGACCTGGAAAAGCCCTGTATTGAGTAATGTTTGTACAGAATATCTGCACAGGCTGATGTAGAGTGCTATCTTTTTTTTAATCAAATAACTGCAAATACATTTAGTGTTTCCCCTATGAACATACAATGTAAGGCAATCCCTGCCAAAATCTCGCTGCAGAATTTAAATTAACCAACTGACTGGTCTGATAGCAGAAGTTATTTTGTTGAAAATCACTAGTTTAGGTATGTCCTGCTAGAATCAATGTGAAAGGTGCAGCCTATGAATGACTTGCTCACTCCACTGCTGGCAGATGGGACTTCAATCGAGGAATCTATAGATAATTCGGCCTCCTCTTACATACTAGCCAGACGCCTTTGAAGAGATGGCAGTACCCACACTTTACTCCACCACACGTGGGTTGTATATTGACTAACTTTGGTGTCGCTATTCATTCTGCTGGACGGATAGAGGCAGGGGAGGGGATTTTAAAAACACTTGCCCATTGTTTCAACTGTCACACCAGGAGATCGAGCTGCCACTTTTTGGATTCCAAATTAAATCTGATAGCGGTTACACGCGAGCATTATGACATTTTAAATGTAACGAGGCATTGTAAAAATATTAATATACGCTATTAAGTCGATCTGAGCCCACAACTAATAAAATGAAGTTGTTTATGAAAATAAAGGTTCAATTTCACTCAATAACCATGCTTGTATGTATGTATGTGTGTTGTAGAAAAGAATGTGACCATATTGCTGTCTGGAGGAAAGAAAACGTACTTTTCAAAATACCTCTCCTTCGCCGCAACAGAGTAAGAAAACCACACACAACGCTGCGATGTTCCGCATATAACCAAGGCTTCGTTTCTCATGGAATTTATTCCAGGGACCCAAACCCCCGAGACCTCCCTGCTTCTCAATATGGGAATATTTTACAGAACCCAGCACCGACTGATGTTAACCCTGCATATAACAATCAATCAAGTTATCGATTAAAATTATTATAACATGCACGATACATTGACTTGTACATGTGAGAATAAATTAATCTTTACAGTCTATGCATTATTTTATGCAAATGTAAATTAGAGCTAATGGAATAAACGAGAAAGATGATACAAATTATTACAGATGGTACTAATGAGACGGACAGAGCATACGCGACAGGTAGCAAACGGACCAAATTTTACTGCTATTCGAGAAAAGACGGTGCATGGGATTGATTGCACGGCCCAGTTAAAAAAAAATACAGACAGTTACCGTGATGCACAACGCAAACTTGACAGTGTAGAGAAGACACGTACAAAAATACAAACTACGAATGAGACAAGGAGATAGAATAGACTAGACAACTAGTACCAACGAGACGGACAATACAAATAAGAAAAATTACACACGAGACAGATGGTTAAGATAGATGAGCAGAACAAATGAGATAGAAAAATGAGATACAAAAATGAGATACAATACAAGACGAAACAAATGAGGAAAAATATTTGGAACCAAAAATCAATGTACAACACAGGAAATAATGAGTGAAGCATACACAGTATAAATAATGAGGTGGATATAGGGAATTATTATTGGTATATGCAAGAAATTGTCTATTCCTCAATAGAATTGTGGCCCCAAATTAACGACTCCGCTGTTGGTGGGCTGTCAGTAATTACTGGCTTAATAATTTTACACGTAACGTTACATGTTGTTATCACATAAAATAAATACTACTAATATGATGGTAAATAATGTTTACTTATCTGTTGTTATAGCTATTTAAAACATGATTGCTATTTATGCTGTATACATTATATATATCAAAAACTCGATTAATAAATATTACTACATTTGTAGTGTTGTGTCCCTTCAATGAATAAAATGCCTGTACGAAAGTATTGTATGGAATAAATTACACTAATTCTTTATATGCAAACGTAACATTACATTTATTGAATGCCACTACTTGCTGTGTGTGTGTGTGTTTGCTAACCAGGCAGATACTATCGTCTCATTAAATATGAAACCCTAGTCTTATATAAGATGAGGTCAAGGTCTTGAACCTGGAATCCCAGCATTTCTGGCTCATTACCCTCGGCAGCAGCATAACATTATCGGCTGGCCAGCCCTCCTCACGATGTTTCTCCTTCGTCTGCAGCGATGGAATTGTGACCAGCGTGGTACCAGGTGACTACGATGGGGACTCGCAGATGGATGTTCTCGTCGCCACAACGCTCGATAATGTATTTCAGCAACTCACCGTTTATTGGGGAAACCAAGGGAAGACAGGTAAAAACACTTATTAAGTAATTATGAAATTTTGAATAACATTCATATTTATTTAATACATTTGGATTATGTGCCATTTTTAAAGAGCAAGGCTATCACAGATGCTCTATTTTGTGTGTGTAGACATGTATAGTATGCCAGTAGGGAGGGAAATTATAAGTGATATTACCAAATTAATTAAAGTAATTTGCTGGTAATGTCCAAATTTGTGTAATGCAGGCACATATGGCCTACCTACTCTGTTTTTTCAAGAGCATCACAAGATGTTAACATACGCTGGGAAGACAGACTGAATGTATTGATAGCAGTTAATGCACCCACGGCATTCACCTGAGCGGTCGATGGGCTCGACTTGTGATCCCGTGGAACAAGTGGCACATTTGCAATCGCTTGGCTTAGTCACCATCCGGAAATAAACAAAGAAGGCTCTTCTTCTTGGTTCTTTCGGTAAAGTCACGTAGAAGGGAAGTAATAAAATAATAAAAATAAAACATAATAAAATAATATTATTTTATAATAATTATAATAAAATTTTATTATTATGTTTTATTTTTACTATTTTTTTATTATTTTATTACTTCCCTTCTACGTGACTTTACCGAAAGAACCAAGAAGATGAATCCCTGCAGTCACGAAAGCTTTAAATCGAAATAAAACAAGGCTCTGTATCACTGCCAACAAAAAAAAACAATAATTTAGTCTATCAGCCGATGAGTATTTTAGAGAAACGTTTCCCAGCGGCTGATGAAACTTGTTTATTATTCATCGACATGCTAATGTCCAAACAAATTAATCCATACTCCCTCCAATTTGTTTTACATTTTTCTAAATCCATCTCCTAAATATAAATTACCTGGTCGGTCAAGATGGCCCAGTCAGGTTATTGTGTAAAGTAGCAATACCTATAGTTTCTGAAACTTTTACTTTAAAAAAAATCCTGAGTAAAACCTCACGTTTTTGCAAGTACATATATTTACACCCCCAACTCGTATATCATTGACTTGATTGAAAAGCGTTTTCACTCCAAGATGTCTTCATCTCCAGCCTAGCTATACAATGACCCTTACACAAAAATCCTCTCTAGCCTGTTAAGCTTATTAATTTGTAAAATGAAGTGCACAAATTCCTTACTTGTAATTATCTAATGAACAAATCCTGTAAAAATCTCATCATCACATCCAAAGTTATATTCTAAATGGCAGATGCAGATGCCTTGACCAAGCCATTATCCAAATTGCATTCATTGCTAAGCAGAATATTATTTTTTTCTTGGATCTCACTTGTTCCCATTATGCTGCTGAATGTGTCATATAATGCATTTAAAAGTTGAGTGATTGATTTCAGCATAGCCTGCTACTTTGTGTATTGTGATGAACGGACTTAGATTTCCTTTTAAGCATATGCAGCTGCAGCGAATGCACACCCAGTTGTCAGGAAACTGATGTGATTTATTGACCATTGCATGGGTGTAATGGGATGTGGAAGTGTGGTTTAATAATAACCAAGACGGAGAGACCAGAAAAACAAGGATTCTATGGCAGGGAGCAGAGACCTCTTTATTGAAATGCTCACAAGTAGTCAAAATATTCACTGGGCTGCCGGAAAATTTAAGGACACACCTGTATGACGTCGAGTCAAATGCGAGGATTTGTTGAAGTTTCATGTTCTCATGAATGACATTTTGTTTTATACCCACGTGGACACGTTTTCTGTCTTTATAGAAAACCACACGAAACTGGAGCAGCTATTTAAAGACGAGCCCCTCGTATTAGAGTAAGTATTATATTTGCTCAGTCTTCCAGGAGTTATCATCAAATTATATTTTTAATGACTTCCAGGATGACAGCCAGATTAAAATAAATAACTTGCAGACATTAATTATACAAATGCATTTAATATAGACGTCACGTTATGGACCAGTGCATAAGTCTTGTCTCCATACGAGGACTTGGCAGTGGCTGATTCATACACGTTACATGCTACATACAGTGTAATTCATTACAACGACACGCTTTATATATATAGGCATGAAGACGTGATCATCTTGACAGCATATTCTTCACAAGAGGTATGGAGACCACTTCAGCCTCTCCATTCTTTGCCAACTGGCACAGGTTTATTCCAGACTTTTGTCCAATCCGAGACTTGCCAGTCTAGCATGACCAGTTATCCATCCAGCAGTGGCCTCTCTCTCTCTTTCCTACATTTTTACTACACCACGTGCTTTTTGCGTGTTAGTTTGTTGTCCTTATTCCACACCTTCGATTAGCGTGGTTGGCTATGCACGGTGTAAAAGAAGTTCAGACGCTGTCTTTCTGACAGACCTGTTCTTCACCTGAGGACGGCTGCTTGCGTTGTGGCCGAAACGTCGTGAGAATTATTTTATTATGTTTTATTTTCATTATTTTATTATTTCCATTCTACGTGACTTTACCGAAAGAACCAAGAAGATGAATCCCTGCAGTCACGAAAGCTTTAAATCGAAATTTAAGTTCAACATACATACGTACATTTTTGGACCAGCTGACCAGCACTTCCGCTCTCGACATTGCCACGATTGATTATCCAATTTTAAACCAAGCAACTTTTCGCAGAAGCTCCAAATACAATCCCCAGTTGCGATAGCATGATGCCGTCCATTCACCGTTCTGTGTAGGAGATACGGAGAATACTGCGGAATAAGCCACATCTCCAAGGATACGCATTTTGAATGCATCCCAATGGAATAAAGCTTATAAATAAACTGTATAAATATACTTGCATTAGTGTGTTGCAGCACAGCCCAGGGCCGGTGCAAAGCAGTGCAAGCACTCCATCGCAACCTTCCAATTGATGCACCAGCCACTTTGTCACAGCTTGTGCCATCCTCAAAGGGAGTTAAGAGTCTGCTTTCCCATCTGGTTAATTGCTTTCTTTCCCAAGATATTAATTTTGCTAAAGTTTTTTGACCAAATGTAGTTGCCAGAACGCCTCCAAATCCTTGCAAGTAGGGGACTATTTGCACTACTAGCATATGTGTACTTGACTCGGAGCAAGAAGTTCTTTCTTAATGTTATTTTACGTAAATGTTTTGAATTGTCACGTGAAATTAATCGAAAGCTTTAAATAATAACGTGGCTTACAAAACATATTTGAAGTTCAAAACAAACCCATGAGGTTCACACATTTATCGCTTCATCAGGAAAAAAATGACCATATATTCCTATTAATCTATTGTGTTCTCTGAAGAAGGTACTTTGGCCAAAATGTCAACTCTCATATATTTTAAGACCACATTGTTATTGATGAATGTCAGTTTTTTTCGTGAATTGTTAAAGTGCACGACTGCCACACAGTAGCATCACCAATTAATGTGGTTAATGTGTGTTATCATTGTAGTTTTAATATGCATTTATTTTTCGACTAAATTTTATAAATATATATCCTAAGAATAAATTATGATTTAGTCCCGAGCACTGGACACTGTGTACTGCGTTTTAGTTGGCGGTTTCACAATTAGTAATTGCCTGGCACAACATCGCTTATTGGTTCCACATTTTTATTGTAGTTAGTGTTGCCTAAGCTGTATTTCACCCACGTTTCTCTCGCAAGAGAGAGAACATTTTATTCCATCATTTACGTTCATTTTACCGTCACTACCCATTGCCCCGTGACAGATTTTATATTTAATTTGCAGATGGCATCGTAATAGAATACATGCTACCTTAATTTTGCTATTTTAAATATTTTCAACCTTTGATTACATAAAAATAATGAAAATGTATGACAAATGAGAACATTTTACATTATGCAATATACAATATGTTTGAATATGAAATACCACTTGACATGACATTTACATAAATATTGCATAAGTACGTGGATGCGTTTGTGTGTGTTGGGCATGGTGCTGGCCACCCACCTACCCCCTCGTGTGGGTGGCCTGCACCAAGGTCGTGATCGGCCTTCACAGGTGCACGCTAACAGCACTTGGCCCAAGTCTGCCATGGCTATACAGTGGATCATTGTCTCTTTGTGTGTGCTTAACAGCTTTGATGGCGACATGATACCAGATGTTCTGGGAGAAATTAAGGGAGAAGAAAAGAGTTCAATTTGTTTCATGAAAAACAGGTAATGGTGCAAACTTCCACTGTGCATGATAGCAGCTGTACATAGAGAGAGAGAGAATATTCGAGGCAGCAATGTTAACATCAGCACAGCTGTGAGCTGTCAAATTAGCCTTCTGCTGTGCGTATGACGGAGAGGATGAGGGTAGATTTTGGTAAATGAAAAAAAAGGCACAGAAACAACATTGCATTTCTAAGTGAACCCCTGAAGGAAGCTATATATCTAAATGCAATGCTTTGCTATTTGGTTTTGTGTGGCGGTTGCGTGCTGTATTGTATTGTCAACAGCAGGTTTGCCTGCCTTGTTTCCCCAAAATTAGCAATCACATTCTTCTTAGGTTTCCCCCATCTGCTACTTTTCTCTTAATCTCTTCGTAACAATTTTGATGGTGTCTCTTTGCTGAGGTCATCCACGCACATTTTTTTTTCTCGGTGCACCTCTTTAGCTGCACGTATTCATCTTTTTACGAGATTAAATTGAATTTTTATTTAAAGCTTTCGTGACTGCAGGGATTCATATGCTTGGTTCTTTCGGTAAAGTCACGTATATTATTTTATTCTTTCCCTTCTACGTGACTTTACCGAAATAACCAAGAATATGAGATTAAATTGCATCTACGGCACAGTATTGTCTATCCACATGTCCCGCAAATGCCATTTCACTCTGTGCAATCGTGGTTAAAATAATGATCGGGTTCTTTGACAATTATTTGTAAACCCTCTTTGTTATTAATTCTGTTCTTCCAATTAATGTTCAGCATGTGATGATTGCTTGTGTTGCAATCGAAACGTCGTGATAATTGTATTGTTTTATATTTTATTATTTTATTGTTTCCCTTCTACGTGACTTTACCGAAAGAACCAAGAATATGAATCCCTGCAGTCACGAAAGCTTTAAATAAAAAATTGATAGTTTGTTTTAATTTGTTTCTTTTTCCTTTGGTAAAAGTTAATCTTCATTTGATTTCTAACAAACGTCACTTCTTAGGATCTGTTTGTTAGTTGTTATTAACTGCTTGTAACACACTCTTTGATTCTGGAATGCATGCCTCATCAACTCGAATGTCCTCTATATATCGTTCGTGATTCAACCATCCACGTTCCTGAGTATTTGTAATCGTCAAGTTGTTGAAGTTCTTAACCTTTTTTTAATCACCGTAACGTTAGTTTTCGTTTTCTTCAATGCCATTACATCATTTTTATTTAATTGATTAATTTTTAATTGTTGATCTCACCTATCATCGGTAAGAATAATATCTGTCATCAATTTATTTGGGTTATTTGCTTTCATTATATTCGTACCGGAATTCTTATTTCTACTTCCTCGATATGAAAATAAGTCGTTGTTGATGTTACAACCAAGAGAATGAAGACAGCCTCATCTTGAGCCTCGTCTCATTTCAAACTCCGTAGGCATTCCTACGCTTGTTCCTACTCTGCACGTGTTTTGGCTCAATTTATTCCCGGCCACATGTCTTGTATCAGAATGCCCACACTTAATCTGGGCGGTTGTTGCGAATCGCATCACAATTTAATTTCCAGCTTCTTCATCTGAGTGCTTGAAGTCAATTTTGTATAATCCTAATTTTTTTGGTTCTTTCGGTAAAGTCACGTAGAAGGGAAGTAATAAAATAATAAAAATAAAACATAATAAAATAATTCTCAAGCAGCTGCTTGCGTTGTAGCCGAAACGTCGTGAGAATTATTTTATTATGTTTTATTTTTATTATGTTATTACTTCCCTACTACGTGACTTTACCGAAAGAACCAAGAAGATGAATCCCTGCAGTCACGAAAGCTTTAAATCGAAATTTCAATCCTCATTTTTTAAAGGGGTATTCTATATCTTCATGTCCATTCTGGCTGTGAACTCGAATTTAAGTTCTGCTCTTGATTGATATTCTTTGTGTATCTAATGCTGTATCTGAATATATATATTAATACAGCTTTAAACAAGCGATAATGGTTACACAATATCCTGCACTTTGTAATTGCAAACATTCGCATCAAAAGAGCCCAGCAGTATTACTGTGTCATTGTGTTTCTGAGGTATTTATACGCATGACAAAAATCAAATAACTCATCTGAGTCTAATGCTGGAGCATATGCTTGTATTATGAACAGGTTTCTGGGATTTTGCTGAAATGTCTGCAGTCTTTAAGAAATAGCATCTGTATTTAATGTAATGCAGTATAATTCCTTTGAAATGATCGCTGCGTGCTATTCCTTCTTTTCTCTCCACGTGAAAATATGACTTTAAACTCGACCTCTGGACGGTAATATACTTCTGAATTCTCCATCATCATTCCAAGCAGTTTCAGTGTTCCTAAGAATGGCTCCTTTCTTTCACTCCAATGCCTGATGAAGATGTCCGCTAGCTATCCAGTTTAATTCCAACCTCAAATGTCCCGCACGCAGATTATCCACCACCAAACACTGTCTGCCGTGTCGCCGTCAAGCAACCGAGCAAAACGACTCTCATTTTCACAACCATTTCCCTGCGTGCCGGCACTATTGTTTGTGATATGTTGGAATATTCGTGAGTATTTTTCACAGCTGTTGTCTACGGTGTGCAACCAGAAGGGCACGTTAATGGTTAAACAGACCATTCTCTCATGCCCAGACAAGCTCGCATGCTTGCAGTGGTCCCACTTCTGTCCCCTGGACACACCTGTATATCGTGACTGGCCGGCTGTCGAACACACCCCTGTCTTTTGGTCTAAGTGGGTGCGATGGACTTGTGCGTGTCCACTCGTAAACACGAGCAAAGGGGCAGGCAACCGGGTCGGCGTGACCTGGGGCTCACGTGGGCAGACTCAACATCCCATGGTAATGGAACCATGATGGGCAGTGTAGAGGATCTTTTGAATGGGTCTGGG
This sequence comes from Lampetra planeri, assembly GCF_965212315.1. Taxonomy (NCBI): domain Eukaryota; kingdom Metazoa; phylum Chordata; class Hyperoartia; order Petromyzontiformes; family Petromyzontidae; genus Lampetra; species Lampetra planeri. Next base: position 4,621,969 of record NC_136132.1, read on the forward strand.
TCAGGGATGCTGCTGTGGTGTTAGTGTTAATCTGAACGGTTGTTCGTGAATCGTATCACTTTAATTTCCAACTTCTTCATCTGAATGTAAAATTTCTAGAATCCTAATTTTTGAAAGGGGTATTCTTTATCTTCATGTCCATGCTGACTGTGAACTCAATTTAAGTTCTGCTCTTGATTGATATTCTTCATGTGGCATGAATCGTTCGCACACTGGACTTGGCAATCCAGAGGTCGCCGGTCTCATCTCCCAGAACGGCAGTTGAAACTAGGGTGTATGTTTCTTAAATCTCTTCCTGCTTCGGTTCACCCTGAAGTATAAATGGGTTCACCATGGTTAGGTGATCAGCAGGTCATGTATGATAGTGTAAAGAGTGGGTACTGTCACCTCTTCCGAGGCCTCTTGGCCATTGTGGAAGAGTAGGCCAATATACCATCTAGTCGGGCTGCCAAGAGCTGTCTTCAGTAGGAGACCCTTTCTGCCAACAATGGCACTGGTAAACAATTTGTGTCGAATTTAAATTATGATTCTCACCGCTGCTGAAGACTATACCGACAGGAAGTATTATTTTAGCAATGTTGTTTGGGAAGGCAGAATTAATGAAGGCTACCTGTAAAGGTTTATTGAAGCGAAAAGCTTTGCTCACTCATGGCATCGTCCTGCCTGGATTGTTTATTTTCCTAAAATACCTACGGAGAAAAGTTTAAATGAACTGGAAACCCCATTATAACCATTCGTTCCATAACATTGCACTCTTTGAAGGCAGTCCAATTTTATCCACGAAATAGCAAAGCTCCATTGTATTGAAACAACAGTGCCATTTAAAATGACATGGTGTCTTGGGGGGACAGCACCCGGAAGCCCCCATGCAAACGGATATGCTATTATTAGCGTATTGTATACAGCTGCTGGCCAAGGTAGCTGTTTCTATCGGCCGAAATGCCAATACATTTCAATTTCCAGTATGCACTGGATGTAAAATGTTGTTGTGTGTAATTGGTGGCAGCGGACATGAACGCACAGACGGCATTTGAGTGTGCGTGTGTGTATGGGGAGCGGTAGTGTAGCGGTGAGCGCACTATGCTACAAACCCAGCGACTCGATTTTGATTCCCTCTCGCAGCCAACAGCAGTGACGATTATCTTAACTGGTCATGGACCTCCCCTAGGTCGACTCAGCCTGAAATGAGGACCTGGTGCGATGTGGAAACATCGCCACTGGGGAGACGAAGGCGGCCGAGCGTGGTGCTGGCCACCCACACCGTCATGTGCCACAGTGCCTGCCTTCATAGGTGCTCGCTAACAGCACTTGCCCCAATAATCTGCACAGGCTATAACGGGGGATCTTTGTCTTTGTGTGCGTGCACGCGTGAGTACAGACGCACAGACAGCCAGGGCCCCCCCCCCCCCACACGTATTGGCATTTATGATATTTATGATGCCGTCCCCACTGGCCTGGCAAAACACTGCGTTATACGCAGGCGTAATGGCCTGTAATGCACCAAGAGACACTTTCCCGCCTTCTGAGGAATCTATAAATAAGCCTAACGAAGCTGCTCCTCTGCAATTATTTCACACCTATATACCGCGGACGTTTCTCACGCCCCTCCCTGCGTCTAATGAGGTGCGAAAAACACAACATGCCTCCGTGGCCATTATGACTCCCGTAATACGTTGCCCGATGCAGAATTTCACCTTTAAACTTCATGGCCGCTTTTACTGCATCGTGTGACAAACAGAGTAATCGATTGTAACGTTTGGTAACATTCTAAAATATCTCTTATGCATTCGGTGTGGTTTTACTGGTCATCGCATACCATACTTGGTATGCGTTGTGGTTTTACTGGACATCGGATACCATACTTGGTATTCGGTGTGATTGTAAATGGGCATGTTTTTTGTGCCAAAAGTAATAAGCGTTTCTCAGCATTTATTTAGTTTTACGTAAGCAAAGTGATTTCTTTTCGAGCCGCACCACTGCGACGTTTTTTCCCTTGTGCAATTCGGCCCACGTACGCCTGCATGCCCGCACGCTCACGCAGGGAACAGGTGGGTAATTTTACGTTGCGTTCAACGATTATGATTATCAAATAAAACTTCTTGGGATATTTTGCGCAAATCCGAGTTATTTCCTTCTTCTTCTAATGAGGTCATCATAATTATAAATGAACCCGTTTGAACCTTGAATATATTCCGATAACCCCGTAAAATTTGCTTTCAACAGTAGATTATTAATCATGCAGGTACAGTGGATTTAATGAGGGGAGTTGATTATCTATGGGACCGCTCTTGTGTGATTGATGTGGAGCTGCCGTATGCAGTTTAGAAAAAAAAAATCTTTGCAAAAGATTTAAATTTAATTTTCCTCTTCATCAGAGCCTTCTCATGCCTGGCACCGCTCTCTCCAAATGGTTTCACTTCTTCATATGAAGCTCCGTATTGTGAATCCTACGTGCCTTTTCGTGGGGATTAACCGACGGCGTGGAGATTTACGCCGACTTCGTTTTGCGCGACTTTAAATCGCAAATGAGGAGCAACCGGGAGACCCCCGCTCTCTTGTCCGTTAACCTTCCTGTGTGAGTTCAAATGCCTCGGCAACCGCTCTGCTCTTTTCCTGGATGTGGACCCTCACACCGGATGTGCCGACACCTTGGAGGCCAACGGTTGCTGGGGTTTTCTCGACGATGGCTCTGCATTTGAATTTGGTGCACACAGCGATTGTCACGTCTGCAACAACAACAGACGTAACAATTGTTATTGGTTGAAACCCCATCTTATTTAGATTTTATGAGAAGGCAATCTCTAACGTACACAAAAAAAATATGTGCAGTATAATGATACTGCATATTTGTTTTAGTACATTTTTTTTTGTTAGGAGAGTAAAATTGGAAATAATAGAAAATAACGTACACTTCACAATCACACCTTTTGTTTGTTTCAGGTAATTAGGTACATGGGAAGTACCCAACTCCGCCCTAGCATTTTGTCAATCCACTGATAACGGTTCACTTGGCTTCCCCTTGCTGTGTGTAAATTGGCTCCGCTTCCAATTAAACAACAACAAAAAATCCGCGTCGCAAATTAATGAACGCGGTCTGTTGGAGTGTCCAGGTCTGGTCTAAGCATGGGTTAACCATGGCCATGTGCTATGTTGTTGTGATGGATGACCCAGGGAGATAGGGGTGGGGTGTGGTTTTTAAACAGTTCGCTTGCAAAGCTTTTCCTTTGCCCGCCCGTACATGCCCACGATTGCATAAATCAAATTCCCTGACCTCCGCAACGCCGTTAAGTTACGCTGCGTTAAAGCGAACAAAAAAGAAACCCCTACGTTTGATTACTAGCAGCAACTTGCAAATTAGACCAAGCATATGGCTGTGAAACGTAGCATTACGAGCATGTACGGTACACTCGCAGCAATTTGTCAGCTTTAAAACGGTCTTTTTGCTCATTTGGAACTGCTGCTTAAATTAGACACCTGGGATTGTGGAATACTTAATACATTTAGATGCTAATTTTAACATTTTTAGGACTGTTAAAATTCATAAGCGTTTCTCAGCGTTTATTTTTTTTTATGTAAGCAACATCGCTAATGTCCTCGCGGTACCCCCTTTTGCACACCGCAAGTGACCTTTTCACATTGGCAGTTCCCGCTGAGAGGCTTGTGCCACGAAACCCATCGCAGGGGTGCGTAGCCACCATCGGCGCATGTGGCGCGTCTCATTTGCTTTGTGTGGGAAACTGAATGCCCACTATCTTAACACCTCAAATCTTGATTTCTATAAAATCAGCTTCTTTGTGGGTTCAATCATGTAGCTGCACTGCCAGGTGTTTTTATGTACCCCCTGCAAATGAAATTGTAACGTGGGAAAATACGCCAATCGATTTGGTTCACGAGTAAAACCGAAATTTGGAAAGGCGAACATAGTTTTGACAATTCGTGTAACGACGTTTCGCGGAAGATTGCATCCAGCATCAACAGGTGCTAACAAGAGCTCGGATCTCGCATGAGAGTACTTCCTGATTGGGTCCTTAAGTATAGGCCTGCATCTTCATCCACTCTTTCAATGTGTCACCTGCAGCCTTATCATCTTAACGTCTTAAAATTGTCCCCCAACCATAAGCGTCGCGTATTTTTTTGCAGTTAGATATAAGCACAACTCGTTTTTTTGTCTCCGCATAACTAAGTTAATGGTTTGTTTTTGATAACGCTCGTGCACTCTCCGTTACGCCTGGGCGTCTCGGTGCTTTACACGCGATAAGTGACGTGCATCACATCTCACGCCAACATGTATGAAAGGGCAGCCGTCCTTCTTGGCACAAGGTAACTTGGCACCTGTAGAGCGGGGGGGGGGGGGGCAATGATGACTGTGTGTGCTATGTGTAATCCCATTTGAGTAATTAAGCAGCTAATATTTCGAATTTTGCTAATTTGGACCATGAAGTTGGCACATAATGGCCTGCCTCGTTTTGAACAATATCGGGGGATATTTTCGCGAATAATTTTTATTGAACCAACCTGGGGGGGTTGGTGGTGGTGTACAACTTCCGTGACCAGGGTGAGTGGTGCATAGCGGGATAGGCGGCTCTGACAGACAACCAACGCGGACTTGTGGGACCGTAGCATTGTGGTACATGCGTCAGATCCCTTTTCTTCGGGGAAGGAAGTGGGAAAGAGGGGGGTGTCGGCCTCATTTTAAGTTCAGTCAAGTAAGCTCAGGATCTCTGGAGTGGCATTCACGAGGTAGTGTTGTAAAGTTGCTCGGGCGAATAGGGAGTTATGCCCAGAGGGTGATCCTTCCAGGAGCTCGGGTGGATGGTCTTTCTAACCGGAATGTTAAATGCTTGGAGAAGGGTGAGTTGGTGTCTGGTGATAATCGGGGGATCGTTAACATCCACTGTGAAGTGGACGGCGCATATAATTTAGTTAATACACCCACGATAATAACCGGGGCGGCCTGCCTGATTAGAACTACGGACCTCTGGAACAAGCGGCGAAACGCGCGCTACTGCCGGGTCACGTAACACGTAATGAAAACATGTATTAGTTCATCAGCCTCTTGACTTTGCAGATCTACGTTATCCACCCGCTTTTGTTTAGCAAGCAAACTGCACCCGATTTGACCTTCTGGGTCTCATCAGCAGGCTTGTTAAACAAATGCTGCCGGATTACCAGATATATATTTTAAAGGCTTGGTCTATTGAGTGATGAGTGCCGTAATGCAGTAGATTTAAAATAGCATTAATCTTCTGTGAGAGCCCACTTCAGGATGTATTATTAATATATATAAACAATTGAACGATGTGTCTTGGACAATGGTTGATTATGCCAGGTCAAAAAACAGGCAAAAAATTCAAGGGGATTTTTTTCCCTCCCATAACAGCTTAGAAGGTAATTACATTTTACTGGAAACGGGTGATACAATCTTCCGTGAGCTCCAGTCTACTTACCTGATACACTGGGCCATGATGACTTCTGTAAAGGCTGTTATCAAAGAGGCCACGTCTTAATGTGTAAATCACCTGTTATGGGGCCTTTTTGGAAAAACTTTCAAGAAATAATTTGTAAAGGCCAAAGAAATAAATAATTTGCTCTCAAATAGAATAAATTATGATTTTTTTCTGAATAAAAAAAATAAAGGATTGCATTGTTTCTCTGCGATTATTAAAAAAAGAATTCAAACTTGGGATTGTTTTTATTTCAAGGTTCAGAGTGTGTTATAAAAACACTCCAAATAAATAAAACATACTAATACATTTTGATTTAAAGCTTTCGTGACTTCAGGGATTCATATTCTTGGTTCTTTCGGTAAAGTCACGTAGAAGGGAAACAATAAAATAATAAAAATATAAAACAATAAAAAATGTAAAACAATACAATTTTATTGTTTTATAGTTTTTATTATTTTATTGTTTCCCTTCTACGTGACCTTACCGAAAGAACCAAGAATATATGGATACATTTTTTACAAATCGAAACGATGCCCACATACCCGACCCTGACTACAGTGTTCTGGAGACTTCCTGCAGTGTCTCTGACCATGTCCGTCCAGTGCTTGCTGAACTGCATTGGTTTGAAACGAATACATTGTAAGGTCTCACTCATCACACACAAAGTGCTTGCTACAAATGAACCACAAAACCTCGCTGATCTCATCAAGGAGCATAAACCATCACCCAAACGCCGGTCGTCCTCGGCACCTTTTGGCTAACAATCGAACAAAGACGGTCACTGCATCGCTCACTCTCAGACGCGTTTCTGCGGCCGTCTGGAATGCTCATCCGATATTAGGAAGCCACTGGAGCTATGCACTTTAAAATCTGGACTAAAAAGCTATTTTCTTTAGAACTGCTTTTTGTCTTCTTGGTTCTTTCGGTAAAGTCACGTAGAAGGGAAGTAATAAAATAAAAAAATAAAAACATAATAAAATAATTCTCACGACGTTTCGGCCACAACGCAAGCTGCCGTCCTCAGGTGGAGACCAGGTCTGTCGGGGAGACAGCATAAGACTAAAAGAACCTGGTCTTCACCTGAGGACGACTGCTTGCGTTGTGGCCGAAACGTCGTGAGAATTATTTTATTATGTTTTATTTTTATTATTTTATTACTTCCCTTCTACGTGACTTTACCGAAAGAACCAAGAGGATGAATCCCTGCAGTCACGAAAGCTTTAAATCGAAATTTAACTGCTTATTGTGTTTAGCTTGTCCTTCCCTCGCACCTCCGTTTAGCATAGTTGGCTACATAGTGTAAAATAGGTTCAACATGTATCCAAACCATGATATGAATAACAAATTAATGCCTTGTTGACGTAACCTAACATCAATTTAGTTGCAGATGGATTTTTTTTATTTTCCGCTGACATTGTCTTGAAATCGCAGATGTCATTGGACAGATGATAAGACCTTGCACCATGATCCCATTTCTTTCCGAGCGTAATGAAACCAGAGAACACACTAATTATAAACGCCTTAGCAGTACATTTTACACCCCGTTTGACAAACATTTTTACAGACCTATTACGTTTCACCCACTTGGCTGTGTTACTATTGATTTTTCACATCTCAAATGTTATTTATTTCCGCAAGAAGGGCCACATGAGCTGCTGCTAGGCTCTGTTATGGGCGACGTTGCAGTGCACATTGAGGCGGGATTCCAGAAGAAATCCAAGACCGGCGCAGCCTTTGGAGACTTGTCGTCAGCCTACGGCAACGTCTGGATTAAGAGCTTGATGTTGAAGCTTGCATGGACCATTCGTTGCCACGAAACAATACACCTGATATGGATGATGCTGAGCAATAGGCGACTGTGTCCATATGGGCGACAAAGCCAGCTGAAGCTGGTTCCTCAACAATAGATTACCACAGGGTTCAATGCTCACGGCAACACTCTCAATGTCTTAACGAGCGACATGCTGCCAACTGGGTCACGCAAATTTGTATGTGCGGATGACCTTTCCCTGACAACGCAAGCAGCCACTTTCAATGACATTGAATCCACTCTGAACCAAGACCTCAACACCGTGGAAGATTATTTTTGGAAATGGAGGCTCAAGCCAAAATCCCTATCGTACAAAAATCACCTCATTTGATATAAAAAAAAAAATCGGAGCGCCAAGCACACTCTGAAAAGTGACCTGCGGCAACCTTGTGTGACACGACCCCACTCCAACTTATCTCGGAGTGAAGCTGGAGCTTACGCTAACCTTTCACGACCACCTGAAAATAGAGAGTCGCCAAGACGGGACGCAACATCAGCGTAAGACTAAAAGAACACCAAAGAAACATTCAATTATCTCAAACACAACTGTCGGCAGTGGCAGAGCATGCTTGTCAACAAGGACACTCAATTGATTTTGATAACGTTGAAGTGTTGTGTAAAACTAATTATTACTGGCCAAGACTGATTAGAGAATCCATTGAAATTGAGAGAAACAGAAATAACTTCAATCGCTCTGACAGCTACAGGCTTAGTGCGGCCTGGAAGCGTATTATTAAATAAATACAATTACAATTTCTTATAAGGGAAACACATACCAATGAATAACAATTGAATGATTACCAATCTATATAATTACAATACCCTCCCCCTCTTTGCCTCGAATCACTGCACCAGATTGAATTAAATGATGACGTCACCCTGCTGCTGCTGCTCTATTTAAGACCGGAAGCAACAGGAGAGCTTCACCATTCTTGCCCGATGAAGCTGATTGTAACTACCAGCGAAACGTCGGACTACTCAAATTTCAAATGTTGTTGATTCTCTCTTCAACACACCGGTGGGCTAAAGAAGTGAATTATTTCGTCCTTTGAAAAAGTGACACATTTTTTACTGTTTGGTCGTGTCGGGTGGTGGAGGGTTACGACACATTTATAAATAACGCGATCTGACCCAAAAACCTATATTATGATCAAAACAAGGGTTAAACTGATCTAGAAACTGTCAAGCGCAAGCTGGGGAACATCGGCACCAGTGCTACGGACACCAACGATGGCTCGTGTGTACTCTGTTGCCGAGTATTGTGCACCAGTATGGACCAGAAGCAGTCACACTCGACCTGCTGATGTCCATCTGAACACTGCAGTGCGGTGTGTCACTGGAACCCTCAAGTCGAACCCAACACCCCTGGCTGCCCGTGCTGTCACACAGCTCTCCCACCCATCCGCCCCGATGCTGCAACGCTCCGTGAAGTCTTGCAAATCGAGGAGAACTGTCACCTTCCCATTCGTCAGGACTTTGATGATGTCACTCGTCATCACTTTAAATCACGCAAGCCCTTTTGGACCAATGCACTTAACCTGAAGCAATGAAAATTTTACCTCGATGAAGCGTGGATAGCTGAATGGAGTTCAAAATAACTCTTAAACAAACGCCTTGTTTGCAGAAGATGCCTGGTTTTGATCTTTCATGAAGCTCATGGTCCACCAAAACCATGGCAGATACGGATACCTGATGCACAAATGGAAAAAAACTATTCATTGTGCGACTGTGGTCATCCAGAACAGACCGTACAACATATAACGATGCAATGCCCAATCCACAAATATTAAGAAGACATTACCAGCGATACACTCCCCTGCTACTGACACGGTTGTCTGGCTTGACCACCTGAATGTGAAATTGTAGTTGCTCTGCATCTACATCATTCATGCAAAAATAGAAGATGGGGGTGTCCTGTGATGGTACAGATCTTGGCTACAGTCACATGTTGCATTGGTCGCAACACAAACAGAACGTATTCGTACACGCATTTAAATGTTGCAGGAATAGAGAACTGGTAGAAAATGTAAAAAAAACACAAAAACGCAAAGCATGTCTACATTCTTTCATGAAAAAAATAAGGGGTGAAATGATGGTGCAATGCTGAGTGCACTGCGCTATGAGCCTGGTGAGCCAAGTTAAATTCCCGGCCACGGCTTTCACATCAGCGGGGAGTGACATCTGACGGAACCAGTCCTAAACCCCTCCCTCGTAAGGAAGGGCAAATATTTGGCAGGTACTATTCTACTTTACCGAGTGTTGACATCCCCAGCGTTTAACAGTACTCTCCTTTATTGTATTTGGATTGTCAACCAGCACTGGGTAAAACAGCATGTGCATTGGTCGTTCTCTTCTAGCATGTGCACCTGTTGTTTCTTTTAACCTCGCCCCCCCCCCCCAATACGTTAAATTCATTGGCTACCACATTCAGATAAGCCCCTCCCCCCCTCCTCCCCCCTTAACTTGTATTTAAGAACTTGTATCTTGGAATTTTTGCCTCACTTGATACAGTAAATCTAGCTGTGACGGTCCCACCTGATGACGGAGACTTGTGTTGCCTACAACACGTCGTGATTTATTATTTTATTTCTATTATTACTTTTATTAATTTTATTTTAATTTTTTTACCTACGTGACTTTACCGAAAAGACCTAAGAATAAGTATGGTGAAACCACTCCACCAACCGTCACGGCATGGGGAGGTCTCCATTATTATTATAAACCAGTGGCTTAATAAAGAGCTGCAATTTGTCAATTATATAAACTAGGGCAGCTACGTTATTTTCCAAGTTGAACATGCACCGATTCTTAATACAATGTTGACATTTTGTCAGCAGTGGTGTAGAAAATGGACCAAATATACTTTTCTAGCATTGTCATTATCAGGCAATGCTTAAAAAAAACATCTGTTACAAACTGGGTCTGAACACTTCATGTTTTAAGAGTAACATTTCACGAACAGATGGATGTCTAACCAATGTGTTTGCATGAAGGACGTGGCATAGATATGTTTGTGTTAATAGCCAGATGGTGTTGAATCCTTGACATGCATGAAGTGAGTTTCACTATTTGCTTAATGCTGCTTTTGGCTTTAGCTAATTATACAACAGACAAAGTAAATGCAACTCTGAGCAAAGTCAAATATGGTGTTTTACAGTTTCGAATTGGGGTTCCCGCAGCCTTGATTACAATTTATATTTCACCTGTTTTCAGGTGTGACTGGCGTTTGTGACTTCATCATCCATTGTTGCCATAGTGGCACTCCGTCCACCCGGTCTCTGTAGACCACAAAGGCAAAGCGTGCATTAGTCGTCTGAATGTTACTAGTGAGTGCGGCTGTAATGGTCACCGTTTTCCAACTCTTTACAAACTGCTTGACATCGAGTTGCTTGTGTTTCGGCAGCATGCACTGACAGCAGCACCACCAGCAGCATAATGTTCAGCAGCAGTGGCAGTCCAGTGCATAGAGCCATTTCTGGCATCAGATTGGACTGACACGTGTCAGGGTATTTCGGGCCTAGAGGGGCTTGGTGTTTTACAGGTACACTACAACGTTGCATATCCGACCTACTGGGAACTGAGGCATACGATGATATGTGAATATCAATAACAAATGACAGTTGCACAACATGTACACAGAGTTTATGGATTTCTGCACTCTAGTTTGAATGGAAGGGAACATTCACATGATTTTTTTATAATAATAAGCCAAGAATGTGTGTCCCGCGTGTGACGTCACTCCACGAGGCCCACCCCCGCGTGTGACGTCACTGCACATGAAGCTCACCCCCCTCATTAATATTCATGAGTGGGTGGATTTTTACACGAACGCAGAGGAAGGTCGAGATGAATTAAATAATTTATTACACAAATAGGTTCTCCCCTTTTTTCTGGCAACAAAACAGGTATTCTTTGGGTCTTTCGGTAAAGACACGTAGATAGAAAAATGATTTTAAAAAATATCACGACATTTCGATCGCAACACAAGCAATCGTCATCAGGTGAAAAAACTACATTTTTTCCTGCCTCAGCAGCTATATTATTTTTCACTTGATGATGATTGCTTGTGTTGCGATCGAAACGTCGTGATGTTTTTTTATTTTTCTATCTACGTGACTTTACCGAAAGACCCAAAGAGATATGAATTCCTGCAGTTACGAAAGCTTTAAATCACGATTTAATGCATATATTATCAAAGTATGTTTTTTGCTTTCTGACCACAAGTATTGTGGCTAATGCAGACATGATTCCTTGTAAAGGGTTTCAGTTTGGTGTTTTAACATCTCAATACCTGATTTGTTGCCAGAAAAAAGGAGAAAACCTATTCTCTTATTACACAAACTCGCTCAAATATGACGTTTCTTTACAGAAAGTGACGGTAAAAATTTTTATATACGCAGCACAGTGCTACATCCGTGCGGGACGTCACTGCAAAAGAGCCCCCCCCCCCCCTTCATTAATATTCATGCCCGCGTGGAAATTTACACTAACGCACAAGAAGGTCGCGCACTCCACATGCCACACCCCCTCCACAATAACCATGATGGGGTGACGTCACTCCACATGCTGCACCCCTCCCCAATAACCATTAGCAGGTGACGTCACTCCACATGCTGCACCCCTCATTAATAATCATGAGTTGGCGACGTCACTCCACATGCCACACCCCTCCACAATAACCATGATGGGGTGACGTCACTCCACATGCCGCACCCCTCCCCAATAACCATTCGCGGGTGCCGTCACTCCACATGCCGCAACCTTCCACAATAACCATGATGGGGTGACGTCACTCCACATGCTGCACCCCTCATTAATAATCATGAGCTGGTGATGCCACTCCACATGCGACACCCCTCCCACACTTAACCGTGAGGGGTGACGTCACTCCACATACCACACCTCTCCCCAATGACCATCCATTGGCGGGTGACGTCACTCCACATGGGGCAACCCCCCCCCCCCCCCTCATTAATAATCATGAGCTGAACAATGTTTTTGTAGAATTTTTCAGATTTACTGCAATATACACCCGTCCTTGGACGGGCAAAAAAGCTCGTACTGTAGTATGATATTTAGTATCGTGAGACACGTGGCTATCATCAGCACACTCCGTCCATCAAACGCCTCGCACGTGGAATTATGTCTAAAATGATTCCTATCTTGAAAAACACAGGTGGAACTGATTTCAAGAATTACAGACCAATTAGCCTCCTGTCACACGTGCACGAGAGTCATAGTGGCGAGATGTTTACTCCCTCGACTAGTATACAGGAGGTCATGGGTTTGAGCCCAGCACTGACGCCTGCTCTATATTTAGAGTTGGCATGTTCTCCTTGTGGTCACGTGATTTTTTTCTCCGGGTCCTCTGGTTTTTCTCTCCACATTATGAAAGACGCTTTTAGAGTACAGTAAAACCTTGGATTGCGAGTAACTTGGTCTGCGAGTGTTTTGCAAGACGAGCAAATTTTTTAAATAAATATGAATTTGATAAGCAAGCGAGGTCTTGCAATACGAATGGTACGTATTCGCTTTGTCTGCCGAGCGTCACGTGATCACAACTGATATACGAGTGCTTTGATATACGAGTGCTTTGGATTACGAATACGTTTCCGGAACGAATTATGCTCGCAATCCAAGGTTTTACTGTATTTGCCTGCTATACATTTCCAAACGATAAGCCACTTCGTTGAGTTATTCTTTGTGGCCAGGTCGCTTCTGAAAAAGAGCTATACAGCTCAGTGGTGCCTTACTTGGTAAAATAATAATAGTTTAGCATACGTGATTATTTGTGGAGATTTTTAAAGAATATATTTTGAAGGCGGACCAGGTATAAAATAAAGAGGCAAGCGACAGTAGGATGGAATGCTTTGGAATTCTGATATTGGTTATTAAAAGCAAAATACCATTGTGCCTCCAGGGGAACATTTGAAGCATTGTGCAATATTCCTTGAGGACCCTGTCCTCGTTCCGTGCAATATTAATTGGTTTGTTTTGTTGTTGCTGTACTGATGCACCACGGATCTCTGTTGTAAAATAGCCGTGCAACTGTCTAAAACAGGAGCGGTCCATGTAACGAATACAATGAATTTGAGTGCTTATAACCTGCTATGATGTGTGGATCACAAAAATGGACATTGACAAATAAAATGGGAAAAAAAAGATGACAAGCGAGTTTAACACGGATGCTTTTGTTACCAATATCATCCATAATACAGTTTTTTTGGGTTAGATCGCATAAATATATAAATGTGTCATTAAACCCGCCACCACTCGACAAAGCTAACTAGTAAGGGTTGTCACCTAAACAGAAAATGCCAATTCGTCACTAGTACAGCACACCGGTGTGTTTGAGAGCCAAGCCTCAACATTTACAAACGGAGTACGACGGTTCGCCAGTAATTGTGTCACTCCAGCTAGGTGCGTCTAACAAGGTTAAGATAAAAGGAGCTTCTTTGACATCGCCCTGCGTTGTGATGAAGAACTGGCAGTAGAAATATGGGACGTTATTTGTATTGCACAGCCGGCGTGCACCTCAAGACGCAAAATAGAGCACTCACGTTATCGACACTCGCAAGGGCCATATTTTAACTCTACACACACGCCAATTCCAGCATCGGCACAAACGATCGATTGCAGGGCTGCACCTTTACCGTATACACATGCCAATACAGAATAGTATTACATTTCAACCCTCCGTATGTGTTACAAATTGGACCCATAATTTCCAGAGTGCACTTTATAGAGTGTAGGCCCCTTCCCCTTGGTCACCAACTCCAATGCCTGTCTTGGTAACCTGCCCACCTCCATTCTGCAGGTTCTCGCAGAAGGAAGAAAGTGTTTGTGAAATGTTTGTATCATCCACGTTGGCCAAGAATGATAACCTTTTGAAATTGAAATGGCAATAGTTATTCATTTTGTTAGGACCATTTTTGTTATGGTAGGCTCAGGTGAGCCCACTGAGGAGATAGATGGACATACAGTAATCCCTCGCCACTTCGCGGTTCAAGTTTCGCGGCCTCAGTGCATCGCGGATTTTTCGAACTGATTTAAAGGCCTCATTATACCTGTGCAGTAACACCATCATCATCATTATCACATTCATCGAACTGCACAGGTCTGTCATCGTCGTCATTGTCATCATCATTGTCATCGTCGTCGTCATTACTAGAGTCAAGTCTCAAGATACTACTGTCATTGGTGAGTGTAGAACACCATAATACGTATCGTATGAGAGAGAGAGAGAGAATGTATAATATTAAGGTTTTATAATTAAATAGATTTAAGTAAAATATATATATATAAAGTATAAATATACATATTTTAAACATTCTGGTACCCACACACACATATACGGAAATTCCTAGGTGGCCAATCCTACTTCGCGGATTTTCACCTATCGCGAGGGGTTCCGGTCCCCATTAACCGCGATAAACGAGGGATCACTGTATATTCTTGAGTTACGAGATCAAATCCGCTTGGAACTGTGCCTTGGCATCAGAAGTTATAACCACCGACTCAAAAGCACTCACATTTAAGTACATCATAGTCCTACTAAACTGTTATTAAAACATTGGGGCAAATCTGATTTCTATAAATATGTTTTTGTTCTGTACTATCTAAATATGATTTATCCATGCATATAGAGGACAATGAATAATTTAGATGCATTTGCAAGACGCCTTCCATGAATGCTTCAAGGCGCCTTGCTAGAACAAGGATAATGAAAGGTCCAAGAGAGAAGGAGTTAAATAGAAATAGAATAAACCGACGTGAGAAAATTTGTTTTAAGACCGGACTTTAAAGTACCCATGTTAAAACAGTTTGTATAAAACCAGGTGCTTGGAGTAGCTCCAACCGGTGCCTCTGAGATGCTGGGTTCAAGTCAATTGCCACCCAGCATGATTAGACTTTCTTTTAAAGTGCCACAAGTTGATTGTCTCAACCCAGTCAGAAATAACTACGAAGAAAAAAAAAACCCCTAAAATTAAAGTTGGTATTGCCCCTGACTTTGCTAAATTGCAGCTCAAACAATCACTGCCACTGCGACCCTCACCAGGACAAGTTGATTGAGAACGAACGAATAATAACTGCCACGTGCCAGGCGATAATCTTGCATAGCGCGTATGAATGGGTAAAAAAAGACCACTTGTAAAAACATTCTGGGGAAATCCTTTTCTCTTCTTCCTGGCCATCGTCTGGCACATTGGTGTGAGTCTGGCGTGCCTCGGTCTTGTGACATGGCTTCTGAAATACGGCGCTGGACAAAAATCAATTATGATGATGATTATTATCGTAATTCTTCTCTCGTGAGACGACAGCCATTGGACAATCGGAATAAAATTGGGGGAAATTACCAAGTGTAGAAACAAGAGCTTTTTAACAAAAAGATATGACTCAAGTAGATGAAAAAATTCACCTTTTTAAAGAGTTTTTTTTTATTGCCAAAGCATTCATATTGTGATGGTAATATGTATAATTTGGTATAAATATTAGTATGAGTTCTCTTCGGGGACCGTTTGATAAGACTGAATGTAGCATTTAACCTTAGCTAGACACAAGGCATTCTCTGTGGTTAGAACAAATAGACTGAGCACAATGGGGGTGCAACTTTTCCTATAATTGCGACCGTATTGTCGCACTGCACTTGCAAAAAAATAAATGTCAGTTCAGATAACAGGATGCATTCACTTGGTACCCTGAGTTTATAATCATAATAATGTACTATTGCAGCACGGAGAAACACCTTTTTTTCCATTGAAATAAACATGCATTTGTGTACCTTGCACAATGGGGTCTACTTTCCATTGCAAGCTCCCATCGCTTTGTGCGGTTAGATTTGTTACAAAAAAAGGGGGGGGTCGGGGGGTGCGCAATAAGCGCGTAACCACACGAGGAGACGGCTGCCCTGCCGAGTAGCGTGCACGGTACACAATTACTTGTCCCACTTCGGTCCGCGTAGCGCGCTTCTGTGTGAATTCAAGTGGCGCAGCGTAGCAAATGTTGTGTTGATATAGGTGAGCTGCATATGCTCGAAATCGCACAAACCCAAGCCGCATGAAGCAAGGGAAAGTTCTTCTTGGTTCTTTCGGTAAAGTCACGTAGAAGGAAAATAATAAAAGTAAAACATAATAACTCTGTCTCCTCGACAGACCTGTTCTCCACCTGAAGACGGCTGCTTGCGTTGTGGCCGAAACGTCGTGAGAATTATTTTATTATGTTGTATTTTTATTATTTTATTATTTTCCTTCTACGTGACTTTACCGAAAGAACCAAGAAGATGAATCTCTGCAGTCACGAAAGCTTTAAATTTAAATTCAAGGGAAAGTTGTCCATGATACGTGCATGGTACGCGATTGTGTTACTGTCTATTGATTGTGAATTAGGAGTGGTTATAATCTTCAATTATGTGCTACGGGCAATGTTCATTTACATGTTATAGATATGGAAAAGGAGTGGGTGTAGCCAGCAACGTGGTCATGATGTTTCAACACGACTCCCGGTTTTTTGTTTAATTTTGGTTGAGTTCACAGGGGAGGGCCCAGTCCATGTTCAGATATCATTTGTCAAATAATATGCACGGTAGTGGTCACGAATCAAACCGAGGTGACTGGGATTATAGCACAGTGAGTGAACCACTGCCTTTATAAAGTCATGCTATGGGTGTTGTGGCCAGTGCAATGGCAAAACACCCATGCTGCTGTTTACGCGCTGCATCAGTATTCATTTAAGACCGAGTTCACTTTGGACCCGTTGAGATATCGCACGGCCGCGATTGTTGCAGCGCAGTGCACAAACCGCTTGCCACACTGCTCCTCAGCAAAGACACCTACAGCGGAAACAAACTTTTGAGGCAAGTGCCGGAGTGAGCACCTATGAAGGCCGGCACAGTACTCGAGGCGGTGTATGGCCAGCACCATGCCTGAAAGGCCTTTGTCTCCCCGGTGGCGACACGTACACATCGCACCAGGTAACATTTTAGGCCAAGTCAACCTATGGGAGACCCAGGACCGGTTTATCGAATCGTCTTTGGTGTTGGCCATGAACAAGAATCGGAATAGGTTCATCTGGTTTGTAGCGCAGCAGCGCGCTAACTGCTTTGTTATGCACCACAACTTCCACTCGAACACACTTGGAGATAGCCTAATGCAACAGACTGCGGGGTGTCCCAATTGAAAGTTAGTTTTGGTTGGAATTTCTTTTTCATCAACTCCCGCAAATGCTTCCTCTTGTTGTTGCCATGTTGTGTGCGTCCAGATTGGTGAATTGCGTGGATGCCCTCCAAAGCAGCGGGCGCTTTGCCATTCCACACTCTCACGCCTTCTTGGACCTAAACCGAGACTTCACTGCAGGTACGCAAATAAAAGTGATTGCCGATCCTCGCAACGTGATGCCAAGAAACCCTCTGAGGTTTATTCCTAAGGCTCCCTTGAAGCCACGTCTCTATGTTTGTCAAGGGCCAAGTATCGATCGTGGTCTGTTCTTAAATATTTAAAAGTTTCAGGATTGCTGAGTGTGACTTGGCTGTTCACTGTGAAAGTTTGATTCTTTTTTTGTTCATTAGTGTGACCGTATTTGAGGAAATTAAAAATCCTTTTCTTCCATTAATCATCGCTGTCGATTTAATATTGTCCGTAATCATGACACATCCGCAATCTCTGTCTTGTGGCATCTCTCCCACTTTAGTATAAAATTTCTTGCTGTCGGTGTTCACACCTGATGACGATTGCTTGTGTTGCAATCGAAACGTCGTGATTTAATTTTCATTATTTTTATCTTTTATTATTTTTCTTTTATTTTCTTTACCTACGTGACTTTACCGAAAGAACCAAGAGTATAGCGTAATAATCATAAGCATCGATTATTATCTGTAAAGCGAATGGCTTGAGGGTTTTGCGTTCATTGACTCTCCCACTTGGGCACGATGTTTGTGCCAAAACTAAAAAACTGTGACCCGTGATTTGTGATCCTTTTCCCTCGTGAGTGTTATAACTGCTTGTTTTTGGGTGACATCTTTCGTGACTATTCCTCCGTTCCCTTCTTGCTTCCATCAACGGCTCCCACCTCGAGTCTAGCGCCTTGAATGCCAAGCGGCAGTGCGGGAGTGACGTAGGGAGGGGTGGGGGGGTTACCGCACAGCTCCGAGCCGCTGCCGTCCGCTGGGCTGCTTGATGATGAAGCGCTTTGCTCTGTCGCTAACAGCAGCTGTCTGCATTTAATAATACGTGCAATTTTTTTCCACGTTCGATTTGCACGGCAGTCCTTTTAACATTTCTTGACTTCTTGGTTCTTTCGGTAAAGTCACGTAGAAGGGAAGTAATAAAATAATACAAATAAAACATAATAAAATAATTCTCGCGACGTTTCGGCCACAACACAAGCAGCCGCCCTCAGGTGAAGATGAATCCCTGCAGTCACGAAAGCTTTAAATCGAAGTTTCTTGACTTCCTCAACACTTTATCTTTACCCCAATTTAATTTCTTGCAATTGTGTAATTGATTGCGAATTTTTTTTTTTATTTGGGCCAGTATTGGCCATGACTGACGCATAATGAACATACTCTTGCGAACAACAACACGGGGTAAACGGAGATGAAGCAATGGACACACTTTGTTTTTCCTCAGCTTTAGTCTTATAATGCTCACGAGATGGCAATTAACACAGCAGTGTTATGTAACATACACCAGTCGCTCCGTGTTTCATCATCGTGATCTTTACCATCGCCACCACCGCTGTCGTTTATTCCTTATTTATCATCGTCATTCTGCGGTCGTCTGTCTTCATTATCATAATTGTTCCTCATCATTCATCAGAGTTTATAAATATCCTGGCCCTGTCAGTTATCCATGTTCATCCTAATACATTGTCATCACCATCAATCATGCGTTTTCATCACCATCTGGTTTCACATGTGAACAACTCGCAAAGGCCTGTACTTCTTGAAGTCTGTCGTTTCACACTCATTAATAATTTGTTCATTTCAACATTTTTGAATCTTTCAAAAAGCTTACTCAGAGCTAATAAACGGTCCACCTTGGAAAGTGAAGTGCCTTGTGCCAACATGTAAGAATCATTTCCCCAGCTAACTTGTCCGCGCATGTTAGTGACAGATGTAGAGCACCGTCAGTCCCATGGAAACTAGCAGTGCGCAAGCTTCAGAGTCTGCCATATGACTGATAATGTCATTAAAATGTCATTATTCCACCATCGCTGCTCTGTGGCCTCCCCACCAGCAGTGACGCCCGATGACGTTCAACATGCAGGGTTGGGATGGATAAAAAAACGATAAAGGTGCAGCCCTGCAATTGCTTGCTGCTGTAGATGGGCCTCCACTCCAGGGAGTTCTATACAGCCCCCCGAGAGAGAGAGGGTATTTTGGTGGACTATTCCACGCTGGCCAAGTGTTTTGAGGAGGTGGGAATAATGCATCCTCTACCCCCACCGAATCTGATCTACCGATCACCTAACTGTGTGGTGGAGCTAGTATACTGCTGGCTGGACAGAGGCCAGGGGATCTTAGGAAACCTTCCCATTGTGTCAACTGCCACGCCGGGAAATTAAACCGTCGAAGTCGGCTCAAGTGTGCGCAGACCGTTACATCACAGCAGCATCTTGTCCGACGGGTTCACAGCCAGTTATAGTTTGAGCTTGAGTGCAACTAGGTTTAGTTTTGTGCGAAAGAGGGAGAAGTTACGAGTTCAAGCTGCAGATATTACAACTGTCCAGTTACGTGCGAAATCGATATCCTTGTTGGTGAATGGGTTTTTAAAGTTGCAGTTATTGATAGGTGTTTTCTGGTGAGTAGCTCACCAGTATGAGATCTAGTCCTGAAGAACAACTCAAGTGAAAAAAAAAAGTTCACACTAATAGTTCTGGCCTTGAAAGCATATTCTACCTTCACCTTCACCTGGCAGTGTAACCAACATTGGCGTTTTCCAAAGCCTGGGCTTTTTTTTTTTGAAGTCTCACCATGGCAGTTTTCTTCAACGTTTTCTCAGAAACTTGAGTGCAACTCAAGCGTCCGTCATCAGGTGGGACAAACACAGCAAGAAAACAATTGCTGAAGTGGGCAAAGGGGCTGCTGTAACACGGCATTTTTAGGGAAGTGAGTGGGGCTGGGATAGGAGGCTGAAGAAACTGGAGATGCGGCATTTTGCCGTGTATGTGTCTTAGCTTCAGCACTCCACTCTCCCTACCCCACACCCCCCCTCTCTACCTCTCCTCCCTGGCTCCTCCCCCCCTCTTACCTATATAGCCTCTTGTTACAGCAGCCCTTTTGCCCACTTCAGCAATTGTTTCTTGCTGTGGTTGTCCCACCTGATGACGGACGCTTGTGTTGTGCCCGAAACGTCGTGATTAAATGTATTTAATTTTATACCTACGTGACTTTACCGAAAGAAGCAAAGAGTGGATCCCTGCAGTCATGAAAACTTCAAATCTAGAATGAGTGCAACTTTTCGGAAATGGATAAATACGACGTTTTGTTGACGTTGCACTCCCACAAGAAGGCGTTGTCCCGCACCTCCGGTTAGCACGGTTGGCTACGTACGGCGCGGACGAAGTTGAACGTACACACGTTCCGCAATCGATAGTGCTTAGGAGAAGTTTACCGTGGGGACCCTCAGGGAGTGTGCCTCCCTTCACACGCGAGCATTATCGATCACGTGCACGACCGTCACTGTTTGAACGCACCGATGCATAAAACTGACGGTCTTACCGTGCCCCACTGCAGTGAATTTGAGTAGCTGACCCAAATTGGGGCCGTGTAAAACATGTAAATGTTCCCCGTTCGTTGGTTTTCATTTTCAGCGCATCGATGTCAATTTGTCTCCGTCGGTCGTGAGTTCCACAAGATTCAGCCCTTGGCCCCAAGCTGTTTCGTGTCTACGTGTCCCCCTCGGATCAAGGATCAACAAATATAAACTTGGGATTTTCGCTGTTATGCAGATGATGCCCTCCTTGTATTTTGACTTTCATACCAAACCGGAGATGACAGGTTCCCTGCTATCTCAGTTCCTGAGTGAAATGCAGTCATGGGTGGCTATGATTTATCTCAGAATAAATTCCAATAAAACAGAGGTGATATTTGTCTGCTCCAAATACACTTTAGCTAAATCCCCCCAAGATTTAAATCCTTTTTTTATAGTCACGTGTTTACTCCAATACTATGAAAACGTGGGAATGACTGCAGCCACAATCGTGTTTGGATACCCACAGAGGCCTATATTACCATTTGAATCATTCATTTTTGACAAATTCGGATCCATTCCATCTGATAAATATGCCGAGATGTTAGTTTGTGCTTTTTTAATTCTCTCTTATACAACAGTAACGCTCATTTTCGTAGCCAGATTGCCGACGCAGCACGCACAGTTCATTAGATATTACTCCAGTTCTTAAAACGCTGCTCTGGCTCCCTTTTAAATTCTACATCGATACTATTCACGAAGCCCTCTGTGACCGTGGGCCTTTATATTTTACAGGAACCGCTCAAACCTTGCGCTCCCGAGTCGCACCTTGAAACAATTGTTTGCCGAAGCTTTGTTGGTGAAGGCAAGTTGTCTAAAATCAGGATGTGCAAGGACCCCTAGTTGTCGTGCTGCCTTCCTCTGTAACAAACACATTCCTGTGGAGCGAGCTGGTAGGAACGTTGGGTTGCTCGGTCAATGGCCAGGGTCAACGGCGGCGTGGTGTATTCTGCAAATATGCCCGACTGTGAGGGCGGGCACAAGCCGGCGTGAGTAGGTTAAACGTTGAGTTTTATAAGGGCACAATGGGGTGACCAGCCCCTCCCCACCCAGCCCCACCCCTCCCACCCAGCCCCTCCCCACCCTCCCCACCCAGCCCCTCCCTACCCTCCCCACTCAGCCCCTCCCCACCCAGCCCCACCCTCCCCACCCAGCCCCTCCCCACCCTCCCCTCCCCACCCAGCCCCTCCCTGCACGACGGACTGACACAACAATCCCCTGTGGGCTGGTGTAAGTATATGTTAAGTCTCGTCAGAACTGCTGGCACAATTGCGTATTTTCAATCAAACTTAGAACGTGCTGCCTTTGCTTGAGTTGGCTTGTTTTTGACCCGGATTGATTGGCCTGTGGCTAGTTGGTTGCATTTAATCATTTAGAGATGCTCTGCACGAAGTGATTGTAAAACGTTTTAATTTAAAAGCAAAACTGCACTGCCGTGCCTGCCTTTGCTCGTCTCTTCACCGCCCACTTAGCTCCCTTTCCCCCCCCCCCCCAACATAATGCAATCCGTTTCAACTCCCGCACGGGCCCACACCCGCGTCGATTAGTCGACGTGCGCTTCACTCAGGACGGTGACCGCGCTCAAGTGGGGTCACGTCTGCGAGGGCTCGCAGGAAAACCGCCAGGGCACGTCTGTGCCTGCGAGAGTTGTCTCTGTGCGTGTGTAGAGGTGTTACGGGAGGGCGAACAAACACACCAGGGGTGGTTATGCCCGCACGCGGAAGGATGCTTACACCCACATCCGCACCGTTTAGCCTGGGGGGGCTGAAACGGCGCTGTGATCCCCCACGGTCCCACCCCTCGGGGGAGAGTTGCTATATAAGGCGGTGAACCGGTGGGCTCGGGGTTGAGTGTTCAGCTTAAACCAGTGAAGAAGGAAGACCGGCTAGATAGGCCCTGGGACTCCCCTGGATCGCCGTCCTTTTAAGGACCGACCAGGGCAAGCCAGCGGCGTGGCCCCGAGAGCCCAGTGCCGATATTCTTGTAAGAGCCGGTCTGATGACTCAGGGTGCCGTGATCCCAGCTTGGCCACACGTGTGTACGTACGATCGTGTGCCGAACTTCTTTCCCAACCGTACTGCGCTGATCGGAGGTGCTTTGCGCGTGACCGCGTGGCACCCAGATAATAACGATTTTATTCAGCCTCTTCCATATTAAAGTATTTGAACGCTGTATGTTAATTTTAACTTCACTCACAAATATAGATAAAATCTAAGCAAAATAGAAAAACGATAACAACAGTTTCAATTACTACTCTCGAAATTCCAATAATATGAAGAACTATGATAAAAGCGAATCAGAGTATTCCAATCAAACAACAGCATTTTTTAAAATCTTAAGTTACAGGGAAAGCCTGCTGTACAAATAGGTGAGTTTTTAAGACATGATTTCAAAAAGTGACGCGTACTCAGAATCCCTAAATGTACGGAGGAAGGGGATTCCACAATCGCGGAGTCTGGCTGCAAAAGGCTTCGTCTCTCATAGAACAACAACAACAACATCATCGTAGTCTCGTATTTGTACCGATGAGCAGACCAGAATCAGCTGATCTGAGTTTTTCGCGGGCTCGCACGGTGGACCTGTTTTTGAAGCACTGTGCCTGACCGCGCGGTCTTGCCTTGCTTGTTGTCAGGGATGAGCACCGCAATTTTTGCCTTTCACCCATCGAGGGACGAATGTTTATTCATTTTATGCGTTTTGTGTAATTACTTAAATGTGCACTTGCAGCCTCACTGCCAGCAATTACAGCTGCTTAGCGACTGTGACTGAGGTCTGCAGCTCCAATTACAAGATGCCTCCGTTTGAAGCATCAGTGTGCTTTAATTGGAGACGCAGCAAGATCGTTAAATATTAACCGATGTGGTGGTGAAACGTGTCACAGCTCAAGTGTTGATCATTGATGCTTACTACGAAAGGTGTCTTTGCGAGTTACATTTTTTGTTAAATAAAATTGTGTTATTGCTTCGGGTTTCTCCTGTAGAATGATATAGATTTAGTTCTATTCCAGGATTTCAATTCCGCTGTGACCTGCATTGTGCAAAGTATTGCATTCTGATTAAACATTTTGGCTAACAATGATTTCCACAGTTCAGTTAAGCTCTTCCGTCCCTGGGTAAAGGTTAAGAAAGAAAAATTTCGTGCACCCTTCTGGAAACCTTTCCACATTTTGCCATTGATTTGTAAATTACGAGCCTGCAAACAATCAACTGTACTGCTTTTACAGTTGTCTTCATCATGGAAAATTCAAAGAGACCGTTTTTTAAAATATTTTTTACAGTAGCACTGATAGATGCCCCTCGCTTTGGTCACATTTTTCAATGCCTCTATAGTAAAACCTTGGATTGCGAGTAACTTGGTCCGCGAGTGTCTTGCAAGACGAGCAAAATTTTTAAATAAGTATTAATTTGATAAACGAGCGAGGTCTTGCAATACGAGTAGTACGTGTACACACTTTGTCTGCCAAGCGTCACGTGATCACAACTGATATACGAGTGCTTTGGATTACAAACACGTTTCCGGAACGAATTATGCTCGCAATCCAAGGTTTTATTGTATATATCTTAATAATTAAAAACTTCCTTCATCCACAAATACTTCCACTCGAAATATTGTAATCGTAAATAATGTTTTAACACGTACGATTTCGCGGCCAATATCATCCATAATACAGGTTTTTTTTGGGTTAGATCGCGTAAATATAGAAATGTGTCGTTAAACCCACCACCACCCGACAGAGTCAATTAGTAAGGTTTGTCACGTAAACAGAACACGGCAACGCGTTACTAGTACAGTCACACCGGTGTGTTGGAGAGCGAATGTTGTGGCTTTGCTCTCCAACACACCGGTGTGCTGTACTAGTAACGAATTGGCATGTTGTGTTCGTGACAAACCTTACTAATTGGCTGTGTCGGGCAGTGGCGGGTTTAACGACACATTTATATATGTACACGATCTCACCCAAAAAAAACCTGTATTATGAATCGTAAATAATGTTGAGAATTATGAAAACATTTTGATGAATTGTCCTCGGTTGCCCTGTGTGGCCATCTTGTTTTCAAACAGCATTTGCACGACTCTACACGTTTGGGTGGGGGGTGGCTAATTGTGTCAATGTATTTCTGTTCGTGACAGATTTGTTTCTCACCAACCAAGATGGCCATCAAGTCAAGTATGACATGTGGTACAACGTGGTAAGAGGCCCTCTGCATTGAACACAAACAACACGAAATGTTAGCCAAGCACTCCCGTGCAATTAAGTGCTAAGCATTCTTGTCTCGGCACTCCATCTCAACAGACTGGAATGTTATAATTATTTTATTGTGCTGGAGTATTTTTTTCTTCTTCTTCTCACACTTGCCCCAAAAGGGTCCCGCAAAGCAAAGCAGAACGCGTACAAAGTTGACCCCGTTCCTTTAATTTAGTCCACAGTTCTTTGGATGAACGACACGGCTGGAAAGAAGCAAGAAATGAGAACTCACTCTGCACCGTAATAACGGTGGTTGAGCACAGATCGTAATAAACGGGCAGTCTCGGCTCGAGTCCCCAGCATGCGTGGAGATATCTAGGCGTGAGGTTTATGAAGACAATGACCAGGGGAGTGGTGTTGTATATTCATGTTATATTTGGTTTTTCAGATGCACAGTACTAAATGTATGAAATTAATTTGATCCGCCCCATCATTATCCCGATGAAATCTGTTTTCACCTGCCGTGATGACACCAGCGAGCAAATAACTGTGCCTTTTTACACCTGATGAGGGAGGCTTGTGTTGCCTCCGAAACGTCGTGATTTAATTTAGTTGTTTTCATTTTTTTTATTTTATTGTTTTACCTACGTGACTTTACCGAAAAAACCGAAGAGTATGAATCCTTGCAGTCACGAAAGCTTCAAATCTAGAATTCTTCGTGGAGTTTTACGCTATCCCCCTCCTTAACCATCTTATCGTTGCTTGGCGCGACATCACACGGCGCCGCACATTTCCTTCCATGTGCCGTCACAAAGTGAGGCTGTCATCGCGGGCACAGGTGAGAGGCCATTTTAGCACTCGCCCAGTTTGCCAACAGTCCAAGAGTGGTGTGCGTTGCTTCCTAAGAGCGCTCTTCTCTTATATGAGGCACTGATTGCAAAAACACCGGGTAGGGGGGTGGGCAGGGGAGTGGTAGACCTCAATCTTTGAAGTGCTTGGCATATGAACGTATTGGCGGTACACCGGTGCGCGGTATTAAAATAAATAGCAACGCATTTTTTTGTTTTCTGTGTTTCGCAACCCCGGTCAGAATATCTTCTGAACGGGGTTGCAGGGTGCATGAAATTCAGTTCTCGTAATGTCGAAGCAGTTGGAAGAGGAGTGTTATGAGCGGCTGAACACGAAGCTAAACAGTCTTGTTGCCAGCACCACGGACAGTGATTTGGCAGTTGTTCAGATGGACGAGTCCATCTATGTTCGGAACATGTTCGGAACATAGATGGACTCATCCATCTGAACAACTGCCAAATCGCTGTCTGTGGTGCTGACGTTAAGAAAAAAACGCCACTTTTTTCAAATGTTCTTGATGTGGATTTCACACATGATGATGATTGCTTGTGTTGCAGTCGAAACGTCGTGAGAATTTTATTGTTTTATATTTTTATTGTTTTATTGTTTCTCTTCTACGTGACTTTACCGAAAGAACCAAGAATATGAATCCCTGCAGTCACGAAAGCTTTAAATGGAAATTTAAGTCTTGTTGGCGTATAGCAGCACCCAGCCCTGTTGACGATTGGCTGGCTGCTTGTTCCAAAGGCGGATTTGACTCAGACGGTTCCTTGATGCAACGGACCCAAATCAACGGTCAATATTAGCCATTTGTTAGCAAGTCTCATTAGACTGAATAAACCTTCGAATCGTGTCAAACATGGCGAAAGAGTCAATTAAAGACAGATAAACAGATTTTCTTATTCGAATTTAGATGTTATTACTGTTTGTGTTATGCTGCACCAGTGTACCGCCAATACATCAATATACTCGCCATGAATTGAAGGGAGGAGGCTCCTCATTGACGCTCTTGCCCTTTCCTTTAAAGCTTAAATGGACTCTCAGGAAGTTCATCTTGCCTGCTTCAGTCGCCCAAAGGAATTACCGCAGGTGTGCATTTTGGCGAACTTTTGAATGCACGTGCTCAGGCAGCGCTCCCGATCTGCCCTTGCACGTTAATGTTTGGTTCAGCACACACACACACACCCATGCACTCCGTGGTAATGGATTCCCTGCTCTGGCTTGTGTGTTTGCAGAATGGAAATTTCACATACGGCCAGAGTCTGCCTCCTCCAGCGGACTTAAAAGTCATCGGGCAGTCGGCGTTCGCTGATTTCGGTACGTTTCTGAAAATGCACATCGGCTAATCAAATAATTTATTTACCGGGCACTGTATATCACCTGTACAGAATCACAAGCACAGTTAAATAGTGACTCGGTTTCAAGCCTTCTTGAAAGAGCGGCAACGCATCACCGTGGCACTTAGCTTCATTGTCGGCAATGGAAACAGTGGCGTGTCTTTTGGCAAAGATCAGACAAAAAGTAACATTTGGCGATGTGTGCATTGGGTCTAGAATGTATCTACTGTGTGCGTGCGCGCGCGCGCATGTGTGTGTATGTTTTGTCCGGAGCGGTGGCGTTGCAGTTAGCGGCGCTGCGCTACGAACCCAGGGACCCGAGCTCGATTCCCACTCACAGCCAACACCAGTGACGATTATTTGAACCCGTCCTGGGCCTCCCTTATCTCGACTCAGCCTCAAATGAGTACCTGGTGCGGTGTGTAAACATCGCCACTGGGGAGACAAAGGCAGCCGGGCGTGGTGCTGGCCACCCACCCCCTCGTGTGCCACGCCAGCCTGTTTGGGCTATACGGAGCGTCTTTGTGTGTCGTTTACTATCTTCTCTCTTTTACTAAACCGCTTAGCAAAAGCAGCCAATCCCCATGGGAGCATTAAAGACCAATTTATCTTCTCAGCGTTCCCATGGGAACGCAGATTTTGGTTGAATGGTTCATTTGGCCGGCAGACTGCGTTACCGACAGCCGTGCTCCACGGAGCCACATTCGGGTGCTTCAGGTGCAACGATCAAAGCTGCAGCCAGATGACCCAGCGGCCGCTGTGGCCCATGTACGTACCAAAACAAAAAAAACGCCGACTTTGTCATTCGTCGTTCATAGGGGACCTTCGATTTGAGAGGAACTCTAAACGATGTCCATGCCTGTGGACCACATCACACAGAATGCCTGTGATCTTGTCAGATCCCATTAGCCAAGTGTGAATGAGCTTGGTTAGCGCATGGATGGAGAGCCACCGTGTGTAAAACAGGTGCTGCAGGCCGCTGCGGGCATGCGTTGCCAGCAGAGGGCCATGCGGCAAAATCAATGTTCGTCCTGTGCTATGCTCCAACATTTATGCTCCCCGTCGCCAAATATGCATCGGTTAGCATGGTGAAGTATGCTCAAATAACCCCCAACCCGCATGACATGGGCCGCGCCGTCACCCAACATCGGATTAAAAGTATTTTCACGTGTGTGTGACAAAACAACGGCCTTGGTGAAGATGCGGAGGCTGTTCCGTACTTGTGTATATGTGTGTATGCCGCACATATGTGTGTGTGTCGCACGTGTGTGTGTGTGTATCTGTATGTCGCTCATCCGTGCGTGCGTGTGTGTCGCACATATGTGTGTATGCTGCATCTACGTGTGTATGTCACACGTACGTGTGAACGTCCTACGTGCGTGTATGTATATGTGTACGTCGCACGTACGTGTGTATGTATGTCGCACGTACATGTGTATATGCGTGTATGTTGCACGTACGTGTGTATGTGTGTGTGTATATCGCACGTTTGTAAGTGTGTGTGTATATTGCACGTACGTGTGTATGTTGTATGTGTATATCGCACAAGGGCATGCATTGGCACCTTTTCCTTGACCACACATTTTAATCTATTTTATTTACAGCCGTGTCATTTTGGAAGTCGTGTTGGGTTTGCATAGCGTTGCATAATTAAACGTGATTAAAGTCCTACGGCCAGTCTTTGTCTGTGCATTGGAGGAAATTTCTTGGCGAAACCACACATTTGGGGGGAGATAGATAAATAGATAAATCAATAACCTGTCAATGAAACGCTTGCATTGTATACATTACGTTTTGTTTAATGCACGCTGTCTGTCTTGCTCCGTGTGGAGGGAAGGCTGCCATGATTTATGTGGCACGTGGTGTAAATAACAAATTGTTGTTTAGAAAGACTGCCTCATTTTGGTGACTGTTTGATTGATCACCTTGCTTTTTCAAATTTACAGTGCCAATATGTCATTGGCACCCAGGTACCGCGTGTTGGATGCACGTGTGTGTGTGTGTGTTGTCCGGAGCGGTGGCGTAGCTGTTAGCATGCTGCGATCCGAACCCGGCGACCCGAGTTCGATTCCCACGCATGGCCAAGATCAGTGACTATTATTTGAACCAGTCCTGGGCTTCCCCGAGGTTGACTCGGCCTCAAATAAGTACCTGGTGAATTGCATAAACAGCGCCATTAGGAAGACAAAGGCTGCCGGGCATAGTGCTGGCCGAGCACCCCCTTGTGCACCGTGCCGGCCTTTGTAGGTGCTCGCTGACAGCACTTGCCGCAAAAGTCTGTTAAGGCTGCACGCGAAATCGTTGTCTTTTATGCATAATTATTAGTGAGAGTTGCAAGTCAATGCAAATCACCGTTAAATCCCACATGCAGACAAACCTGGCGATGAATTATTCCGCGCCTCTGCCGCACAGTGCAACAGCGGGGGCCCGGTGTGTCTCTGAAGCAAGGGTCCTTTGTGCAGCGTGAGTGAATTGCAGAGGGAGGCGGTTGTGAAATGCCTGCACAGGCATTTTATCTCCGGCGTTGCACAGCGCAGCAGAGTAATGTACGCACATTCATCTCATTGCCAGTGTTCCCGCAACTCCCGTGATTATCACTGCATACTGGGCATCAGCTGATGTGCATATCAATTGCCGCACATCTGTGTCTGCTGATTGGCAAACTTTGAACGTTCGATCGTTTCGGCGTCCAGGGGGGGGGGCCCGTGTTGATTAAACCCAGCCACAACCGAGGCGCAATAAAACAAAAAATTGTTACGATTTGTACAAATGTCGTTGTGCAGTACCGCGTCGATCTGCCGAACGCTTCAATAACATTCAGAGAATGCTCAGATAACTATGACATTGATGGATGGGCGGCACATATCAGGAACGCGAGCCATTCGGCGTCGTATACCCGAGTGTGCGTGTGGCACACGTCACAAATCCAGGTGGAGTCACAGTTGACACCTCTTCCGAACCACTCCGAATGCCAAGCGTGTCGTATTCGATAGGCAAGCCCTCTCAATTGAATTATGCATTTTAGTTGGACATAACTACAAATAATAATGCTGAATAGGAACAGGAAAAGACCATCGTTGCTTTAATCCACGCTTCAAAAGAAAAAAACAACCACGTAAATTCGTAAACCATTCGCAATTTTCGTGGGATGTACGTGATTGCGTTTATTATAAGGTGCGTAAATGTTTGACGGGACACTTTGATTATTCTGGTTCGCTGTTCAAAACGAATGCTTTCGGACATGCTCCGTAGCAACACCGAACGTGCCCTTGCGTACGTTGCCATGTTGTGAGCAAACGCTTAATGAGAGCACAGCAATTGCT
Organism: Lampetra planeri; assembly: GCF_965212315.1. Classification (NCBI taxonomy): domain Eukaryota; kingdom Metazoa; phylum Chordata; class Hyperoartia; order Petromyzontiformes; family Petromyzontidae; genus Lampetra; species Lampetra planeri. Next base: position 4,652,669 of record NC_136132.1, read on the forward strand.
GCCAGCGACAACCCCTTCTCCCTTGCGGCCTGTTACATGTTACCATTGTCCCTCCTGCCACACGGTTACATTAGCCTCAAAGCCCTTCAATGCGGAACCCTTTGTTGATCCGAGTTATCTGAACAGCCTCAAGCCCACCGCTCAGATTCACTTCTTCCCACAGATCCTCACAGGCACGCGGAGGGGGGACGATTTTGAGATTTAATGGCGTCTTTTTGTTTTTAGGCTTCCATTGTGTTTATTGCCAGATCCACATTATAAAAGGTTCCCGCGGCTTTTAACGTTGTTGCGTCTAACTCGTTTGCCAAATAAATCCCCCCCCCCTCCCCGGCGCTGTTGCAAAGTGTGAAATGTTTTTGTGTAACTCAGGACAAGTTTGTGGTCAAAAGCTTTGCAAAAGTTGGCAGTAGAACATTTGCGCTCTTCATTAATGCCGCCACGCCATTCATGATACCTGCAGTAACAGCTGCTTGGAGACCTTTGCGCGGATTTGCTGTTCCTGCCGCCAAATGGCAAATCGTAATTTTGACAGAAAAAAAAACGAGTGCATGGTTTGTCGTTCATTTCTGAACGCAAAAGTCGAGCCCAAACTCTTGTGTTTCCCCTAACCTTCAGTCGACACATCTCGTGACCCCCCGAGTGTGTGTAAGACCGTTGCCCTGTGCCGCTTCTTCAGGTTTGTTCCCGTCATTACGGTGAAAAGTTTTACGTGTGCCGTTCATTATGACGCCGCGCCGACAGGATTTGTTCGCATGCCACGGAACACGGCTAAGGGGGCCAGTGCCTTGCGATGCCAGGCGCAGTCGTGGCAACCACGGTGGTCGCCACGATGGCGAAATTTTAACTACCTCGCCAAGGTATGGAGGAGGGCGTGGGTTCGATCTTGACCCTGACGCCCGTATATTTGGAGTTTGCGTGTCTCTCTCCCCGTGGTCACTTGAAGATTTCTCCGGTTCTTACGGTTTTTCCCTCCACATTTAGAAACATGTGTTTAAGAGTATATGGCTGCTAGAAATGTCCACGTGATAAGCCATTTCATTGAGCTATCATTTGTGGCCAGGTCGCTTCTGAAAATGAGCTATATCACTCAGTAGGCCTTATCTGGTAGTTTATTGCTTCGTTTTAGTTTAAAACCATGATTCTGCAAGTCAGAAACCGCAGCGGGACCAACAGTTGCTTGCCCATTGCAGGTACTTGGAGAAAAAAGTATCCCACTATGAAGGTGAGAACTTGACTCTGTACTTACAGGAGGATGGGTACCTCTACTCCCGTTGCCACAGTAAAGTGGAGTAGCTGAAAATATATTTAAAAGTATCAAAGCTCTTTTGCAGCATGTGGAGTGCAGTGAATCGCACTTTGGTATTGAGAGAAAGTTCCGTCCTCTGCTTGTTTTTTTTTTCTCTCTCTAAAGAGTCTCCAAGTGGGTAGAGTGAATGTTGAACAACTGCTTTGCAAGAGCCGAATTGGTTAACCGTGACTGCTCCGAGTTGACGCATCATCGTCTGGCTGTCGAGGCATTGGATAAAACGCAGCAGGTTGTAATGGATAACTGTGTTTGGTCAGTTATTGTCTTTCAGTATGAGATAATGCACAGCATACACAAATTCATCAGCGTTTATTATAGTGGGGGAAGTTGGGCAGAGCCTTTTGTGTACAGTGTAAGATTGAATTCTCTTCATGGCCAGACTCTGGTATTAATTTTTTTTTGCATAAGAATGAGTTCATTATATTGTGGGTATAAAAAAGAAATACATTTCAGATAATGACAGTGCTTGGTGTGATTGTGTGTGTGGATGTGCATTGATGGGCAGCACGCTGCACGACGAGCCCAGCAAACAGGATTATCATTCCTGCCAATGGTAAATGTCCGTGCCAAGTGGTACCATAACTTGATCTGGTCCTTCCTCTGTCGACTCGACTTAAATGAGTACCTGGCGCGATCATAAACATCGACACTTGGGGAGACAAAACTGGCTGGGTATGACGTTGGCTTCGCAGTCTACTCTTGGCTTAATAAGTATTCGCAAACAGCACTTGCCCCCAGTAGTCCATAAGGCTATTTGGGGGATCTTTGTCTTTGTGGATAGTGGATAATGGTAAATGGCACATTGTTTACTTGAGTGCAGTCCAAACCCAACTTAAGTCTATTCCCACCGATGACGAACATTGGTGTCTTGTGGAATCTAAACTTGACCAGAGCCTTTCCGTAGGTTGACTTGGCCTTAAATTAATTGGTGCCTAAACATTAACACTGGGAAGACAAAGGTGGTCAGACATTCTACTAACTGCACCACTCCCTCGCGTGCAATTGAAGACCTTAATATGTGCTCACTAACAGCACTTTCCCCAAAAGTCTGAATCGCTATATGGGGGGGGGGGATCTTTTGTCTTTCTAGTGTACATCAAAACAAAACTAAAACAAGTGATTTACCACCGAGTAAAGAAAATTGTCGACCAAACATTGTCCTGCCAAAATTACATTTCGCCAGCAATCTCCAAAAGTGTCCCTGCGCAGTCAGTGGTTTGTGAAAACAATCGGACTCTAAAGCGGGTAATGGCATTCTGGACTTGTTATCCACTCTCACCATTACAGGCGCACGTGGGGCGGCATCACCGCTATTCCTAAAATAAGCACGCACTGAGATCAACAAGAGACCCCAACGACCAGAGTCGTGATGGAGTCTCAGCGCTCGCTACTGGATGCCTCGCCACTTTGCCCAAGTTTGCGATGCTGCTGGAAAATACTCGCCGGAGCGATACGCCGCCTGCCCTGGTGTGGCCTTGGGCTGCCCTGGTTTGCATCTTTGCTCAGCCAGTCTTGTTTTTCGCCAAAATCATGGCATGTAATTGTACCCATTTGTTTGTGTTGCCGTCTTGCCTGCGGAAACGCACCTGGCGTGTTCTTTCGGTTGCCACATGCGTGTGAACGTGTGATGCGCGTGCACAGAGAGAGAGAGATGGACAGGGAGCGAGAAGGAGGGAAGAGAGGGAGAGTATTAGTTTGTGCCTGCTCAGAGTTTGACTTATCCCCAGAACCCTGCGGTTTTGTAAATGGGTGTTCTTTTTACTTCTGCAATAAATTACTTAGAATGGTGAAAGTTGACCACAAATCAACGTTGGTTGGGTTGAGGTGCCAAAGAGGATTTCATCATGTGGAGCTCTTATTAAGCGGTGGAATGTGAACATCTAATGATCAGAATTTTTTAATCAAGTAGCATCACATTCGTAACAATAATGAGGCCTGACTTAATCTATTACAACATAGATCCTTGTTGCTACCACCTCCAAAAAGAAATCCACGCGTTAACAACCCTCCACACTGTGTGGTTACTTGCATTTGAGCTGTGGATGATTTTTTTCTCTCTTCCTGCCACGTTCTTTCTCAAAGAGGTCGGCGATTGTGACCTTCCATTTAGCACTATCCTTGACATTTCCCAGCAACTTGGCATTTAACAATCCCAGTTGCATTCATTTGTTCAAATTGCTTATTTACTTAATTTGCTATCCTTCCCGGCTTCGTTGTTGTACCTGCAATTTTATCAGCCAAAAACATTAATATATTCAGTCTCTTGTTTTGCCGTCACATGCCCAAGAAATCTAATTTGTCTTTTTAAAATTATTAAAAACAAATTGTGGTTGATGTTTTGCCGGTTGAAAAGGCAAAACAATTAATTGCTTTTGAATAACAGTGAAAATGCCGTATCACTTGTGAAATTATCTTTCGGAATCATATTAATACTACACGTACGTTTTAATGCACATGTTAAATATATATATGTACCTTGAAAATAACACGAATAAAACCTCAGAGACTTCAGTTACAGCGTTTGAAATTGCCGGTTTAAATATTGTTTTTTCATTTTCAAGGCGGTGATTATGAAAAGTGATGACAATAAAGTACTGTCAGCAACTAAAAGTTTCCAGTCGTATAGCAGCATGACTGCTAACTATAATTTCCGTTGCGAGTTTTGTCCGGAGTTAATTATCACATTTAAATGAGTGAATTCACATTTCTGAAACCGTGCCTGGGAATTAGTCTATTTTTTTCTTTGGAAGCTCAGGTGGAGCTATGGCACAGCAGTTAGCGCACCGCTTCATGAACCTGCCGATTTGGCTTGGATTCCCAGCCACGGTAAATGTAATTCGGTTCGTGACACCTTAACTGCTCCTGCGCCATCCCTCATGGAGCAGTGTGGTGAAGTACAGTCAAACAGCTCCAATGACTGACCCGGCATTGATACAGGCCTTCATCCAGCCATAGATTGACAAAGAGCTGTAAAAAAAATACAAGATAAAATCTTGATTCTCCAAGCTACAATTCGTTCATAGCTCCTGTTGAAGTGAAAAGTCGGCAGGCGACATTGGTACCCTTTCCTTGACTAATGAATCGGATGCCAACATCTTCTGGGTATACTTTTTACCCGCAAGGTTTTATTTCACGGTTCATTATCAGGAGCCGTGTGTTGTTTCAACCCAAGAGAAGAGCTAATCGAGCAACGCCAAGCGCTTGCAAGTGCCAATTGGCAGAACATCGCACATTCTGAGAGCGTTTGCCTTCCAGGCTTTTGCTCACGTAGATACAAAGGCATCACCTCATTTGGCAAATAGGAGCCAGGTAACTTTCCTTCCTCTGATGGCCTCCTACTTGGTTGCTATTTGGTTCTATGAACTTGTGATGTTGTGCGCTCTTGATCAGGAGCTCGTTGGAGAAGTTGGCAGCCCTTATTCTGTGTCAGCATGGCTATGCCGCTCACGCCAGATATGCCCTATTCAAATGACGCGCGTGTTTTCGGTGTTTCGCGTATGCGTTGCTGCACACGTGTTGTTATTCTCCGGCTTTTCAGTTTAACACGTAGGCTTTCGCGACCAATATTATTCATAATCAACGTTTTTGGGTTTAGATCGCGTTATTTATAAATGTGTCGTAACCCTCCACCACCCGACACGGCCAATCAGTAAAAAAGTGTCACGTTGACAAAAGATAAATAGTTCACTGCTTTAGCCCACCGGTGTCTTGAAGCTTGGTGGGCTAAAGCAGTGAACTCTTTGTCTCCGGTTATTGTTTATCTTTCTTCGTTCTTTCTTTCATCCACCCGTAAAATAAAGCATAAAATCTGTAACCTCACCCTGCCGCCGTGGGGAGGGGGGGGGTTGAGGGGGGGGTGCGAGCGATCACAATCCATGCGGCCCCCCCGTGGCTTGCGGCGATCTGAGGGATCGCGTCGGTCTATCCAAAAAAAACCCAGAAACGATAGAACGACTCCGACAATTTGAGCGCCGTGTGGTTTTTGTCGTGGCCGTCGGGCGTCCTGCGTCACTCTGAATGTTTCACTTTGCTCGTTAGTCACGTTCGTGAAGTCACGTTTTAATTAGGAGTTCACGTTGTTAGTTTTTTCTTAACGTGCTTTTTTAAATGTGTATATACCTACATCCGCAACACTAAACCAATTGCCAACAGTTGCTGTGGCTGTTTGCCAATACTTGATATATGGATGAGTATGGTGATGACCATCACCATCACCACCACCGTCGCCACAATCATCATCTACGTTATCTTGCTTTCATCTTGTCTGTCAATGTATTTGTTCTCCGTGTAGCATTGCTCGGTGATGAATTACTTGCAGGAAGATGTAATGCGCACACACAAAATTGATGGTTGGGAAACACACCCTGAGGCTTTGTACGCCCCTAAAATGGCGTTACACCTTGTCTGGATGTCGACGACTTTTGATTTTGAAATAACATGGCTCTTTTTTTTGTTGCTAAAGCAATCTCTTATTCATTTGTGCATTAGTTCGGTAATTCATTCCATTTGCCAATGCACAGACTTCTCTATCCATTCAAATATCCATCCATTAATTTGTGCAACATTGCTCATAAAAGGGAAAATGTAGGGGTGGGGGTAAAGCCAGTATTACGTGATACTAAAATTAACCTAGCTTACCCTGCATTTGCTCTCCGGCGTAACATAATACAATGTAATTTACATTCTTTGTGACATGAAATGTATAGTTTGTAATAAATAAATAAAATCCCAACACGGAATAATTTATCATTGACATGCATGGTTCTACCACACTTAATAGGATTAATAATAGTGCAGCTTTGTGTTTTTTTCTTGGCTTCCCCCCCCCCCCCCCTCATATTTACGTGACGTTAAATTTTATTGCTCACATATCGGGTAAAATTCCATACTTGGTTGTTGCCGTTTGTGGATGCTCATTAAATTGAAAATAACGGCCACAGTATTTGTAAAGATTTTGTGTTGCAGTACAGGATGAACCATAAATGTAAATGAACAGCAATGCTTAACATGATTAATTTTAAAAGGCAGGCCAATCTAACGATCTATATGTGGTTATTACCATATTACCAAGAGGCAATTAAAATCCTAAGGGTATTTAATTAATGACTGTAAATCAATTAATTTGCATAGATAAAGTCAATACTGCTGTACAACGTAGAAAGGTGTGTTTGCGTGTGTTTTAATCAGTTCTCTACGCTCATACTCCAGATGAAAACCATGAAATGCATTGTTGGCTGTAGCATAAAATTCATTTATGATGAAAATTTTAACGGAATTCGAAGGTTTTTTTTTTACATCTGTTGTTCACAGTTTCTTCTCAGCTGATGTTGGGTTAAGAGTGTATGTAAGGTTTTGCGATGCCATCGCTGTGCAGATTCTACCTTTTTTTAATCCTATTCTTAGGCCCTTTTGTTGCACAAGGCTGTGAAGTCACCCCATTAAATTATTTTGTACATCATGCTTAGCCTGTGTTAAATGTTGTGGAAATTATTCTTCAGCACACCGGTTTGCTGAACTAGTAACTAATTGGCACGTTCTGTATACGTTACAAACCATACTAATTGGCTATGTCGGGTGGTGGCGGGTTTAACGACACATTTATATTTACGCGATCTAACCCAAACAAAACTGTTACGGATGCGTAGCCTGTGCTCAAGACTGGCGCTGCACTCCAATCCACGTGTTCCCCTCTTGGTCCCCTTGTATGCTGCAGCGTTCCTTCAACAGTTACGAAGCATTTTCAAGCCGTGCTGGGCTGTTCTCTGTGAAGGCCTGCACGGCTCGTTTCCTATCTCAGTGCTTCGTGGTTGCACGGCCCCGTTGTTCTGGACACTCCCTCCACCTCCTCCCCTCCATCTCCTCTGCTTATTCCTCCTCACCCGGGGGGGGGGGAAGCGATCGTAATCTCTCATTCTATTGTGTTTTTTTTTAACAAGGTGAAACACGTTCTAATGCTATCCAATGCTACCAGATATTTTTTTTATTTGTTAAATGTTTATTGTGTAAAACCTGACCCTGAATTTGACCCAAGTGACGAACACCATTCGTGGATCTGCGCTTCTGCATCGACTCCGCAACCCCCACGGCTGCTTCTAAGGTTTACCCGGCTCAAGGCGTGCGGCTCCCTATGGAAAGCAAAGCCACACGGCCCATATAACGGGATGGAGGTGTGGGGGGGGGCAAGGCCACAGTGAAAATCTGAGGCAGGCCCACTTGCCAAGTTCACCAATGGCATCGGCCTGCTTTTCACTGGCCGTGGGAACGTAGCATTCGTAAGAGTCTTGGATCGAAGGCCATGGCCCTCGAAACGAAGCCTGAGGTTTGAGGCCGGTAGGCACAAGGCCAAGGTCAAGGCTGGGAGCCGCAAGGCGAATTTGAGGCCAAGGCCCACGGGCTCTTTGGGCAAAGGCCAGTGTCAAGATGGGATCCTCTGTTGCCAACGCCAGTGTCAAACCTGGTGCCTCCAAGACAAGCCTCATATTTACGTCTCGCCCCTACTGACCAAATGTCCTCGAATGACCACGAGCCGGCGGCCCCGCGGTCAACGACTGGTCTCAAGGGACTCGAGTCGGGAAATTCCAAAAACCTGTTTTGGAGTAAGATGGCTCGTGACATGTGGAATGTTATTGCATCTGCATTTCACTCGGCATTTTTACCATCGTCACGATCAAGCATCCAAAGGTCTCCAGGACAAACAAGATTTTACGTGTTTAAACTTGCAGGAAGAGCAGTGCCGGTTGGAACACCAAAAATTTGTACAAAGCTTCCAAGTGGCTTCTGTGCATCATTCGACTCCAAAACGAAGCGTGTATATAAAAAAACAGATTTGCCGTTTTTTTGCATTGCAGAATGTGCAATATAAATGGAATCTATACTCGGAGCCTGTTGTAACACATGCTTAGATGGAAGCACAATGCATTTATACAAAATCTAAATTTAACCACGCGTCGCAATTGTCTCGTAGTATTTCAGAGCAATTATCACGTCCCAGCCTTACAGTTGAATCGCCAGAAAGGCACATTTTTATTTTTCGTTTTCCAGCCGCCCACCACCCCCCTCCCCCACACAGTGACCACTTTAATTTCACTCTCGTTTGTTTCTCCTCATTAAAGTTGTGACGCACATAACAGCGGCAATCCAGAAGGGGGAAGCCCCTCGCACTGCACTGTCGATGCTTTGATACAAGCACGGCAGGCATTTTTAAAAATATATACTTTTTTTACCCCATTCCCACCGGACTTTGCTGGAACAGTAATTGATGGAGCTATTGTCCCTCCCTCCTCACTGGGGTCCCACCTCTCATTCCTCTTACCTCAACTCGCTCACCTCCTGGCTATAATAAGCCTTCTGCTGCTTCGACGGGGCCATCGCAGGTTCCACAGTTCACTCCCATGGGTTTAATTAGACTGGAGTTTTGCTTTGGGAATTTGTCTGCCGTGGCTCTCATGGAAAATTACCCTTAATTGCATTTAGATTGTGGTCCAGGGCAGTTGTAATTGTGCTAATTTGTGGGACATAATGACCCCTCCCCACCCACCCCCAGCTCAGAATTTACCCGCCTTTCTCCGTAACATTAAATCCCTACTAGGGGTGCGGCGATGCATGGATTGATCAATTAATATCTTTTGACACATGCACGATCCAACTCGCGCATAGGAATCGGTGTTTCTCGATTTGTCTACACTGCACGTAATGAGTTCACGTGACTCCTGCGGCCACTTGTGGCCGCCACATTCGCCACGGTGTTGACAAATGTTTCTTAAATTAAATTGAGACACAGAATCGCAATGTTTAATTGAAGCGACTGGAAGGTGAATCGTGACATCTCTATTCCCCGCACCGCTGAAATATACCCTTCTGCCCTGCTTGTGCTCCGAGGGAGAGTAGACAGAATACACAAGTAGTTGGTTGATGCCTGCCTAGAACATTAACTTAAACATAAATATTCCCATTGTTTTTAGATACTGCGTTTCAACTGACACATCCGAGCCAAGCCAGCGTGAAGCTGCAACGCTACGGGTGGTTTTCAACTGGCTGTTGGCCATGCTGAGCCAACCCCAAACCGTTATGTGCTGGCTTCACAAGACATCTGAATTTGGCTCGGGGCCAAGCTGGTCCAGGGAAGGGTCTAATGATGTGTGACACCAGTCGCTACACTGTGAAGAACGTTAACAACGTGACATCTGCATGCATCTAGACCCGCTCAAGATGGGCTGGCTCGTCGGCAGACCTGGCAGTGGCTCGGTAGTACAATGGAAAACGGCTGATGTATTGCTGAGACAAGTTCTATTTGCGAGAGCCTATGAAAACCAGAATGCCTATCGAGCCCGTCGGTGACGATGTTGACAATCTCAATTTTTTGGTGCCGATTGCCACCGCTGATGTGCATGACCGAGATTCAGCATCTCGTCACCGGAGGTCACGTCGCGCTGCGCACGTCGCTGCAGCCAACGTGCGCGGACACCCTCGCCCGCTCGCCGCCTTGTCTCTCAGCTTCTACGTCGTCAGGGGCCGCCAGTCAACAAATCCCATCTCGCGTCCCCTTTCCTTAACCGCGAATTGTGCCGGAGGCGTGACCCACGAACACTCCAGTTTAATTTCCGCCCGCCCTCTCCTACCCCCATCCTACCCTCCTAATTTATGACAGGTGGCCGAATCTTAATGGCATGTCCTTGTTTCCATAAAATGCCGAAAAAAACCGTGTATGTATGTTGAACTTCTTTGGCATCGTACGCAGCCAACCGCGATATGAACGATTATCTGACTAAGATGGAGAGAATAATGCATTGAGTCATTGATTATACATTTAGATTTAAAGCTTTCGTGACTGTTCTCCACCTGAGGACGGATACTTGCGTTGTGGCCGAAACGTGAGAATTATTTTATTGGTTTATTTTTATTATTTTATTATTTCAATTCTACGTGACTTTACCGAAAGAACCAAGAAGATGATTATACATTTGTAAGCTCACAATGCTCCGCATAGAGTCACGTGCTTGAGAATTGTATGTATTTTTATATGTATCTTTCTATGTGTATTTTTTGTAATGGGTTTATATTTGTTCTTACAGCCGCTATAGGAGATCCGATGCAAACGAATGTTTGAACGATTTCTTCAATCGAATCGCAACCGTCAATCTCGATAATTCATCAATTTGCTGACCATTCAGCCCATTACTCCCCAACTGAATACATAGCCACAATTTTCCAGATCTCCTTTGCGTGAGCGGAAAATGAATCTCATTGGCCGCTCACCTCACCTCGGTTAAACTGAGGACGTGGGTACGTCCTGACAACGACGGTGGAGCAGCAGATGAAGTCGGTGGGCGCGGGATACGTGCGCGGTATTCAGAGGGGGTTGACATGCTAATGCGAGGTCCCTGCTGTTTGCAGATGGAGATGGAGGTCAGGACCACCTGCTCCCAGGCTGCACGGACAGCGAGTGCCACACGAGCGTCATTTATCTCAACAAGCCCGGCTCGCAAGTGGTATCTTTGCGCACTGTCTCACCTGCTCCCTTGCTCACGTTGTCGCTCACACACTTGGTCACGTGCTCGCTCACTCGTTCACACGCTCACTCGCAGACTTGCTCACAAACTGACTCGCTCACGCCTTTAATCGCTCACTTTCTCACACACGCCCTCACTCATTAAAACGCTCACTCACGCACTTACTCGCTCACGCACTTACACCCTTGCTCGCTCACACTTACTCAGTCGCACGCGCATGCATTTTTTTGCTCACACACACTGCACGTGCAATTTGCCCACTGACACACCTGCTCGCTCACACCCACACACTAACGCATGCATTGGCCATCTCGCGCGCTGACTCACTGTGTCGTGCTGACTCGATCACCCACTGACTTGGTTAGACGTCTGCAGCAATATCTATTGTGTCATATGTTCTCCATCTCTATACCGTATGTTTTTATGTTTTGAAAGAGATGTGTGTGAATGCGTAATATATGATTTGAATATATGTACACATTTACACGTGTTAGTGTTTGTGTATTCTCCTGCAAGGTTGGAGGTCAAAGGGTTTTTATAATGAGGTCTCGGAAACATTCTTACGAAGGTCCTTATGTACTATTTAAAGCCATATCATAATTCTCTAATCATGCATAACTCTTTAATAACACAAAGCATTGATAACATCCACATGTAGAAAAAAACGGCGGCTGCGTGGCACAGTGCGCTATGAAGCCAGACTACCCGAGTTCGAATCCCGGTCGACATCGGTAATGAATGATATCTTAACTGATCTTGGCCCCCTCCCTTCACCAACTTGCACTGACCCAGCGTGGTGAAATATCGTTGAGCAAACAACACAAAATCTCCCCATGACTGACGAGGCATGGCAAGGCCTTCCAGCAGTGGCTTGGCAAAGCTCTGAATTATCACCGATATTGTGTTTTATCGGAAAAAAATAGTGAAGGAGACGAACCTCACCTTCCCGATGAACACGGAGAGTGCAGCGTAAACGGTTTATCAGGATCACATTTGTGTACCACGTGTCTATCTTGAGCGTTGCCGATAAAGTTCTCAACCAAAACAACAATGAACTGCATTACATCAATTCGTGCGAATCTGAGCACACTGACAATAATTAATTCTCAAAACCTGATCATTACCCCCTGGTAGCGTCCAGTGTTAAAAATGATTGAAGTACACGTGTTGATTCATTGCTGTGGAGGCTTTAAAGCGGTTGAGTCCGGTCCTGTAATGTGATCATAAGAGCTGGACCCATTTCAGACGCTGCATAATCCAATGTTGGATGGGGTGAATTGTTTTTTTTAAGGCAGCACTTGCTATAGTCTGAAGTATTTAATGGAGCAGCAGGTGTGAGCCAGTTAAGGCTTAAGTACAAGTCACAGCAGTGAGTAAAATTATCTGTTTGTAGAGGAGCTGTCTAATTTTTTCCGATGGGAGAGTCGCAACAGCCATGTGAGCAGTGAAGCTGATCCAAACCACAGATCCCATTAAAGCGTTCAAGCTGGGCTCAGGGAAACGTATTAACTACCATCTTAGCAGACGAAAGGTCAAACCCCGTCACTTTGCTCCGACACGAGCTAGGTTCACCCTCCCTCCCTCCATTTATTTTTCTCTTCATTTTCTGCACGATGGATCGGCAACTGTTCATTGACAACGGTGAAGTTATTCCACGTTCAAGTTGCCTGACAAGTCTCTGGTGGTGCGTGTTGACTTGTTTTGTGCGTGTTGACTAGATGGCCTCGTGGGCAGACACTTCACTTCAAACCTCTCCCGGGTGGCATTAGACGTCCTTTGTCGTGTCAGCTCTCGCACTGTTGATGCTGTGTTTTGTAATAGCATTACTGTGATGATCAGCATGTACACAAACCAAGACATTACGGCTGGCCATTAAGACGTTATTAATGTAAAATGAAAACAACAGGGTGCCCGCATCTGATCATTGCAGCACGCCAGCTGTAATGGACTGAGAAGTCGTTTCCGTTCCCCATTGTGCCCCTGTGCTCTTGGTTAGATAAGTAGCATTCAAAGCATAATGCCGTGTCGCTGGGCAGGCACATTTGCGACGGCTTATCGCGTGCTGCGTGTGTCGAGAAATTGTTTTAAATCCGGCGGCATTGCACGCTGACGAATTCCGTGGCGTTGCAATCGCTTGGAGGGGCAGATATTATCTGCGAATGCCATTACGATCATCGCAGGATGGTCACCTGCAGTGCACAGTGTTGCGCTGGTTACCGGCCGGCTATAGTTGTCGGCAGCGGCACGCGTCAGCAGTTTCCTGGCCTTATCTTCGTGAAGAAAGGGAGATTGGGCAGCAATTACGTGCATGGGTCATCAGTCACTGTCATTGATTAATTTATTCATATCCCTTATAAGGCGGGTGAGAGTGCAATAACGTGCAAAAAATGTTCTACGCGGGAGATCTTGTAGAATGTCGAGGAAAATATACATCCGTAATACAGGTGGGTTTTTTTTGGGGGGGTTAGATTGCGGAAATATAAACGTGTCGTTAAACCCGCCACCACCCAACACAGCAATGAGTAATGTTTGTCACTTAAACAGAACGTGCCAATTCGTTACAAGTACAGCACACCGGTGTGTTGGAGAGCCAAGCCACAACATTTGCAATCTGAGTACGACGTTTTGCCAGTAATTACAACTAGCTTCATTTATATATTAACACGATCTAACCCCAATAAAAACCTGTATTATGGATGATATTGGGCGCGAATGCCTATGTGTTAAACTGAAAATATCCATGTTAAGAGTATTACAGTACAACTGAAACACGCGCATGTTTTGATCGGGTGGGACATCTTAGTTGCATCACGTGCAGCAAGTACAATAGCGAGAATGTAAAAAAGAAAGTAGCACTTGCGTATGCAATGAATAATACCTTGCAAGTTGTACTGAACAAAAGAACTTGTAAAAAAACCACCTCGTAAAATATTCCACGCGTCTATATTATTATATTATCAAGCGAGGAATACGTTTAAAATTTATTGGAGTTAAGTGCATTTAGCAGATCCTATTACATTCCTATATCAGCTTTTCAGCATCCGAAATGAAATGTTAGCGTGACAGTAGAGATGAAAAATTACATGCAATTTTCCAAACCTAAATAAATGCAGCACATTGACTTTATGCAAGGTTAACCTATTTATCAGAGCGCTTCGTGGTAACATTACATATCTCTAACACCTCAATAATGCGTGTGGATGCTGCAGGCAGTTGTTAGGCTTAATGAAGCGTGGTGCACAGTGTGCACGTAAGAGCACTGCTGCAGATGCGAGTACTGATTGACAGGGTGATAGGCGTTTACCTTTCCTTCAGAGGAGCACAACTCATTCGGCTCCTTCTGATGCTGACAAGCAGACCTCACACGAGACACTTTTAGCGGATCTGGGTAAGAGCAGAAATCTAAATTTCGATTTAAAGCTTTCGTGACTGCAGGGATTCATCTTCTTGGTTCTTTCGGTAAAGTCACGTAGAATGGAAATAATAAAATAATAAAAATAAAAACATTATAAAATAATTCTCACGACGTTTCGGCCACAACGCAAGCAGCCATCCTCTTCACCTGAGGACGGCTGCTTGCGTTGTGGCCGAAACGTCGTGAGAATTATTTTATTATGTTTTATTTTTATTATTTCCATTCTACGTGACTTTACCGAAAGAACCAAGAAGCATAAATCTACTATCAGGGCTCTGGCAGTACTACCGAATGTGTCTCAATTACTCCGTATGATCACTGCGAGAAATGCCCCCTCTCGGCATTTAATTGTTCCTGAGTCAAGGTACGTTAACGCCCTCAGAAGTTGGGATGAGAACGGATTATTGTCGGTTCCCCATCCAGAGGTCTGCACTTGAGCAACTCAGCGTCGCGAGGACACTCTTGAGGCCTCGGGGAAAGGATCTCTTTGCCCCAAAGGGTTTAGTGCTCCCAAATGTTTCAACCATAGACGAGGGGGCGGCAAGTTAACGTTTTCAAATGGCGGGTTCCGGCAGCACTTGACAAGAACTAGTACAGGGTCCATTACGCTCGGCGAAGGGAACGTTTCCTGCATAGGTGAAGGCACTTTTTGAGTTCGCCCAAGGTGAGTTTTGAAATGCGGTTCGTTTGTGCTTATTTTATCCTTTCATTGCCCAATGTTGTTACCCCTGAGGTAAATATGACTTGGACATTTTCTATTTTTAATCGATTTAATCTCAATTATAATATTGGCATCCAGGCAAAGAGTTTTCTTTAGCTTCCTATAACATGTATGCCAAACAAATGTTATTTTTTACGACTGAAATAAGCAAAAATAAATTGTTATTATCTGAACAATGCTGGTAACTAAATTGAGCCGTGTCCTTATTACATTTAACGGAACAATCACAATGAACAAATCGAGATTATGCAGGGCAATGAGGGATGGGGGAGCTGGCCGGCATGAAACTAAAACCCGGATCGTACAAAAACCCTATGCAAATGAGGCTATAAACACGTCTTGTTTACTTGTGTAGAATGGTGATGATGATGTAGAATGTGCCTTCTGTTTTTATTGCCCCTTAAAGTAATCGGTTTATCTTGCTGACATTTGTGGTCACATGGGCACCGAGTCCACTGACCCATAACAAGTGAGATGCGTACAATAATTTAACTGTCGTGCGTACGAATATATGATCTTTTTCATTTCTGCAGACGTGCTTAATCTGCAACCTGGATAATCTGTGGAGATGGATCGCCAAAACTTAGCCGTGCAGCAAAACGGTGGCCAACTCTGAAGCAAAAACGTAAAATAGGGGCACAAATCGCTGGCGTCAATCATCGAGCAATTTCCATCGCACCTCCCTTTCACATTTTGACATTTTTCTCAAGACTCAGTCCAGCAGCCACAGCAACAGCAGGCGTGTGACGGCATCAGGCAGCCGAGACGTTTATCATCAAACCCCGCAGGAAGGGAAGCAAGGTTAATAATAAAAATGATGTTAGTCTTAAATGAAAATGAGGCAAAAACGTGTGTATATAAAACACGGACACTTTGGCTTCACTCGCCGAATTCACAGTGCGCCACATTTTTTGCCGATATGGAAACTGCACACAATGGAAGCCTCGCGACACTGCACTCATTCTCCATTATTGGCATTTGCTCGGCAAAGCTCACCCAAAAAATGTCTGCTGAGAAGCAGTTGAATGAAATTTTCATTTAAAGGTGAAATCTCCCCCCCCCCCCCCAAGATTATAAGGTAGTGCTGTAGCCAAATGTAATTGTGTCCAATTAGATAAGCGAGCCAGTGTGCCGGTGTTTGTATTTACTTTCTGTTTTGCCAACACCAGGTGTGTCAATAGAGTTAATGAGGGCTCTCGCTTTAAAAGAAAAAAGGGACAATTTCATTCACTTCAACTCTAGCATTTGCTTGTTGGTAAACTGTAAAAAAAATCAGACTGGCCAGTAGGGTAATCTGAATGGATTTAGTGAATATTTAATCCAATGATTTCATGAACAAATAAGTAAAAGTGTTGTATGTCCCAGGCTGTCATGTTGGCCTTTTAGGGTTCATGTTTGGAAGGGGGGAAACATCGCATTCCCATCTCAAACAATTCAGCACGATCTCCCTTAGAGCCCTCTTTCCCAGAAAACCTTTGATCACATCAAAGGCCCTATTTTACCCAACAAGAACCGTCGTCCCT
The DNA here is from genome assembly GCF_965212315.1 of Lampetra planeri. Classification (NCBI taxonomy): domain Eukaryota; kingdom Metazoa; phylum Chordata; class Hyperoartia; order Petromyzontiformes; family Petromyzontidae; genus Lampetra; species Lampetra planeri. Next base: position 4,669,143 of record NC_136132.1, read on the forward strand.
TAAGCCCGCAGCAGACACTGCTGGCCCATTTTAAAATGTGAATGTCAAGTTTAGTGGAGGATTACAAGTAACAATGTTGCGATAGAAATAAGCATAATACCATATTCTCGTGAAATCCAACTTAAAAGCAATAATTGTTGATCAAAACTTAAATTATTGCTTATTCCGCGTGGGTTAGGTAGACTGTCCAAAGGTACAATTGCAATTTTGAAAGGCAGTCCTGTCTCCTGAGCTGCAGTGGCTTCCGGTTGCCGAACGATTACATTGTAAGGTAGCACTCATTACACACGAAGTGCTTTCCATAAATAAACCCAAATACCTTGCTGATCTCGTCAAGGAGCATAAACCATCAGGCGAACTCCGTTCATCATCGCAGCGGCTTTTGGCTGACCATCGAACAAAGACTGAATCGCGCTCTTTTAGATGCGCCTTTGCGGCTGTCTGAAACGCTCTTCCTTCCAATATTCGGAAGCCACTGGCGCTATGTACTTTTAAATCATCTAGATTGAAGCCTCATTTCTTTAGAAGTGCTTTTTGTGTTTTGTCGGTTGTCCTTCCCTCGCGCCTATGATAAGCACAGTTGGCTACGCACAGTGCGAAATAAGTTCAATATACATACATACATACGTACATACAAGTCGGTGAAGAACCCAACATCCAAAATTAAATTTTTGCTCATTTAAGCAAGGAGATTATTTAAGTTAACTTGAACTTGTTGGTCCAGGTATTGTGTGAAGATGGTGCGAGCGGCTGAGTGACACCCGTTGCTGCCCCTCTTGCCTCCGATGCCGTGGCCCCCCCCTTCCTTCTTCTGCTCACTGCGACTCCCCGCCTCTTTCTCCCCGCAGTGGACCAACGTGTCGGGCAGTTTCCGTAACAGAGACGTGGAATGGCGCTTCAAAGGGATGAAGGCCAACGAGAGCCCCACAGGCTTCGGCCTGCCCATCACGCTGCACATGGGAGACTACAACATGGACGGCTTCCCCGACGTCCTGGTCATACTCGTCAACTCCTCTGATAGGTAACGTGTTCAAGTCAGCTTCTTGTTTTGTTTGATTGTGTTTGCATTTGAAGGCCATTGTCACCAATTTAAAGGTGTATACGTATTCCCACGTTTGCAATCACTGGGTGTTGATTAATAACAATACAGTAATTCTACTTATATAGCGCTTTTCGTCAAGGATCTCAAAGCTCTGTACAGGACACAGCAGATACTCAGCATAAAAATAATTATATTATAAATGCATCTTAAGAATCCATTTACTAAATTAACTAAAAGTTTAACTAGCGGAAATGTATAAATTGAGAAGTTGAAGGAATAACCTTACTCACACAGATCAAAAGTGTCCTGTTTTTTTTTTAACGCTTTCAAACTCAGGCTAAGAAGCGTTAAGTTCTGTTCGTCTGTCTGTTACAGGGGTACGATAAATCGTGTAAAGGGATCCGATATGAACAGAACTTGAATATTAAGTTGTGTTGTTATTAGGAACTTGCTGTATGGAAAACTGGCCACGTAGATCAAAGGGGGGTTGCCCATTATCTCCCCAGCTGAGCCTAGTTGTCTCATTGTGGGCTACGGACATACTGCTTGCTGCGCACCTGCCACAAGTGCTCCCATTATCATCGCATATTAAATTCTTTGGAGGAAAAACGCACGTTCATAATGGTTACAGAATTCATACGTATGCCTACTTATTGTTTGGGTCTTTCGGTAAAGTCACGTAGACAGGTTAAAAAAAAATAACAAAAATTACGTTTTGATCGCAACACAAGCGGTCGTTATTTTCTTTGAACTTATTCTTGGTTCTTTCGGTGAAGTCACGTAGAAGGGGAATAATAAAATAATAATAATAAAACAATAACATTCTCACGACGTTTCGATTGCAACACAAGCAATCATCATCAGGTGTGAAAACCACAGCAAGAAATTTTGACCCAAAGAATATGAATTCCTGCAGTCACGGAAGACAAGAAGTATGCCAACTTTTCCTTCCTTGTTATTGTCGTAAGTTGAGCGACATTTTCTTTATCCAAACTCTTTTTCCGAAACTAAATGGTTTCTCTGAAGTGAACATTAGCGGCGTCGTGTGCTGTGATGCGCACGTTGGTTTCACAGGCGGGCGCTGATTGTTGCGATCCCATTGTGTGGCCTCTATTATATTTAGCTGAATTCACTCGAAACCGTCTTAAATGTGTTTGTTCCACCAAATATAAAGAGCGTATAAATGCTTGTCCTGTTCACCAATATGATACATTTTATGGAAGGAGGTGTCAAGTTCTATACGTTTTACCGGCGTTCCGAATAACTTGGATTTGCAATAGATACCACGTGTTGAGTACAAGAGCAACATTTTAAATCTGGAAGAAGTCGGGCTGCTTGTGAGCAAGGGCTTTACCTTGTGTTTATTGTATGTATTATCACTTGGCGCTGTTTCACTCTATTCGCCACCTACACGTCGCAAAAGCCCACGTGTTAAAGTGACGTAGAGTTTACTAGCTCTCTCTTCACAATAGAGGTTTTGTGGGTTAGATCGCGTAAATATATAAATGTGTCGTTAAACGCCGCCACCACGCGACACAGCCAACTAGTAAGGGTTGTCACGTAAACAGAACGTGCCAATTCGTCACTAGTCAATTAGTGTTGACTTAATCCAGTGTGCCTGATGAAGCTAGTTGTAATTACTTGCGAAACGTACTTGTGTTTGTAAATGTTGTGGCTTGGCTCTCCAACACACCGGTTAGTGCTGTACTAGTGACGAATTGGCCACGTTCTGTTTACATGACAACCCTTACTAGTTGGCTGTGTCCAGGTGGTGGCGGATTTTAACGACACATTTATATGTTTACGCGATTTAAACAAAAACCTCTCTTATGGATGATATTGGTCGCAAAAGCCTACGTGTTAAGATCTCTCTTCGTTATTGACCTTTGTGATGAATACGGTTGGGATACCCACATTTACCCCACCGCAAGTGATCAATCAGTCAGAGTGCCCGGTATACGGCGCAACAATCGATCTTTGTTGATATATATCTAGTTGCATTGCACATGAATACGGGAATCTTAAAGCGCTTTTCATGAGCTAAAAATATACGAATGCCCAATCCTTAAGACTATGTCAAGAAAAAAAAATCTATAAATGTCAGTATAACGATATACTGTAGAAAATATAATGTGTAAATAATAAAAAGTTCAGTCTCCTAAAGATAATTTCGTAAAATCGGGAAAAAATGCAGTAACAGCTGATATCCAGCGAGCTTCAAGGTGTATTACAGTTGAAATTAAAAGACGGGTCTTTAGTTGAGGTTTAAATTTATGTAAACGAACTTCCCCTCTGACGTTCATGGAGAGATTGTTCCATAACGGTGAATCCGGATGGCTAAAGGATCATCCCCGTCCAAAGTCGTGATGCATCGGGTGGTGAAGAACTACTATTAGGTGGTTCAAAGCGCCCGAGTGGGGCCGGCAATGTGCAAAAGCCGCTGTGTGTTGTGTGAACAAAAGGATTTTAAATGTAACCCTCAATCCCTGAGCACTGGGGAGTTTTGCTCTTGACAAGACGTTGAGAGCAAACTAAACTCGAGCAGCTGCAGTCTGCGGTTGCGTTGGTGTTGATAAAACACGCACGTGAGGCAGGCCAGCACACAGCGGATTAACAATCTTCAAGTTATTCACAAGTGTTGGCATAATCCAGTGTGCCTGATATTTACTGCTGTGTCTATTAAAACTAATTGTGCATAAAATATTTTTACCGAGAGTTACACTTTAAATATGTAATGTTCGTATTGATGCTTTGGCCAATAGGACTTTATAAAGATACAGTACATTATGGTTTCAATACCACATTTGAGACCCAAACTCCTCCTCCTTGACACCGGTGGTGTAACCATCAACCGCATCAGAACGCCAACAGGTCGACGTACACATCTTCTTCATGAATGGAAAATTCAAGACTCAAGCCACAGCAGTGTGATTGTGGCCCTGTAACTAAAACTACGGACCATGCAGTAAGCCACTGTAGTCTACGCTCCTTCTACGGAGGAATAGTAGAGCTGCACACTCCCTCCTGAAGCGCTCTTGTGGCTATCAGACCTCCACATTGACATTTAGCTCTTGAACAGATTGCCATGCGTAAGAATAGAATTCATCTTATTGGTTCTCTCGGTAAAGTCACGTAGAAGGGAAGTAATAAAAAAAAACATAATAAAATAATTCTCACGACGTTTCGGCCACAACGCAAGCAGCCGAAACGTCGTGAGAATTATTTTTGTTATGTTTTATTATTGTATTATTGCCCTTGTACGTGACTTTACCGAAACAACCAAGAAGATGAATCCCTGCAGTCACGAAAGCTTTAAATCGAAAAAAGAATCGAATTATCGTTTCATCAGCTGCTGAAGCACCAACATTTCTTTACACCAACGGAACGCACGCAACGGTCACACACCGAAATGTGTCCGTGACGACACGCGCAACAGAGCTGAACGGACGCATGCATGTGTGCGCGTGTGCACGCGTGACCATGTCGCCTTTTAATTACAATTGGTTCGAATCAATTGATTCCATTGTCAATAAAGCGAGTGAATTTGCAACCAACCAGTTGGATATGGCCAGGGGCCCGGTACCCAAATCGTACTTTGCACTCCGATCGTGTTTTTGTACGTTTTGCTGTTGCAACGTTCTTATCTGCCCCGACAGGACATCTGTGAAAAAGAGCTTGAAAGCTCATCGGATTCCTCCAGTATAAATAAACATTATGATTTTGTCCCCGTTGTCCCCCCCCCCACCCATTCGCCGCCTATTGGATCTGGCCAGGAGCCCCCCAGTTCACCGCCTGTGGCAATGCACAGGCCCGGCCGGAATCCATTATGGCTTTGCGTGCTCCGTCATTACTTGCGGGACAGACAGCAGCAGCAGCGTTTCACAAGAGGCCCTCATTTTTGCAGCGTTGTTTCATGGCCACAATTTCTGTGATCTTCCTTCAATGGTGTTGTGTATTATTATTTTTTTCTCCAGGCTTTCTTTTTTAAATCAAAATATGTTGAGATTTATTTTTTTACTATATTCCGCACGGCTAACAAAGTTTATCCATAAAAATCAAATGAACCTGTTTTAAAAAAATTGGTCTTTTATACAAATCTTGCCTGTAACTTTTTCCATAAACTCTTATTATGTATTCTTAGGTTTTTTCGGTAAAATCACGTAGGTAAAACATCAAAATTAATAAAAATAAAATTCAACAAAAAATCACGACGTTTCGGAGGCAACACAAGTCTCCGTCATCAGGTGGGACCGTCACCGTGATTTATTTATTTATTTATTTTTTATTAATTTTGATGTTTTACCTACGTGACTTTACCGAAAAAACCTAAGAATATGAATCCTTGCAGTCACGAAAGCTTCAAATCTGGATCTTATTATGTAACTATAATCACTTTAAATTTCGATTTAAAGCTTTCGTGACTGCAGGGATTCATCTTCTTGGTTCTTTCGGTAAAGTCACGTAGAAGGGAAATAATACAATAATAAAAAATAAAACATTATAAAATTATTCTATAATCACTTTTTTCCCCTTATACACAGTACATGATACATAGCATTTGAGCGATTGAGCAGTTCTGCAAATGTCCCTGCTATGAAGAAGCACCAAGATGGGCCATTGCCCGAAACGTTGCCTAGTACAGCAATAACTTGGTGATGTGGCTTCCATGGGGAATGGAGGATACCGTTTGAACAAATACGCCGGTTTTATCTGCGAGTTAGGCTTATATGCTTCGCCAAATGTATTTCAAGTACGTGAAACTTTTCAAGGAAGAAACTGAAAGCCTGCATTTTAACTCCGATGTAAGAAACAATAATCGAATCTCTTACAGAGGGGCTCACCAGTCGGTGGATTGTAGAGAAGTAGTGGGACCGTTTAGAGTACAGTACACAGTCGTACGGTACACTTTACAGACTACCGCAGCAATGCTGAAGTTCCCGTAAATAACAGATAAGCGCACGACAAGATGCCAGGTGGCTGTCGCATACGCGAAGGAAGATTTATCTTGCCGTCTGATTCCGGTTAATAGAGCATTCCGGATAGCAAAGTGCCGGGATAACTGAGGTTTTGTTGTGTGTATATATATATTTTTTCCTTTTCAAGCAGTGTTATTGACGGACGCGTTGTATTTTTTGCGATTGGGGCACCACTTCCAATGAAGTATATCACAAAATGCGTGTTGCAGCTTTGTATGGCTGAGGCTAGTAGGCATTGCATGAGAAGGGGCCTTTTATTTGTATGCATGAAAACGTCATTAAGCTGCAACCCACTACTATCATGAGATAGTCACGCGAGAGAAGAGTTTGTGTTAAAAATTTAATTCAAAAGCATAATTTTTTGCTGACGCGTATGCCGTGTTAATAATGCTCGTGGCAGTACATTATTGTGATGCTAATGGGATCGACTGCATTGAAAAACCAAAGTAATCAGTGTGAGTCGGCACTTTTTTAAATAATGAGGAGTGGTCAAAACTTTTTAATTCCTTTTTCGAAAAGGCATTCACTTTCTCACCCTCATTTAAAATAAAGAGGGAAATGCTTAATTTGCTTGCATTCATTAACTGTGTATTTATTTTGCGGCCGGAGTTTTTTTCTTTGGCCAACAAAAAATTACAGCGGGCTACGATTATTGTTTGCTTAAATATCCCCGTTTTTATTGTAGAGTATTTGTTCAGCAGAGTATCCCAGAGATTGTGTTGCGCCGCAAATCAATCTCTCCGCTTTCACACGCGTGCGTACCCCCGTCCACACCGCTATGTGCTCTGCCCTGTTAACTAAATCGATACGATTAAAACTTCTCACCTGGTGATGTCTACCTGCGGTGGTGCGACAATGACAGTGTTGGTTATTATATCGCCAGCGTTATGCAGGGTGCTTTGTCAACATCAGATGCTCCGTTACGTGAAGCCTTCCATGTTTTAGTTTTGCTTTACAGAAATGTTTCTTAAGACTTCGATTTGTCATTTGTTTTTGTTTACACAGATGATCCCGTTTAGCCAATTTGCCCGGCTATTTTACAAGGGGGGATCCGTGTCACCAATGCTGGTGGTGGAGATTCACGACAGAGTAGCGACCAAAGAAGGGGGACAGTGACCGAGACGATATCCTGCGCAGAGATGTCGCGATGAAATCGGCTCGGGTGCAGGTGCTGCCTTGGAAAGGCCTTCATTTAGCATTGGATAGATCACAGATGGTGATGATCCACATCAGACCTTATTCAGCAGGGCACTACCCTGACATGTATTGAAGAATTCAAATCACTGAAAACCTACGTTATTTTACCGCATAGGAGTGTCTATACCAGTCAAGCACTTGCTGTGGGGGTACCCATACCAGTCAGGTACAATTATAGCAACCTCTTGATAACATTGTTATTGGTTAATTAAAACTACATTCGCAGTGGCAAGATGTTAACTACCTCGCCTGGTATGCAGGAGGTCGTGGGTTATATCCCCACACTGACGCCTGTATATTTGGAGTTTGCGTGTTCTCCCCATGGTCGTGTGGATTTTTCTCCGGGTCCTCCGGTTTTTCCATCCACATTTATAAAGTGCATTTAGAGTATTTGGCTGCAATACATATCCACATGATAAGCCACTTTGTTGAGCTATATGGCCAGGTCGCTTCTGAGAAAAGAGCCACATAGCTTCAGTGGGCCTTAGCTGGTAAAATATAAAATAGTTTAATAGTTAGTAGTGTAACTCCCTGCCCACTTGTGTTGACCGCTCAAGCATGTTTCCGTCTTCCTTGGCTGCCTTTCTGTCACGAGCTTAATTTATCATTCGTCGTAATGCGCTGGAACAAGTCCGTTCATTTTCTCCAGGATGAATGGCATCGTCTCGGGTTATTGTGGGTGTGTTTTGCCTCCCGACCCCCCTCGTGATTTGATTACCAGCATGAACGTGTTTATGCTGCACGTACAGAATATTTTTTATGCGTGCTTAGATTCGGAACACCGAAAGATAACGAGCAGCGTGTTACTCTACCGACCTTGAGAAAATTGCGTGCCAGGTCACCCACGCGTCGATCTATTTTGCTGAAAACATTCGGAATGCCTCCGCTCACATTTGTTATTGTGTTTTTGTCGGGGAGCAGTGACTTATTGGTTATAACGTGCTGTGTGCTGTGGTCCCAGAGACCTGGGTATGATTTCTGGCCATGACACTCGGAGCCACCCTTAGGTCAGATAAGCTTTAAATAAGTAATTTGTGAAGTAAACATTGGCACTAGGAAAACAAAAGCACCGGGGGTGGCCACAACAAAACAATTATGTTGGTACAATTGTCATCTTATAAGAAACTTGTTAACAGCACTTGCAGCAACATTCCACGAGGTAAATCTGGGGGGGGGGGGGTTTGTTCAAAGTATTTTGCTGTGTTTTAGAAAGTAAAAAAATACGTAAATTAAAAAAAATGTAAGCTTAACATTAAATGTAAAATGTCTTATCAACTCACCCGAATAAAATAATTCGGCATTTTTTAAATTCATGTTTATTAGAAATATATTAACCTCTGTGTACCAGTTGTTGATATGTCTTTCACTGAAGTAGTCGTACAGTCGTCGAGGTATCAATGGCAGGTGCGTACATATGCGTGTACATATGAACACAGTGTACAAAAACACACGCTGTCAATGGCGATGACCGTGAAGCCTGCGTAGACATGTAACAGCGCAGCCGTAGTAGTATTAGTCGTACTAAGTAATGGCATTCATTAACCTATAACACGTATAGGCCTCGTACTGTTTGAAAGAATATGGGACCCTAGCCCAAGGATCTCGACATCAAACGGCAACAAGCTATGGATGGCCAGGGGCGGGTGACAGACACATCGCCGTGAGGCAGTTATTCCTCCGTAAGTCTTAAAGGGATGGAACAGCAGCTGGCCTTTAGAACTAGCAGGAGCCCCGTTGCTGCACGGTCACTTAAAAGCCGTCGTGTCATGCAACGTGACATTTCCACATTTTCCTTGGTCAGATCACCCCCCCCCCCCCGCTGATTGCAAACCTGCTCATAAGTGAAATGTTGTGTGCACACTTAATAATAATAATAGTTCAATTTGTAACGCGCGCAAATTTGCAGACGTAGTGGCCGCAACTCAGTGGCGCGGAGCCAAGCTCAGAGTCGCTCGAAAGCGTGGTTATAGAGGAGAGTTTTTAAGTGTCTCTTGAAAGAGGCGATTGAGATGCTGCGAATGTGCAGAGGGATATCGTTCCAGACTGTTGGGGCTGCCACCGAGAAGCGGCGCATAGACACGTGACCATCCTGGATCTTGGTATCAAGAGGAGGTCGTGAGTCGCGCTGCGCAGGCATCTGCCGTGTGCTGCGCTGCAAGTTGTCAATAATGAAGAAAGGTACGGCGGGCAGGCAGATGTGAAGGCATTGTGGCAGAGGCAGGTGGTCTTGTATGTGACCCTACTGGCGATGGGGAGCCAGTTGAGAGCACGGAGACAAACTAGTGAGTCGAGACGGGGATGAGTGTGGGCAATGATGTATACAGTTGTTTATAATGATTCCATCTTATGATCATTAATTCTGTTATGAAATTCACACCAATAATCGATCCTCAGACACTGTGATTACTGTGACATTTCTGGTTTCCACACGGCATGTTGCCATTTTTTCTGGTTTGTGAGTGCCGCTACAGATAGCACTGAACGTAAAATGGTCATCTCAGGGCTGTCTTTCATTTACTTCCGTGTGATTTCACCCAAGTGAAGCGGAGAATCAATGTATCAACCCTAAAGCAACGTGTGATTATGCTAAATACATAAACTCTGAAATCAGTTGATGCAATTTGTGAATACGTCGTTTCACGTCCTTTGAATACCATGAGTCTTGTTGGAAATATTAAGAGGTGAGGGGCCACTTTATTTTGTGGTGGGTGTATTTTTTTGCATTATTTGATTTATTAAATCCTTTATATTAAGTTCGCTTGCTTGCGTGCTTGCTTGCTTGCTTACGACCGTGCAAATCTTTCGGTCGTGTTTTAACCCACTTCCCGTGATCCAATCGAGCTGACATTTTCCACACAGACTCGTGCGTGACAATTAATTTTCGTGAAATTTTTTTTTCCAAAATTTTACACTGTTTAGGGAAATTTTTTTTAATATTTCATTACCAATTGCTTAATGCTGGCAGACAATCGTCTGACCCATAGGTGGCAGCCATCTCAAGCCAGAGGACGAGAGGACTCTAGCCGCCACGCATATAAAGGATTTATAGTGAAAAACTTTGTTTTTACGGGTTAATTTTTTTCATTTCTGCTGTTGAGAATCAGTCTTGCTGACACCGTGATTTCATTTATTTTCGACACATGGGGTATACATTGAGAGGGTCTTTTATATATAAATATTTTTAAATTCCTCCGTCATGTGCATCCGGCTAATTTAAATGATTGTTTCTGTATTTTTTTTCAAGCAGTTCATGTAAAATCTGCTCACTGCACTTTATTCGAGGGCTTGGAAAATTGAAGCGTAGCTCACTTTTGCTGTGAGCACTGATTTAAAATTGAATCCTGCTGGTGCAGTGTCTTATCAATTATTCACTCATTCGTTTTTAGAGTTCGTTTCCTTTTTTTTGCTTGCTTAGCTACAGTACATACGGAATGTGTTGCACCTATGTTACAAATGTGCCGGAACTTGAATAAGTTGTCAATGTATTCACCGTGTGAAGACCTAACAATTTGACTACATGTTTTTGAATAAGGGGTGCACAGTTCAATCTACTTTACAGCACAATGCATTTTCCTTTAATACAGACGCATTGCTGTTTATGCAGGGCGTTGAATGGTAATACAAACTTTGTAATGAGGCATAGATTCATACATAAAAGCGTCTACTTACATTCACAATTGAAGCACGGGACACGTGACTTTGTGTAAGTAATTAGATTGTGTGACCCTGACGGCCACTAGGGGCACTGTCCGGCTGTCATTAAACAAAATGTGTTCATTGTTAACTCCGCATCAGAATATTTATTTAGACTGGAGAAATCCGATGAGCCATGAAGCGCTTTTGCAACACATGTCCAGTCGGCCATCGATTCGCGACCTGGATTTGTGACTACACTAAACTAAACTCGATTAAAGTGTCCCTCGACACGTTACGAATAATAGCGTGTGGGTAATCCACGAAAATTCTTTAATTTATTTCCTTTTTTTGTTCCTGGGATATATACTGTGAATATCTGTATCGCGACTTTTAATCAAACGATATACATATATATTTTTTTAGGAGGAAGATCTCTTCACGTGAGGATGGCTGCTTGTGTTGTGGCCGAAACGTCGTGAGAATTTTATTATGTTTTATTTTTTTTATTTTATTATTTCCGTTCTATGTGACTTTACCGAAAGATCCAAGAATAGGAACATCTCTCCTTTTTTTTATCGAGTTTCATAATACATCCCAAGTCTACAATCATGAAGGGGCGGGGGGGACAGGTAACAGAGTTGTTTAGCTTAGGAACAAAAAAATAATCCCCCACACATGGTAGGATGACACTTGACGTTCTGCATGGGGATAGTTTGCCGACCTAGTTGCTTCACTGCTCCGTTTGTTGAGGCTAAATTACATTGCTGGACATCTGTGAAACAGCATAGCTCATCGGATTCCTCCAGTCTAAAGATTCTGATTCTGACATTTATGATGCCACAGATCTCGTGTTTTAACAACCGAGATTTGTCTGGAGCCCGTACTGTACGTGTCACAATATAACCAATTGCACGGGAAAAACTGGCCACCTCTTCTGTCTGGAACCACTGATTTCTGGCAACTAACACTGTCTGGATATTCAAGGCCCTGTCCATATAGCCACTGAGCAAAATACCAAATGCAAACGTTAAAACACAAATACTAATATTCAAGGTAACTACATACAAAACAACAATCCCTGAATCTCATATAATACAGCTGGGAGCTGTACGCGTTTAATAATTCGTTGATTCACATGCTATCGCGACGAGGTAAATCGACTCAATGATACGATGCTTCACAGTCAATTTAAACGGGCTTTTAAACTTCATCACGGCACCACTTCTCTGGGTTTTTTTTTAAGGTTTACGATTTTATTCTTCGCAAGCAATGCTCCATGTGTTTTTTTTTAAACGACCAGAGTGTACGTTTGAAGTTGTATTTTTCTTCCTCACGTATTTTGGTTTCTGCGCCAGAAATCACGATTGCGAAACGTGTTGATCCTGTCACGTGATTGTGAAAATGAAAATCAAAAGGTAATGAAATGAAGGACAGTAGTCACATTGCAGTGTTTTTGGCTGAAGCTGCTACTGCAAGCCATAGCAACCACACATCGTAGCCTGTGCCTCTTCAATCATGTTTAATGCATGTTGAGAAGCCACCGAGATACAAAAAACTAAATTCTATTTCAGGAAGACCGAAGATGTCCCTTGATATGTAACGAATAATAGTGTATAGTAAATCCATTAACCATTTATTAAAAAAATGTTGCCTTTACAAATAATATTTATATATTTTTCATGGGATGCATGGTGAATATCTGTATTGCGACCTTTTCGTCAAATGGTATATATGTTTTTTTAGAAGGAACGTCATAATACATTCCAAGTCCACTATGCTGTAAATTCCATGTTTACACAGAAGGCCCTATTTTGTGCTATTTGCATGTATTTATATAGAGCTGCATTAATATTCATAGAGGTTCTTTACAGAGCAAGGCTGTGCTCGGGTTATTGATTGCCTGTGCACAGTAACCCGGTTAAGGCTCTCACGGCTTATTTACAAGAAGGCCCGGTTTTGTTTTAGGGTGTATTGCACATTTATTATGGATGGTTAAGTGAGGCCACAAGAAACAGATCACAAACCTACTTGACCAGTGCATGTTTTCATACTGACACCGTTTAAACTCAGTAATGCAATAGGTTACAATAATTCCATTACATGCTCCGTATTTTTTTTATTTTACTCTGCCAGATAGGGACCACGCTATGCATGATTACATGGAGTAAACGGTTCACAACCAGTAAATATCAGAGGTGTGGACTCGAGTCATGTGACTTGGACTCGAGTCAGACTCGAGTCATGAATTTGATGACTTGCGACTCGACTTGGACTTGCATAACAATGACTTTGTCCCACCTATGAGATGTGGACTCGAGTCATGTGACTTGGACTCGAGTCAGACTCGAGTCATGAATTTGATGACTTGCGACTCGACTTGGACTTGCATAACAATGACTTTGTCCCACCTATGAGATGTGGACTCGAGTCATGTGACTTGGACTCGAGTCAGACTCGAGTCATGAATTTGATGACTTGCGACTCGACTTGGACTTGCATAACAATGACTTTGTCCCACCTATGAGATGTGGACTCGAGTCATGTGACTTGGACTCGAGTCAGACTCGAGTCATGAATTTAATGACTTGCGACTCGACTTGGACTTGCATAACAATGACTTTGTCCCACCTATGAGATGTGGACTCGAGTCATGTGACTTGGACTCGAGTCAGACTCGAGTCATGAATTTGATGACTTGCGACTCGACTTGGACTTGCATAACAATGACTTTGTCCCACCTATGAGATGTGGACTCGAGTCATGTGACTTGGACTCGAGTCAGACTCGAGTCATGAATTTGATGACTTGCGACTCGACTTGGACTTGCATAACAATGACTTTGTCCCACCTATGAGATGTGGACTCGAGTCATGTGACTTGGACTCGAGTCAGACTCGAGTCATGAATTTGATGACTTGCGACTCGACTTGGACTTGCATAACAATGACTTTGTCCCACCTATGAGATGTGGACTCGAGTCATGTGACTTGGACTCGAGTCAGACTCGAGTCATGAATTTGATGACTTGCGACTCGACTTGGACTTGCATAACAATGACTTTGTCCCACCTATGCCGTTTAAACTCAGTAATGCAATAGGTTACAATAATTCCATTACATGCTCCGTATTTTTTTTTATTTTACTCTGCCAGATAAGGACCACGCTATGCATGATTACATGGAGTAAACGGTTCACAACCAGTAAATATAATACTCAATTCGTCTTTTTTGTGCGTGTGAAAGTTATTTTTTGTATATATATATACCCTTTTAAAAATATAGACATTTGTTTCCCGTGGGAAGTGAGCGGGCGGCAGCACGTGGCCCAACGTGAAGCGATAAATTAGGGAATTGAGATCTTGATAAACACGTCAAACGCGACTCTCGCATTCATAAACTTTGACTAATTACGCGTCCTCTCGCTCCCCCCGACCGAAACGCGCACACTGTAGTTGTGGACTGCCCGTTGACAAAAAAAAATATCAATTGCTTCAGATGTGCACAGCTCGTTTTGATCTCCACCACACCTTTCCGGCATCAACTCCCATGAGACTCACGCCATCAAGACGTTACTCAGCCGCACGCCTTAAGTGGATAGCGCATGGGCGCAATGCAGAATTTAAGCAGCCAAAAGAGCGTTGGAGGAGCTGTGATTTATATAATCCACATATGGTTGCCAGCAGACCTACATAAGCAAAACTGTGAGATTGTAGTCTCGAGAATTAAGTGAAGCACATTAATGCGAAAGCAGTAAACAATAAAAACTGGCTGTAAGCCTAACCGGGCTCCCAGAACGACATCTTTTTCGAGTTTGTGTTAACGGTAGAGTTTTACAATTGCTGGGTACACTATAAGCCAATGGAGCGTTAAAGTTAAACGTTCATAGCAGGGCATCCTGACACGATCAGATGCTCATGTATCATAGGGTGTAGGGTTTTTTTTCTTCTTCCAGGCCTCGCACTTGTGCTGATCATATCCTCACCTGGGTCCTTTTGCCAGTTGTTGCTCGGGAGATGCCACCCCTGTCGTGAAAAAAAATCGCGAGCTTCTTCTTTTGCCGGTTAACAAAAAATAAGTGATGCAACGCTGCGGGAAGAGCGTGTGAAACTCTTCAACTCCATAAGGTCTGAAATTTTAAATAAAAACTGTCTCTTTCCTGCTTTCCATTTATTTTTTTTACTTACTAACCTTTCTTATGCTATTCGTCGCGCACTGTTGCACTTTATTCTGTGCACTGTTGCAATTTACTTTTGCTCAGTCAGTGTTAGCCGCCGAGGGTCGTGACGCATTTCCTTTTTTCATTCCTCCTGCCGTATGCCCCCCCCCCGCCCGCGTACCCTTCTCGTTCTGTTGTAGTGTGCACTGATGCCTACTTTATTGAGGGCGATATTGGCACGTAAAATAAAGGCTGATTGATTGAGTTAATCGATTCGCAAGAGATTGTGGAAGTGGGGGGGTGGCACGGTTTCGGGGGGGGGGGTGAGCTGCGTATTTGTCCCGCGTTCGGTGCCACTTGTTGGGTACGGTGGCCGATGCTCGAGCAAAAGCAATTTTGAAGAGAGCTCCTTTTAACGCTTTGATGGATATCTTTATTGCAGGCTCCGTGTTGACAGCCCTTTGCAAATGTCCATTGGCTGAGGCTGGTTATTTCTGGAAGGTGCTTTGCATTAAGTGTGATTGCTCTCTTTCCCGCGGTGGGAGGTTCGCCGTACGCTGTGTCACCGCGTGCATTCCCATGCCCGGTCCACCTTTTTTTAACCATTCACAACGCACAGCAAATGGATTAAAAGTTTTAAATGCTCCAGGGAGCTTATTAAACGATTTAATGTGGATTTTTAATCAGCTTTAACAAGCTTTCTAAGAAAAGATATCTTCTGAAACGGAAGTCCATTAACATTATTATTCCATATAAATTAAATAAGTGTACACGCTATAATGATTCTGTATGTGCATAATAGGCTTATGCCCTTCAATGTTGTTGAGCAAGAATGTTGTTTAACAGTCGTTTGTGAATAGCTGACCGTTTAAAATGCGAGTCTATTTTTATCCCTTCGTTCTGAAGGAGGGAGGCATGAAGTCAAATGCCACTGCCAAGGAAAATATTTACATTGCGTCTTTGTAGAGTTTCACTCACCCTGGTAGTGGACATATCCAATGTCAGAGGTGTCCAATTCAATTGCCTCCATGACTTCGGCCAAGTTGCGAGGGCTAATCTCCTCCGACTTTGATGCAGGATTTGCCAACCCTCCCCGATTGGCTGGGAGTCTTGAGTCTCCCAGTGAGTACTGAGAACAATACGAGAGATTAAAATATATATATGAATGGACATAATTCATATATAGGAAATAATATTAATTGTTTCAAACATAACAGTGTCATCTGATTTCATTTTGGTTTCCCTTGGCAGTGTAATGACATGATACGTTATGTAAACTGGAAGTACTCCCGTAACAATGACATTACGTCCTGTTGGGAGAAAAATAAATCTCCCGGAATATCTTAAATCAGAATTGGCAAGTCTACTCTGATAGCCCGACAGGATTGGTGCGTAAAAGGTCAACAAACACAATGGCACAACTGGAAAGGCACGATCGCGATAGAAGCAGTTTGCAGAGATGCCAAGGCGTTTTTGCAAAATGCCTGAATAATTATTGCAGCTTAAACATTGTGCCTCTCGACCATGGCTCTGCTGCATTCGTTCACAACATGGAGACTCGCGAGCAATTTCTGGCCAAAGAGTTCACTTCTGAGAGTAGTTATTCAGGGTTCGTTTTTTTTATTAAAGTCTGAACCAAACACGTCAACGGAACCCAAGCCACGTACGGTGCTGCTAATGGCTTTGGAGAGTGTGCATATTCACAATAGGACTTGGATGGCCATTGCGGTGAGTGGCTTGCCACTTTGATGCAATAGTGTGCTACAATCCAGAGATATTTAAGTAGCGTGCATTAGCGTACCAAATTCTGAGAATTGGCAGACACTGGCTGAAATATGTTTCCCTTAACATTAAGCACATTTAGTTGAGTTGGCCTACCTTGTAACATTTCTCTAAATTGAAAAAAAAAACACTGAGTTGTGATCACCAGACAGTCAAAATTATATTTACCATCATGTATTTGTCACTGGCAAACCTGAACATATCTTGTGTTTTAATAAGTAGACCGCATAGCTCATTGCATAATTTACAGGAATATACCTGGAGATTATTACGAGCCCCAAATATAGAAAATGTAAGATACCTTTTCAAAATAGTATCTGAACATACAAGGCATAAGATGGCAGGCAAACCAGCAACACTCGACATGCAAAAGTGAACTCGCCTTTGCGAACCGGACCACGGAACCATTGACAGTGTCACATGCAAATATGAAATATGTATTATTTCACACCACACCAGGTTCTTATTTTCGGCCGAGTAGACCTCGGGGAAGCCCAGGACCGGTTCAGATAATCATCACTGGTGTTGGCCATGAGACTGAATCGAACTCGGGTTTCCGGGTTCGGAGCGCAGTGTACTCACAACTACATTACCATTCCCCATTTTCCACGCATGCGCGCACGCACACACATGTACACACATACACACGCATGTTCACGCGTGCAAATATAACTGTGCACTTAAAAATATCCATGGAATTCTCCACCACTACATTCGGTGCACCCTCCGCTGCTCAACGAGTCGATGTTACTCCTTGGTTCTTTCGGTAAAGTCACGTATAAAGATAAAATAATAAATTAAATGCTAGCATACGACGTTTCGATTGCAATGACGTTTCGATTGCAACACAATTTAGCATTCTCAGGAAGAATGTAATCAACCAGGTAGGGTGTTGACTGTTATGTTATCCGACTCTCTGTTGTATTACATTACATTTTTAAGTATACTAGATTTGTGTTTCTATTTCATTTATACCTGATGATGATTGTTTGTGTTGCAATCGAAACGTCGTATGCTCGTATTTAATTTATTATTTTATCTTTATACGTGACTTTACCGAAAGAACCAAAGAGTAATTCCTGCAGTCGCGAAAGCTCCAAATTAAGATTGAGTCGATGTTGTTTAAGCGGAGGCAATCCACTGGAAACCCAAAGCAGGCACAGGCACCACATTCGGCGAGCGTGCACCGGCAAGGGATTTTACCAGAATCGGCAATGCGGAGGTGCAAAGGGCACACCATGGCCCGCTTTGGGCAGTCTTCATCCTTGTGCGGACCCCTGCCTGCCTCGCACACGCTGGCAGCTCCAGCTTTTCCCTCCCCTCCACCCTCGGGCGATTGCCGTTGATCAGGGCAACGCGTTGGCCCCGCTCTCAGGTGTGCGCCACGCTGCTTGGGACACCGCGAGTGCCCCCCCCCCCACCCCCGGCCCTTTGGCACACATTCCTCACCGACGCAAACGAGAGGCGACAGCTAATCCGTGCTCCCCCTTGCAACCGGGTCGCGCGGCAAATGTCACCACCGCAGGTGCCAGCGGCTTTTCCACCCTGGTAGTGCTGGGCAGAGTTGGGGCTACCGGCGTTAACCCGCTCCGTGAGCAAGGGAGGGAGCGACAGGAGTTGCCTACTCAGCGCCATGCAGGTTTTTTTTCGCGGTTGCGCAGCGTGCCATTTGGCTTCGAAGTCCCGACGTTTTGTACCACGTTCTGGGAGCTTCTTCAGAAACTGTAGACATTCCAGCTGTGAGTTTATTGTGTGATGAACAATCTCATTGCAGAGCCCGCTTGTGTAAAGGATAAAAAGGCCACCATTTTCCTCTGCAAAATATATTTTTCAGTTCCTGAAGAAGCTCTCAACACGTGGAGCTAAAATGTCAGACATAATGCCAAATTGCACGCAGTACAACGCCAAAAACGCAACGGAGCACTGAGTAGTTGCCTTCCAACTATGTGATGTGATGGGGGACGACGTTCAGCACGGCGCAGAGAATCTGCGTGCCGCACGTGAACATCGTAACGTTGGTTTGTAGCAGAAGCCGGCTTGTGAATTTCTCTCAGCCAAAATCACTGTGGCGTACACATAGGTCCCCTGCGCGTAAAAGAGCACCACAAGAATAGTGGGTAATAGCATCATATAATACACATACATGGAACCTTTCCCAGGCTGAATGTTGGCAGGTAATATGTATCTTGGCCATGCATAAAAAGTTTTCCTGCATTCCCTCTGTGAATTCTGGCAAAATATAAGGAATGGTCGTGTCACAGTTACAATGATGCCGTCCCCGTTGCTACCTGGCCATTCACCCACCCACCCGCCTACCGACCCCAGCAGTGCATTTCTCTGAAATAAGCTGCATGCCCCTGCTGTCAGAATATTCCTGCCATCCATGCTGTCCCCAACGGCTGCTGCTGTTGCTGTCGCCTGTGCTTTGTTTACAGCTGAGGTTGATTGCTTCCATCTACCTTTCATTTGGAAGTGCCAAGACACATCCAGGCGGCCTGTGGAGATGGATGTGAAATGAGGATCTGATCGAGTTTGACATGTCATGCGCTCTCTCAATCCCACCGATAAAAAACATTTCTTATTTTTCAGCCTTGTACTGTGTGTTCTCATCAGTAGCAAACATTCTGTGATTTATATTTTTCTGTACCGCATATATAGCTCGATATACAGATGTATTTGTCACAGGTTGCCTATCCACATGTTTGGTCTCAAGCTTAGAACAATGTTTGTCTGGCACCGGTGAGCAGAGCAAGTTTAAGGATGTGGCTGGCTGGGGAAGAGGTCAAAGGTCAAAGGCCTCGGGTCGACACCACTGAGATGCTGGATTTGGATCTGGGCAGCTCCCCATGAAAAAAAAAAATCTGGGTTCTCAAATTGTCGCAGTTTGATCTCAACCTGCTTTACCAGTGACTGCACGGAAAGAAAACTGCTGCAGCAGAGCCCCATAATCCACAGTGATATGGGGTCAAAATTTTGCGGATCCCTGTAATCCACGGCGCACTGCAGAGATTAGTGTCGTAATCTGCGGAATTGTCTTTGCGCCGACGCGGTGTGCGACGGGTTACGGGAGGAATTATCGGCGCGACTTGAGTAGTTGACGAGACTGCAGGCTACTGGGGGAGGCACTGGCACATGACTCGCTTCCATGACACATTCCAGCATTCTGAGGTTATAAGATTTTGTAAGGGCCAAATGGTACAGAAATTCTTAAGAATCCAAAGGATTTTTGTAGCATCTCTTTTTTACTTTATATGTGAGTCGTAAAAAAGCGATATTTTACTGGTAGGAACCGAAAAAGCCTAAGAGTATGGTAGGAAACACCTGGTTCCACCAGCCCACAGGGGATTATTGTGTGACTCACAAATCTCATTGCAGAGTGCTCGAGAAATAGCTCACTCTATTGTGTAAAGGATAGAAAAACCAAGTGAATTTGGTCGCGATGTCCTGTGAAAATATCTTCCATAAGGCATGATGTTCTGAGATTTCTTAATCGATTCTTCATCTCACGACACCGAGAGCACAACTTAAATATTTTGGGGGGTTATGGCCACACATCGAATGCAGTACAAATAATAAATATTTAAAAAACACTTTTTCAAAAACACGCTTTAATGAAATGAACTCCACGACTCCAGGAAGTGGCTTCAAAGCTTGCCATAACGTAAGGGACCGTGGTAAATTACAGCCAACGTCAGTTGACCGTGGACAATTAGACCCAAGTCGAAACATAACATATAGAAAAGATTGTTTAAATTTTGTATGATAGAATATAGTATTGTCATCAGTATGACATAAGTATACCAAGTTTGCAGTCGATACCACATTGGGAAGTGGGTTAAAATTTAGTTACAACATCGACAACAACAGACAGAGTGAGTTAAATAAAATCGTGTAAAATGTCAAAGAGTAACGTTGGCCAGTTTGGTTATTGCATAAAGTTGGCCACTCCACGAACACACATTGGCCTAATACAAGCAACTGGCTTAGGTCTGCAAAAAGTGTAGGCAGAGTATTTTAATTACAAATTTGACAGTACTTCCGTTGCAGCTAAATAAAATTAATTAGCGTGTGCATTCATGGAGATATTGAATTTTAGATTATGTGCGTGGTATGTTTTGACACCATTCAAAAGTGTAATGGAATGGTTCGCATTACTTACACTCTAATTGGAGCATGTGTAATTTTGGAACGTTTTAATTGAACGGTAATGTGCTTTCACATTATAAATTTGGCTGGGATAGATGTAAATATATATTTTTTCACGTATGCAAAAGTTAATTGCACAACATAGATACATATCGGGTTTCGATGAGGTCAAACATTGTTTCTGCAACACGATTAATTATCCTTTAGTTAATTTTTTTAGAAAAGCATGCCGTATAGCAATCCATAAGTCACATTATATAATCAGTATGAACGCATATGTGTGAGGACTTAAGGGATTTTTCTGAATTATATGTTGGCTTCTGCGCAATTCTTTGTACTCGCTGTATGGATATAGAAGTAATGCATCTTAATAAAGACTTCCCTACACTGAGTAAAACGTACGTTCCCATTAACATGCATAGCATCATAAAGCTCGCATGATTTATTCAAGCCAGATAGTACAATGTGTTTCCTTACCTCTACTTTTCATATATAGATATTGCACTCGATCAATGTAGGTGAAAAAAACCCTGTTTAGCAAACCAAACAGATAGATATGCTTTGTGTTATTCCATCAACTGGAACCTCGCCATCTCTGAGGGTGGGCGTGTCATACAAATGATGATCCAGAGGTGATCCGCCAACCCTTGCAACCTAAGAGCATCCTGATGCTCACTCTAGATACGTGCACGGGTTTTGTGTGCGAGAATTCCATATTTGGCTGCTGTAAATTTCCACGTGATAAGCCCCTGCGTTGAGCTATCATTTGTCACCAGATCACTTCTGAAAAAATTAACCCGTAAAACAAAGTTTTTCACTATAAATCCTTTATATGCGTGGCGGCTAGAGTCCTCTCGTCCTCTGGCTTGAGATGGCTGCCACCTATGGGTCAGATGATTGCCTGCCACCATTAAGCAATTGGTAATTAAATATAAAAACAAATTTCCTAAAAAGTGTAAAGTTATGGAATTTTTTTTCACGAAAATAAATTGTCACGCACAACGAGTCTGTGTGAAAAATGTCAGCTCGATTGGATCACGGGAAGTGGGTTAAAAAACGACCGAAAGATTTGCACGGTCGTAAGCGTGCAAGCAAGCAAGCAAGTGAACTTAATATAAAGGATTTAAAAAGAGATGTATATATCAGTGGGCCTTGCCTAGTAAAATATAAATAGTCGTGGAAAATAAATAGTAGCTTCAATACAAATCATATGTAAATAATATATTAAAATCATATGCTACTTGTGGAACGAATTAAACTGTACAAACCAGGCAGAGCAAACGAGAAACGGTGCAGACGAAACTCTAAAAACCGAGGCGGAAAACGATCGATTATTTCAATACAATCTCGACGTCGAACCACCACAATCCATTGAGCCAGCATTTGGTTGAATCGCTTCACGCCTAGACGCCAGAGGTCGCAACCGGGTACCCGATACCCATACCCTACCCGATACCCGGCTACCCGTACCCAGCCTTGCCACCGAGAGGGAGGGTGGAAACTTTTGCCTGGCGTGCAAAGGCTTCGGTGAAAAAACTCGAGTCGACGTGACGGCTGGCACGCACGCACTTGGGGACGATTGTGCGGCACGAGAGGCGTTCACGCCGAGGTTTTGTTTGCGGTGCAGCCTTCTTCGCTTTGCCCGTGCCCTCGTGCGCAGGGTGCTCCAAATCAACTATTGTTATTTCACAGCTCTTTGTTGTTTTTTTCTAAGTCGAGTCATTACACAATATTTATATTTAATTAGCGTTGGTAAAAAAAACTACATTTTAACGGGACCTAAGCCAACTTCATACAAAAAAATGTGTTTTTGTTAATTCAAAACAAAACAATCACAGCCGTGAAATTTATATTAATGAGAGCTTGGTGTACAACTGGCAATTACAGGCGACTGCATGAATTTTGATTAATGCCCGCCACCTATTTATGCAGCACCAAAAATGCACGCCTACTCGCAAGCCATCGCTTAGACGACTGTGCTCGCAGATTGTTAATGAGACCGAGAAATATGGTATGCCGCAGGAGGGAATTCCTGTGCGTGAGCTGTTCTGAATAGGCGTTGGAGCAACTGGAGAGGAAAGGACTAGATTACAATTAACACGGGAAATAATTAATTACCGAATCATCATCATTAACCATTGTCCATCCAATTCGAGATTAAGGCATCCTTATGCTATCGCCATCCCCCCTCAGTCCAGTGATGCGACAATCTGTCTCGCTTGAGCTTTTATTGAGTTATAAATCATAAACTTCATCTTCATAACCATTACCGAAGCTGACACCTACAGCCAATTCCCTAAATCGTCAATAATTCTACCCAAAGCACCGGCTTTTGGCTAACCATCGAACAAAGACGGTCGCTGTATCGCGCACCTTCAGATGTGCTTCTGGAGCTATGCACTTTTAAATCATCGAGATTAAAAACTCATCTCTTTAGAACTGCTTTTTTGTTGTTTAGTTTGTTGTCCTTTGCCCGCACCTCCGATTATATCCCGTGCATACATACACAGCACATAATCGTCTGGCCCTGGTAGATATCCACAGTGGAGATCTTTACGTTTGGTAGCCAATGCTGCACATTTGAACGTCAGGCTACTGCCACAGTGAGCAAGTTTCGCGTTCGTTTGTGAACAGTTGCACAGTACATTTTGCATTTGAATGACTTCAACTCAAAAGGACCACGTGATCTCCTGCCCTGGCTTATTGTCTGTTGATGTGCACATGCCGTGTTGATAGTTGGTTGTTATTTTGTTGCTATGGGGTTCTTGTCAGAACGCACAGTTCCGACACATTATCTCATCGACTAGTTTTGTTTCAGAGAAGGGTCATGCCTGCCGAAAATGAAGGCGTCACACAGTTAGGAAGCATTGCATTCACCCGGTGATAGATTACATTACGAATGCAGTGCATTTTGGTGCAGTAATTATTGCAATATTCTTGTACACGTGAACAGGCTTATTTTCATAGAAAAAATTTCCCCCGGTGAGCACATTCTCTCATCTGGCATATATGCAACGTTACAATGTTTCCACTGTGCGGTGTTTTTCTAATTGTAGCCGCTTGGTTTGTGAAATGAGATAGAACACATACTCTTAGTTCTTTCGGTAAAGTCACGTAGGTAAAAAAAATGAAATTATATTTAATAAAAAATAAAAAAATAAAATCACGACGTTTTGGAGGCAACACCGTCAAAGCCAGATTTGCTGCATCAAGTGAGCACTTGATGCAGCAAATCTGGCTGTGACTGTCCCACCTGATGACGGAGACTTGTGTTGCCTCCGAAACGTCGTGATTTTATTTTTTTATTTTTCATTAAATTTAATTTCATTTTTTACCTACGTGACTTTACCGAAAGAACTAAGAGTATGAATCCTTGCAGTCACGAAAGCTTCAAATCTAGAGATAGAACACATTGCCCTGCATTTCGCTCAGCAATCATCTCCATCTGACTATTCCGTACAATTATTTGAGCTTAATTTTATTTTTAAAAATAGACAGCTGCATGTCCCAAGGATGCGCTTTGTTGTGCCTTTATCTTATTGCCGCAGAGATATCTGCACTAATACACCGTACGGTGCGAGTGCATACACCCTGATCGCAAAGCGCCCACAATTGGCGTCTTCGTACCGTTATTTAAACTCTGAAACACCCTTCTTCTTGGTTCTTTCGGTAAAGTCACGTAGAATGGAAGTAATAAAATAATAAAAACAAAACATAATAAAATAATTCTCATGACGTTTCGGCCACAACGCAAGCAGCCGTTCTTCACCTGAGGACGGCTGCTTGCGTTGTGGCCGAAACGTCGTGAGAATTATTTTATTATGTTTTGTTATTATTATTTTATTACTTCCCTTCTACGTGACTTTACCGAAAGAACCAAGAAGATGAATCCCTGCAGTCACGAAAGCTTTAAACCTGAAACACCCGCTACTCTTTCACTCTTATCTGCTGATTCAGCTGCCAGTAGTCAGCGCTCAACCTTTTTGCTGGCTAAGTGTTTCTTAATTTGCGGCAGATGCTGGGGGAGTTTACGAACGCGGGTATGTTTCTTTATCGAGCTTGGGTTGTTCGTGAACCAAAGACATGAGCAAAAAAATTAACCCGTAAAAACAAAGTTTTTCACTATAAATCCTTTATATGCGTGTTCAATGGGCCACAACCCAGCCCACATTGGTCTTTGAAACGGGCGGCTAGAGTCCTCTCGTCCTCTGGCTTGAGATGGCTGCCACCTATGGGTCAGATGATTGCCTGCCACCATTAAGCAATTGGTAATTAAATATAAAAAAATGTTACCTAAAAAGTGTAAAATTTAGGAAAAAAATTTTCACGAAAAGAAATTGTCACGCACAACGAGTCTGTGTGCAAAATGTCAGCTCGATTGGATCACGGGAAGTGGGTTAAAACACGACCGAAAGATGTGCACGGTCGTAAGCGCGCAAGCAAGCAAGTGAACTTAATATAAAGGATTTAAAAAATACGTCTTCCCTCATCGCGTATAAACTTGCAAGAGTCTAACTTTGCCTCACTTACAATTTTTGTGAAACTGATATACGATGGATACTTCGTTTTTTTTCTTCTGCGAAGTAAAATTACCTGGACAAGGGGTAAACTGTACGTTTTTATTTCGATTTGAAGCTTTCGTGACTGCAGGGATTCATCTTCTTGGTTCTTTCGGTAAAGTCACGTAGAAGGAAAATCATAAAATAATAAAAATAAAACAGCGCTTCAAACCATTGGAGCACTGTCTTTCCGACAGCTCTGTTTCTTCACCTGAGGACGGCTGCTTGCGTTGTGGCCGAAACGTCGTGAGAATTTCATTTTATTATGTAAAATTTTTATTTTATTTTATTATTTCCCTTCTACGTGACTTTACCGAAAGAACCAAGAAGATGGACGTTTTTAATTTGAATTGTTACGTAGTTTTCCTGTTTAAAACCCGCTTTCTCGTTTCGATTATTTCGCTTTCATTCGTGCTCGGTGGTTTATTTCAGTCTCTTGGGTTGTATTTTTTTGGTGTTGGGCTAAGATTAATGTGCTATCGCATTGCGCAACAACAAGGTTGGTTTATTAGGACACGTACCGCTGGGCCACGCATGTCTGCGTATGTGTGCGTGTGTGCATGTCATTTTGAACGTAGTCTGTGTACGTGCACACAAACACATGTCTGTGGAAATGTAATATTGGCAGGGGCAGTTCCGTAAATTCAGGCAATCATTTCAGGCATTTTGAAGGGGATGCGTTGTAATCATTTGAAAATAATTCAGTTTATTTTTTCTTCGACAATCCTAACCAATTAGGATTGTCATCGCGATTGTTTGTCCACCTTTCTTTCTTGGTAAATACCGCGGTGTCGGATGTATTCCGATGAATCGACGCTCATTCCCCGCTAGGATGGCAACAGTACGTACACTTTTAGCGTGCGTCAAACATTCGGTTTGTTCCATAAATAAGCAATATTTTATTAAACTGTAGTTACCATAAAAATGACACCACCCACGTGTATCGAAAATATGACTGTGGGGTTTACCTAGTTTGTGAAACTGCCAGACAGCATTCGTTCATCTAGTCAAGGGGAAAAAAAACTCCACTTACTCTCAAGAAGGGTGGGTCAGAAATATCCACTTCTGGGTCAGATGTATTGGCCGTGTTCTTTGTCCGTTCGTTTGCATGTTGAATTGTGAAACACGCGTGGCCGGAGAAAACCCACACGCGTACAGGGGTGACGACTGAAAACACAGGGACCAATGGTCAGGAAGCCCTCAACCCTCCTGCCTCTGATAGGCGGCTTGCTGCCCTGCAGGTCGGCATCTATCATCTGCCTGTGAGCCACCAACCCTGCTTAAAATGAGCCGGCGCAATCGCTTGCACTGACAAATCTGACGAGCTTTGTACTTAAATACAAAACAATGCTAACTGCATCGTCTTCAACTTGAACTTTAGTTATAACCAGACGAGAGGCCATCGGGGAGGGGGATAGTCTCTCTTGGCAAGAATGCGTGCAGGCGCACAGTCATCACAGTAGAGCTGCTCTTGTCTGCGGTGATGTGAGGAATGATTAAAATGGATTTTATTCTTCACAATACCAAGACGCATTTGTCATGCGGCTCCGATCATCCACAAAAAATATTGTGTGGATAATAGGAAACTTTTGATTTACAGCTTTCGTGACTGCACGGATTCATATATTTGGCTCTTTCGGTAAAGTCACGTAGAAGGGAAATAATAAAATAATATTAATATAAAACAATAAAAATTCTCACGACGTTTCGACTGCAACACAAGCAATCATCATCAGGTGTGAATTGCTGTGGATTTCACACCTGATGTTGATTGCTTGTGTTGCAGTCAAAACGTCGTGATAATTGTATTGTTTTATATTTTTATTATTTTATCGTTTCCCTTCTACGTGACTTTCCCAAAAGAACCAAGAATATAATAGGAAACTGTTCTGCAACGTATGATGAAAAGAAGGTGGATAATCGGGGATAATAGGCAGACTAGGGCGCCACGGTGGTGAGATGTTAACTACCTCGCCTGGTATACAGCACGTCGAGGGCTCGGTCCTGACCCTGGCGCTTGTATGTTTGGAGTTTGCATGTTCTCCCCGTGGTCACGTGGATTTTTCTCCAGGTTGTCCAGTTTTTCCCTCCACCTTTAAAATCATGCGTTTAAGAGTATCTGGCTCCATAATGCAGGCTGCAAAACATTTCCATGTGATAAGCCATTTCGTTGAGCTGTCATTTGTGGCCAGGTCGCTTCTGAAAAAGGGCTGTGTGTAGCTTAGTGGGCCTTACCTGGTGAAATAAAAATGGTCTATAGTTTTGTTTAATAGGTGCCCGGATAAAAGGAGTTTTGCGGACCCTAGGTCACCCGCGGATAATGGGAGTCACGGGTAATACCGTCACGGATAAGAGGTGGCCGACTGTAAGCTCCAAACTTAAAATCGGAGCAGAAAAACAAACGTTACAACAATTGACGAATACCATTTGCTTAACATTTCATCAACTGAAGCTCCGTTTTGAGAGAAAGTTATTGCTTTTATTGGAAATTGTATTAAAAATAAATCGGTTTAACGTAAGCACGCGGTGGGCAATATTAAATTATGGAGATGAAGTTTTGCATGTGAATGCACTCACATTTTATTTAGTTTGGGTACACATTGTCTGCTCATGTATCCAAGCTATAATAAAATGTAATCAAGTGTAACATTATTATCTATTTTTTGAGATCTGCCGGGGAACATTTTGATGAAGCTTGTTTGTAAAATCGTCTAGTCGGCGCCAGATTGTCGACGTGTTCATCTTTTATTTCGTGCAAAATTAAGCAGCGTTTAAAATGCCTTCGCTCTGTAGCACCACTGCATCATTACGCGCACTGAAACATTTAAGGGGTTTTCTTCTTCTTCGAAAACGCTAATTATTTTAGAAATTTCGAAAGTGTTTCACCGTGAGTCATTATATGTTTGCTCGTGAAGGCTCGCTCGGGAGTTTTATGGGTGGCGCTATGCCTTGTAGATTGTTTTGCTTCACGCTGCAATCCTGGCCATCGTTCGCAACACCACAGAGGCAATTGGTATCCGAACGTGGCCTGAGTAAGTCCTGGAATAAATGACAATGCATAAATGCGGACTTGCTGAGGTCTGCCGATGAGCATCAGTAAATCAAAAGACGAATACTCGTAATATTTGGTTTTTTCGGTAAAGTCACGTAGTTAGAAATAAATTGAAATAAAACAAATCACGACGTTTCGATTCTGGCTCACGGACAACACCAGTGACGATTATTTGAACCGGTCCTGGGCCTCCCCTAGGTCGACTCAGCCTCAAATGAGTACCTGGTGTGGTGTGTAAAACATCGCTAACAGCACTTGCCCCACCCCCCTACAGGCTATACGGAGGATATTTGTCTTTGTTGTCTATGTATATAGGCCGTGATAGGTGCTCACTGACAACACTTTCCCCAGATGTCTGTTAATGCTGTAAAGGGGGACAGGGGTCAGTCTTGACTTTGTCTTGACACCGTGGGAAGCGTAGGTGAGGCATCTGCCATCCGTCTTAGTCTACCCACAACACATGGGTGTGTCCTGTAACCTGCTGCTCCGCAGCCTTCCGCACTTCACGTGGCCTCAAAGCGCACGTCGCCTGACACAAGCACTGTGGTGACATGGCCGTCATTGTGTGTTTGGATGTATGGGCAATGGTGGCGTAGTGATTCGCGTCCCTTTCCCGGGCCAGAGAAAACGCGAGTGCTGAGTGAAATCTGATTAGTGCTGGGTCTCCTCGCATTCGACTCCGCATTGAATGAGTACCTTGTATGATGTGTAGACATCAGTAAATAGAGAGTGTCGTGCTGGCTACACCCCCCCCCCATGCGTCGTTCCGGCCTTGATAGATGCTCGTTAACATTGACAGCTTACGTGGGCTACACATGGGATCTTTGTCTTTGTCATATTTCTTTTGATCCTGCCTGGTGTAAACACAAAGAAAAATGAATCTCTCTTGATCTCTGGCCCAACCTGTGATCCGGTCTTTCCTTTGGGCATTTTATAAAAACATTATTGGCATTATAAACATTTACTTGGTAATATCGGGCTCATATATTATTTACGTTTTTCTAAGTTATAAGTACAGTATTGAACTCCAGACTGCAGGAAGCAGATGCGTTTTGGCAGATTTTTTTTTTCCCCTTTTTCTTTTTTTGTTGCGGCAAGCAATCGACTGCCAGTGTGAGTGTCACTCATTCGCCATTCGGCTGCCACCTTTTTGAACCGAGCACGTCTATTTTCAGCAAGTTTTGATTCCCTACCATCTCTCCCGTGCCAATATTTTCATCTCGCAATATTGTGTTGCATCGAGCACGCAATGGTCTCGCTAGGCATTAAAATGTGCAAATAGCTGCATGTGTCCAGAGTAAACATACGTGTGTGTGTGTGAGTGTGTAATTAAACACATTACGTGCCTGCAAGTTTGTGTGTGAATTTCGTTTAAATTAAATGTGGGTCACCGGTGTGTCACACGGAGTCCGTGAGCATTCTGCAAACCCAGAAACGCATGGTTTGATTGTTGGATGCACAGAATCCGTTTCTGAGCCAGATCAGAGCCTCTACGGGTCGCTTCAGTCTTGAATGAATTACTTCTGCAATGCAGACAAAAGCAACTTGCTGGGCATGCTGATGGTGGTCCTACCACTTTGCATGCCATGCTGACCCAAAAAGTGACTTTGCTCGGCTGTATTTGGTATCTGTTTATTCGTTTCATTAAAAATATTTACCAAAATATTAATTCCTGGCACAAAGCACAACGTAAGTCAAGTTAAATGTATTTGATTAACCAGGTTGAGAACTCAATAGGCCTGGTTAGTGTTATTTACAAAAGTGGCTCTGGTTAACAGAATGGCTAGAAAAACTACCTACATTTTGGAGCGAGCCTCATGTGATTTCAGTCAAAGTACCTGCAACATCTAAGACCTAGAAAATGTCCGCAGCGTTAAAGACAGGGGCTTTGGCAGGACACGTCGCTAAGAAGGGATTGTGACCGACGGTCAAGAATAGTGGACAGGCACCCAAGCAACTGGGACGCGTCAGAGAACGAAAAACGTCGTCCGAAGAGATGGAACGGTGCAATCGGCTCGGGCCGCGGGTACCGGGCGGATTGTTACGTCGCACAACTGTGAAAGATGGTGACAATTTGAGGAGGCCTTTTTCCTGCAGTGGATCGATCGTCGTCGTCGATGACGATGTGACCCAACGGGAGTAAAAAGCGTTACGAGTTGCAGAGCCACTCGTCGTGTGTCCCGCTGCGGACCTAGCGCTGTTACCCGGGCGCCTGGGTAGAGGTGCGGTGCCCAACACAAGCGCAAGCTCACCGGGATTTGTATTGCGAGGCGCTCCGGCGAAGAAGCCATTAGCCGATGTGGAATACGAGTTAACAGCAGAATCTGGAGGAGTCCTTGCAGGCTAATGTGGCGTGTCGGAACACTGAGACAGCCCCTCTGAGAACATGGGTCTTAGCAACCGTGGCAGCCTTTAACTTCTTCTGCGCTATATAATATGGCTGCTGCTGCTGCTGTTGCCCTATGTACACTTGCACTGTGTAATAAGATGAAACACTGACTCTCTCTTGCAATTTCTATGTTCTTTGCGTCTTTCGGTAAAGTCACGTAGATAGGTAAAATTTTTAAAATATATATATAAAATAAAATAAAACTACGACGTTTCGATGACAACGCAAGCAATCGTCATCAGGAGGATCATCAGGAGGATGAAGATCGCTTGTGTTGCGATCGAATCGTCATCGTTTTTTGTTTATTTTTTTTTGTTTATTTTTATTAATTTATACCTATCTACGTGACTTTACCGAAAGACCCAAAGAATATGAATTCCTGCAGTCACGAAAGCTTTAAGTCAAGATTTAATACATATGTTAGGTATATTTTAAAACCTGTTATTTTTTGATGCTCAGCACCTTATACCTCAGTTGTGCAAAGGCATGTGTACGAAATAAATTTAAAAAAATCTCGCCAAAATTGGTCTCTTTCATTTAATGGCGAAATTGCACCATGAAGAAGCACTTTTGTGTGGTATGCAGCGCAGCTTTAAGGTTATACATTCAGGTGGAAACGTTGCTGCGGCTCTGTTTTGGGGGGAAATGGAGAAATAATGTCACGATTGGGTTTTCAGAAAATGAGGAGCCTCATTACAGGCACTGGAAGCTAGTGGTGCCAATGGAGAGTGAAATGTTTTGGCCAATATTCGTTAATATTCATTATTCATTCACATTTGTCACCGTCAAATGCATTATTATACTGTATATAATATCGCGTGCAAAATTATATTTTCAATTTCAGCCGGAGCTGGTAGATTACGCGTTGGAAAGTAGATTGAATTGAAAAAAAGTGGCAAAATAAATCAAAATGCATTAAGCCAGTGGCAAATGTAAATCAAAACGAGTTCATTTGAAGCGATGCTACTGCTGCGCTCTCTCCGCAATCAAAGCTTACTTGATCATTCTGCACAACGCGCTAACGAGGATGTTATTTCCCGCTCTCAGCATTTCACGACACATATGCGCGGGGTCCTCTTCTGCCTCCGCGCTTTTGTTTTCTTTGAGTCTGCCCGTGGAGTCGCAAAAGACAAAATATCCAAGTGAGACTGATATTTTTGAATACGTGGGGTGAACCTCCTTCCCCCCCCCCCCGTGCCACTCGTTACTGATGACGGCACGGGCAGGTGATTGTTGGGACACCGCCGTTTTGTCATTCATTTTTAATGGGGGGGGGGAAGCGCACCGCTGGGCAAGTGCCTCAGTAGGGCAGGAGCGGAAGCAGTACGTGCGGTCGCTGACGGGCAGCAATTCAATTCTCGACTGCAGTGTTCGCCAAGTTGTAGAAAA
Organism: Lampetra planeri; assembly: GCF_965212315.1. Lineage (NCBI taxonomy): Eukaryota > Metazoa > Chordata > Hyperoartia > Petromyzontiformes > Petromyzontidae > Lampetra > Lampetra planeri. The sequence goes on from NC_136132.1 coordinate 4,701,466, forward strand.
TTAATAGTCCTCCGTATAATTCTCACTAAATCGCTTCATGTGCGCCCCTGAACTGTGCGTTTGCGTTGGATGAACCAATTTAGCATTTTGACTCTGCCAAAAAAAATCACTAGCAATTACATTCGCGTGATATTTATTTACAGTTTAATTGGAAAACACATTTTTACGTTTTGTATATACCCGCGTGTGACAAAGACGATCGGGCGTGGTGCTGGCCACCCACCCACCCCCTCGTGTACCGTGCTGGCCTTCATAGGTGCTGGCTAACAGCACTTGCCCCTACAATCTGTTCAGGCTATATGGGGGATCTTTGTTTTCGTATTTTTCTTTTGTACACTGTATATGAAATGCAAATAAATCGATATGCAGCCCTTTCTCTTCAGAAAGCATTTCTTTTTAAATGTGGTTTTTAAAATGAACTCTTCACGCTGTCATGAAGATGCGTGCAGGTTTAATTCCCAGATTAAAAAAAAATACTGCTCGGTAAATAGCACTGAATATTAATGGCTCCTGAGTTACTCTGGGAAAAAAAGTCGGTACATTTTCCACTGCTGCGTTGCCGACGTTACCTGTGTTTCCAGCAGCCAGTGAGATGAAATTTATACATCTTTAAATCTTTAATCTTTCTTAAAGTACTTCGGTGCAGCAGACATTGAGGCATTACATTTTCTTCAGAAGATGTACAGTCGGAGAAAATCATAACGCCACCTTCATAAATAGAATTTGGCTGGGCCACTTCTAAGTTCACGGTTTTACTCAATTTTTACCGTGAGCTCTTCTTTGATCAGTTTAATAAAATATGGCAAACGACATGTTGGCTTACATTCACTTTATTTTGTCTTTGTTTTGACGTCGCGTTTTTTATTAGTCTGACTTTCTTGCCCCCACTCATAGCGCTTTATCAGTTGTCGTTTGACTCCGGGCAAGGAAATTGAAAACTGAAATGAACACCACGTAGCATCTCCCGCTCGTGTCCGGAGGGGACCGTGCATGTTTGCAAATTATAAATGTAATTAGACTGCATGCAGACGAGCTGTTTTCCTACAAGTGGCATCGCCACTTGAGGTTCTGAAGCCATGCGACACTTGACAAGTGGCAGTGACAAGCTGTCAGTCCAGATCACGTTTAGCAAGCGGTGTGTTCTACTCTGTTCACCCGTTGTCGCCCTCTCCAAGTCTGCGAGTCTTAGGAAATTAATTGAAAATACGCGTGCCTTCAAGTTAAGAGCTCATCCTGTCTCAGTTGGCGACAGAAGCACAATGCTTTATATGTTTATGCCGTGTTGCTAATGAAATTGTACAGTACATTTTTCGAAAGTGAAAAAAAATAGCTCCTTTCTTTCCTATGCTCTGCCGAAGATCGAATGATCTCGAAGATGTCAGATCTCGGCAGATCTAACAAATCGAGCAGGTTTGAGCTTGGTTCCCGTGTGTATAGTTGACTGTCAGGGTTTGCCAGGTGTTGTAGGTGTGCGGCTGTGAGACATGGCCAGATGATGGCAGTGCTGAGAATCACCCCCCCCCCCGCCGCCTCACCGTTCCGTGGGTTTTCTGGTTTCCTCGCCACGTTCCGAAACATTCATGAAGTCGGCCAAATATTAAATTGCAAGACCTCTGAAAAATTCATGTCCTGAGAGTTAATGTTACCTTGGTAAATAATTTTCATCACTTCTAAACTAACTGCCATTATTATTACCATTAAGCCAAAGGATCGGGAAAGGAAAAACATCGTATGTAGTTGTGAGCATTCATATGAACACTTGCACTGTGTAATAGAATGAAACACTGACTATCTCTTGCAATATATATGTTGTTATGTATATTTTAAAACGTGTTATTTTTTTTGATGCTCAGCACCTTATACCCCAGTTGTGCAAAGTCATGTGACGAAGACAGATTGTTTCAGACGGCTCCAGACGTGTCGTGTTCCGTCAGTTAAAATTGATTTTCGCGTCCACAATTAAATAACAATAAATAATTTACAGCCCTTTGTCGATACACCACTTGATGAAGACCCCCCCCCCGCCTGCCCCCCTCGTTCCGCTCAGATATCACCGACTGCTGACGTTAGCCGTGGATGGTAATGGAACTCGGGTGGCCAGGTTCGTCGCATTGTGTTGAATTCAGAGGTCGCAAACGGGTTTTGATTCCTTACCCGTACCCGGCCGCACCAGGGTCACAAATGGGTACCCGTACCCAGCCGGGTACGGGTACCCATTCCCTACCCGTACCCTACCCGAAATAAGTGACAAGCGGTTACTCACCAGTGACTCACGGCCTACCCGTACCCGGCCGCACCAGGGTCGCAAACGGCTACCCGTACCCGGCTGGGTACGGGTAACCGGGTATCGGGTAGGGTACGGGTATCGGGTACCCGGTTGCGACCTCTGGTTGAATTGTGTACGGGAGAATCAATTTTCTAAAATGTGCTAGAATTTACTTCTTAGTCTGTTAGCACATGTATAATAGAACATACAAGACGTGCCATACAAGTGAGGCAGTACAAATGGGACGAAAACAATTATAGAAACTTGATTGAATTCATCAAATCACTGCAGGGGTGGGGAGGAGAGTGAATTGTTGCTTGTCTAGAATACTGACAGCTCAAACGACCATGAGGGATTGGCCCTGGAAAACGAAAGTCACGGAATCGAGACATCTTTCTGACCAAACACAATTTTAATCCTCGGGGCTGGCACGGAACTGACCGTTTGGTTCAGCGGTAGAGTGATCAACTCGCAATCGCAAGGTTGCAAATTCCAATCCTAATGGGCATAAGGCCGAGTGAAATCTCTAGGACATCCAATTCACATCTTTGCATCTTGTTAAATCTATTCTCATTGGGGGGAGGGGGGGTTAGTGTAGTGGTTAGCGCGCTGCGCGACCGGAGTTCGATTCCCGCTCGAGACCAACACCTCTGACAATTATCTGAACCGGTCCTGGGCATCCCCGAGATCGACTAAGCCTAAAATGAGTACCTAGTGCGGTGTGTAAACATCGCCGCTACAGAGACAAAGCAGCCGGGCGTGATGCTGGCCACCCACCCCCTCGTGTGCCGTGCCAGCCTTCATATGTGCTCGCTAACAACACTTTCCCAACAGTCTGTTAAGGTTATACGGGGGATCTTTGTCTGGTTGGGGGTTGACTCAGCCGATAATCTCTCCAGGATCGATAAAAATAAGTACCGCCTTGTTAAGAGGGGTTCTATGAATAGACTTGTCCGTGCCATATGATTGCAGAATTTCTACCACTGGTTCAGGACTGTAAACAGGAGATGAGCACCACCTGAATGCCATTTTTTTAATAAATCATTTGCCTTTTTTAAAATCCTTTATATTAAGTTCACTTGCTCGCTTGCTTGCGCGCTTACGACCGTGCAAATCTTTCGGTCGTTTTTTAACCCACTTCCCGTGATCCAATCGAGCTGACATTTTGCACACAGACTCGTTGTGCGTGACAATTTATTTTCGTGAAAATTGTTTTCCAAAATTTTCCACTTTTTAGGAAAAACAAAATTTCATATTTAATTTAAAATACCAATGTGATAACAATGAAACTCTTACTCAAGAAAAACAGAAATGAATAATAAAATAAAACCGATGCCACGCATATAAAGGATTTATAGTGAAAAACTTTGTTTTTACGGGTGAATTTTCTGTCTGGTGTGTTTCAATTTTTTTACTTTCTTCACGGGTTCTTTTGTGCCGTCATTGGCAATCGGGCAGAGACCATCTACCTTGCTGCACAGACCCAAAACGGGGGATGTGTTTGCGTGATTTCCCCACGCAAGCATTAGCTGTGCCCTGAGCCACCCAGCCGCTTTGATTCCCTCTCCGTGGCTTTATGCTCCGTACAATGCCGTGCCTCTGCAAAATATCAGACTGAAAGTACAGGTAGCCTTTTCACGGCAAAGCTTCTACGCGGCGGCTTTCGTCGCACATTTACCGTAGCAACGGCATAACTGGAAGAGGCAGAGAGGCCATTCCTTTGTATTGTTATTACATTGCTTGTCTGAAGGCATTTCTTAACTTTACTCGCAGAGCTGCAGTGTTTTCATGCCACGTAAGAGTGGGTCATTGGTATGGTCTCGCGAGAGAGTTTCACGCGCGCGCGCGTGTGTGTGTAGCTAGTGCATGTGTCATTGCCGTGGGACTCTGGAGCCAAACATGCATACTAAGTTTTATTTAAATGAGATCTAAAAAAGAATTTGTTTTTAAGTATCGCTTGAGACAGACCCACAAACAAACGCAAGGCTCATTAGTCATCACAGAATGCCCCTTCTATCACTGGTGTCAAGGTACAAAGCATTTTCTGCTGATTAATGAATGCTGAGAATAGTCCAAACAAAGACTTGTTTTGCTCACATGAGGGTCTGGTGACAATCACAATGGGCAGCTGGCATATGAAAGCCGATTGGGTTTCTCATGCTAGCCTATACCCAATTGGCCATCTCCATGCCGAACCTCACAATGGATCCTCCCACCCTCAACCAGTATATATACAAGGACTGTTTTCTTGGAATTTCTCTTACTTGATGCAGCAGTCGTGCTATGACGGTTCCACCTGAAGACGGAAGCTTGTGTTGCCTCCGAAACGTCGTGATTTTTATTTTATTTTTATTTTACTTTTATTAATTAAAATGTTTAACCTACGTGACTTTACCGAAAAAACCTAAGAATATGATCCTTGCAGTCACGAAAGCTTCAAATCTAGAATCTCCATGCTTGTTCGTTTTCTTAGCTTTTTGGAAGGATCTGAAAATTGATTAACGTTGATATAAATGTTAATTTTGCAAGAGAAGCTTCGTGGGCTTTACCGCTTTTGCTGTGTTTAAACGCGCTAGCATTCTTAAGTTGTTTTTCATTATATTGGCTGCATTTGTGAAAATATAAATGTATACGGTCTTGATTAAGTATGCCGAGATCAAATGACAAAAACATTTATTACTTTATCTTTTGTGCACTTTGGGCACTCATTCCAATTGTAATATTTGCCTAGGGAAAGGTTATGGTAATACGTCATGCAGAGTCATTTATTCTCAGTGCACTTATGCGTGTGTGTGTGTGTAATATAGTAGCGGTTAGCATGCTGCACTACGAACCTGGCGACCCGGGTTCGATTCCCGCTCATGGCAAAGACCAGTGACGGATTATCTGAACCGGTCCTGGGCCTCCCCTAGGTCTACTCAGCCTCAAATGAGTACCTGGTGCGATGTGTAAACATCGCCGCTAGGGAGACAAAGGCGGCCCGGCGTGGTGTTGGCCGCCCACCCCCTCGTGTGCCGTGCCGGCCTTCATAGGTGCTCGCTAACAGCACTTGCCCCTACAGTCTGTTAAGGCTATACGGGGGATCTTTGTATAATATAGTCCAGTATATGCATGTATAAGTAGGAGAATGGTAGCATAGCAGTTAGTGCGCTACACAATCAAATAACAAGTGGCGAATCTTTTTCGATTTAAAGCTTTCGTGACTGCAGGGATTCATCTTCTTGGTTCTTTCGGTAAAGTCACGTAGAATGGTCTTCACCTGAGGACGGCTGCTTGCGTTGTGACCGAAACGTCGTGAGAATTATTTTATTATGTTTTATTTTATTATTTTATTATTTCCATTCTACGTGACTTTACTGAAAGAACCAAGAAGAAGTGGCGAATATCTGAACCAATCCTGGACCTCTCCTCGGTTGACTCAGCCTTTAATAAAGCGTATAATTGGTGCAGTGTGTAAACATCAGCACTGGGGAGACAAAGGTGGCCGGGCGTGGTGTATTTAAGGGTACCGTCTTGATGCGCATTGGTGCTCACTAACAGCACTTCCTTCAAGTCTGTCAAAAGCTATACGAGGCATATTTTATTTGCTTGCATATGTCCGTGTATGATCTTTTTTTAAATTCCATTGATGCTGAGCAAGCGGACTGTGAATTTACTTCCACTAAAAATCTAAACAATAAGAGCTGACTTTAATATGAAGGTAAAATTAAATCACATTCCAAAAACATACAGAGCTTTGATAAATGGGGGAGAACTTTGAAGTGATTTGCCTCTGGTCATAATGACGTTTTTTTTTTAAGTTCATTTAAAAAAATGTGTTCATAGGCAAAACATCAAATGTGATTAAGCCATATTTCTACAAAACATGTAATCATTTATTTTCCAGCAACATTGCAAGACTCATTGGGAAATTGTGCAAAATCCTTGGAAAATTTTAAAAGCCTAGCTTTTGTAACTCACTTCTGCGTCTCTATGTAAATTTATAAGTATAAAAGTCATTTGATGTCGTGTATGAGATTAAAGGTGGTCTATGTGCACGTATATGGGGTCTCTATGTAGGTCACTCAACATGGTCAAATCTGTCTCACTCTTAAGGTGTGCGTTAACGTGTGGGTTGCCTGCCAAAGGCATTTGAAACTTCCTTTTTGGGCCTTCAGTAAAGGAAGACACTGCCCACCCTTGTCGTACCATATTCTCCGGGTTATAAAATGCTCTGGAAAATAAGACGCATCAAAATTCTGTGCCCAGAGTCAATAAAGTTAACCAAATTTGGTCTCACACAAATACACACACACACACCGGTGAACGAAACGCACCCTCAACCTTTGAATGCAATTACATGGGAAAAAGGTGATTTCGTCGTCTGGAGAAGAAAGTACTTGTTGCGTTTCTGTGCATGCGCTAGCACATCACTCAATCATGCACGTGTGGCTCTGCGAGCTTGCGTGCCTTTTGTGCGCGAGCAAAGCAAGCTGGTTTTATATCTCAGGGATGCACAAAGGTGGCAATTTTTATGTCTGTGCCTAGAGATGTTTACACCGGTACCACTCTCTACTGTCCACAGAGTAAGGTTATTGTGCAGCTTATCCAGCGCCAATACTTGAGAAGTAATTGTTACTTGTAATTGTTATCCGTAATAGAGGTTCATCTTCTTGGTTCTTTCGGTAAAGTCACGTAGAAGGGAAGTAATAAAATAATAAAAATAAAACACAATAAAATAATTCTCACGACGTTTCGGCCACAACGCAAGCAACCGTACTTCAGACTCTGTCGCTTCGACGGACCTGGTTTTCACCTGAGGACGGCTGCTTGCGTTGTGGCCGAAACGTCGTGAGAATTATTTTATTGTGTTTTATTTTTATTATTTTATTACTTCCCTTCTACGTGACTTTACCGAAAGAACCAAGAAGATGAATCCCTGCAGTCACGAAAGCTTTAAATCGAAACGTAATAGAGGTTTTTTTGGGATTAGATCGCGTAAATATAAATGTGTCGTTAAACCCGCCACCACCCGACACAGCCACTTAGTAAGAGTTGTCACGTAAACAGAACGTGCCGATTCGTTACTTGTACAGCACACCGGTGTGTTGGAGAGTAAACCCCCAACGTTTACAATTCGAATTCGACATTTCACCGGTAATTACAACCATCCTCATCAGGTGACAGCCACATAAATATTTATGCGATCTCACGTTTATATTTATGGCCGCAAAAGCCTTCATATTAGACTGTAAATAGTTCCTTGCACTTATTCTCCCATGTACAGGATGCCATGCGGTTCTTAATGGGTGCTTGCCTACGGTACTTTTGAATGGTCAAACAGGATGGTATTTTGTGTGCCTGTGTGTGTGTCTTTTTTGGGCAGTGATGGTTATCGCAGTCGGGGATAACCGCAGTGTCCGAATCTGGTGACCTGAAGTCGATTCACAGCCAAGGATAGTTTCAGTGACGTGTGTTATTTAAACCTGTCCTCCGGCCATATACGAGTTCCTGGTGCAGTGTGTAAATATCAGCACTGTGCACATTAACCGGTGGTTGGTGAAAGCACTTCCCCCAATGATCTATGGAGGCTACACGGGGTATTCTTTGCATTTGTGATGGGGAGGAGCGGAGTTGTTGCATCTGCCACTGCGCAACGAAACCCGGAGACCACAGCGATTCCTGAGCACGGCCAACATCAGCGGCGAGTGACAACTGAACCAGTCCTCAATCATTCTCAAACGAGTACCCGGTGCAGCGTGTAAGCATCGACGCTCGGAAAGCAAAGGCGGTTTTCCTACTCGCTCACTGGCAGCAGTGTTGCGTATGGCTATTGGAGGGATTCATCTTCTTGGTTCTTTCGGTAAAGTCACGTAGAAGGGAAATAATACAATAATAAAAAGAAAACATGATAAAATATTTTTTAATAAAATCTTTTATTATGTTTTATTTTTATAAAATATTTTATTACGTTTTATTTTTATTATTTTATTATTTCCCTTCTACGTGACTTTACCAAAAGAACCAATACGATGAATCCCTGCAGTCACGAAAGCTTTAAATCGAAATTTATTCGAGGGATCTTTGTTGTGTCTTGCGCTTGTGTCCGCTCGTGCCTCCGCACGTGCAATGTACTGCAGCTCACGGACCGCGTTTCTGCTGGAGAACGTGCCCTGCACGGAGCCCAGCTGCAGCGCCGCAGGACGGATGCTGCAGCCCCTGTGGGACCTTCCTGAGCTGACCCGGCTGCCCAACGCCTTGGTCGCCACGTTCTTCGACCTTTACGAAGACGTGAGTGCACACACGCACACACGCACACATGCACGCACGCACACGCACGTACGCACACGCGCACGCACGTACGCACACGCGCAGTCATAGACACACAAAAGCAAAAATCCCCCATATAGCCTTAACAGACTGTAGGGGCAAGAGCTGTTAGCGAGCACCTATGAAGGCTGAAACGGTACACGATGGGGTGGGTGGCCAACACCACGCCCGACCGCCTTTGTCTCCCCAGTGGCGATGTTTACACACCACACCAGGTACTAATTTCAGGCTGAGTCGACCTAGGGGAAGCCCAGGACCGGTTCAGATAATCGTCACTGGTGTTGGCCGTGAGCAGGAATCAAACCCGGGTCACTAGGTTCATAGCGCAGCGCGCTAACCGCTACTGTACCGCTCCCCACACACACGCACGCACACACGCACGTACGCACACGCACAGACATAGACACACAAAAACAAAGATCCCCCCTATAGTGATAACATACTGTTAGGGAAAGTCCTGTTTGCGAGCACCTATGAAGGCCGACACAAGGGAGTGGGTGACCAGCACCACGCCCGGCCGCTTTTGTCTCCCCAGTGGCGATGTTTTACACACCGCACCAGGTACTCATTTGAGGCTGAGTCGGCCTAGGGGAGGCCCAGGAGCAGTTCAGATAACTGTCACTTGGAGATGCACACAGGTTTGAAGGCACACGGACACAGAGAATACCCTCAGTAATCGGCCGAGCTAGCCACTGCCCCAACGCCCATGCCGCCACGATCTTCAACCTTTACGATAACAATTATTTTAATAATTTAAGTTTTACATCGGGTTATTCATGCTATAATTGCATTTCACAACGCTGTACAATAATTATATGCAGAATCATATTCACGGCTTAATCCTATCGATAGCAATTATTAAGTAAATGCAACCCTCAGAAATTTTTAATTAATTAACAAATCAAGATATGGTAAGAAAACAAAAGGTATAAACAGACAAGGGTCTAGCGCTTAGCTGCTCACACCAGTATCAGCAATTAGTCCACCGAGTGACATCCCAGGGCAAGATCCCAACCTCTCACACAAGCCAGGAAACCTTCACAGGAGAGGTGATAGAGTGCCAAAAAGTGATGCCTAATTTAGACCAATCGGTCAAATGTCTAAAATGTGATTTGCTATTTATCAGTGTGTGTGAGTCTGTATTCGCACCACAGGGTGCATTGCAGGGGTGTGCGGCTGTGCGCGTAAATTTGTGTGGGTTGGCGTTGGCCTAACCAGCTACACACCCAGTGGACTGAGGTCGCTTCTTAGCTCTAGATTTGAAGCTTTCGTGACTGCAAGGATTCATACTCATAGTTTTTTCGGTAAAGTCACGTAGGTAAAAAATGAAATAAAAATTAATATAAGTAATAATAATAAAAAATCACGACGTTTCGGAGGCAACACAAGTCTCCGTCATCAGGTCGATTCTTAGCCACAGCTCATATCAGTTTGACACGTAGTAGGTTTTCGCGACCAATATTATTCGTAATAAAGGTTTTTTTTGGGTTAGAACGCGTGAGTATAAATGTGTCGTTAACCCGCCATCACCCGACACAGCCAACCAGTAAGGTTTGTCACGTAAGCAAAACGTGCCAAGTGACAAACCTTACTGGTTGGCTGTGTCGGGTGATGGCGGGTTAACGACACATTTATATTTAAGCGATCTAACCCAAAGCACTTTTATTATCTTGATTTAAAGCTTTCGTGACTGCAGGGATTCATATTCTTGGTTCTTTCGGTAAAGTCACGTAGAAGGGAAACAATAAAATAATAAAAATATAAAACAATAAAATTATCACGACGTTTCGACTGCAACACAAGCAATCATCATCAAGTGTGAAATCCACAGCAAAAAACATTGAAAAAATAAATTCGACTGCAACACAAGCAATCATCATCAGGTGTGAAATCCACAGCAAGAAATTTTGAAAAAATAAATGCTTGCTGTGGATTTCACACCTGATGATGATTGCTTGTGTTGCAGTCGAAACGTCGTGAGAATTTTATTGTTTTATATATTTTTTATTTTATTGTTTCCCTTCTACGTGACTTTCCCGAAAGAACCAAGAATACTTTTATTATCCACAGCTAACATCAATGACGAGCAATATCTGAACTGGTTTTGGACCTCCGCTCCATAAACTGGCTCTTTAATCAATGCCTGCTTTGGTATATAAACGTCTGCACTAGGGAGACAAACAGCACTTTCCCCAAAAATCTCTGTGGGCTATACGGGGTATCTTTGTGTTTGCAAGCACTTGTGTCATCGTTGCCCATACACAACATGCTCAAACGCAAGGTTTCTGTACACACAAGGCCGCAGGTCTTTAGCTTTGTGTGATAGTCCATCCAGTCACGGTTTAACAATAAATCACTTATCAAGTTTATATATAATTTATTAAATTCACGGTCCATGCACCAAATCACGTGTGCAAGAATTTATCTATTTCTTTTGTATACGTTGTATGATATGGGTTAACGCGACCCTGAAAGCCACTCGAGGTGTGCGTCGATGTTAGATGTACCTGTGCTATTAATTATTGAATTGAATCATGACCCTGAACCGCGACTATTCATTAAATTGGCCGGGGGGAGGGGGGGTTGGGGATGGTTTGTGGGATATGTGGGGGTGTGAAGGAGGCAGGGTTGCACCCTTCCTCCCCTGGTATCTAGCGAACCCCCTCTTTAGGCTGTGAGGGTGCGCCAGGGAACTGTGCGGCCAACACCTCGTAATCATTTTCTGTGCTGAGATGAACTAAAGCTCAGGCCGGCTTCGGCTGTCAATTTCTAACAACCTGTCATCGCACACGACCGAATGGGGTAATATTGCAGAGTACTTGTTATTTCTTCATTTGTTCTTTGTGTGTACACACGAGAACACACAGATCCCCCCTTATAGCGTATTGCAGTCGTGTTCTCCTATAACGTGGTAGTTGCATTATTATAAATCACGTTATAAATAATATGTAATGTAGGGTAAAGCGCAGCGCGCGATAACACATGAGATGCTTACGCAGGCTGAACAAAGACTGAGGCACGTGGGTAGCATCTCGCAGCATCCAGCAGCATCCCAATGCCTTGTGTCATGCTACGCCGAGGCAGCCGTAGAAACTGCTTATTCCTAAATTTCGATTTAAAGCTTTCGTGACTGCAGGGATTAATCTTCTTGGTTCTTTCGGTAAAGTCACGTAGAAGGGAAATAATAAAATAATAAAAATAAAACATAATAAAATAATTCTCACGACGTTTTGGCCACAACGCAAGCAGCCGACAGACCTGTTCTTCACCTGAAGACGGCTGCTTGCGTTGTGGCCGAAACGTCGTGAGAATTATTTTATTATGTTTTATTTATATTATTTTATTATTTCCATTCTACGTGACTTTACCGAAAGAACCAAGAATATGCTTATTCCTACTCGCGCAATGTAGATTTGTTCACTCAATCGCATTATATCCAATTCGCATCCGCGTTTTAAAAAAATGTCTTCCCTAATACATTCATCGCGTTATATCCAATTCACGTTATGAAAACAAGACACGTTATAGCAGAACTGACTGTATAGACCTGTTGGGGTGCATTCTGTTAGCGAGCACCTATTAAGGCACACGATGAGGTGGAGCTCACTACCCCTGGTCACCAATGCCGATGTTTACACACTGTACCAAAGGACTCACTTGAGGCCGAGTCAACCTAGCGGATGACCAGGACTGGTTAGCTACATCCGTGGGCGGGAATCGAACGCGGCCATTGTCAGGTTCGTCAAGGAGGAAGGGCGCTGGCAAACAGCGGCAACGGCGCTCCCCGCTCCCCGCGAGATAGTGGCACCATTTTACCGTTTAATGCGTCTGATTGGGTTTGGGAGGAGCAAGGTCAAGGTGTGGATGGTGTTGGTCACTCTCGTCCGCGACCTTCATCAGAAAGAAGCCGACGGCGGTCAGTCTCGTGCAGCCCGCTCGCTTCCCATCGAAATGAAAACCCTTTCGGTAAATAGAACGACTGCCCCGTTTTGGAAATGGAGGCAGAAAACGAAAAAAAATCACCACATTGGGAATGGATTGTAGATAGAATTACTCCCACAAGCCCCCCCCCCTCCCTCCCCCCCCATGAATACTAAGCAGAGGAGCTTGTTCCCAACCGTGCATTCCCCCTGAAGTCTGCTGGAATTAAATTAAAAGTCGTGTCACGCTAGCAACATGTGGTTTTCTTCCGAGACGGTGGCAGGGGCTGTTTCGGGTCTGTCAAATGATTGTATGCGCCCCCTGGGCTTTCTGTAAAGCTGCCAAACAAATAGCACTTACTTAAATTAGCATGTGATGTTAATATGGCCCACGCCTATATGTTTTTTTTCGTGTGACAGAGCTGTGTGGTGGAAAGGTGTGCCAGCTTATGCTGGTAATTTTAATAAAAAAAATATTTTATTCATGTAAATGGAATGGGCAACACATTTCAAACCTTCGTAATGGGACAGTAATAGTATTGCACTTGCTGGCAGTTACAATAGCATTGAACTATTACGCTCACGAGACACGCATTGTGGTTTGAATGTCGAAAAAAGGCTTTGTACCAAAATAAATTACATTAGCGTCCCTTTTTACAAGTATTTTGCTATTCGATCATCTGGAATGACTAACAATGCTTTGATTAAACGTTCGCTCAAAAAACACACGGGGATGGATTCGGACAGATGTCTTTTGTCAACCTCCCTTGCCCCCGGTCTCCCACCTCAGTGCTGATGACTAAGAACCATCGGGAAATAGCTCATGGAGACCACAGATCTCTCATGCAAAGGGAGATCTCGATGCCTTGTTTACTTGCACCTCGGCCTGCCAAACGGCTTCGGCGGTTCGACGGGTTCGCATCATCTCAATGTTCTACTTCTGCCCAACGCTTTCAGGAAATGATACCAAAAAAAACATGGTCGGCGCGCTGCGCTATGAACCCGCAAAAACCCGAGTTTGATTCTTGAGCGAGGTCTGAACCAGTCCTCGAAGTCCCCGAGTCGCACCGACCAGCGTGGTGAAATATGGTAAAGCTGACTCCCCCCTCCCACCCCCTTGATTAAAATGAATGGCTGAGGGAGGTCTGCATGACTGATGTTGATGATTTTAATGTATGCAAGGGAGAAGAGGAACACAGTTTTATTTAACTAATGAAATTAAGTTGGGATTCCTGGCACATGTCCACTTTGCCCAGGAATGGAATCGGCTGCGGTGTGTCTGGCTTCAGTAATTTGACTGCTCTGTGCTGCTCTTAGCTACGCCACAACAGCATCTGGTTTGTTTAATCTCACTGACAGCATTTGGGGAAGAAAAGAAGAGTGCATGTGGCAAGTGTGCGTCTCTTCTCCGTTAATGTGTTTTTTTGTGCGTGTGATCCGTGTACGTATTTGTTCTATAAAATACACAAACTTAATGTATTTAAATCTACCGCTATCATTATTATGATTGTGTTTGTATTATGGCAGAGTAAATGTTTAGCATCGGTCAGCCTATGCACGGTTATGTCTTACGTGCTTCCTCATTCATCTGTGTTATTTGTGTGCTTCCTTCGGATCTTGTTTACACGTCCGTGCGTGTGCGCGTACAAACAGAGATGATCCCAGTGACCCAAGTTTGATTCCAGCCAGTGTCGTTATCGTAACCTGTCCCGAGTCTCTCCCACCCCATGACTTACCTTAAATACAGCCTCTGGTTTGACTGCTGCGTAGGGTTTCACAGTTGTGCTGTAATGTAGTTTCGGGCTGTACCACGTGTTCTTCCGCACGATGTCCAACGTTTCGCTCCACGTCCTTTGTAGCTCCTTCCTGAACCACGGGTGAGAGAAGTTGTAAATCGTTGCCGAACAACAAGCGGTACAACCTGAACACAATTTCGATTTAAAGCTTTCGTGACTGCAGGGATTCATCTTCTTGGTTCTTTCGGTAACGTCACGTAGAATATAATAAATAAAATAATTCTCACGACGTTTCGGCCACAACGCAAGCAGCCGTCTTCAGGTGAAGAACAGGTCTGTCGACAGACCTGTTCTTCACCTGAGGACAGAGTCTCTGTCTTATTGACAGACCTGTTCTTCACCTGAGGACGGCTGCTTGCGTTGTGGCCGAAACGTCGTGAGAATTATTTTATTATGTTTTATTTGTATTATTTTATTACTTCCATTCTACGTGACGACTTTACCTAAAGAACCAAGAAGATGAATCCCTGCAGTCACGAAAGCTTTAAATCGAAATTTAAGACTGGAGAGACTTCACTTGTCCGTGTCACCACCTCCCTCATTGGCTATGCCTGCCTCATTAGGGGGCTTGCTAACGATACTTGCACTGGTATTCTATGAGGCTATATGGGATATTAGTTTTCCTTCATGTTTGTGCATTCCTAATAGGCTCGCAAGTTGCCACGGATGTATTTTCACCTTGTGCGTGCACAGGCGGAGCCGGTAGGGGTGGGGTGGCACGTGCCCCCCCCAATGATCTGATCGAAATTAGAGATTTCGATCGGATCATTGGGGTTTATTAGTAATAAATCGGCATTTTGTGACCCCCATTGCCACTGTGTAGCATATTATTACGTGCCAGGGACTCTATGAGATGATAGGACAATAATCTGAGTCCATTATTGGCAATAAGTAACGGCAAAACGGTTATAAGTGACTCACAGAATTGTGCGCAGTTGCGTATACAATCCACGACTTCCCTGAAGGCATATCTTCAGCGAGCGCGATGCCGATCACACAACGCGGTTCGAATTCGACCCTCGATCGATGGCTGCGCTATCGCCGCACACACGTCTAATAAAAAGCAAGGGACAAGTCCTTACTTACTAACAACTATCATCTTCTTGGTTCTTTCGGTAAAGTCAAGTAGAAGGGAAATAATAAAATAATAAAAATAAAACATAATAAAATAATGTTTTTTTTTTTCTACGTGACTTTACCGAAAGAACCAAGAAGATGAATCCCTGCAGTCACAAAAGCTTTAAATTGAAACTATAATTTTTCATTGCTGGAGGGGTTGCCCCCCTACCTGAAATTCCTGACTCCGCCATTGTGTGCGCGTACATCCGCCCCCTCCGCATGCATCTGCCAGCTGGTTTTATCTCGAACTGTTCCCGCTCGAGACGCAAATTGCACTCGATGCAATGTGACAGTGGCCTTCCACACAACTCGCAAAGCCTTTGCGCGTGCAGCTTTTAGACTCTCTCCCCGCAAGCATCGATCGGCGGCGATCCATTATCCTCTCTTGCGTTATGCCCGGCACGCCAACGGCTGATCATATCGTCCCAATTGCTGCCGATATCGTGAGTTGAGACGCTGCGTTTGAGAGCGTCGTGTTCCATGGCACGTTGTGTGAGACACTGGTTGGTGGAGTGCTGTGGTCTTTCAGCTTCAGCTTGATGATGTGCTTTACAATTCGATATTGGGAACAAAGCATGTATTATCTATCCCTGTAAACTGGTTGTACCCAACTTTTGATTATTTCCTGTAGGGGTGAAATCATTGACATGGCACTGCCTTCCTTAACTATTTATAGTGCTGGACAATGTCTGAAGCCGTGTTTAAAAATAAACACCGATTCCCTTAAAAATAACTAAGTCCATAAATAAACGTGCTCTCAGTTCCACCATGCAAGGTACGTCAGATGTACCTGCAACGTTATCCTGTCGCATTGTATCGGTTTCCTGTATAAGGCAATGTTTATCTTTTGTTTTATTATCACAGTTGCTGTGCCCAGGCTCAAAAGCTCAAGAGGCTAAACACTAATGACGAACTCGGTGTGTTGTCTTTTAATACCACCGCGTTAATTCTTTATTTTTACATTGGTGGTTTCAGGCAGCTAATCTCCCTCATCAGATACTGAGCCAGCTCATTCAACATCCTGGGTTCAGCGAACAGAGAGGGTTGTGACTGAGCCTAGCATAGTCGTATGGCTCGTGAAGGATTGGAACATTATCCAAGCCTTACTCGAATGGCCCAAGAACATTTTTTGAGCTGTCAACCCTCCTTGCTGGTGGTTGTGGCCAATGCAGATAAAAGACAAAACATTTCACCAGAGACACAGAGAAAGGTTCCGCCTCCTACACAGCTACAGAACTCTCTCGTACGCAGGTGCAAGTGTCAGTTGGTCGGTGTTGTCCCTGTAGCGTCTCATGCTGGGGCTTTGCTCTGTCAGCATGTGTCTCTCTCTTCTGCTCCTGAGGAAGCTATCGGGTGATGGAATAGGGCTACTCGGTGTATGCGATTGTAGCACACTGTTGGAAATAAGAAAATAACTTAGCTAAAGCAAAAAAAATGTGCGCGTGGCGCACTCACATACGCAAACACTCGCACACACACGCACGACAGATGCGGCCGTGCAGGCTCTTGCGCAGCGCACACGTGGAGTGGTGTGACGCACACGTGCTGTGCGGCACAAATGCGGTGCGATGCACGTGTGGGTGTTGTGACGCACACGTGGGGCGATGCGACGCACACGTGGGGCGATGCGACGCACGCGTGGGGCGAGGTAGAGGTGGCGAATGACACGACGGGGGCTCTGGGATAATGTCGACTGCTGTGCCACTGTCACAGCAGGACCCGTCTGCTCAAGGAGCCGTGTTCCCATGGAAACGGGGGACCGCTGTTGCCGCGGAGG
The DNA here is from genome assembly GCF_965212315.1 of Lampetra planeri. NCBI lineage: Eukaryota > Metazoa > Chordata > Hyperoartia > Petromyzontiformes > Petromyzontidae > Lampetra > Lampetra planeri. Next base: position 4,718,653 of record NC_136132.1, read on the forward strand.
AGTGAGGCGCGGACACATTTTCCGCTCGCGCAGCCCTTTCACACTCGGTGAAAATTTCCACGTGCCGAAGTTTTTTTTTGCGGCGCACGAGCCGCTATGCGCGCCACACCTGCGCGGGCGCTCGCCTGCCTCGCACGTGATTTCTGCCCCGAACATCTCGGCATCTTCGCGCGTGCAGGCGCCCGTTCGATTTTCGTTCTGGCGAGCGGCGACAGCTTTTGGCGCAAGCGGTTGCTGTGAATCGGGGTTCGTTGAGCGCAGGCCGCGACAACGGGCAGAATGGGTCCGGCGTACACAGTGCCGCCGTCGATGAGCACGGATGGCTACCGTGCGGTGCGAATTAAGTTCAGCATACGTCGTCGTCGTCAGCAGCTCCAGCAACAGCATTGCATTCAGTGCCATTGCCATCATGATCGTTAACAGCAGTCCAGAGATCAGGATTAAAAGCATTCCCAATGTCAATGGCTGGACACTAGTTGACAAGGTTAAGGCAAAAAAACAACAACAACAACAGGGGTTACATAAAATAGGCGTTTATTGCAGCGACTGAAAATTGCCTATCATGGGGAATGCTGTATATCAACGTGATTGGCCACTTATTCGAGGATTGTGTGTAATTTATTCCATTAGCCATGCGTTCGCCGCGGTCGAGGAGCCTCGGCGGTTGGCAAAGTGTACATGGCGACGGCACAAACCGTGTGCAGAGTCTGAATTTAAAACCCCTGTGCCGCGTGGCAGACAAGTGATCGATGCAATGCACCTGGGCAGTTAAGAAAACAAAAGTTAAAGGCTTTCCCTTCATACGGAGAGATCGCATGGTCGTTTTTTTTTTGCAAGCGTAAGCCTTTTTTGGTGTCATCGTATCTCGATGTCAAGTGCCCTCACTCAAAAAAGCAATCAGGGGCATTCCGGGACAGACTAAAGGCCAAAAAGAAATCTCCGCGGAGACATTGAATGTCTGGAAATAATGACTCTGTGGCAACCAAAAAAAATACTCAACGAAGAACCCGCCAAATATCCGTGGCAGAACGTACCATGTAGCTCGGCGGGGATTATTGCGGATAAATAAAAAGGGCCTCGTTAGAAATCATTTGAAATTTAGACCGGAAGTCGGCGCCATTCGTTGCGGCTAGAAAACGAGAGTGCCACGCACGATGCTGCCGAGTAAGTCTCATGGCAGAGCTGATGAGATTCCCAACAAAGGGGAGACCCATTGACGGTTAACCACCAAGGCCAGCTCGGAATTAGACTCGGGCACAGATCAATTGATGGATGTTTGGGAAAATTGGATGGAAATTTGCCTCGTGCGAGAACTATCTCTGGGCCGGCGACCTCCCGCAGATCGTTGCGGGGTTTTAAGCAGCAGGGCAGACACCGGGCAGTGTTAAATCTCCAAGAAATAAATGACCAACATGAATTTTGTGTGGGCCCCCATGCCCCCCGCCCCTGCCCCTGACCCCGAGGGACAGAGCTGACTGAATTCACGTGTGGCAATTGAAGTGTATTACTGAGATATCACCTGAAAGGAAATGTTAAACATAGACGACGCCAGTTTAACACATAGGCTTTCGCGACCAATATTATTCATAATCAACGTTTTTGGGTTTAGATCGCGTTATTTATAAATGTGTCGTAACCCTCCACCACCCGACACGGCCAATCAGTAAAAAAGTGTCACGTTGACAAAAGACAAATTAGTTCACTGCTTTAGCCCACGGGTGTGTTGAAGCGCGAAACCACAACATTTACAATTTGAGTACGACGTTTCGCTGGTAATTGCATCCACTTTTTTACTGATTGGCCGTGTCGGGTGGTGGAGGGTTACGACACATTTATAAATAACGCGATCTAAACCCAAAAACGTTGATTATGAACAGACGACGCCGCATTGTGTGCGTTACCTGGTTTAAAGCCGTACTTTTAACGTCTCTGGTTGTTACATTGGCATGCTTGACACGGCGGTGCTGATGATATTATAATCAAAAACCCTTATTTAAGAGCGGGCGAGAGCTCGCGCGGATGTTATATTGGACGTCGACGCTATATTGGAAATGTTATTATTGATTAAAACTCTGTGCGGCCGGCTCTGTCTAGAATTTACATCACGGCGAGGTACTGAGCGCGTGAGCACATTCCAAAAATCAGGGCGGTACGTCAAATGTTTTTTTTGCTTTCGTCGCCAAGCTGGGACATTAACGCCTACTGCCACCTAATTAGGTCCTGTATCACACACAAGCACGCACACACAAGAACAGACAAAGATTCCTTGTATAGCCTGTGACAGACTGTTGGGGCAAGTGCTGTTAGCGAGCACCTATATAGGCCGGCACAGCACACGATGATGTAAATATCATCACTGTGGCTCCATTGATGATGATGCTTACACAATGCACTACCGTAAGTACTTTGTTCATGGCTAAGCTGACATAGGGGAGGCCCAGAGCAGGTTCAGATATTCGTCACTGATTTTTTCCAGGAATTCCGTGGCCAGACATCGAACTCAGGTTTGCGGATTTGTAGCGCAGTACAATAACCACTGCACCGCGGCTCCACAAACATGCACATTAACTCACGCGCACATAGACATGTAAACAACCGCTCAGATATAGAGCATCACGTGAACACGTGAACGCATGCGAGCAAACATCTATTGGCAGATGTACACAAGCGCGAGCATCTATTCCATCGTGATGCACGTGGGATGGATTGGTCACACATGCATTCTGCATGGTGCAGAAAATAAACATGTGTTTCACCTGCAATCTGTCATGGGAAACTGTAGATGTTTTTATATATTTTTTTCCCTTACTTTAGTCAGTGAAGAGTAATTTTTATCTTCTCGTGCATAAATTATTAAGAGCAAAAAACACCGGGTTTTTTTCTTTGTATAATGCGATTGTGAGAGTCAAAGGACACCCCGCCCTCCTTGAATATTTTTTCGATTTATAATAGCAGTCATATATATATCTAATAGGAGCCCGCTACAGTAGACGCAATGCATGAAAGGGGTTTAAAAGTTGAAACGAACGTCCAGGCAGGCAGGTAGGTAATCCAGACGGTGTACGCAGATCCCTTTCGGAGCATTCAAGGTTTTTTTTCAGCCGGGTACCCTGAGTGTCTTCCTCAAGCTTTTAAGCCTGCGAGAACGGTCCATGAAAACGTAATAAACGAGTGAGATGCATCCACATGAACGAACACTAGTGAACTAAGCATTCACAGAAATGTTTAACGCTAATTAAAGGTAATTGTTTACAGAAACAACAAGCAGATTAACATCCATCTGTTTCCTTGCTTACGCGTTCCCAGCAAGGTCCAATGCTCGTCGTGTGCTCACGGTGTTTAATAATAAAAATGCTCGTAAGGTTGTATGTTATTAATTTAACTTCTTAAATCCTATTCTTGGTTCTTTCGGTAAAGTCGCGTCGAAGGGAAATGATCAAATAATACAAATAAAACAATAAAATTCTCACGACGTTTCTTAAATCCTGCAACGTTATTGTGGCTGCGGGAGGGACTTGCACGAGCTGTCTGCCATCGCTCTCCTACTTGCACGCCTCCGCGACACAGACCGGTGGAAAACATTGGCCGAGGAGTGAGGAAGCTCCATCACGCTCACACGTGCGAGGCGTCGCCGACGCGAACGGGACACGTCTACATTATTCTAATCCGCCCACTGACCCAGGTCGCTGGCAGCATTTGCAAGACCTCTAATCTTGCCCTATTTGCGGGCTCGAATTCCTTTTTATTTACTGCCGCTTGGTGCGCCTGTCACTGGAACCCCATCACCATTGCGACCGGTGCAGTTCCGCCCGCTTAGCTTCACCGTTGAGGCTTTTCCACCTAATCTTGAGCAGGTCCACCGTGCAAATCGGTTGCCCGGTAGAGAGCGCGCGGGTGGTGGGAGGGGTGAAGCGGGGGAGCGGGGGAGGTGAATGAAATGTCTCCGGGTTTGCTGTCGCTGTGTGTTGCGTAGCGCATCGCCCACCACTCGTGGGGCTTCCTCGACTCGGGCTTGCGAGAATTCCATCGCGTGTGGTGGCAAATGCCCGCACACGCGCACGAGCGCTCGCGGGCATTCGCCGGTTCGTGCAGGCGCGTACGGCGACGCATGTCCCTCCAGCACAAATCCACCCCAATTAATTAGCTGTCTACACCCAATGCAGTGTTGGTGTGTGGTTAACCTGCAATTCCCTGTCGTACTATATTATATATAAGTTTTGCTGGCTGGAGGGCGGGAGGGACGGCCGTAAGAATGGACGGTGATGTCCTGAGGACGTGTGTGTTGTTGGTCGATGTTTAAAAAAAAAATCACAAGCGGTAATGCATTGTGAAGCTCATGTATTTTTTTTACTTTAAAGAGCAATATAGCGTATCCCCATCCCTAAGCAGTTTGCATTTTTTATTTTTACCCAGTGACCTATTTGCTATGTCGATGTTCAGATATCTGATCTTGTCACATGTCAGCCTATACCTCAGTCCAGGAGCAAGTCTGATATACCACGTCATACCGAACAATTATGTGTAGCAGCACAAACATATGCACGTGAACACACACAAACACACAGGCACAAACATCAATGCAGGGCCGTGCTTGTGTATACATTTTTGCATGTGCCCACTTGCATGCATTCTTCGTGCACACACCAGTATACAAAGCACACACACAGGCACACGTGTTCATACTGCATGAGACAAAGATCCTCTGTACAGCCTTTTGGAGACTTTTAGGGCAAGTTAGTTGTTAGCGAGCACCTATGAAGACCAACACGGCACACTAGGGGGTGTGTGGCCTGTCTTCGTCTCCCCAGTGCTGATTTGTTTACACACTGCAGCCAGGTGCTCATTTGAGGCTGAGACGACCTTGGGGAGGTTCAGATTTTCGTCACCAATATTAGGCCGTAAGCAGGAATCGAATGCAGGTTGTCACATTTCTTGCGTTGTGCGCTCACCACTACGCCACCATCCCAAACATACGCACACCCACACACACGCGTGGAAATTGTGTCTACCGTGAGGGTAACCAAGATGCCTTCTTGCAATTGAAAAAAATAAAGATTTGTTTCGTGACTTGGATGTGCATGAGTTGGGGGTGTGAGCAAAGTGAAGCCCGTGCCTGTGTTATGTGTCCTTTGCAGGACTGGGCGCGGCAGTGAATTTGTGTTGATATTTGTGGCTTGTGTTGTTGCAGGGCATCTTGGACGTGCTGGTGATGGGAGGGGACCTGTCTCTCTATGCGCTGCACAATTCTTTTGAATCTGATGCATATTTCGTGAAAGTCATCGGTGAGTCAAATTTCGTTGTTGTTGCTTTTCTACGTCCTTCATTGCCTCTCTCTGTCCCTCTGACTCTCTGTCGCCCTGTCTGCCAGTCTGAATGTGCTCCTCTCCCGTCTCTCTTTCTGTGTGTTCCTCATTCATTGCCCGTGTGTCTCTTTATTCCTACGTATTCCAAGTGGTCGCTTGCTTGAGGCTCTCTTTCTTGCTGACATGCGCGCACATGCACACACACATGCACACGCACACAGCCAGAGGATGGTCAAATGAGTGGGCTGAATGGAAGGCAGTGACGTTAATGGCAGAGCCGGATGGCTCATTAACAGTAACAATCGCGATGGGTTGGCATGGTGACCCAAAAAACAAGGAGTGGAGATTTTGCTTGCGTGCTGCGGCTGTGGGTGGCTGTGGGCGGCTATGCCATTTGCGGCGATTGTTCGTAGGCGCCACGGTCGCGAGATGTGACCTACCTCGCCTGGTATACAGGAGGTCATGGGTTCGATCCCGACCCTGACGCCTGCTGCTGTATATTTGAAGCTTGCGTTATCTTGCTCTCTCGCAATGGTCGCGTGGATTTTTCTCCTGGTCCTCTGGTTTTTCCCTCCACATTTAGAATCACGGTCACGTGTTTAGACAATTTGGCTGCTATACATTTGCACACGATGGTAAGCCACTTCGTTGAGCTGTCATTTGTGGCCAGGTTTTTCTCTGAATAAGAGCGACATAGCTCAGTGCGCAGTACCAGGTAAAACATTTTTTTAAATCGTTTAAATATAAAGGGACCATGGTAATGGGATTCAAAGAAACTCAACTCAGTTGACCTGGCCACACATCATCGTAGATCATTCAAGTGGCTTCTCATACGTGGGAATTTATAGTAGCAGCCAAACACTGTAATCTAAACGCATGTTTCCAAACGTGTAGGGGAAAAACGGGAGGAACTCGAGGAAAGATCCACGCAACCACCACGGGGAGAGAGATCAGTCAAACTCCAAATATACAGGCATCATCAGGGACGGGATCGAACCCACGACCTCCTCCTACGTATCAGCCTAGGGAGGCAACATCTCGCCTCAGCGGCGCCCTAGAGGCGGGCACGGAGTGAAGCTGGCAGCACAGGCGAGGTGCCAATGGCCGAAGGGTTTTGCGACTCCTGTGTTGCCGCCTCTGGAACCCGCCTCCCCTCTCACCAGCTTCCACCCCTCCCTGCCCCGCAACCCCTCCGCCCCGCACCTCCCCTTTCATCCCCCACGTGGGTTGAAGTCTCTCGTTAGTACAACCCCAGAATAAATGATCCTGTGGGACTTGTTAAAAGCCACTCGGCGGTTGCGCGACTTCTTTGTACGGCGCAGCAACAAACACTGGGCAGCATCTGCGAACTTATAATGATCAAAATCGTGTGAAAAATCTGACGGGTTTTTTTCCATTCCCCCCGTTGCTTTGTAACAATTAAATCGTCATCTTTACATACGTCCGCTTCGCGTTTGGTTACAGCGAGTCGGAGAGAACAAACACACTTACTGGCTTGTTTCGGCAGTAAATGAATGCATTATTTCATTATTTATGTGCATATATCTACCATATATATGCCATATATAGTATTACACATATGCAAAAATACATGAGCTGAAACGTGTAATATGTATTGGGATTAATTAGGATTTTTACAGGTTCATTACAAACGTGATATACGTTACCGTAGAGTTCGCTGTGTATTTTGGGTTCCAAGTCGGTTGCTCAACAGTGAAGCCGGTTCATAATATGTTTAAATGTGTACTTAACCCACAGTCACCCAACTCGGCCAACCAGTAATGTTCGTCACGTAAACAAAACGTCACAGTTAATTACTGCTTCAGCCCATCAGTGTGTTGGAGAGTAAATCCACAACATTTACAATTGGAGTACCGTGATGTTTCACTAGTTATTAAATCAAGCATCATCGGGCGATTTAGCCAGAATTGTGAAGAGATCTTGCTGCTTCTGCTCTTAAATAGGACGCAAGATGACGTCATCACTGAGCCAAACAACTCGCAGCGAGGCCGAACTCACCGTGGCTTTTCGTTCTTGCGAAAAATGCCCAAAATAAGCGAAGGGCTCTGCCCTCACTCCGTCTCCAGTCAAATTAGTCCCACGCTCCTTTCCACTTTGATTCCGGTCCACCGTCATCGTTGGGGGAACTGCCCGGGTTTTGATTAAAACAAAAAACCTATTGGCTCGATGGTGACTTAACTGCTACAGAGCTGATCATGTGATTTAAAAAAAGGCTCGTTTGCTTAGAGCTATAACGCATTCACCTCCAAACTCAAAACTCTCATCGCCCGTAGAGTACCGACCAATGTAAGTAAGTATTTATGTTGAAATTATATTGCACTGTACGTAGCCAACCTTGCTAATCAGAAGTGTGGGGGAAGGACAATAAACTAAACACAAAACGCAGTTCTAAAGAAATACGTTTTTAATCGAAATAAAAAATTGCATAGCTCCATTGGCTTCCTAATATCAGAAGCAAGAGCGTTCCAGACGGCCGCTGAAGCTCATCTGACCATCTTTGTTCGATGGCTAGCCAAAAGCCGCTGCGAGGATAACCGGAGTGTGTGTGTGTGTCAGTGTCACGGGTCTATGTTTGAGCTCGAATCGCCCCCACAGTCTCTCTTGCAGTCCAGCTGAGAGGGCACCGAGGCTTCTTGCACAGAAGTGAATGCCGCTGTGCGTTGCAACTCGTTCGGTTTCAAAGCCAAGCCTGGCGCTGTTCAAGGAGGAGTTTTGTGGCGCATTCTAATTTTGCAGACACATCGTCGTGCCCGGTGTCACTACACAACGCCGTTTCCAGCCGAGGGGGACACACCACGTGCCTCGCCAGTGTCCCCATGCGGCTTTTGATTTTATGAAGATCTTAGTCATTTTATAATTATAATTTACAGCCCTTTGCCAATCCACTGCTGGATGAAAGCCAAAATATGCTAACTACCCCCCCCCCCCCCAAAAAAAAATGTGTACAATTGTATGAGCCAAAATGTTTATATTCTACTCCGATTTTCTATTATTAGCTAAAAAAAACATACAATGCAACTGGTATTGGCGAAACATCCCAATGTTTAAAAAAAAATCTGCTGCAATTACTCAATTGGGATTACGCTTAGCAACATCGCCCCCTACTGAAAAAACTTGTCAGGTCTTTAAAACAATTGGTGACACTCAGCGAGGCTTTCGCTGCTAAAGCAGCATTATAACAATATAATTTGTTTGTATCTACATTGTAATGCTTTCTGCATTACACCGAGGATTATGGAAAGGAAGACGGATTTGTTGCCAGAAGACCTTGCGTCCGGATCATGTCCACATCATTCCTAGAAACAGAAAAAAATGGGGTTTCCTTTGCCCGTGGCAGGGAATATGACTCGGGTCGCAAAGATCAGAGGACACACGGTGCGCGCTGACCACTGCGCAACACTGCCGCTTCGCGTTTATGACGGAGAAAGAAAACAATATAACGGTGCCGACGAGACCAATAAAGGTTCCGGCTGCAGGCTGCTGCTCGTGGACTCATGCCTGCGCATGGATGCTCAGAGCGCGCACAGTCCGCTTGGCTTGCGCGCCGAGGGCTGCTTGATTGAGCCCTCCTCTTCACCGCTTGCTCACTGACGGTAATGATCCCTTGGCACTCGCTCGCTGGAGTAGGCAATTGTGTGTCTGTCACGGCCAAATTAAGCCCCGGTTACAAAGACTGGCCTACCTCGGCAGCAGCCGGGAGATGCGCGGTGCAACCCAGCCTTGCGCCGCGGACACGGGGTGCAGGCCCCTGTAATGATTTTCCGATTAAACATTCATTCGCACAGCTATCAGAATCATGCCAGTCACTGCCAGGCAGCAGTTTAGCCGAGGTTGGAGCACATTATTTGTGGGCTTTGTGACCTGGCTTTGAGAACCCGGCTTTGTGTACACAGGTGATCATTTAAATGGAGAAACTGTTTGGGAAAATTATTCTGCTTTGAGGCAAAGTAAATCAGTGGTTACATGTAGGGTTTAGAATTGTGTGCTCTTCCGCAATAATTGTCGACTCTACTCTTGCTTACACATCTTTCACATCCAGCTTTGCGTATGGACCTTTGTTGATAGTGTGCCCTCAAAATTCCAAGGCAGGCGTAGGATTTTAACCATCAAACTCGTACAAATAGCAGGAACTTACAAGTAGTAGGTTTTTACCCTTTAAACTGGTACAAAACTGACACCTTTATACAAGGCATCATGTTTGCAATAACCGCAACACAAGCAGTCAAAATGCAAACAAAAAGAAACAACTCTGATAATGGTAATGATATGCACTGTCTTTGGAGTTGATTGGTCCACACCCGAGACAGCTTTCCTTAGAGCCTAGTCTCCATTGGTGTTGGACCAGATGACACCAAAAGGCGTACAACTCAAAAACAGCGCACTATAAGAGTATTGAGAGCTCGGGGTAAGCATTTACACTATGAGACCTCCTTTACCAGTGGCAAAATATAGTAGTAGGTTTTTACCCTTTTGACGTCATCTGGTCCAACTCCAATGGAGACTAGGCTCTAAGGAAAGCTGTCTCGGGTGTGGACCAATCAACTTCAAGGACAGTGCATATCATTACCATTTTCAGAGTTGTTTCTTTTTGTTTGAAATTTGACTGCTTGTGTTGCGGTTATTGCAAACATGATGCCTTGTATAAAGGGGTGAGTTTTGTATCAGTTTAAAGGGTAAAAACCTACTACTATATTTTGCCACTGGTAAAGGAGGTCTCATAGAGGAACTTACAAGTTTGGTGGTATTTTGCACTTAAAAAAATATATATATATATCTCAAAGTAATGTTGCTGATGTATCCAAGTTTCTTCTTTTGCCGAGTGGGCGCTGTGCAAGCAGTGCTGCTGATGAATACTAATGTTTGCAATTAACGTGCAAGGGGCATGTACCTTGCAAAACGTGAGGTGCGGTGTGTTTGAGTTAAATTCCAATTTCACGCCAACCTGTCCACATTTAAAATGTTGCGCCCCAATAATAATAACAGATTAGTTTATTAGACTGCCAAGCAATATACCTTCCAGTATTTAAATGCAGGCAATTACACACATTGTATCACTAATTAGTCAATTATGTGTCAAAACATTCTCTTGTAAATGTCACTTTTTTTACGGTTGAACATTGGGCCTGCCAGATGGCTGATTTGGGTGAGCTAAGTTCCACTAATGGCTGCATTTGTCAAATGTTCACCGTGCACATGTAAACAGTGATAATTATATATATAATGAATTAAACAAAGGCAACTCTCACTAAAATTTAAACAAACACCCGTAGCACTAAATACCAACCACGCAATCAAGCAGTGCCACTTCCCATGCCTGGTTCCATGCGACAAACTCATCATGCGTTACCGTGGAGGACTGTGGGTAAAATGCAAATATAAGCACAATTCCGTTCTATAGCTGCACATACAAACAAAAATATGTTTCAGACCATCAGCATATCGGTATTCAAGATCAATAGAGTTACTTGATAATATTGCTTTGGAAAACCAATTGGCTGTTGGACCCAAACTTATTTATTTTTGTACATGGGGACAAAATGGAATTCTGCTCATATTTGTATAGATAGATTGCAGGCGCAAGATTATCAACTAAATACAGTGCTGAGAATCTTACTTTTTTACAAATGTCACGCATAATTTTGCATGCCGTGCATGTGCGCTAATAAGTGAGCATGTGGCTGTACGCGAGTATTCGCGCAATGCGTGCGTGTGTGCGCGCGTGCCCTTGTGTATGCGCGCTCGCGTTCATTGCGCACATATCTCTGTGCAGTTGAAGCCCATAATAAATTATAGAACCCAATAATGGGCTGCCTAGCCGGTTCGCTTCATTTGTATACCCCTAGCTGCATTCCCAAGTTATCTCCCTTCGAGTGTACACGTATATGGTTATGTACACGTAGAGACCTGTGTCATTCCACTGCTGGATGAGGGGCCTCCCCACGCTGTGCAGGACGTGTGGGTTATTTAAGCGTAGAAGCAACCACGTCCGACCATGTCCGTCCAGTGCTCGGTGAGCTGCATTGACTTCTGGTTGTTGAACGAATACATTGTAAGGTCGCACTCATCACACACAAAGGGCTTGCCACAAATTAACCACAAAACCTCGCTGATGTCGTCAAGGTGCACAAACCATCACGCGAACTCCGGTCATCCTCGCAGCGACTTTTGGCTTAACATTGAACAAAGATTTTTAATTTTCGATTTAAAGCTTTCGTGACTGCAGGGATTCATCTTCTTGGTTCTTTCGGTAAAGTCACGTAGAATGGAAATAATAAAATAATAAAAATAAAACATCACATTATAATAATATTATGGATCATGTCTTCCCGACAGACCTGTTCTTCACCTGAGGACGGCTGCTTGCGTTGTGGCCGAAACGTCGTGAGAATTATTGTATTATGTTTTATTTTTATGATTTTATTATTTCCATTCTACGTGACTTTACCGAAAGAACCAAGCAGATTGAACAAAGATGTGGTCACCGCATCGCGCGCTTTCAGATGCGCTTCTGCGGCCGTCTGGAACGCCACTGGAGCTATGCACTTCTAAATCCAGATTGAAAACTCATTTCTTTAGAGCTGCTTTTTGTGTTTAATTTGTATTGTCTTTGCCCCTCACCTGCCATTAGGGAGGTTGGCTACGTATGGTGCATAAGAAGTTCAACATGTATACAAATCGCCGTGTTGGTCAGCGTGGATTAGTGAAGGCGGAGAGCATAAGCTGTTAGCGTGCAGAAGTACAGCACCACAATCGATTTTGTCGCAATTTCCTCTCTAGGCCTTGCTGCCTCGAACGTGACATCCCTACAAGGTCTTCGAGATCTGATGAGATAGGGCTAATTTTGAGTGGTTTGTTCATAAGCTGTACGGTTGTGTCTACATTTATCATACAAGTTAAACCGTACGTGATTCTTACTGGGTGAAATCAATCTACCGGTGTTTTGGTGAACGGTGATGCCCTAGGTGTTCTGAATGCATCAATAGCCAATTAAAAAAACGCGAAGCAAAATATCGAATATTGAGTAAGGAATTAAAAAAAAAATCATTGCCCCTGGAATGTTCTTGTGTCAGTCAGAAGTCCATCGGCAACCTTACCGTCACATTTACCAGCACATGAGACAAATAATACCATGCTCTATTATGCAACCTCTACAATTTTTTAATAGTTTCTGTGAAACGTGAAATTATATTTTTTTCCAAACTTCATACTACATCATGAAAATGCGTTTTTTTATTTTTACATTCGAGGAAGCTGTGGAGCATAGTGATGTTCACGTGACAAACCTTACTAGTTGACTGTGTCGGACGGTGGCGGGTTTAACGACACATTTATATCTACGCGATCTAACCCAAAAAAAAAACTTGTATTATGGATCACATTGGTCGCAAAAGCATACTACGTGTTAAAATGTACATTTCAATATGTGGTGGCACTTAAATCGGTGAGAATGATAAACTAAGGGTTTAACAGAAATAACGCGATAATTACGCCCCACGGTGGGGGTCGTAATCAGATTATACCAAGAATATTGACCGCAAAACCTGAATACCTTGTGTGACTTTTGATACGAAGAAATCAATTACACTCAAACAGAGCAGAGCGTTATAAACACTCATGCCGTAAATCCATTGTCGCTGTTGGCAATTATTGTTATCATTGGATGAGACCGCTCTTCCTTTGCTAATATGTTCAATCGGGTATATAACAGAATGATGCCGCCATTGTGTAATGGTTAGCACAATCCAGAGGTCACTGGGTCAGTTTTACTAAACCCTCATCATCCTTCACCTCTGTGCACCCAGCAGTAACAAATGGGTTACACCACGGTCAGTTGATCGGCAGGTGACGTGTCATGGAGTAAAGTGTGATTGCTGCCACCTCTTCCAGGGTGACTCACCATTACAGGATACAAGAGTAGGCCAAATACCCTCCAGAGAGGCTCCCTACATGCCCCTTTTAGTAGAGGCCCGTTTTTGGCCACCATGAGCAAGCAATGGCAGTGCTACGCCTTTACATTTGTCACTTCTTCCGTTGTACCGCCGTGTTTTTCGTTAGGTCGTCTGTCTGGTATTTTACGCACTGGTTAATCTTTTTGTCAAGAGACCGAAGTAAAAAGTGTCCTTGTCCATAAAGCGCCGAGAATAAATGGTAGAAATGTGACATTTCAGCGCCCTTGGGATAACTTCTGTGGCAATTGACTTGATGTGCAGTTTCCTCATTTCACAATGGGCTCCCAAGTTTGCAACCGCAATGCAGTAATTGCCCTTTGCTATTCAACAACATTGTTATAGCGTCATTATTAACACCACGGCACCAAACGACATCGCATTTGCAAATTGCAACCTTCATGTGGAGGTTATGAAAGGATGAGATTACCGTAAAGGAAAATAGCAGACTATGCCACCAAGGAGAGTTGTCCAAAGGTCAATCGTCACATGGATATTTTATGCAGGACTCATTTCTTGATGAGCTTCAAATCCATACTCTTTGGTTCTTTCGGTAAAGTCACGTAGGTATAAAATAAAATTACATCACGACGTTTCGGGCGCAACACAAGCGTCCGTCATCAGGTGGGACAACCACAGCAAGAAACAACTGCTCAACCACAAACAATCACTTCACCAAAGAGTATGGATCCCTGCAGTCACGAAAACTTCAAATCTAGATTGAGCTTCAAATTAGTGGCATGTTTGTTTACAACATCACTTCATGTAAATTACCTTTGCTGTTCAACGAGATTATAATTAAAGTCTTGTCATCTGCGGCGTAAAAAAAAACAAAAGTCATGTTCACAAATGGAAAACTTAACATAATCCTTCTTCTAGATTTGAAGCTTTCATGACTGCAAGGATTCATACTCTTTTGTTTTTTCGGTAAAGTCACGTAGGTAAAACAATTAATAAAATAAAATAAATGAAAACAACTACATTAAATCACGACGTTTCGGAGGCAACACAAGCCTCCCTCATCAGGTGTAAAAAGGCACAGCTACAGTTATTTTGCTCTATCTTTTTTACACCTGATGAAGGAAGCTTGTGCTGCCTCCGAAACGTCGTGATTTAATTTAGTTGTTTTCATTTATTTTATTTTATTGATTGTTTTACCTACGTGACATTACCGAAAAAAACTGAGTATTAACATAATCCTGCCCAAGCGTATTTACCCAAACAGTCATACGTAAGTCTTAATATTTTCTGTCTCTGAGTGTAATCCCAAGCCTGAATCTGTCCATTCGACTTGGCTCACTTTTGAACATCACTCCGTCCTCGGCGTCATTGTCCATGTTTCTGACCTGTTAAGTAACGAGTTCTAATTCGCCATCGGATTGAACTGCACGGTTAAAATGTTGGCAACACATTCCTCATATACCTGCAGTTTATTTGTGTTACTGAAAATCTTGGGGAACCTTCAACAGCACAGTTTTAGTAATATTATTACCAGAGGTGTGGACTCGAGTCATGTGACTTGGACTCGAGTCAGACTCGAGTCATGAATTTGATGACTTGCGACTCGACTTGGACTTGCATAACAATGACTTTGTCCCACCTATGAGATGTGGACTCGAGTCATGTGACTTGGACTCGAGTCAGACTCGAGTCATGAATTTGATGACTTGCGACTCGACTTGGACTTGCATAACAATGACTTTGTCCCACCTCTGATTATTACTCTTATGCCTGTTGACCCAAGACAGCATCCCTGAGTTTCATGACAGCCCTGCCAAGTTTAAACAGAAGCATTTACAACGAGCACAGCCAAGATGTTGGCAAAACACCTGGGACTCTCAAATTTCAAAATAATGTGTGTCGCCAACGCCGCCGAGAGGATTGAGACTCACGATAACATTTTCATTCTATCATGTGCACGTGGTCTTACTGACATAGCTCAAACTGCTGTCTAATCACGCGTATATATTTATTAACTGATGATACCTTTGAGAATAGGTTTTCCCCTTTTTTCTGGCAACAAAACAGGTGTTAAGATGTTAAAACAGCAAACTGAAACCTTTTGAGACTAGGCTCAAAAGAAAGCTGTCTCTGGTGTGGACTAATCAGTTTCAAAGACAATGCAGATATTATCAGAGTACGTTTTTTGTTTGCATTCTCACCACAAGTATTGTGGTTAACGCAGACATGATTCCTTGTAAAAGGTTTCAGTTTTGGTGTCTTAACATCTTAACACCTGTTTTGTTGCCAGACAAAAGTGGAAAACCTAGTCTCATATTTTGGCACTGGCAAAGGAGGTCCCATGATGATGATACCTCTTCTTCTTGGTTCTTTCGGTAAAGTCACATAGAATGGAAATAATAAAATAATAATAAAAAACCCAATAAAATAATTATTTTATTATGCTTTGTTTTAAATAATACAAGAATAAAAAGAAAGCATTGCAAAATAATTATTTAATTATGCTTTATTTTTATTATTTTATTATTTCCATTCTATGTGACTTTACTGAAAGAACCAAGAAGATGAATCCCTGCAGTCACGAAAGCTTTAAATCGATGATACCTCTGTTGGAAAATGTCCGTGGTGTAACAGTTCGCACCCTGGACTTGCAATCAAGGGGTTCGCCGGTTCGATCCTCCCAGGGCCGAATTTGAAATCAATGGGAAAGTTTCTTAAATCACCCCACCTCGGTCTACCCAGCGGTATCGCCGGGTCGCGTGTGGTGTGGTTGTAAAGTGTGGGTACTCGCACATCTAGAAGCCATTCTACTAGCAGTGACGTGGTCGCGCTGTTGCAGTGCTCCACCTTTGAACCTTTGCGCCTTTATGGAACGCCCCGTTTATGTGTTTCTCCACCTCCCTGAATTCTGCAGTGTCTAAGGTGGCCTGCATCTCTGAGTTCGGCTGTCCGATCAAATGAGAATATTCCGGCACCTCTGAGTGACTGCTCCCAGTCTTCCCCGCCCATTTTCTTCTGCCCTCACCTTACATCCACCCCCGCACTCCTTGTGATCTTGCATCAGAAGTGTCCGCGTTTTTTTTATATATATAGAACAACATTTAAACAATGCTCTCTATACTCCAAACAACATTAAAAGAATGAGTGCAACTATTAAGGAGGCGCTGAGCATGGCCGATGAATAATTTATCAAACCTAGTGCCAAGGAGTTGCGTACGTTTTTAATTACTTAGACTCTAGCGGGAGAGGAACAGAGAGAATATGAAATTAAAAGGCTTTAATGGTTTGATCACTCTTTGTATGGCTTTCATTGGAAATATCTGATTCAAGAACCGTATTGTGAATTCTCGATCTGGCCTCTTGTTAGATGCTATTTTTTTTCGGGTGACATTTTCAGGTTTTTTATTCTCTCTGTGTGTGTGTTGCGGTTCGAGTAGGGAGTAAGGCACGGGCTGAGTTGTGAGTGAGTTAGGACACGTGTTTCATGGGGACATATTACATTGAACAAGACTGATTTTTTTTAACTTTACATCCATCTCGAATATTGAGGCACGTATTTTGTTGCAGCATTATGGTAAATTCGCGAATTTGATGGTCAGAAGTTTAAAAAAAATTGTTGTGTAAAAAAAACATTCGTTGAGGATATTTATGCTAGGTGTTCAAATGCACAGTTGCTTGTGCATGCTTGTGAATGTACACACACACGTGTGTGTGCAAATTAAATCTGTCACGATTAAATTAGCTCAAGTGTAGGATAACACTTTGATCCGCAGACACATGTTGGCTTCCCTTGTTTTACAAAGCAAGCGAAAATGCTTAGAGATTATGAATTATCCTGCTTTGCTGCAGAAAGAAAATACCGCTGTCAAAAAAATGATTCCTATCAAAAGGCCAACATCAAGACTGAATAAAAATGGCACAAAGGATTTTTTTTTTCCTTTCAGAAATTTTTTGTCGCTTTTCAGTTTTTCTTTTTTTTAAACCATTTTCAACATTCGCAAGAATCGATAAGAGACGGGGCAGAGTGGAATATTTCCGACGTGTTATCCCCGCGTCGCTTCTCTCGCCGCGGTCGGCCAACGTGCACTCGGCTCGCCGTGAGACTGCTGAGTCACGTGCCTGCCTGCCTCGATGTCACCCACGCTTCTCTCCCACTGCCACCTGAGCATCACTTTGTGCTGCACCTGCAAGGCACTTAGAGGTCACGAGGGGAATAATTAGCTCTTCGACGCAGCTTTATGTTGTACCGTGTGAACTGACATTCCTCAGAGGCTGCACGGCACAACCGCAATTATTTCCCCTACACAGCAGGGGAAATATTTGTACAAAACCAGGGCTGTTTTGTGCTGATATTTTACAATGTTCACGTTCTGTGGTGACGAGCCCAATAGCTAAAATGTAGTGCTCTTTCCATGAGCATTGGGCTACTGAATAGCTTTTGTTTAATGAAAAACAAAGGCCCTTAGAGTCCTGACTGCCGAGGAGACCTGGAAGGTCAGAGCTAGTTTAGCATTGTCCTATTGAGGTGAATGTTGCTACTGCTGTAAAGTATATGTTCAGAATGGCTTTAGACCAAAGGATTTTAAAAATATTGATTTTTTTAGTCCTGGAGAGATAGACCACCTCCTGTCTGTTCATTATTCATTCACTAAAATATATTGCCAGATGATTGTTTTCAATCATTGCAACCTCGATTATAAGAGTTGCGCATTTATAAATGTACCTACTTGCATTGTAGGAACTTGGACTCTTGACAAAGCCATGGAATAAACGCTGACCAGTAAGCAAAGATGCGTGGAGAGGTGCATGCTGGGAGTTAAATTGAGAGACGTAAAATAGGAACACGCGGATTAAAATACAAAAGCGAAATCGGGGGACATCATGTGGACTGTTGGGCAAAAGCAAGCGGGCTTGTGTGGGTAGACCTCAAGAAAGGATGACGGCCGTTGGATGGAGGCTTTTGATGGAATGGCAGCCGGAAGCGAGGGAACACACCAGACAGTATGGCCTCCACGGGGGGAGTGGAGCGATGAGTTAAGCTCACGCGCAAGCAACGAGGTGGGCTTGCGACATCACGGGACCACGAGGGATCGGTGGTGACTTGGAGAGGCTTTAACCCAGCGGTCGATTCGTCGTGGTCGACGGCGGTGGTGGTGATGGTCATCTTGATCCTTCACCAAAGCTCTTCGTGACAAATTCCTGAAGGCCTTGTTTCATTTAAGACCCAGTCCAACCTTCAGTAGAACGTGATTATACGCGTCATCAATTTTTGGTGGCCTGTGGTGTCACCTTAAAGTAATCTTGATCCAAGATTGGTCACTCGGGGAGTGTCATTACTGTCACACCCGAGCGGGTTCGTCTGGATAGCGCCGGTCTATTATAGAGCTATGATTTTTTATAGTATATGATGCTTATATATATATTATACCTCTTTGGGTTCCTGATGAACGGTGTTGAGGGGGTGGGGGTGACCAGTCGTCGTCGGCAGTCCAGAAACATCCTTTGTTGTACTCTACTTCTTTGCTTTCACATTCACACCTTCACCAAGCTGCACGACTGACCAGCGTGGTCAAGCGTGGTTAAGGTCAAACCACCCTCCCTGTGACCTGCGCACAGGCATGGGGAGACCCTCATCCAGCAGTGGATTGACCACAGGGCAAAGCCTTCTCCAGTGTACAACTGTCACTGCATATTCCTGCAGAACTCAAAATAACTCGGACGCCAATAACCAACGTAAAATAGTTGATTTATTCGTATTACCAATCGCCAGGCTCAGACTGACAAACTCTGTGCGCTTAACAGACCCTTGGCGTTGCATGCGTAGTAGATTATTGTGTTATTTTACGCCGTGCTTTTGAGAACGTTCGAGCTAAAGTCCTTTGCCGAAGGGGTGCGATCCCTCCAAGGTACACGGTCAGGTTAGATTTGTGTCGGAGAGAGGCGAGCTTTTGGATCTGTAGAAAGGGTGGAGCGGGTGTTACGCAACGCTTCACACTGTCGCCTGAACGTGGTCAGCTTATCCCAGAACAACAGGGCATCGTTAGTTCAAGGGACGCAAACGGCGCGTCCATTTGTTGTTCGCTTGCTTTGCCGCCGTTGCGCCGTCTGTATCATTTCTTTGTTCGTGATGCTCGTCGGGCTGCATTGGCTCGCGGCGACTTTTGGCTAACCATCGAACAAAAGACCGCCACTGCATCGCGCGCTTTCAGATGCGCTTCCGCGGCCGTCTGGAACGCTCTTCCGTCCGATATTAGGAAGCCGCTGGAGCCGTGCACTTTTAAATCTAGATTGAAAGCTATTTTATTGAGAACTGCTTTTTGTGTTTTCTTTTGTTGTCCTTCCCCCGCACGGATAGCACGGGTGGCTACGTACGGCGTGAAAGCGGTTCATCGTGCATACAAACGTAAACGCTCTCGCAAGTCTTGCTTGAAAAACGTAGGGTATTATCTCTATGAGATGTCACTTTGGTGAAGGCTGGGAATTTAAAAAAAAATCTAATTGCTGCTGCTATTATCAATGCCATGTGTAAAGCCGCTCTCATAAATGTGACTTTTTAATGCCCTAATCATCATCTTTTCATTTTCCTTTCCAGTGCTCAGCGGACTGTGCTTTTCTTCCTGCCCAACGCACACCCAGGTGAGTGTGGTGGCGCTTCTTGTGCCTGCTGGTTGTGTGGTCGCTCGTGCAATGGTGGTTTCGAGAGCACTGCAGGATGGGTGCAGTGGAGCACGATTGCGCTCCGCTCTGAGAACAGAATTCTTAAAGCCCCCTGGCTTTGGAGAGGGAAATAAGGAAAGAAGAGAAGGTCCCTGCCGTGAACAATCACGGGATAGGAGAGCCGTATATATTGCAAACAAATTTAAAAGGCGAGCTGAGAAAGCGCTCTTCCTACAAACTAAAGACAAAGATCCCCGTATAGCTGGAACATGCTTTTGGGGCAAGTGCTGTTAGGGAGCACCTATGAAGGCCGGCACGGTACACGAGGGGGTGGGTGTCCACCACCATGCACGGCCGCCTTTGTTTACCGAATAGCGATGTTACCACGCCGCACCAGGTACTCATTTAAGGCTGAGTCGACCTAGGGGATGCCCAGGACCGGTTCAGATACTGCCAGTGGTGTTGGCCGTGAGCAGGAATCGAACTCGGGTCGCCAGGCTCGTAGCACAGCAGCTCGCTAACCGCTACACCGCCGCACTACCGCTCTTCCTCCATGCAAACGCACACACGCAAACACGTGTGTGTTATAGTGGGATACGTGTAATCCCTAAATAATGGATCGGCTC